>NC_141674.1:76430067-77030067 GCF_028749965.1 Puma concolor | reverse complement strand
AAGAGTCTTTCTACTTCTGAACACTAACAAATGGGTAATTCAGAAATGGATTGTTTTGTCCATGCAGATTGGTCTGACAGAGTCTCAAGACGTGAAAATTATGTAGCATGTTAGTATGAATACTTCCCACATGTAACAGGTCAGTTGTAAACATCATAGCATGGGGCGCTGATGTCTTAAATAAACTAAGAGGAGGTTATTTTCAGTTGTTAAACTTATTTTAAAGCAAAAAGCATTCATATCCACATAAAGTATAGGTGTTCACTGTGTATAAAAATATATATCTATTACTATTGTTGCCTTCTCATTTTCTGTGTAATCACCATTGAAGGAAAGGCTCATCTCGTGTTGCTACCAGTAGTTCTCACTGAGCTAGTGATGTGGTTTTTCAGAAATAGTGCTGAACATAGGAAGTATTAAAATGATGTGCAACTTGTTGGGATGAGCACAGGGTGTTGTATGCAAGTGATGAATCACTGAATTCTACTCCTGAAACCAGTATTGCACTATATGTTAACTAACTAAAATTTAAATATAAAAACAAATAGATGTGCAAATACAGTTACTGAAGTAGCATCTAAACATGACATTTTTGTGTCATCCATACCTATAAAGCACAAATTATAGTAAAAATCAGTTTATCTGCCTCTTTATTTGTGGCTCTAATCTGAAATTAATAGCCAAATATGGAGTGCCTGGATGGCTCAGTTGGTTAAGTGGCCAACTTTGGCTCAGGTCATGATCTCATGGTCTGTGAGTTTAAGACCCGCGTCAGTCTCTGTGCTGACAGCTCAGAGCCTGGAGACTGCTTCAGATTCTGTGTCTCCCTCTCTCTCTGCCCTTCATCTGCTCACATTCTGTCTCTCTCAAAAACAAACATCAAAAAAATTTAAAAAAATTAATAGCCAAATGTGAAACAAGTTGGTTCACTGGAAATTAAATGATTATGTAATTATCTTTTTTGTGAAAACAAAACAATATGACCATCATTTTGCTTTTTTTTAAATTTTAATGTTCTTTAATTCAAGTATAGTTGACATACAACATTGTATTTATTTATTATTTTTTTAATGTTTGTTTTGTTTTTTGGTTTTTTTTGACAGAGAGTACAAGCAGGGGAAGGGTAGAGAAAGAGGGAAACACAGAACTCAAAGCAGACTCCAGACTCTGCACTGTCAGGACACAGCCCGATGCAGGACTCAATCTCATGAACTGTGAGATGATGATCTGAGCCAAAGTTGGAGGCTTAACTGACTAAGCCACCCAGGCGCCCCCAACATTGTATTAATTGTAGGTACACAACATAATGATTTGATAAGTGTACATATTGTGAAATGATCACACAGTAAGTTAACATCCATCACCACACATAGTAATAGAGTTTTGTGATGGGAGCTTTTAAGATCTACTCTCTAAGCACTTTTAGATACACAGTATTGTTAACTGTGGTCACCGTGCTATACATTACCATTACATCCCCAGGACTTATTTACCTTAAAACCACAAGTTTGCATCTATTGCCTACTGTCACCCATTTTGCCCTGCTTGCCTCTGGCAACCTCCAATCTGTTGTCTGTATCTGATGAGTTCTTTTTTTTTATTCCATATATAAGTGATATCATATACTATTTGTCTTTCTTCTGAATTAGTTCCCTCAGCCTAATACCCTCAAGTTCTATCCATGGTGTTGTAAATGGTAGGATTTCCTTCTTTTTATAATTGAACAATATTCTATCTTTGTCCATTTTCTTAATTCATTCCTCTGTCGATGGACACTTAGGTTGTTTCCATGTCTTGACTCTTACAAATAGTACTGTGGCCAACATGGGGGTGCAGATCTCTCTTGGAGTTAATGATTTTGTTTAATTTGGATAAATATGTAGAAGGGGGTAGCTAGATCATAGGGTAGTTTAATTTTCAAGCTTTTGAGAAATCTATGACAGTACATGTATGTTGGCTGCACCAAATTACATCCCCACCAACAGTGCATGAAGATTCCCTTTTCTCCACATCCTCACTGACTCTTGTGATGGTCTTTTATTTCTTGTCTTGTTTTTTGTTTCATTTTCTGATGGTTCCCATTAGTGTATAAAAATGCAAGTGATTTTTACAAATTGATTTTGTTTCCTGCAACTTTACTGAATGTGTTTATTAGTTCTAACAGTTTGTGTGTGTGTGTGGAGTTTTGAGGATTTTCTATGTATAATATCATGTCATCTGCACATAGAGACATTTACACTTCTGCTCTGATTGGGGTGGCTTTAATTTTTCTTTCCTTGCCTAATTGATCTGGGTAGGACTTCCAGGACTATGTTGAATAAAAGTGGTAAGAGTGGGCATTCTTCTTCATAAAGTCATTTTTTATGAAACGGTGTTAAAGTGTTTTGTACCAGAAAGATATCTGAGAACTATTTAGTCATACTGTCTAGTATATTTTATATCCTGTAACAGGTGAGATACGTAAATATGATATTATGGTACAAGGAAGCCCCACAAATAGTACTTTTTGACTCAATTCAGAACCAGCTAAGAGGCACAGGGATCAGGCAAATTGAGATAAAAATCCTACCTTTTCCTAAGATTAACTGATAAAGCTTTATTTAGGAGAAGTTTTGACACAGCAGGTTTGGTAATATTTTACCCTGACTTAATCAAGCTTGCTTAACCTGGTCACAGAGATTCTACCTCCCCATACATGCACCTGTATCTAGAGGAGCAGAGACTGTCTTGCTAAGTTTACCTCCTGGGCAACAGAGCAGTTGGGAACACACATTTCTCACAGTCAGGCAGAATTGAAGAACAGAAGGGCAGAGGGGTGCCTGGGTGGCTCAATAGGTTAAGTGTTGACTTGGGCTCAGGTCATGATCTTGCGGTTCGTGGGTTTGAGCCCCGCATCGGGCTCTGTGCTGACAGCTCAGAGCCTGGAGCCTGCTTCGGATTCATGTCTCCCTCTCTGTCTGCCCCTCCCCTGCTCGCTCTCTCTCTCTCTCTCTCTCTCTCTCAAAAATAAATAAACATTAAAAAATAAATTAATTAAAAATTTAAAAATTGTTTTAAAAGGCTGCACTTGCTCAGTACTTCTTGGTAGTCTATACCAGTCAGTCTTCTTTCAGGGTGGCTTTTATGGACTGAATTGTGTCTCCTCTTTGCTCTAATTCACATGTTGAGCCCTAACTAACCCCCATTGTGACTGTATTTGGAGATAGGACCTTTCAGGAGATAATTAAGGTTAAATGAGGTCAATCCAATAGGACTGGTTTCCTTATAAGAAGAGAGACACCAGGGATGCAGATCATGTGAAAAAAGGTCATGTAAGATCACAGTGAAAAGTCAGCTTTCTGAAAGCCAAGAAAAGAGGCCTTAGGAGAAACCAGCCCTCTTGACATCTTGATCTTGGACTTCCAGCTTCCAGAACTGTGAGAAAATGCATTTCTGTTGTCCAAGCCACTCCACCTCTTGTTTTTTTGTTTGTTTGTTTGTTTGTTTGTTTTTATGACAGCCCAGGATGACTAATACAGTGGTCAAGAGTGTTACTCTAGTGAAAATGCCTTCGTGTGAAATGCCAGGAGTAGGAAATAAGAATCACTCTAACATGAGCTGTTACTTCACTTCACATATTCATCCTGTTTCCTGAACCAGATTATAAAGGTCTCTGGTTCAAAGACTGTGTATTCTACTCCTTTGTCTTGGTAAAGTAATTAGCACATAGATACTCAATAAATACTTGTAAATTAATAATGCTTTTGCATTCATAGGCTTCTTTTGCCTTTTAAGATTTGTTATTTTCTCCTTCGCTCTAAATCCTACGTATTGTATTAACTGTGACCAGCTTTCTTAGCAGTACAAGAGAGCTAAATCTCCAGCTAGAAAGGTCTGCTGCTTTGTGAGGATGTTACTTACATGTGTATTTCTATTGCTTTGATGTATATAAAAGTTTCAGCTAAAGAGTTGCAAAGCAAAAGTTAATCTCACTGCAGTTGTTACAAAAATATAGTTGTTGGAGATGTTCAATCTATAACAAGAGCCCATTTATGGTTTTAAATAACTTTTTAGCTTGTAACATTTTTAGATAAAAAGTTACAAAAATAGTACAGATGATTGCCACATTGCCTTCACCCAGATTCCTCTAATGTTAGCATATATAGCCATAGTTCAGTTATAGAAATAAAGTTAACATTTGATACAATCTGGTTAATGGATCTACAGACTGTGTTGCAATTTTGCCAATTTCCCACTAGTGTCCTTCTGGACAATTGCCACATTGCACTTAGCTGTTCTTAATTTCCCCCATTCATAATGGTGGTTTGGTCTGTCTTTCATTATCTTGATGCTTTTGAAGAGAATTTGTCATTTTAGAATATTCCTCAATTTCTGCTTGAGGTTTTGTCATGATTCGATGGTGGTTACACGTTTTGGGCTAGAATACCACAGGTAACATGACAGTCTCGGTGCATCTTACCAGGAGGTGTGATGTTGCTGTAACTTATTACTGGTGATTGTAACTTGGATCCCTTGGTAAAGGTGCTATCTGCCAGGTTTACCCACTATAAAGTTAGTATTCTCTTTTTAATTAATAAGTGGGGCAATACTCTGAGACTATACAAATCTTTTATTACTCATCATACTTTTGCATACTAATTTTAGCATCCATTGATGATTCTTGCCTGCAACAAGTATGTCTGTGATGTTGGCCTAATGGTAACTCTTGCTTTTCTCATTCCTTTTAATTTATGAATTGGAATTCACTAGTAAGAATGAGCTGACCCTTCTTTATTTCTCTCCCCTTCCTTTCTTCTTCCCTCCCTCCCTTCCAGTCATGGATATAAATATAGATTCATGGGTATTTCCTTTATTCTCTTTGTTGTAATTCAGCACTGTCATTTATTTTGTTGCAAGAGCCCATTTGAAAAGTATCAGATGGTTTTAAATATACTCATTTTATAAGTCAATGAAGTCACTCTTCCTGAACCAATTAATGTCAGACATAGACTGGAAATGATGAGGCTGGTATGTTCTAAAGTAAGTGTATTAGCTGTTTAAAAAAATTAAAATTGTACAAGGCAGTCTAGGTCCTCAAAGAGTTAGCATAATAACTGGGGAGACAGAAAGACACTCCAAAAGATTCAGTGATGTTACATTTTATTTAATGGCTCAAGAAAACAATAGAAGACAGCAAGAAACAGAGTGTTTGATTACCAAATAAGGTAGTAAATGTTAAAGCTCACCATAAAGGGCCTTTTCTGCATGGGCCTGTCTCATGCTTCTCTGACTCGGAAGAAATTGTAAGGCAAATACCATATTTTCTGGAAAAATATATATATATGTGTGTGTATATGTGTTTATATGCATATGAATACACACACAAACACACACCTCCCTATACCTGCTCCTTTCTCACCATATTCCTCATAAGTGAATGTTGAACATTTACTTGTGCATGTAAATTAACTTGATGTATAAAATGTCATAATCATACTTGAGCTACCTTTTGGCCCATTTTTTTTTTCTTCCTTAAAGTCGACAACCTCTTCTTGTTCTAGGCACATGGAACTTAATTTTTCAGGCTTAATAAATTTTCGTTCCTGTGTACATGCTGTTCTTATAGTCTGGAATGCCTTTCACTAAGTCCTTGGAAAATGTATTCTCATCCTTTAAAATCCATCTCAAAAATCACCACCTGTCAGAAAGAGTTGTCAACTCCTTGATGCGCACTTGTTTCCTGTCCCAGTGCTCCCATGGTTCTTCACTCATGTCCCTGTTTCAGACCTTATGATGCAGTTGCAATTTACTGGTCTCTGCCAGTCTGTCTTCTCCAGTGCACTGAGGCCTGACTGGGGTAGTGGCTCTGTCTTCTGCAGTCTTATGCCTCAACATCCAGCTGCAACAGTGTCTGGATTGGTGCTTGGTAAACACCTGTTAAATGAAGGAATTAATGCACATTTGAATAACAAAACATTTTACAGACCTACTAAGTTTCTAAGACCATATTTCAGCATACTTCCATGAATTGCCAATATCATCCATTACCTTATTAGTGTGAGGTGTCTTGGGCCTTTGTCTTAGGCCATCTTGTCATATTGTTCAGGTTTATCCCTGCTTATGAATGTTAGTTCTGGAAATGGCTGAATTGAATATCCAGTTAGCCGCCCCTGCTCACTTACAAGAACTGGCATAGCACACAGGCTCTCAGCATATGGAGAATGTCAAAAATGCATTACTTCCTCTCCCAAGCCTTTCTGGGTTGTATCAAATCTGCTGGTGTACTCAATACTGAAACCTCAGAGTATGGGAAGAAGTAAGTCAGTAGGTAAGGGCACCTTATTTTGTAAAACACTTGTATCCTGAAAATGTCTACCATAAGTGTAACTTCAGTTCTAACAGAAGTTGTGTAACTGCAGATTTAAATCCTTTCAGAACCAACTCTAAGGGGGTGTTATTTTGCCAACTGAAAATTCTTTACTAATTCAAATATCCTTTAATGTATGTGAGTTTCATAGATGAGACTTAATATTCCAGGTTTTCTTAAAATAAGCTTGCTGGAGTTGAAAATGTTGATATATTTCTAGAAGCAAAAATCATAACGTAGAAGAATTCTCATGACAATAGTCAATGAAATTTGTAAAACATTGGGATAATTGGGAAACTTAAATTTCAGATGGTTTCACTGGAGACCATTTAGGATCTAAGACTCATCCTTAAAATCCAGAACCCACATGCTTTACCCATAGGAAAATATTTTGTTCTTGATTAATCCATTTTTTTCTTTAAAATTAATGACTGCTTCATTCCTTGATCTTCATGAAGAAATAAAAACATAACATGCAAGATATTAAATGGCTCTCCGCATCTCAGGTACATAAAATAATTAAATAAAGTTATCTGAAAATAAAATATTTTCCACCAGTTGCCCAGCAGTTGCTTCAAGTACATGGATTCTTTTGTTATTATATGTACTGTACTGTTGAAGCTATGTCTCCCCAGTTCGTTAACTATCTTTGTTGGGTTATATTGTTTCATAGCTGAGGCTTTCAGCAGATGATCATGCTTAATACATTCATTAAAGTTAATTTGTAAAGCTTCCTTGTGGGTTACCACAAGGTAAGTGGGTTACCTAACCAGGCTTTTAGAAAAAATCAAACTATCCTCTTCAAATATTATACACGGGTCTGTTTCCACATGCAGAAAGATCTGACAGTTTCTCTCCAGCATCGTCCCTTTGTGCACTTGCTCTTTTGAATCTAATGAATACCAATGGTGAGCTCACACAAGGGAGAAAATCTGTTTAATACACCTCATCATAGAGGAATAGGTCTGTTTTGTTTAGGGACTAGATGCTATATTCTGTGCTTGATACTTGAAGTTGAATTTTTTACCAGACGTTCACAAAAATTGCACTTTCTTCAAGATAGAAGACATTCATCGAAGCTGTGTTTAGTTATCTCTGAGAGGCCTGGACAGTTGTGAGGTCTGTGGTCTCCACTTGTCTATTTGCATCTCAGGTCACGTGGTGACACTGTTTGCAAAAGGGTAAGTGGATATGAGAATGTGTCTCTGAATAAGCCGAACCAAATACAGACGACTTGCCGGTTTTCATCATCTGGTACTCTTTGCACCTCTTCTTTCCTGAAGATGTGACTAGTTAACTAGTTTCCACAGTTAACTTAGGATGAAGTATGAATGAAATGAATGCTCTGATCAAGAGTTGTAAGACTGGGTGGCTCAGTTGGTTAAGCATCAGACATGGGCTCAGGTCATGATCTCGCGATGTGTGAGTTTGAGCCCCTCATTGGGCTGTCTGCTGTCAGCACAGAGCCCGCTTGGGATTCTCTGTCCCCCTGTCTTTCTCTGCCCCTCCTTCACATGCTCTCACTCTCTTTCTCTCTCGCTCTATCTCTCTCTCAAAAATAACATTAAAAAAATAATTGTAAGAATTAAAAGACAGAGCTAAGGTATGTGTAATCTCATAGATTTTCTATTCGTGTATGTGTATGTATTATGCATTATATGTTAAGATGCAAAAGGGGGGCGCCTGGGTGGCGCAGTCGGTTAAGCGTCCGACTTCAGCCAGGTCACGATCTCGCGGTCCGTGAGTTCGAGCCCCGAGTCAGGCTCTGGGCTGATGGCTCGGAGCCTGGAGCCTGTTTCCGATTCTGTGTCTCCCTCTCTCTGCCCCTCCCCCGTTCATGCTCTGACTCTCTCTGTCCCAAAAATAAATAAAAAATGTTGAAAAAAAAAAATTTAAAGATGCAAAAGGTATATATATAGGCCATATTTATATAAACATATATAAATAGACACACACATGTGCCTTCACAGGTATAAATATGTATACACAAATATATAAGTATATCTGTGTCTCCTGTGTGGTGGAGGTGGTAGTGATGAAGTGAGTGTGTAGGTGAGGCCAACTAGTCTGGAATTGTGGAAAGGGCATAGGGCATGACAGCAAAAGATCTGGATTCCGTTGTTAATTCTGCCACTTATAAACCAAGTCACTGTGGGTAAATGATTTCAAGTTCTGAGCCCGTTTAATGATATAAAAAAACTAGTATTGTTAGGTCTATCCCAGCTACATTCTTTGACAGAATTATAATCAAATAGGATTTTACATGTGAAAGAATTCTGTAAAGTGTAGAGCTCTTATGTCAGTGTAAGTTAACATTCACTGATTGTTTTTTTTTAAAGCATTTATTATGTGCCACATTAAAAAAATGTAGAAGATACAGCCCTCACAGACTCTCCTTCAGGCAACTTAGTCTAAGTGGCAGTGGATCAGAACCCAGAAACTTAAATGCAGTATAACAGAGCTAATGTTAAACTCATATTGGTTCAAGCTGTTTTGGAAATACATCTCAGCATGTGGGGGGAAGGAAGTCCCACAGCAGAAGGTTTCTTGAAGGAAATGCTGTGTGGGCTCAGTCTTAAAGAGGGAAAGGAGTTAGAAAGATAAGGGAGAATAAGAAAAAAAAAAAACACCGCAGTTCAAAGAGAGAAACTGCATGAATACAGATAAGAAAGCCACAAACTAGGTGGGAAATGAAAAGTATTTTATTGTTGGATAGTAAAGAGGCGTGGAGAGTCAGGAATGGGGGGGGGGGGAATGTAAGTGAAGAGTGGCACAAGGTGACCTTATCCTAGAGGACAACGTAAACTATTAGAGTTGTAAGCAGGATAGTGGAGTGGACAGATTTCTATTTTAGATAAATCACTCTAGGGCTCTGTGTGATAGATTTAAGGGGGATAAAACTGAAGGAAGAGAGACCTACTAAGAGGCTGTTACCATAGGCTGTGTAAAGGTTTCTAGGCATTGGCACCATTGACGTTTGGGGACACAAAACTCTGTGTTGTGTGTGTGTTTGTGAGGGGTTCTCTTGCATTGTGGGATGTTTGTAGTACCTAATACTCACTAGCTATTAGAAATAGCCTCACCCCATGCCCCGCTGTGACAACTAAAAATGTCTTTAGAGTTGGGGCGCCTGGGTGGCGCAGTCGGTTAAGCGTCCGACTTCAGCCAGGTCACGATCTCGCGGTCTGTGAGTTCGAGCCCCGCGTCGGGCTCTGGGCTGATGGCTCGGAGCCTGGAGCCTGTTTCCGATTCTGTGTCTCCCTCTCTCTCTGCCCCTCCCCCCGTTCATGCTCTGTCTCTCTCTCTGTCCCAAAAAAAAAAAAAAAAAAAAAAAACAAACAAACAAAAAAAAACGTTGAAAGAGAAAAAAAAAATGTCTTTAGAGCTTTTCCAAGCCTCCCCTGGGAGGCACAGTTGCCTTGGAGAACCACTGCTCTGGGTAAAAGTTGTGAAGAGTCGCTCTAGCCCTTTGGTAATTGGTAATAGGACTAGAGAATACGTGACAGACTCTAAAAGAATTTAGGAGGCAATGCTGACAGCTCCCAGTGATTGATTTGTTGGAGAGGAAAGAAAGAAGAAGATGACTCCAGATTGAGTCAGAATTTTTGGTTTTATTGCCTGAGTGGATGGTTATGTCTCCAGTCATGATGTATGATAAAAGAGGATGGGCATCCAAGTGAACATGACCTCTTTGAATATGGTGGCAGCAAGGATGTCACTGGCGTCCTTCCTTCTATTCTGCATTAGTAGATTTGATAAGTATCAAGTATATACTTGATAAATACTAAAATGTATAAATCTTATATATCAACTATGGTACAAGTGAGGGAAAATTACAGGGATATGGGGAGAAGGAGAGAATGAATGGATAGCCCTGTTTACTAGATAGGTTAATCTTGGGATTATAGAAGGCTGTAAAGTTGCCTGATCCTAGAGGAGAAAAGAAGGATATTTGCGTAAGCCTTCCCACTTATGTGGGAACTCAGTGTAGTTCTAACTGGACCTCTTCCCTTGAACAGAGAGTTATATAGAGGCAGAAAATTAGTAAGCTGAGAATAGCCCTGCTGATATATTTGGTTGCTCTAGGGAAAGAGTTTGCAGTGAGGAAGTTGGGGAAAAACAATGAAATTGCAGTGAGCTGAGTGTAAATTCAAGATATGGTAATGGTAACCTAGATTTTTGTTTTGTTGTCTTTTATGGGTTTGGGTGGCAAGAGGGAAAGGGGGTGGGGGAGTTCTGGTAAGAGAAGTCTTGAGGCTAAAGAGGAGTATGTTTTTCTGAAAATGTGAGAGATTTGACCTTGTTAGGGTGCATGGTGGGATAAAATCAGGAAGCCCAAGAATTGTGATAATAAGAACAAATGAACAAATGGGTCAAAAGAACAAATGAATTTATTGTAGAGTACGAAGAGGGCTGTCTCTTCTGAAACTGGAAGGAAGAAAGAAGGGGAGAAGCATCTGTGGTTCTGTTTAAATTTGTAGTTAGGCATTCTGGAAGCTGAGGAAGACCATGAATAATGGCTAGATTTTTGGGTGGCAGAGGGACTCTGATCATGTGTTGAGTGAAAGCAAAGTGAGGCACGAAGAGGAAATAGCTGTGGGAAGAACAAAGGAGGAGCTGACCAAGAATAAATAAAAAGAGGCAGGGGAGATGTGTGTTTAGAGAACATGAATTTGGGTTGTATGGTTTCTCTCAAGCAACAAACTGATGCCTGGATATGGAAGCAGAGAAAGTAAATTACAACAGTGAAACGAATTGGGCTTTGCTAAGGAGGTAAGGTGGAAATACTGAAGTGTAAGGAGAACCAAAGGTGTTGATGAGATAGTTGTTCAGATGATCAGCCATGAGGTTCAGGATGGGGGAAGAAGGAAGAGAGGTCAGTTCTATATTGACTGGCCATTGGAAACTGGGCAAGTTGCCAAAGATCTTACTTATAAAACACTTGTAACATGGTGCCTAACATGTAATGGATGGTCACCAAATGCCAGTTTCTTTTTTCCCCTCTAGGAGAAGTAGAAAAAGTAGAGAGGCCAATACCACCAAGCAAGTGACAGAGTCTCAGTCTTTTTAACTGTTAAATAGGCATGATGATAGTAATTGCTTTCCCTCCTCTATCTCAAGGAATCATTGTAACTTGTAAAATAAGGTGAAATTGTACTCAGTGTGAATTGTAAAGCCCTAAAATATTGAGTCATTATGATTACAAATGTACATTATATAGTAGTCTTATAAATTTCATGCTCTTAATTATAAGATACAGTTAAATAATACCTATGAGTGAAGACATATTCTCCAATGTCATATTGTCAGAAATTATCATCATGGTGGAAAGAATAGATGTAACATGTATTTATTCCAGAATGATGGAAAAGGTGTGATGATCATGTCATAAAACTGTTAATATAATCATTATAATATATGCTAGAAAGTACAAGATGTGATTTGGGAAACAGATGAGAAGTTAATGAATATTGGTGGATGACTGACTTATGATCACTTAGCTTAGTTGGTGTGGAGGCAGTAAGAGAAAACCTGCCAAAAAGACCCAAGTCAAGGGAAGACTGAATTCATGTCTAGGAGGTGCTTGCAACAATAGGCCATAATTTCTTCTGTCTCAGTCCACTCTTGGGAATGGTCACCAGACCCTGTTTTATCCTTCCAAGGGAGGAAGTTGGCATCTAAAGGGCCAGGAGTAGGGAAAGGATAGATGATTCTTCTGACAGGCCCTTACTTACTGGCTACATATTACTAAATCAATTTTAGATTCCTCACTGGCCATATGTATGATTTTAGGAAGTCCAAAAACATTTTTCCACTTGCTTGATGGTATAAGAATCATCAAGGACTCACTTAAGATGGAAAAGTCTGGGGGTGCCTGGGTGGTTCAGTAGATTAGGTGTCTGACTTTTGATTATGACTCAGGTCATGATCTCACAGTTAGTGAGATTCAGCCCCACGTTGGTCTCTTCACCGGCAGCACGAAGCCTGCTTGGGGTTCTGTCTCTCCCTCTCTCTGCCGTTCCCCTGCTCACATGTGCATGCTCACACTCTCTCAAAATAAATAAATAACTTTTAAAATAAGATGGAAAGGCCTGATTAAAATAACAGGTTGAAATTTACGCTAAATAACTGAATGCTTAATTCCTTGTTTGATAGAGGGAGATTGGGCATAGAACATCTGAAAAGGTGGGTAAGGAGAGGAGAAGCCACCAGGGAGAGGGGAAGGACCACAGAAAGGGCCGTTGGGGATGCTGAAGACAAACTAACGTGATTTCAAGGTTGGTCCTTTCTTAGCAGGATGGGAACCCTGCAGCCATCACAGGGCTCTGCTACCCCCACCAATCACACTTTTGAAAGCTTGTCTTTGTTATTAAGGAGTTTCCTTATCTGTGGGTTTAAATTATTTCTATTATTATTTCTATCTTATTATATCTGTATTTTACCCAGAGTGCAATTCCACCAGAGAATAATCCTAAAAACATATTTAAAGTTTATTGCCTATCAGGCTAATTGTTAAAAGAACTTACGCTATAATAAAAATAATTACTTTATGGATTGTTGTCAGTAAAAATGTATGTCTCTGGGTAAGTTATCTTTCTTGGTTTCCATATCTCTTGTAAAAGAACTGGATGAGTTGATTTCTAAAATCTATTCTTCTATGATACAGAGTGAAAGATGTGTTAGACAATGATAAGACCCAATTTATTCAATAGTTGCCAACCAAAACATGGTGCAGCATATCAACCAAATCAGCCTCAGTCCAAATGATCAGTCTGTTGATAAAAGATATGGAGATACCAGAAAAATATACTCAAAAGCTTTCCCTCATTCTCAGGATAAAAAAAGCCAGATATTGCCAATGGAAGAAAACAACTGAAAGATGGTATTTCTGAATTAAAGTCTTACCTATAAAGGTTTGATTAGTTGTTGAGGTGCAAGATGTTACTATAATGAGGAAGGCCATGAAAATATGTTGCCTCATCTCAACAGAATGTTCAAACCCAGTAAAATAAATGCACTACATATTGAGAATTTCAGGATTGTGACTTTGGGTTTTCCCTAGTTTTGGTAACCTGATAGCAAGTAACCAGTCTAATATTCAAGCCATATCTGTATGTATAATTGGTTTGAAAAACTCAATGAAAAATAAACATCCAAATCTGTAGAGTGAACATTGGTTTTACTTTTCTTGGCCTAATAGCCATTAACAAGGCAAACCTTTTTAACTATTTTAACAGATGTTAGACACAGACTTGTTCATACAATCATAAGTACTTCAAATTATTTTTCTTTTGAGGGTTCTAAAAGTATTTTCTCAGTTGATCTCATGGGTCTCAGAAAACTTACTTTCTTTTCTTGGGTCACCATAGAAGCAAGGAAGTCATTTTCATTTCCACGTACAATAAATCAATCAACATTTATAGAACACCTATTTTGTTCTGGGCCCTAGGCTAAGCAATGTGGTGGATACAATGATGAATAAGAGATGATCTCTGCCCTCGAGGCAAGCCAGGCTCTTAGATAAAAGATACCAAACAGACAATACACAGCAACATATGATAAGTGGTAAATGAGTGGCTTGGGAAATAGGAGCTCCAGTGTTTAAGAGGTGGGAGAGATCACTTTTGGCCTGAGGTGGTTCAGGAGGCTTTAGGGGGTGTGTGGGAGATGGCCTGGGTCTCAGAGGACTGATGGCTTAAGACGGCAGGTGGAGAAGGGGAGGGGACCGCCAGCAGAGGAGATGGAGCAGGACTCTAGCAGCATGTTGGTAGTCAGAGCAGGGACACTAGTAAGCAGCCTCCCTAAGCTGTCATCCATATCAGGCCAGGCACAGGGCCCAGAACTGGCCAAGGCCCTGATGGAAGACAGGCATGTGGGTGATAGCAGAAGCAACACTGCCAGGGCAGAAATGCAAGGTTTCATCTGCAAGTGAGATACAGAGTAGCAGGCTCTGGTGCTCTGGCCCAGAGAGAGCCACAGGGGCCTAGAGATGCCTCACTGCTTGGGTGGTTCCTGGGTTGCCGCTTCCCCTCAACACGGAGGCAAGATCTTGGAGTGGAAGGAGGGCTGGAATCCATGCTCTGCTGTGAACTAATTCTGTAAACTTCATCAAGTCACTTACAGAACTGTGCCTCAGGGTCCTCCCTTTTCAAATAAGACATCCAGGCTACATAATCTCTGAAAAGTCTCCTCGAGGATTTATGCTTCACGTCTCTGTAAAGTAACCATGTTAAAATTCTCTATCATGAGCCTGAAGTACTCTTTGTAAAGAGTAAGCTAATTATCAAGGCATTTTCATTGTTGAAAACAACGAGATGAGCTATTTTTTACTACTCAAAATCGTAAACAAAACTAAAGCCTCTTTATGTGGTCCTTATTAAATATAGGCAAAAACCATGTAGGTTAATGATTAAGTTCACAACTTGGGTTCAAATTACTAGCTCTGATTTTGAGCAAGCTACTTAATTTTTCTAAATCTCAGATCTCTTTGTCTACAGAAAGAAGATGACAATAGCATCTACAGATTATGATTTACTGTAAGAGTATTCATGAAAGCACTTAGCATGGTGCCTGGCATGTGAAAAGTGTTCAGTAAATGCTAGCTCTTTTATCATTACTAATATAAAACTGTTAGCTGTTATTGGCATTTATTAAGTTCCAAAAGTGATTTTGAAGAATTAAGTAACATAGGAGTTGTATTACCAAGTAATTATAAGCCTTGAAGTGTTACCTGCATTATAGATTGACAAGCAATGAGAGATGTAACCCAGTAAGACTAAAAATGGGGCACAGAAAATAACTAAAGTTGAAAATAGGAAGGAGCTAAGTGCCTGGAGATAAATGATGGGAAACAGACATATCTAGTGAAAGGCAGAAATGCCTCAAAAGCCCTAGAGTCACAGTAAACAGCACCTGGAAACTGAACCTGCAAAGTGATAAGACTTTGGACACCTGATTATTAGAAAGGTGTTAACCAATAAGAAAGAATGGAAAGCCAAAAAAAAAAAAAAAAAAAAAAAAGGCTTGAGGGAATAAAATTTGATTGAAGATTTTTGAAAAGTAGCCATCTCGATCACGGAGTAACAGATCTGTCTTACAATATGCTCTTCAGGCTTGCAGATGGGAAAGGTAGAAACATCAGGAAGGTAGAAGAGATGAAAGAGTGGTGAACAAATGTTCTCTCTGCCTGTAGTGGGATCAATTCAAATAAAGGAAAACATTTCTAATGGCCAGGCTCCCTGGGGAGGAGAGAGAAGCCATTTACATCTCGTCAGGACAAAGCCCCTGAGAACACACTGTGGGGAATCGTCAGCAGCTGGAGGGTGGTTGGGGGTGGGGGGACAGACTAGACAAGGCGATGTTTACAGCTAGTGCAGAGCCATTGAAAATTACTCTGTGCGGGGATGCCCCCATGACTCCACAGAAAGAGGGCCTCTCAGATTAAGAGTTAACATTTACATTGTGTTTAGAGTAGTGCTTGGCACTGATTGAGATATGTTTGTTAAGTAAATATATTTAGAATTTCTGAGAATATTTGGCAACCAAATCAGAAATTATTAGTCTTCCTTCAGGGATGAGCAGATCCACTTGCCAACAGAGGATGCAATCAGTTTTAAAATCAAGCCAAGAAAATTCTTTTGGAAGCAGTATGGTTGCCGTGCCGTGACTTACTAATATTACTGAAACTGGTGGTCAGTTTGCACAAGAACCCCTTCCCTTCAGCTAGCAGGCAGAGCAAAAAGTTTGAGAAAGAAAGCTTTTAACAATTGCACAAAATTTAGGTTCTGAAACATTATTATTGGTAGAAGCTTCTAGGTTGCTTAGATCCTCTCACCACTGTTAAACTTTCTCTCAACATTTGTTAAAAGTTTACCATTGGGGCACCTGGGTGGCTTAGTGGGTTAAATGCCTGACTCTTAGTTTCGACTCAACTCCTGATTTCATGATTTGCGGGCTCAAGCCCAACATTCGGCACTGTGCTAATGGTGCGAAGCCTGCTTGGGATTCTCTCCCCCTCTCTCTCTGCCCCTCCCCTGCTTGCTTGCTCTCTCTTTATCTCTCAAAATAAATAAACTTTAAAAATTAAAAAAAAAAAGAGTTTACCAGTGACCACAAACCTTTGGTTGCTTTGCCTCTGCTTAGCTGCTAACACATGCTGTCTGCACCATTGATCTGGCAATTCAAGGAGACTGGTCTCCATTGCATCACCAAGAAGGAACACTCTTTTCCATAGGAAGCTTTGTTGGTCTCTACCTCTTGATCGCTGCCAGATAGGTATCCACCTTGAAGGGAAATTTGGTTACCAGTATTACGAATTGTTCTTTTTTCTTCCTCCCTCCTTTCTTCTGTCTCTCCCTTCCTAAGTTTTAGGCCCAGCATGGTGCTCGAACTCATGACCAGGAGATCAAGAGTCGCATGCCGTACCAACTGAGCCAGCCAGGTGCCCCTGGTTCTGTGTGTTCTGAAGAAGATCTCTCTGTTGCCTTCTTTCTTCATCTTTTTCCTCAAAGAAAATTGAGAAAGTTCTTTTCAGGCCTTCTTTTTTCTTATCCTAGATGATCATTTATGGAAATCGCAATTGTTATAGGTGATTGGACCAATTTGAAGTTATGCTGACGTGGATCAGTCTCTCTAGACATTCTTCTAAGGCCACAGAATATCTAATGTGATACTTCCTCACAATGTCGACCTCCTGAGGAGGTTAGTGTGGTAGAAACTTAGTGCAAGCTATGAATGGTGACAAATGCCCATAGCCAATATTTGGTTTACAAAAGACTTCCTTTTGCGTTATTTCCTATAATTCTTAAAACTATACCAAGTGATGAGTCAGGGGAGCATTACCATCATCCTCCTTGTGCACACAGGTAAACATATCTTTACGTGATTTGCTTGATGCTATACGTATATTAAATGGTAAAGCCAGAACTCCATTCTAGGACTTTTAAGTGAAACTTAGGAGCTCTTTCTCCTCCTTAAGCTTAAATCTGATGTCCAGAAATCTATCATGTTTTTTAAAATTTCCACCAAATTAATCAGTTTTGATGCTCTCTTGGTCACGTTACAACCACTTTCCTCATAACGAGATGGATGGTTTCTTCTGTAGTTTTTAACTTAGTGATTTGTTTACTCCTTTATTGTAACCTTTGATAACCCAGAAGATTACATACTCCTATTTAATTTATTATAAAAAAATAAAATATTACAAAAGTCTTAGGAAAAAGAAAAAGATATTCGTAAGGCTTTTACCTAACTTAATTTAGCATTTTCTTTATCTCCTTCCAGTCTTTGTTCAAAAGCGCAAGTTTTTAACCACTACTGCAATTACAATGTGATTTAATTTATTCTACGTATCACATTTCACGATAGCATAACAGTATTTTTATACTACTGTACATTCTAGCCCATTTCATACCACGATTTGATCATTTCCACATTGTTGAACTTGAAGTAGTTTCTAATTTTTCGATATTATAAAAAATGATATAGTGAAAATCTTTCATCATTAAGTTCTGTCATCTAAACATATCCTTGGGATAAGCATCTAGAAATAAGCTGCTTGATAAAAAAAGGTAGGGGTCTTATTTCACATTGCCAAATTTCTTTCTAAAAATGTTATGTAAATTTTCACTGCAACTAGCAAGTTTAGGCCATATCATTCACTGTGTCCTTGATTGTATTTGGAATTATCTCTTATTTTTTGTTAATGGTTTAAGGGGGAAAAAGCCTCCTCAATGTTTTTCATTAATGCTTTTCTGATTACCATTAATGGTGAACATTTTCTCTTAGCTGTTTACTAGTTGTATTTTCACCTGTATAAATTTTGCATCTTGTTGTTTCTGATTCAAGAGATATGTTTAATCCTTAATTTTGTATAGCCAGACTCCCTGGAAGAATCGGGACTTCTAGGGTATGGGTTATTTTTATTTTTTTAAATGAATTCTCTTCTTCCCATTAGAAGTATCTCCAAATCTTCTCTAAGGTTACAGAAATTCCTATGGGGATACCTGCATGCACTAGGGGTGTCTAATGCATGTTTTTCTAAGCTTAATGTGAACCTTTGCTGCTATGGAATGACCTGTTGACCTATCCTCTGTATCCAAATAGTGATGTGGCATTGGTAGTGGTCAGGTGGGGTGGGTAGAGTGGGGGGGGGGGGGAGAGGAGGGATTGATAACAGTTTGTTTTTCAACCTAAATTTGGTTAAAAAAAATAATAAAATAAAATTCACATTCTAGAATGCCTGTGCTGCAGCCAGAGAAACCATATGACATTATAAATACTTTATGGCCCTCAGAAGATTCCATTTTTAATTCTGTTATAATTGAACTTCTCATTTTGGGGAGCAGTGGCATCATGTCTAACGTTGAATGAATCTACACACTGAGCCTGCCATGAACGATTTACTCTGCTTCCATGACTTTGGCATTTATCCATCTAACAAGTTAGGACTTGGAACACACCCCCACACATTGAAGAAGCAAACACTAACCCCTCTAGAATTCTAACTCAGCATTAGGACAAAGCAAAAATAATGGCACAGCTTCCTTTTGCTGCTATCAAGGCTTACGAGTCTGTTGAAACCTTCCTAAAAGAGGAAGGCCTATTGGGCATTGACTTAAAGTATTGCTGTTTTTGTTTGGTCGTTTTATTTTCCCTTCATTTGATGTTAATAATTAAATGTCTTTTTTTCCTTCTGTGTACTTAAAAATTAAAATGAAATCACATTCTACAAAGTAACTTTTATTTTTTCCACTTGATTTTGGCTCAGCATAGTTTTCTTCGTGTTCAAATGGAGAGAACTTTTGGAAGATGTTGCCTTTTCTCTATGGTATTAGAAAATGGAGACACACTTTAAGAACATTTTTATGTAGAAATGTCCGTTTTCTGTGATTGATAGAATCTGTAACACTAACAAGGCCTGTCACGTGTGTCGCACTTTCTCCTCCTACAGTAACTTTGTGCGCACTGTCCTTTCTCCTGGAAAGCACTTCCCTACTGGTTTGCCAGGCAGCCTCCTGTTCTTTCTCAGTTAGCGTCCTACTGTAATAATAGAAACCATGCAAGCTAGTGTAAGTAGAAAGGAAGTTAGCAAATTTACACACCTGTATAATCACCACACAAGCAAGATGTATATTTCCATCACTTCATGAACTTCGCTTGTGTCCTTTCCCACTCACTCCCACTCACTCCAACACCACCCACCCAAGACAACTGATCTACTTTCTGTCACTGTAATTAGGTTTGTCTTCTCTGAAGTTTCACATGTGAAATCATACAGCATAAACTCATTCGAATCTCCTTTTGCTCAGACTAATGTTTTTGAGATGTGTCCATGTTGTGCAGTGTATCCACAGTTAATTTTTATATATGGTGGTGGAGTAGCATCCGTCATAGGCAGATACTATGTGTTTATCCATCCCAAGCATCCATTTAGGATGTTTCCTGTTGGAACTATTAAAAATAAAGGTGCACAAGGCTAATATACAAAAGTCAATTGCTTTCCTATATACCAAGAATGAACAAGTGGAATTTGAAATTAAAACACAGTATCATTTATATTAGCAGCCCACAAAATGTAATACTTAGGTATAAATCTAAGAAAATGTGTACAAATTCTACAAGAGGAAAACTATAACACTCTTATGAAATACCTCAAAGGAGACCTAAACAAATGGAGAGATATTCCACATTCATGAATAGATGGGAAGATGTCAGTTCATCTCACATTGGTCTATAGATTTGATGCAATCCCAATCAAAATTCCAGCAAGTTGTTTTATGGATATTGACAAACTGATTCTAAATTTATATGGAGAAAACCCAAAAAATGTTGACTAAAAATGGAGAATAGACAGGTAAATGAAGACTTACTATAAAGCTATAGTAATCAGTAATCAAGACACTGTGGTTTTGGTGAAAAAATAGAAAAAAAAAGTGCTAGTTTTTATCACAATTTGTTGAAAAAACCATCCTTTCTCCATTTAATTATCTTGCTGCCTTTGTTGGAAAAATCAGTTGACTATAAATGTTAGGTTTAATTCTGGACATCCTTTTCTGCTTCCTTTATTTTTTTTTGTCTATCCTTTTGCCAATAGTAGAGTGTCATAACTGTTATAACTTTATAACAAGTCTTGAACTCAGGTAATTTATGTTATTTACTTTTGTTCTCATTTTCAAAAAATTTTGGTTATTGTAGTTCACTTTGCATTTCTGTATAAATTTTTAATATGTGCTCATTAGTTTCTATAAAAGCTTGCTGCCATTATGACTGGGTTTGTATTAAATATATAGATAAATTTAGGGAGAATTTATATCTTAAGAATATTGGACTCTTCCAATCCATGAATACAGTATATCTCTCCATTTACTTATCTATACTTTAGTAGCTTTCAATAATGTATTGTAGTTTTCAGTATATAGGAGGTATATATTTAAATGTATCCCTATATATTTCATAGCTCTGACACTATTATGAAAGGTATTTTAAAAATTTATGGTCTAATCTCTTATATATACAAATAATTCTTTGGTTAAACAAAATTTGCTTTTTACAAAAAGCAATTGAATTCCTACCTGTGACCTTGTTAAACTCCTTAGTTGAAGTAGCTTGCTTGCTTATTTATTTACTTATTTATTTATGATTCTTTAGAGTTTTCTTTACACCTGACCATGTCATTTATGAATAAAAAGTTTTACCTTTTTTCCAGTATGAGTGCCTTGTATTTCATTTTCTTGACTTATAGAACTTGACTAGTACCTCCTGTTTGATGTTGAATATAAGTGGTAAGAGTGGGCATTCTTACTCCTAATCCTAGTAAGACCAGGATAAATAGGATTTAAAAAATGTTGATTGTTAGTTTTTCTTAGATGCTTGCCAGAAGTTCATCAGTTTTCTTGATTTTGTTTTCAACGAAACTATTGTTTGTTTTACTGGTTTTCTATAGTAGGTCTATATTTTTATTTCATTAATTTCTGCAGTTATTATTTCTTTTTTCTTACTTTGAGTTCAACTTATTCTTCTTTTCCTAGCTTCTTAGGATAGACTGTGTGCTGGTCCATAAAATAAATACCAATACTTTTAAATAATACAGAATATGTTTTATGACCACAAGAAAAACAGAATTTCAGTACCCTCAATTTTGTGGAGCCATTGGGCTCTGGTTGAGGGAAGTGGGCTCTCACTTCCCTCATTGCATTGTGATATTGTGATAGGACCAGAATAGATATCTCATATATAATCGGTCTTCATCCAGGGTTCTTGACTCACAGTTCTCCAAAGCCTTCGGATTTCCTAAGTGTTGAGAGTGACAAAGTTGTCTCTTGTTGTGTTAATGAGGTGACTTCTAGACCTCACCTGCAGATAGGGGCTGGTTGCTAGGAGAACCAACCATGTAACTAGAGAGTTGGAACTTTGTGTCCCATCCCTGACCTCTGGAAGGAGGTGAGGGCCTGGGGGTTGAATCAGCAGCCACTAATTTAATGAATTATGACAAGATAATAAAGCCTCCATGAAAACCCAAGAGGACAGGGATTGGAGAGCTTCTGGGTTGGTGGACACATGGAGATTTGGGGAGAATGGTGCACCAGAAGAGGACATGGAAGTTCTGTGCTGTTTCCCTATACCTTGCCCTATGTAGCTCCTCCGTCTGACTGTTCCTGGGTTATCTTCTTTTATAATAAACTGGTGATCTAGTAAGTAAAATGTTTCTCTGAGTTCTGTGAGCTACTGTAGCAAATTAATCGAGCCCAAGGGGAAGGTCATGGGAACCTCTGATTTATAGCTAGTTGGGCAGAAGCACAGGTATTAACCTGGGTTTGCAACTAGCATCTAAATCAGGGGGATTGGAGCAGTCTTACAGAACTGAATCTTTAACCTGTGGCATCTGATGCTATCTCTGGGTAGATAGTGCCTGAATTGAGTTGAATTCTTGGGCATCCTGCTGATGTGTGACAATCGCTTGGTGTTGTGTGGGAAGGCCACCCACTCTTCTCATGTTGGAGTTGGCACCACAACCAATTTACCCATATAAGTTGAAAATTGGCTCCAAGCAGTCTACCAGAGTGATTATGCAGCTTGCCTTGTTCGCTTCTCTTTTGGGGATTACTGTCTTGAACTATCTGCTACCCAGTGTCTGACAACAGTTCTGTACAGCTATCTAATTGTTAATAGTATGGGGTTAAGTCAGGGCTTTTCTTACTCTACCATAGAAAGAAGTAGAAGCCTACATTTGAGCTTTTAACACTCCCAGTTAGGTATGTTTTGGAAAGAAGAGGAAAAGAGGCTCATGACTGGTTAATGTTGCAGAGGAAAGCAGCTTCCGAAAATATAATTAATTACTCTAAGAAAGATCTTGTCTGAACACCTGGGCCCATATGCTTTTCCTTAAAATAGTGCCAAAGTACTCATGTTGAATATAAGTGGTGTCTGGATTTTTGTTCTTATTTGAAAGGCTCTTTCCCGTCTTGATACATTTCATTCTATTATCACTCAGAGCTGTTACATTTATGAATGTAACTGATTCAACCAGAGCATTTGTCCATTCTACTAATTTGAGTGTTTACTGTGGAAAGGTGTTTGTCATGTGTTTTTCTCACTAAATTAAGATGGGAGGCATTCAGGAAAATAGGTGCTATGATGATGATATGACTTTTAACATTAAATAAGAACAGCTCAGAGTATCTAATAGTTGAAATAAAAGTATTGTTTTCTTAGCTGTCATGCTGTCCTCTTGAGAATTCAACAATCCTAGCTGATGCTGAGATGTTCTCTATTTATGGGAACTGTTCAGAGCATTTATCCTTTCTCTGGAAATTAAGTTATTTTCTGACTCTCCACTTCAAAAAAATTTGGTATTGAAAATAGTAATAGAGGGGTTCCTGGGTGGCTCAGTTGGTTGTGTATGACTTCAGCTCAGGTCATGATTTCATGGTCCGTGAGTTCAAGCCCCACATCAGGCTCTTTGCCAATAGCTCAGAGCCTGGAGCCTGCTTCAGATTCTGTGTCTCCTTCTCTCTCTGCCCCTTCCTGCTCATGCTTTGTCTCTCTCTCAAAAATAAATACATATTAAAAAATTAAAAGAAACCATGTTATTCAGGAGACTGTTCTCTAGATAAGAAAACTTATCTAAAGCATGTAGAGGTTTCAAACATTATGGATAATTTTGCAAAATTTTTCTTAATATGAATTCTGTTAATCAGTACTCATAAGCTGATGATTATTTACACATTCCACTTAATCTATCTTGCAGTTGATTGTAAGATGTAAACAAAAATATTGTCAACTAAACAAATGTCTTTTTGATGTATAGAATCTTTATCTTTGCTTCCTTAAAGAGCTTTTAAAACCTTACTTGGACATACAGTGTGTGTGTGTGTGTGTGTGTGTGTGTGTGTGTGTGTGTGTGTATTTTTTTAATCACATATTACATTTATGAATACCCAAAGCAGAAAACCTAGGTAAAATAAGGTGGCTAAGGTATTCTTAAAGTTCTCCATGTATCTCTATATGTGCATTAGATTCATCTAAGTCCCTTCTTAACTTTAAAACAAATCAGTGTTAGTGTTTATCCACATAATATTTTACCAAGATTATTGGCAATACAGCATTTCTTAAAATAATTTTCCATGTAGTTTCTGGGAATTTCTTCCAAGCTACTGATACAGGTTCTGCACATTTTGATGGTGAACCTTTTAAAAATGTACCAGAATATGACAACAAAGTTTTAAGACAACTATGACTTGTATTCCTTCATAAAGTGGGCTCCAAGTGGGTTTGCAATTATTTAGACATGCTAATCCAAATGACCAAGTTCATGCACATGGAGGCAGTAACAGCTACATCATGATTGTCACTTAGATTTTGACTGTAAGAGACAAAGGACTGTAAGAATAGCCCTATTTCAGAGACATTAAAATGTGAAGAAAGGGTTTATTTGTCATTGAACAAAATATGGTATTCGTCCTTTCTTCATGTTTTCTGCCCTTTTCATTCTCTGCTCTTTTCGTTGTCTGTTCTTTTCCCACTCTGCAGTAAATGCTAGAAGTGTGTTCATAGGTTGGGGGGAAATAGGACGCAAAGGGATGAATCTAATTTTAATGATAAGAGTTTCGATAGAAGTAAGAACACAGTGCTATGGGAGCATGGAAGAAGGAATAACAAATTACTTAACACTCTCCATGAATGGCCTAACATGGACAATAATATAAGGGTGGGTCTTAAAAATGCTTAGAGGCTATCCAATTATAGAAAAGGAAAAAAAGGCTGGCTAGGTGGGGAAAACACCATAAGAAAATATAAAGTGTGACATACACAAGTAGGAGTAAGTCTTATTTATTTATTATTCTGTAATGGATGTAGCAAACTGATCTATCCAGACTGAGTAATATAATCTTTCATGCATTAATAATTGAAACCATTTGATTTAAGTGTTTCATTTTAACATACTTGAGAAGATTCTTTTAACTTGAGACTTTAAACAAAAGTATACGTTAAAGATACCACAACCCACACTATGGAAAAAATTATAGACAATTTAATATGTGGTTATGTTAATATATATGGATGTATATATCAATAGAGACACCAGTCTACAATTAGGAAATGCTATAACCACAGTTTGCTTCTTAACCTTTTCACTAGAGAGTTGATGGAGATCATACTCAGAAGTAGCTGTGACAAATGGCTTTGTCTTGGTCATGTCTAGATTATCTTTTCTTTAGCTTCATCCTGGGCAATCCTCTTTTTCTATGTCTTCTGTTGATCCACATGAATGCACCCTGGATTGGCCACTTCCTTTTATTATAGCTAGTATACTAACCACCGAGAGATTCAGATTCTCTTTATGTTCAAAATTTATACTGGAGAGTATAAAGCCTTAATCAGCTCAATCTCAAAAGCCTCAACTAGCTATTTCTGCTTTTATTTATTATTAAACCAATCCCTGCAATACCAGGTAAGTTTTTTCTTTATGGATATTTTACAAAATAAATGGTGCTGCAGTAGCACAAGAATACCTCCCCACTGACATTAAGGAATAAACAAGGTGAGGCGAGAAGAGGCTACAGTGTTGAAAATGGAGAAGAGGCTACGATGTTGAAAATCATAACTCCGCATTTGCTTCCTTTGTTATGTTATTGGATACAGTTGGCCAGCCACAGTGACTAGCTTTTTACTTTTAGTAATTTCATTTGAGTTTATGAGTATATTGTAGTACGTAGAAGGCATGACATCACCATAGAAGGTTATAAGATGGCATAATAAGTTTAAAGTGGACAAAGCATAGGGCAGAAAGAGGACTGAGCACAGCTGATAGAGCATGAGGCTCAGAAGACAGTTCATGACAGATTATTGAAAGGTCCTAAATCTTGTGTCCATCAATGTGTACTCTAAAAATGCAAATCAGTATCTTAAAATGGAATACTAAAATATATTTGATCAAAAAAAGGAAAGGGAGAAGAAGAACAGGTAAGACATACAGAAAACAATATAATAGTTGAACTAAATCCAATTATATCAACAACTGTTATAAGCATAAATGATCTAAACGTTCCAAATAAAAGAGAAACATTGTCAAAGTAGATTTAAAAAGGACTGAATAGATGCTGTCTACAAGAGACACACTTTAAATAAAAACAAACAAAGTTAAAGGACAGAAACATATCAAGTAAATAAAAATACTAGACAAATAGACATCAAGAAAAGGAGTGTCATTAAAGATGAATATACTATATGAATAAAAGAATATATTAAGACAGAAAAATTACAAATATGCTAATAACAGAGTTCCAAAACACATAAAAGCCAAAAATGAAAGAATTAAAGACAGTAATAGACAAATCTTGTACCCCAGTTGAAGATTTCCTACTCCTCTTCCATAATTGATAGGAGAAATAAGCAACAACAAATCTGTAAAGATACAGAAAAGTATGAACAGTGTTATGAGTCAATATGACCTAATTGGCATTTCTAGAACATTATACCCCAAAACATTGGAGTGCATTTTCTTTACAAGCGCATATTAAATGTTTACCAAGAGAGACCACATATTGGGCCATGAAAAGATGATCAATAAAATTTAAAACACTGCAGTATTACAGAGTATGTTCTCTCACTGCAACTGAATTAAACTAAAAATCAATATAAAAAGCTATTTAGAGCACTTGTGGTTCTGGATAAAATGATATAAGCACACCCCACTATATCCGTCCCTCAGTGGGCAACTGTACAGCCTGGACAGAATGCCTGGAGTAATTGTTGTAGGACTTAGAAAAGTAAATAGTAGCAGGTACGTTGGGGAAGAAGACCAGAATTTGAAATACCACCCAACTTGGGATTTTTCTTTCCTTTGGTATCTCCCTGCTTGAACTCAACACACCCTGAATCCCAAAAGGTGGTTATCCGCAGAACAAAAGAGACCTTCAGGAGAAGCCCTCTCATTTGGGCTCAAGGAGCAGGAATTCCTAATGATGAGATAGAATGCAGACATTTCCTTTTCTTTCTGTCTGTCTGTCCTCTCGCTCTCCAGCCCTCAAGCAGTCTCATGGCAGTGGTGGCAGAGATGGAGAGAGCCCACAGGGGCCAAAACTCTGCGAGGGGAGAAACTTTCTAAGAAAGATAGCTGCAATCCTAGTGAAGTGGAAGAAAACATACTTGCTTTTCCCTCTCTGTCTTCATGCTACTTGGCCCCAGATGTTGGCACAGTCTCAGAAGTGTGTGCGCCTAGTGGCATAACTAAAACAGCTGGGGGATTGAAAAGGGGAGCTCCGGGTAATCAGAAAGAAGGGATATTGACTCTTCAAAGAATATATTTCCCCTTCCCTCCTTTAAATAGAATGTTCTGTATTTGGTTTTTGTCTAATACTTTGTCATGAACAGATTCACCTTCTCTCTTCTCTTCCAGAATACTATGGAGGTGATGTTATTTCTTTCTGTAAGTATTATATCAAGTCCTCATTGGTGATTAAAATTTTGATCATCTAGTCAAGGTATTTCTGATTCTGCCACTGTACTATTACTTTTCTTCTTGCAAATAATAAGCAGTCTGTAGGGAGACACATTAAGGGAAGGGAATGAAAATATCCTGCTTCTCATCAAAATTTTCCTCTAGATTTAATATCAATTAAAGACTATTTCCTGTGATAGTTGCAGAATGTTGGTTTCTCCAACTCCATCACTGCCTCCATTCTTGCTAGTTGGCATGTAGCCTTCGACTGCAAGCAAGAGCCATTCATCCCTCCAACTTGTGTATTAATTTGCTATTTATATAGGAATCCCTATTCTCTCACATTTTATGTGTAGTTCATTACTGCCTTAAATTA
The DNA here is from genome assembly GCF_028749965.1 of Puma concolor. Classification (NCBI taxonomy): domain Eukaryota; kingdom Metazoa; phylum Chordata; class Mammalia; order Carnivora; family Felidae; genus Puma; species Puma concolor. The sequence goes on along the minus strand of NC_141674.1, from coordinate 77,002,404 downwards.
TTTTGATATTCATGTTGTCCCAGTTGGCACCCCTTCAAGCTGACTCCTGTGTTCCTGTGACATGACTTCCTCTCCCCCCACCCCTACCCTAGTACTTCATTACTTTCTGGCATAAGAAGCTGTTCCAGAACCCTTGATGTACCCTCCCCAACCTTGGAATCAGCCATTTATCTGAAGACCTCTCATTCTAAGATCTGGATGCTAGGTATACTTGTAGCTACTGAGCTGTGTTTGATTCTTGGCTCTGATTCCATGGGCAAAGTCTGAAAATAATCTACATCTACATACATAAAATATACATACAGACACATAGGTGCATATATGTTGCACATATACATACATATTTACACATGTATTTTAGAAATCATGACACCAATTTCAGACCATTCCCGCAGGGTTCATTCTTGCCTTCCCTCATTCCATGTTTGTATGTTCCTTCTTCTACAGTGAGAACACTGATTCCCAAGAATACATTTATTCATTTTCTCGATCCTATAATATACCTAAAATATTTTCAGAATTGGTCCACTATACTCCTATAATAAACCTATTAGAAAGAGTTCATGATGTGTTCGCAATTTTTCCGCCTCCACACACACACAGCTATATCTACCTACTTACTTCTCCAACACTAAAAGTACATGGTAAAAATCTGTGTCCAAAAGTTACTTAGATGAGTTCCTTCCTTCCTACTCACATTCCTAACCTCCTTCCTTCCTTCCCTCCTTTCCCTTTCAGTGTGATTATGGCACTCCTTTGAAACACAATTGAATTCGTTTGCTACAGCCGTTTTTTCAGTGCTGGAAAAATACCCCCATTCTTATTAATTGCATTTTGCTTTGTTGAATGTGTATAATATTAACATGCTTCTGAAAGGCAGACTTTGTAAAAAGTGCACTTAGAGAAGTGTTACTCCCTTCTGCATCCTTTTACACCATTTCACCCGTCTCTTACCCCGTGTTGGTAAAGAATTTAACTGCTTTCTAGTTTACCCTTCTTTTTTCCCCCAAAGATAAGCAGAGAATGAATTTTTTTCTTTCTTTTTTACACAAAGGTGGAATATATATATGTATATATGCATATGTATATATGTACATATATATTATATATATATAAAAGCTTTTTACCTTTAAAAATGTCTTTTGCAAATCCCTCCCTATCAGTGCCTAGAGATCTTCCTCATTCTCTTTTACTGCTGGGTAGTCACCCACCATTTATATGTAGTATAGTTTATTCACCCAATATCTTATGTGTGGACATTAAGAAATGTCCAATATTTTGCAATTACAAATGTTGCAATGAATAAGCTTGCATCTATTTATTTTCATATTGTTGGAGGTATATCTTAAGGGTAAATTCCTAGAAGTGGGATTGTTGGAACAAAGGGTAAATGCATTTACAGGACTGTTGGATTTTTCAAATTCCCTCCATAGAGGTTGTATTTTCACAGAGATGTATGGGAGGGTGTGTTCTCCCTCATCCCACTAAGAGCTGCATTTCAATTTTAGATATTTACTTTTATTTCATCTATGATCTTTTTAAAGAAAGAACAATGTTTTAGGATTCACCACCTCTTGGGGGAATGAATTTAACAGCAGAATTTCAATCTCAAATTTATGATTTTAAAATTTTATGAGGAAAACTCCAAAATTATGTAAAACAACATCCATGATAGGATCAAGAATATAAAGTATATGAAGAAAAGGGGAAAACATTAGAGAAAAAAGATCACTAAAACAAATTTTTCTCATTAATTACACCTCAAAACAATGGGCTTTATAAAATGTATTTACTATAATTTTAAATTGAATTTCTTAAAAATTTAAATCTGTGGAGTCTAAAATTTAAATAAAAATCTTTCTGTAATTGTTACTTCTGACTGCCAACCATATTCTATAATTGAAAAGGAAAGATTTTTAAAATTTTTCCCAAGTTATGAAACATGGGTACAGTTTCTTCTAGAAAATGCTACTTGAAAGTATTCTTAAAGATAATTTGTTTTGTGCAAAACAGTTAATCAAATATTAAATATGCCACTTGAAAGCGAGACTCAGTATCTCAATATTCAGGATAAAGGCTATAAAAGCAATTCAGCAAAGAGCAAATGAAGAACTTATTCCTACACTATAGTGTCAAACTTGTAAGATTTGATGATTAAAAATGTTAATAAACTCCTAATTTGAATTAATTTTTGAGTATGAATAGACTTATTATCACATTCCAAAATTTAACCACAGCTTTGGCAGAATATTAATTTTAGTTAATATCGACTGTTAAACGCTTAGCCAAAATTGTCATTTGATATAATTCTAATTACTAATTCTAATTATCAAATTCTAATTATTTCATGATTTTGTAAAAAGTTTTAAATTCCAGTTAACATACAGTGTAATATTAGTTTCAGGTGTACAGGGTAGTGATTCAACACCTCCATATGACACTCGGTGCTCATCACAAGTGCCCTCCTTAATCTCCATCACCTATTGAATCCACCCCCCCAGCCCCCTCCCTTCTGGTAACCGTGAGTTTCTTCTCTACAGTTAAGAGTTTGTTTTTTGTTTTGTCTTTTTTTTCCATGATTTTTTAAAAAAAATTAAAGAGTGGTCTACTACAATAGTCCCTCCATACGGTTTATAATCGTGAGTTCTACCAGGAGGGTCCTTTTGGCACGCAACAAGGAGAAATTAAAAGGCTGGTAAGTGAGGAGAAGGAATGAGAAAGAGGGGGCAGAGAGGGAGAACTGAGGGTGGAGAAGAGGCAGAGTGGCAGAGAGACTGGTAAAGGAAGAGGAGAAGGAAAAGGGAAGCAAGAAAAAGAAAATTCATCTCCGTGGCAGGGAGGGCTCAATTACTCAATACCCTGCTGTTGTAACTGGCTCTGTCTCCTGGGTCTTCTCTATGTCTTTAGAAGAGATCGTACCCAGAGCATCCCATACTGGGGAGCACTTCTTTGGCTCTTAAGGGATACACACACCCACACACACACCAGACAAGCAAAAAAAAATTCTACAACTTCCTTTTTTAGCAATATCTGTAATAACAGTAACATCACGACATGTTTTGTCTTTCTAAGTCTAGACTAAGAGGAAACTTTTAGATGTTAGAGCAGGAAGGGCCTGTCACATTATCCTGTCCATTCCCTTTTTCCACAAGGACTCGCCCAAGGTCACACTGCAGAGAGAGGTAGACTGCAAGCTAGGACCCGAGTCCTTAGATGTCCATACCAGTGATCCTTGTTGCAAAGCCCATGAGGCCTTTCCTGCATCTTTCGACTGGAGAAATAAAAATTCCTTCTGTCAGGAAAAAGAAAACAACTCAGCTCAAGTGCATCGTTTCTAAAAGGGTACTGTAGTAGCCAGTATTATAGTTTCTTTTAAAGGATAAAAAAATTCAAAATTTTATTTACTGCACTTTTTGAAAAGTTCCACACTGAATGGAGAGGATTTTGAAAACATCTGTTTACCAATTTCCTACTGGTAACAGAACCTCAGCAGCAATAACTAAATCACCTTCATACTCTTGTCTGTGAAGCCATTAAGCCTAGAAACATGCTGTTTTTGGCAATACAGAAATCAAAGTGGTAGCACAGCAGAGCAGATCTGTGTTAAAGAACAAAAATCCACAGGCTGCTTCAAATATCAACAAGGAACCCTGAAATTTTCTATCAATTTCTTTCCATGGCCTTGTGACATTTTCAACTTAAAACTATAATATTGCTTAACATCAAGGCACTTTGAGAGAGCCTCAGTTGGAAAAGGTAATTTTTGAGTGAGATTCAGCAGAAAAAGGTAATTTTTCAGAGAGGTTCACTGGAAAAAGGTAATTTTCAGAACCAATTGCTGCATTCTTTTTGCTGTTATTTTGTCTCTTTTCTAAGTAGCCCTAATGTCATTCATGGGCACTCTGTGTCAATACATCCATACTGGCTAAGTCGTTTGTGCAAAGTAAGTTTATAGAAACTGTAGCTTTAGGCTATGTTATTCCAGGGCTGTGAAGATCAAACAATGCAATTTCACTTGGAAGTTTCATCAATTTTGCATCAATGTTGATGCTCGAGCTGGAGGCCTGCACCCAGAATCATAATTTCAGCCACACAAAAAAATTTTTTGTTTTTGATGGTGAATCTAATTTCATATGATGATCATTGTTTGGTAATGTCGTGGCTCAGTAATACAGCTCTGTAAACCTCTGGTGCTGACCTGCTATTTTGATGGGCAAGCAATGGAGGGGCTTAAGAGCTGATCTGGGCTGTATCAATTCATACTGTTTTGAGATACTAAAGGAAAAATAACTAGTCTTAGAATGCATGTTATTATATGTTATTTGTATAAGTGGAGGAACAAGTATTTTAGAAAGCTGCGACCTTTCATCTATTCATTTTTGGAGAGCTTCAATCCTTAGAAAGGAAATGATGCAATTCAGCTTTAATGGTTCGAAATGAAGACTCTGAAATTATCAGCCTTCTCATACATTTCTCCTTTGATTATATCATCATAGAGAAAATAAAAAAAAAAAAAAAACAACCAAGTCCTTCAATGTAAGATGTGAAAGTTGAGGGGCTTTTATGAAAAGAAAAAATTTAAAGCCTCAATTTTTTTTATTGAAGTAAAACAGCAATCATTAACAGGATAGCATTTTATTCCCTCCTTTATATGTATTTGATTTCAAGTGAATATCAATGGATTTCCTTTCATTAGTCTCTTTGTTTTGTAATTCAGCCTTTGTATAGGAAACTGAACCATACAGAAGTTCATGTTCACCGGTTCTGTCAACATGGAGGTAACACAGTTGGGACACTTTCAACTCTTCATGTGTGCTCAGTAGTGAACAGGACTGTTTCTTCTCTTTAAAGAACTTGACTCCCCAGCCCCCAACCTCCAAAAGCACTTTGGGTTGAATACGATCAAATAATGATGACATTTCAACTTAAAAGAACTTTTTATCATGAGGAAAAAAAATGGGTTTTCATCAAAGCTTAACTATCTTTAAAATGGTTTGTTATTTACACCCACTGAGAGAGAAATTAAGTGCATCACCTGTGATCAGTTTGTTGCTTCTCATCTAATTGAGACAGTTTTTTCTCTATAGTTGTCTATTAACAGTTTCATATCTATATGTATATAGAGATACATGTAAGATTTTATATTTTTTTAGAATAGTTTGAGGTTCATAGCAAAATTGAGATTTACCATATACTCCCTGTCCTCACACATGCATAGCCTCCCCCATTATCAACATCCTCTACCAGAGTGGTACATTTGTTATAATAGGTGAATCTACATTGACACATCATTAGCACCCAGAGTGCATAGTTTACAGTAGGGTTCACTCGTGGTGTTGTATGTGCTGTGGGTTTTGACAAATGTATGACTTTTACCACCATTATAGTATCCTCTAGAATATTTAAACTGTCCTAAAAATCCTCTGTGTTCCACCAATTTATCCCCCCACCCAGTTGCTGATCTTTTTACTGTCTCTATAGTTTTATCTTTTCCAGAGTGTCATATAGTTGGAATTATACAATATGTAGCCTTTTCACATTGGCTTCTTTCACTTGGTAACATGCACTTAAGATTTCTCCATGTCTTTTCAAAGTTTGATAGCTCATTTCTTTTTAATGCTAAGTAGTTTTCCATTATTTGGATGTACTACAGTGTATCCATTCACCTACTAGAAAACATCTTGGTTGCATCCAAATTTTGGCAGTGATGAATAAAGCTGTAAACATCTGTGTGCAGGTTTTTATGTGGACGTAAGTTTTTAACTCCTTTAGGTAAATACCAAGGAGCACAAAAAAAGCCCAACTGTTTCCTATAGTAGCTGTACCACTTTGCATTCCCACCTACAATGTATGACAGTTCCTGTGGCTCCACATTTTTATTAGCATTTGGTGTTGTCAGTGTTCAAGATTTGGGCCATTCTAATAGGTGGATGGATAGTAGCATCTCATTAAAAATTTCACACACACACCCCACCCCCGAACCTGGGTTCTTCTGTCTCTGTTTCACAAATTCCTGTTATAAATCTGATAACCCAGCAGATATTCTGTAAGAATTGGGTTGGGGAAGTGAGATGACCCTTGACAGGTATCAGATGATTGGGTAGGGGCAGAGGCCCTTAACAAGTATCAGAGGTGAGGTGGACAGGACCCAGAATGGTGGAGGGTAAACTTTACATAAGGAAATCTGCAGGTGATAAACGGCAGGAAAATCCTATGTCCTTGAATGGTTAAAAGTACACCTTACCTTGGGCTCTTATCAGAAGTCTTTGGGTTAATAGCTGAATGCACTAAACAGTTATGTCACAGAGGTACCCAGTTATGTTTTTTTAAATTAAAACTGATAACCAGTTGTATTAATAATAATGAACTGAATGTGCACCACAGTGACCTATTAGAGAATTCAAAATCAATCACTTAAAAAAAATCCCGGCTAGTCAAGATGTATGCAGTATGCTCCCCAAACAATTTACCTTTTCTCTCTTCAATTATCCATCTTACTGATGGAGACTTTCTGTCAGCTAGCACATAAATATTTTAAGTGGAGAGTCTATTTATTATGTTTTTGTTAGGGTCTAACATAATTATAAAGCTCTCTTGGAAGTTCAGGCTCAGAGCCAGTGAAAAAGTCACACGGCACTTAGTTTGTTGCTTTTTACTCCCTACAAATATAAATGAACTTTATTGAGAATCTGCATTTCCAACACATTAAGTATCTTTCTCTCATTAACCCTTGTAACTACTTTTGTTGGCCAGTATGTCTATTTGTATAGTCTCTGGATCAGCCTGAGAATAGTGGCATGGGTGGGGATGGCCAGTGTCAGGGAAAGACCATCTGAAATGACCTAGAGGGAAGTGATGACTGGGATTGGCAGAAATGGGTACCAGCCCCTCAGCTATGCCTATCTTTTGGAAAGACTCAGTTAAGAGGAGACACGCAACTACAGCATAGAGTGGAAGGGCCAGAGTTTTGGAATCACTTAGAATGGTGTTTGAGTCCCAGGCTCTGCTCCTCACTGGCCTTGCGACCTTTGCCACATGACTGTCCTCTTATGGCCTCCATGTGGCTTTTTCTTAATGCAGATGTTTAAGATTGTACTTAGCATAAGTGGTTCTTGTGAGATTAAATGAGACAGTGTATTTGTGTGTCCAGTTGAGAGCCCTGTAGGTGGCCAAAAATGGTAGTTATCACGAAGGTGTGTGTCAAAATGTAAAAACATAGCACAAGTGGATTAAAATGGAAAAATTGTCTAAATGGATCCTGCACATAGGATGTCAGAGTAGGCACGGTGGATTCTAATAGTATTTTGTTCTGTATTGGTGATAGCACTTGCTACTCCAAACTTCTTATTTATTTAAAATGACTTTTGGTGGGGGACCTGGGTGGCTCAGTTGGTTAAGTGTCCGACTCTTGATTTCGGCTCAAGTCATGATTTCACAGTTTTGTGAGTTCAAACCCCACACTGGGCTCTGCAGTGGCAGCACAGAGCTCTCCTGGGATTCTCTCTCTCCCTCTCTTTCTGCCCCTCCTTGACTCATGCTGTGTCACTCTCAAATAAATAAAACTTACAAAAAAAACAACTTTTGGTAAAGATAAGGTGTGTTTGGTTTTGACCTTCTACATTTTACCAGTAGACATGCCCTGATGATGAGCTTTGGAGGTTAGACAGGGAAGGGCTTGTTTCACTCTCTGGGAGAAAAGACTGCACACTCAGTGAGCTAAGGGTGACCTGTCATGACAAAGCAGAGCAGCATGCATCCCCATCTTTACAGTCCAGTGAATACTCTTTGGCATAGTAAGGATTCTGTTAATGCTCCATGACAAGTAATGGGGTAGGATTATCAGATGCATGCAACCATCTCATTAACTTCTTTCCTCCTCCAAAATATTGTATGAGACATCCTTCTGTGAGATCACCAAATCACAAATGCCTTCTAATGACTGTTTACGCTCTATGCTCAAAAATGCCCTGTAACTCGCCTTGGGTGGCTCAGTCGGTTAAGCATCCGACTTCGGCTCAGGTCAGGATCTCACAGCTCATGAGTTCAAGCCCTGCATTGAGCTCTATGCTGACAAACTCAGAGCCTGGAGCCTGCTTCAGATTCTGTGTCTCCCTCTCCCCCCACCTCTCTCTCTCTCTCTCTCTGCCCCTCCCCTGCTCATGCTCTGTGTCTCTCTCTCTCAAAAATAAACACTAAAAAATATATATAAAAAAGCCCTAAATGTGCTATCATTATTAAGAAATTTGAGGGTGGTTTATTTTTGTTTCAAATTTTAGGATTTTAAAATCTCTTTATGATTGGTTTTGTTGAAGCTATGTCTTTAAATTCATGCTCATTTTTAAATAGAAAATTACAGGAAAGATTTCTACTTCCTATTGCCCCATCCACATGAGAGCCTCTTGGGACTGTTTCACATGTACAACTATAAATCTCACAATGTAGATATAGTGGGTATAAATAAATATACAATTTCCATAGAAAATATGAAAGTATGTGAATATATTTAACTGTAATATATAAATACATGGATGTAAATGAAGAGGTTTGTTTTCTTCTCTTTTCAAAGCTCTGCTTCCAGCCTATAGGTCAGTCATATCATAAAATACTGAATAAAATCCTTGCAGGCCCACATCTTAGGTGGGCTTTCCCACCCCCTCCCATATTTTCTCTCAAAGACACATCCACTTAAGTCTACCTTTAGCAGCCCGAAGAAGTGATGTCATTACTGATCCTGGCCAGATGACTCAAAGTCTAAAGGGCTGTTTACAAAGGGAAAATGTAAAAGCATGGCATATTTTATAGAGAAATTTGAGGTTTATCCAGGCTTCGTTATTTCCAGGTTCACGATTGAGAAAAATCAAGACCTTTCCTGAGACGATTTGTTAGGTAATGAGATCTTTATAATTTCATCAGCCATTTACCTTCCTGAATCTCTAGGTTTCTCTACCAATGCTGCATTCCTTTGTTTTCATAGACAGCATGCCATTTTGGTTTTGGTTTTGTTTGTTAAGTGAGATTTGGAGATTTTTTTTGTCCAAAATGTACAGTGAAATATTAAACTTGGCGGCTGGCCCCAGGTTATTATTTGTAACCAAGTTCAGGCTCAGAAGAGGCAGAATTGGGGATAATTCCATTAAAACAAAGCAAAAAGAAAAAAAAAGAAAAAGCCTGTCCTTTTTCTTGGACTTGTACTTTGGGGGTATGTGAGGGATGGGGTTTTATCAATTACACCTGAGTTAGCAGGAAAAAGACTCTTTCCAACTATAGAATTCACCTCCTTCTTGCTTCTGCTATTCAGTTTAGAGCCACAGGGACACCATCCATCAAAAGAACCTTTCCTGAAGAGGAGAATCTTGTTAAGGCTGGCTGTCAACTTGAGAAAACTAATCATGGTATTGCACAACAAAATGATTTTATACTGCTTTTCTCCTTCTTGTCTACTGAGCAGTCTATTAAGGAGAGAGGCCGACAGATGTTCAGCAACCAACTAAAAATAGATAACCTGCTTTAAATATCAAGTGTGCCTGCTCGGTGCTGGAGTGACACAATGTGTCTCGCGTGTGCACAGAATGGAATTCGGATTGGAGACAAGAAGCTGGCTCAGATTGGACAGCAGAGATGTGGACTGGTGGGCAGTTCCTGTAGCCAAATGATTTAATGACTTCTTGAAAAGGACTTTCTTTTCCATGGCCAGATTATGTCAAAATGTGTGTGCTCCTCCTGAGCTGGGTGTATATTATGTCCTATGGTAGCTCAACTTGGAGTCAGATCGATTAGTGGGTTTGAGTCTGCAAAATAGACTGAAGGCATTTTATTTTCTGCTTGCTGTGTTCTTTTTATCTTCTCTTCAATGTAGCTTTCCTTTCCCCCTTTATGCTATGCTACTAGCTGAATGCTGATGACCCAACAGGACAATAACAGCCAAGTTGCATTTAATGGTAATCTGGTGGCCACTGCTGCCTGGTTACCCACTGATACTGAACTTGGCCCCAGGAGCAAAGAGTTTCATTCTTGTTTACACCTGAGAGCAAATCATGGAAGCATGCATCCTTCAACTTTCAGTTCTTGACTTGCCTTTTCTTTAAAGTCTTCCCTAAGGACGCTACGATGTTCTTCCTCTCCCCTCAACAACTATAGAACCCAATCTCTCTCTCACTGTCTCCCCCCTCTCTTTCTCTCTCACTCTCTCCCTCTTTCCCCCTAACCCCCTTTCTCCTTCCCTCCCTCCCTCCTGCATGCATTTACCACTCAGCATTTTCTATTGCTTCCTTAGTAATAAGTGTTGGCCATGGCTTTCCCTTTTTGTGTTTAGTAAGTAAATACCTGTTGATTAGATTGCATGTTCCAGACAGAGGGCCTAAGGGTAGATAGTCTTTGTCAGTAGAGCAGTGGTTTGTAACAGTTTGGGAAAGGAGAGGACCCCTTTAGGAAACAGAGGCAAATTGCAAATTTTCTACCAAAAAAATGTACATATAAACAGAAACAAAACCTATGTATATACTTGCAGAGGGCTCCCTGATTCCCCCTGAAGGCGATCTAAAGAATCTTGATTAAGAATCTTGCTGTAGTGGTGCCTGCATGGCTCAGTTGGTTAAGAGTCTGACTTCGGCCTAGGTCATGATCTAGCTGTTCGTGAGTTTGAGCCCCATGTCAGGCTCTATGCTGACAGCTCAGAGCCTAGAGCCTGTTTCAGATTCTGTATCTCCCTCTCTCTCTCTGCCCCTCCCCTGCTCATGCTCTGTCTTTCTCTCTCTCTCTCAAAAATAAGCATTTTAAAAAAATATTAAAAAAAAAAAAGAATCTTGCTGTAAAAGGACCTGTTCTGTGTGAGAGTCCTAGGAGTTCTAGGGGCAAGGTCAAGGCACCTACTGATTTCTTTCACAGCAGGCAGAAAACAGCCAGTTAATTCATGAATATACATTTTCTGTATGGCTCTCTCAGGTTATGCACCTATATCTGAACATACGTATCTATGAGGTCGGGAGGCAACAATATATAGTGGAAAGATCAATTTAACTTAACCTAATTGGATCTGCATTTGAATCTAGGCTATGCCTCTTACTACCTGTGAGACTGTGGCCAAACCACTTACCATCTCTGGGCCTTAGTTTTCTTATCTGTCACCTAGGGATGAAGTTAAGTTCTACTTCAGATGGAGAACTGTCCCCCTCTCTTCTTGAGTAAAAGGAGATCTTGAATAGTCCCTGGACTGGAGTTGGTAGGGCTGGCAGGGTCCATAGTGGTGGGACACAGTGAATTGTGGAGGAAAGTAATACTGGATAATGATACCTGGAGGATGTTCTTCTGTGGCTGATAGGCCATGTTTCTGATCACATGTAGGATACTTCCTGAGGGCTCCCAGAACACAAGAGGGCACAGCAGGTAGAGGGAAAGGAATTGGAGTGATATCTATAAAGGTAACCCTTTAAACTCCAAGACAGCAAAGAATTTATGTCTCTGTGTAGTATTGTATCCCAAGCACCTAGAAGGAGAGAGCCTGGTAAGCACTTAAAACTTCCATTGAATGAGCAAATTTTTTGAATGAGTGGATGAATTTGCATATGCACGTTGTGCAAATTAGGTTTGAGAACTCTTGAATTACATATATAAGCAGTATTCTTTGGGAGGTTTTTTAATATGTGGATTGGAAGACTCATTGCTGAGATGGCAGTTCTACCAGGATTGATCTACAGATGCAATACAACTCCAATTGAAATTTCAACAGGTTTTTTGGTAGAAACTGGCAAGCTGAGTTTAAAAGGTATATGGAAATATAAAGGGCTTAGAAAGACTAAAATAATTAAAAGAAAACAAAGAGAAGTTACCATTTCTGATTTCAAGACTTACTATAAATCTACATTGATTAAGATAAATTGATATTGGCAAAAAGATAGACAAATAGATCATTGGAACAGAGGAAGAGTTTAGAAACAGACCCACACATAAATGGTGAATTGATTTTTTTTTGACAAAACAATTTAATGGGGAAAGGAAAGCTTTTTGACAAATGTTAATGGATCAAATGGATACCCATGTGGGAAAAAAAAATGAACATTGACCCTTAACTCACACCACACACACAAATTACCTTAAAATAGATCATAGAACTGAATCTAAAACCTGAAACTATAATATTTCCCATCCCCCAAAAAACAGAGGGAGCATCTTTGCAAACTTGGGGCAGGCAAAGTTTTATTAACACATAAAAGATAAACTGTGTAAGAAAAAAAACTGATAAATTGAGCTTCATCAAAATTTAAAACATCTGCTTTTGAAAAGGTATACCTTTTAGAAAACAAAGCAAGCCACAGAATGGGAGGAAATATCTGTATATGTTTATGTAACACATGTATCAGGCAAATAATTTGCATCTAGAGTATGTAAAGAACTCTTAGAGCTCAATAACAAGATAAACAGCTCAGTAAAAACTGGGCAAGATATTTAAACATACATTTCACAGAAGATAGGAAAATGGACAGGAAACACATAAAAAGATGTTCCATATTATCAGTTACTGGAGAAATCCAAACCCATGATGAAATACCACTTGACATTTATTAGACTTGAGTTAACATTAAAAAGATTGGCCATACAAGTATTTATGGACTGGAACTATTTGTGGGAATTTAAAATGGTACAAGTGCTTTGGAAATACATTTGGCACTTTTGTAAAAAATTAAGCATACACACACCATATGACCCAGAAATTCTACTAGGTTTTTACACAAAGAGAAATAAAAGCATATATCCTCACAAAAACTTGTATATAAACACACAACAGATTTATCTGTAATAACTGAAATCTGGAAATCCAATGTCCATCAAAAGGTGAATAGCAAATTGTGGTACATCCATTTAATAGAATGTTTCTCAGTAACAAAATGGAATAAGTTTTTGGTACATGCAACAACATAGATGAATCTCAAATAACATGCCAAGTGAGCTAAGGCAGATGAAAACAGTATATACATAGAATCCTAGAAAATGCAGTATAGTTTTAGAAAGTAAAGGAGGCAGGGCTAGGGACGGATGAGCTACAGAGGGGCATGGGAAACGTTTGGGGATGATGAAAATACTTGTATATTGATTGTGATGGTTGTTTCATGGTGCATATATATGCCAAAACTCATTAACTTACATACTTAAAATCTATGCAATTTATTGTACATCAATTATACTTCAATACAATCGAAAACATGCAAAAGCTATTAAGTATATAAACTTTAAAAGTAAAAGATTTGAAAGAAACACTAAAAATGTTGTTACTCATAGGCAGTGGGATTACAAGTAATTTTTTGCATACATTTATACATTTTTTCTATATTTTCTAGGCTGTACATATATTTGCTGTGTCTACTCTAACAAAACACCACAATTTGGGTGGATTAAAAACAACAGAAATCTATTATCTCACAGTTTTAGAGGCCAGGAGTCTCAAGTTAGTATCGCTGGGCCAAACAAACATCAAGGTGTTGGTGGACTGGGCTCCCCGGGGGCTATAGGGGATTGTAGGTTTCTTGCCTCTTCCAGCTTCTGGTGGCTCTAGTGTTCCTTGGCTTGTGGTTGCATCACTTCATCCTTCAAGACCAGCATCTTCAAATCTCCCTCTGTTCTATCTCATATCACCTTCCCCCTGTGTGCAGTTAAATCTCTGTGTCCTTCTTATAAGAAGGCGTGTGATTTCATTTAGGGCCCACCAAGATGATCTTGGATAATCTTCTCATGCCCAAATCCTTAATCCCATCTACAAAGACCCTTTTTCCAAATAAATTAAAAATTACAGGTTCCAGGGATTAGGACCTGACATTTTTGGTGGACTTTTTTTTTTAGCCACCAGAGCACATTTCCCGCCCCCCCCCCCAATATTTTTGTTTTTTATTTTCCTTGCATTTGATTTTTTAAAAATATTGGAGTTGTTTAAGTAATAAATGAATATATGTTTATTATGAAAAATTCAGACAATATAAAATGTTACGGAGTAAAAATCAAAGTTCACTGTGATATCAGCCAGCACTATACTTAAAGTGGAGTTCCTTTATGGACAAGGAATTCACTAAATGCACATCTATGTGCTATTCCTGTGAGATACACACAGCATAATTTATTTTGTAATAACTGCTGTCAACAGTTCAGTGTGCATCCTTTTGGCCCCATCATTGTAAATTTATGTAAGGTGTATTTGTAATATAAGGGATATTATAATTTCACATGGTGTGTGTGTGTGTGTGTGCGTGTGCGTGCCCAGTTTTGTTTTTTATAAATGGGAATTACATTATTCATTTTACTTCACAAAAACCACTTTTTTCCTTAACAACATTCTTGGAGATATCTCCATGTCTGTGCCTAAGGTTCCATTTCCTTTGTATTACTTGAATGCAGAGATGTGTCTTTATTTTGCCAGTCCCTTTTGTTGAATTTTGGTTTTCATTTTTTTACCATCAACAGTAACATTACAGTGAACATCTTGTACATATGTGCTTTGGACACATGCACAATATTCCTGTTAGGTTAGATTCCTAGGAGTAGATTGCTAAATCAAAGAGTATATAAATTTTATTTTTCTTTTTTAAGTTTTTATTTAAATTCCAGTTAGCATACAGTGTAATATTCGTTTCAGGTGTAGAATTTGGTGACTCATCACTTACATACAACACCTGGTGCTTGTCACAACAAGTGCATTCCTTAATCCCTATTCCCCTCCCCTGCCACCTCCCCTCCAGTAACCCTCAGTTTGTTCTCTATAGTTAAGAATCTGTTTCCTGGTTTGCCTCTTTTTTTCCCCACTGTATTTATTTTTTTTTAATTTCTTAAATTCCACATATGAGTGAAATCATACGGCATTTGTTTTTCTCGTGGACTACTAGGTATTTGCCAAAGGGTCCAAAAAATACTGATTTGAAAGGATACATGCCCCTCAATGTTTATTGCAGCATCATCAATAATAGCCAAATTATAGAGAGAGCCCAAATATTCATCTACAAATGAATGGATAAGGAAGATATGATGTACACACACACACACACACATATACATGATGGAATATTACTCAGCCATAAAAAGAATGAAATTTTGTCATTTGCCATGACATGGACAGAGCTAGAGAGTATTATGCTAAGTGAAATCAGT
Organism: Puma concolor; assembly: GCF_028749965.1. Classification (NCBI taxonomy): domain Eukaryota; kingdom Metazoa; phylum Chordata; class Mammalia; order Carnivora; family Felidae; genus Puma; species Puma concolor. The sequence continues at coordinate 76,987,278 of NC_141674.1, read as the reverse complement.
CAGAGAAAGAGTGTATGTATTTTAAATTTTGATAAGTACTGCCAATTTTCCAAAAAGGCTACTCCAACGTACACTTCTACAGTATCATATGGAAATATTCTTTTGCCCACGTATTTGCTACTACAGATACTATTTTTTCTCCTTTTTGGCAATCCAATGGGCAAAAAGTGGTACTGTCTTAATTATGACTTCTTAATTAACAAGATTGAGCATGTTTTCATAAGTACTGGTCATTTATTTCTCTTTTTTTGGGGCTTGCCTCTGTTTATATTCACTAATTTTTCCATTGAATTGTCTTTATTTTTCATTCATTTAATGGAAGTATTTATATGTTATAGATTTTTAACTCTGTCTATTACACGTGATGCAAGCATTATCTCCCAGTTTGTCATTTGTCTTATAACTTTGTTAAGGAAATCTTAGAAGTTAAAATTTTTTATGTAGTTAGTGTATCTTTTGCTTTGTGGGTAATAGCTTCTTCATTTTGCTTAGGAAGGACACCCTACCCTAAGATTACTAAAACATTCTCTGTGTTTTTGTCTAGTAATGTGCACTTGTTATAAGGAGAATAAAAAGTCATCTGAAAATGAAGGACCACATGTCCACCAATCCAAATGCTTTATCAGAGTAGAGTAGATGCTTCAGCCAGACTCTGTGGGTTTTTTTTTCTGAGTGTGTAACTTTGGGCAGGTTCCTTAACCTTCTGTGCTTCAGTTTCTCCATCTGTAAAATGAGGTAGATAATTGTGCCTACTTCAAGGGATTGTTGTGAGATTCAAAGGAGTGAATAGATGTCGAGTGCTTTGCTTAGTGTTGGGCATATAAAAATGTCTGAGTGTTAGCTAAAATGTGCACTGCTTGTGTTACTGTCTTAATCTAAGAAGAAGGAAGAAGAAAGGCGACTCTGTTTTAAATACCTGCAAGTTCTGACATTGACACGGGTGCTTGTATTCCGTGTCTTATGTGGTAACTGTTACCACTGAGGCTCAGTGAAGCTAAGTGTCCCTTCATAGTCACACAGGTAGGAAGTGATTAAGCCAGGGCAGCTCATGTTCTTTCATGACGACCCTGAGGTAGCCTAAGTAGAGGCTTATATTCAGAAGTCACTCTTTGTCACCTTCCTGTTGGAAGAGTGTCCTACAAGCTTTGTGACTTTGAAAGACTATGGAGCCTTAAGATTACTGCTGCACTTAATTAATGTAGCTGAGAAACTGAAAAAAAAAAAAGTGCAGGACGTTGTTTGAATGTATTGGCCTATATCTACTATCTGTTTCATTGTGTGGCCTGCCTACCTCTGTTAAAAAAGAAATGAGACAACCCATGTTAAGTCCTGTGGGTCACTATGTTCTAGTATTGTTTTAACATTTTGTTAAAGATCGATGATAAGCTGATAACTGGCAAACTAAACAAAATTTCCTTTTTTGTACCTTAAATATGTTTCCTTAAAATTTTTAAAATTTATTTTAATTTTATTTATTTTAATTTTGAGAAAGAGAGAGAGACAGACAGACAGAGAATCCCAAATAGGCTCCGTACTTTCAGTGTAGAGCCTAACACAGGGCTGGAACTCACCAACCATGACATCATGACCTGAGCCAAAACCAAGAGTTGGCTGCTTAACTGACTGAGCCATCCAGGCACCCCAGTACCTTAAATATGTTTGTTTGATGGTCTGTGTATGCTTTTGTTTCCGGGAAATGTAAGGAACCAATTATTTCTTCTTTATCATCATAAACACTGAAGCTGCAATACATTCATGCTAACTATAAGAGGCAGTAGTGCATTATGATCAAGGATCAGACTCCAGGAGCCAAGCTACAAGGCTGAAATCCCATTTCCACCATTTAGTTTTGTGACCTTGGTTAGTGTATTTAACCTCCCTTATTGGTAAACTGAGAACCAGTAGTGGCTTTTCCATCCATTTCTATTACGTATTGGCTCTTTCCTCATTCTATTAGCACCTGGAGTATTTGGATGGCTATTCACTCCAGCAAAGGATATCACAGTAGAAATAAAAGGGAATCAAAACACAGAGCTTTTGTGTTTCAAAACAGTTCCTATAGCAAATAAGAGATATAATATTATTAAAGAAAAAGCCTTTGAGTTAGGATAGCCCTGCTCATTTGGTTTCATTTCAGAAGTCTAAGCTCTAAAGGTTTCAGGCCATAAGCAGATCTGGTCCCCCACCCCACCATAAAATAGGTTCAGAATAATAGAAAAGAGCCAAGGGTGTCACACTCCCAGACTTGATGGTGTCCACGGATGGTTTTGAGGAGGGATAGGAAAGAGAAAGAAGCTGGTCTGAGAGGAGGAGACCTGTATCCTGTGCACCAACCACTTCCACCCTGCAGTGAGTGCTGGTGGAGGTAGAATCTCCAGGAAGGTTTGAGTTCTTGAGAACAGCTGGCCCTTTGCTTCACTTAGGAAAAAGGTCTTGTTACTGCTGACATCCAGCATGGCGTGTGGCAAAAAAAAAAAAAAAAAAAAAAAAAAAAAAAAAAAAAAAATAGGGTGTCTGCACACAGGGCTGGCTTCTTAAGTTATCTGTGTAGTCACACAAAGGGCCTTGCCCATGGTTTAATGCTCTTCTATTGCTGTCTTAAAATTCTTAATAATTTTTGAACAAGGGCCTGAGAATTTTCATTTTGCACCGGGCCCCACAAATTATGTAGCTGGTCCTGTCTGCACAAAGAGACCAGAAACAATTCTGAGTCCCTGGCCTAAACGGGACCAGTGTAATAATGTTTCCCACCCACTGAGTGGGAGAGAAGTAGTTGGGAGAGACAGCTGACAACTGACATTTTGTAGCGGGGACAAGGAAAATGCATTAGTGATGTGCATAGACTGGTGACAAAAGACCAGATGGGACAGTAGACATGTTGGTGGATGCTAGCCCAGGTACTGGATGCCACTGTGGACCAGAGGCTCCCAGCTAATGCTTTGATATCCCACAAGCATCTGTGAACTCCTCATCTCCCAAGAGGATACGGGGGAGACCTGGAACAGCCTGAGATTTTGTTTCTCACACCCTGCCCAACAGGGCCTCAAAATAAAGTTCATCAATAATAATAAAAATAGTAACGTTTCTTGCATGCACAAACCGAAGATTTGTACCTACCACAAAAGTAAAAGCGTGACTTTTTTATGAATTGGTTTATTTGTTTGTACATGCACTGCTTTCCATGTAGGTACTCTGCATTTTGCATGTGGGTGGTGTTAGTTACATTTAGAGCTGATAGTTTTGTCCTCCTTAAATTAGTGGAGTTTCTCCCTGCTGGCAGTTAAGATACTGAATTATTTTTCAAATGACTTTAACTGAGTAATTCTCAGGTGACCTAAACTAATTTCTTGGCCTTGTAAATCTCAGACTTAATTTTCAACCTTCCCTTGTTAGGGCATATCTTGGAAAGCTAACGTGCATTTGTTAAACTCTGAATTACAGAAGACAGGCAACCATCTGGAACCGGAAAAGTGCAGGGTTTCAGAAGAGCCCTTCACGTTGTGAAGCATCATTCACGTGCTCTCAAGTCTGCCTTGCACTGTAGAGGACTATGACAGCCACCCGGGTCTCCTCCAGCACAAGCCACTCAAAATGGTACTATAAGTAAATGGGGTGTGTGACTTGAAAGGATCACCAAGTCTGAGGAAAATCAAACCATATGTGTTAGGACAGAAGGTCTCCCCCATGTAAGCAAAATATTTTGGTGTCTTGAGATTTAAGTCACTGTAAAAAGAATTGTTAAAATCAGGCTTGCTTTGTTAGAGATTATGTTTCCAAGTGCAGGGAGCCTACAGTGCCTTTGTACAGTGTACTAAGAAACCATCTTTTCTGTGTCCTTGCAAATGTCCCATCCATCTTTGGTAGTGTCTGTAGGCCTTATAGCATGCCACAACAGTGAGCACAATATCCAAAGCACAAGTGTCAAGTAGGCATCAGCAAAGCAAGGTATAAACAGAGAAAATAAGATTAGACAGGGCTAAGGGGGGTGGGGAGAAGAAATGATATAGCTTCTAGTTTACCAGATAAGGCTTATCTGAAAAAGCGTTGTAGTCCAGTTTTAAAATGATAAACACATAGGGCTGAAAGGGCCCCTGAGAAGTCATCTGATCCATCCTCCAACCTCCAGGGAGGTTTTATCTAAACCATTTTTACCAAGAGGTGTCTGTCGTGTTCTTAAAATTCTGTGGGGAAGTGGATTTGACAGCCTCTCTAGTATCCCATTACAATGCTTTATAACCACACATGTCAAGAAGCCCCTCTTTATACATATATATCCTTTCTCTTTCTAGCTAAAGCCCATTGTTTCCTATTCTATCCTCAGTAGAGAAATGTTCATACATCTGGATACAGCTTCTGAATAGTAATCCTTTCTATATTTAAAGAGACATTAAGTGACCCATTTCTTTCTCTTCTTGAGACTAAATAATCCCGGGGGCTTTATCCTTTTTGCATTTGCCCATTTCCCGTATCCCTCTGAAGTTTTTGAAGTCTCAAGCTGGGCTTTTTTTCCTTGGCAGGAGTTGTGACTTGTAGGGGTTTCTAATGCCAAAATCACTTTGTAAGTGACTACCTCTAGGTGGTTGGTTTTCAAGACTTGTCCACATAAACACTGTACAATGGAGTAGGAGTGTGTCATCGGATTCTGTGCATACGTAACCGGGCATTTCCCACGCCATCCCCAGTTTCCTACTACATTGGAGGGTCGCTGGCAGAGTGGGAGCAAACAGGGGCATGAGAGAGGCCAGGAGGATTTTGGAAGCTGACTTCAGCTCACAGGAGAGGAAGGGAAAATTGACTTCTTGGAGTTTCATCTTTAAGAGTCTCTCTCATTCCAGTCTAAGTGCCCCTGCGAGATGGTAACTTACAAGCCCTGCAACCATGTTGGGCTCCTTGCCAATCATTCAGGGATCAAGAATCATGACCTAATTCTTCTCTTACCCCAAAAAGCTAGATGTCTCAGCTCTGAGACAATCTGGGTGTTGCCTCTGTGGGTTCTGGCTGGGTCCATGGCTTTTCAGAAGGAGGAGGAGCAATGACTTGAGGTGAGTCCTGCCCCTGACCTTCTTCCCCACCAAACAAACCCAACCTCAGAATTCCTGTCTGCCAAAGGTCTTGCCCCGTGAAAATCTGTCTTGTTGCCTAAGTTCTCCCTTCAGGATTGGATACCAGTGATTAATTGAAATAGGGAAGTAGGCATTGCTTCCAGCTACAATGTAGAAATCACTATTTTGAGGAGAAAACACCAAATTTTAGCAACAGAAGCCTTAACTGCATTAGGAGCAGATGGGCCTCTTTTACAACAGTTGAAAAATTGCAGAATCATTTCTATTACCAGGTAAATAAAAACCTAATCTATGTGACCATATTTTGTAAAATATAAAGGATAACACAGGTGTTCATTCCTGTTATTGTTAAAAGCCTGCCTGAAAAATGGTTTCCTCTGGACAGTGCTTCATGTGAAGTGTATATTCTATTAACATCTATGTTTATAATTATCCTGCAGTTTTATTTAGACTTAGATGGATGGAGGCAAAACATGGCAGCTTTCTCACAGATCCTAGCAGCTGATGGGCAGAGGTTAATTTGTCTGTACATGGACACATTAGCTTGTCACATCTGCTATTAATTGCAAACAGATATATTAGTCTAATTAAACATTGCAAGGAACTGACCTAAATTGTTTAATGCCTGTTGCTATATCGACTCCACGATTAGCACACTTCAGGCTGCATGTTTATCCTTGCTATACTGATATGAAGTAGCAGTCTTAAGTCTACAGCTAGTAACGGTTCTTGCGGTCATCACTGCTGGTATGTTAACTATGCTTGAAATGGAAAAATAAAACTCGTGTGACATAATCATGTGAATTTACTGTTGAACTACAGCCATTTCTACCCCATTGCCTTGACCAAGAGCATTTTCAAATGCTTATTTTCTGTGGCAGCTGTCTAAGTGGGTTGCAGCCGTTCTAATTTTGGAGCTCATTATTAGGACAAACAGTTGTGGTACATCAATAGCCCATCAGAATTAATTAAATGGGGAACAGCAAGTGAATGTTCATCAGCTCATTCGCAAGCAATCGGGGCAGAGGGTGTATGTCCTTAATCTGACTTGAGGCTGGTTTGCAACTTGCACTTGGGACATGTTTAGTGAGGACCAGATAGAAAATGTTTATGTGTGGCAAGTATATAAATAGCAGAAGCCCAGTAATTGGGTGCATCTTGGAAGTAATGACGAAATGATCTGCGTTTCTTTCTTTCATTTTTGTCACTAATAGGTTGTCCATGACAGGAGTATTGGCAGACCTTTACTTCCCAGCATTAGACTGTCTCTCTCACTGAAAAGAAGCCCCATGTTGTGCTTAAAGTGGTGCCCAAGACTGGGTGGTCAGTAAATACTGACGGCATGAAAAAAACTGAGGAAACTGGTTTCATCATATGTGAGACAGAAGCTATCTGTTTAAATGGAAACCTTTTATTTAAGAGCATAAAGGCCTTTTTCAAGATACTAAAAGCCACATTTTCATAAAAAGGAAAGAAAACCCTGGTTTTTTAAATAAGAAGATTTGATAAAGCCAGATTTCAAACAGTCTAAGTAGATTTTCCTCAACCCTTCCGAGTTTTGACAGAGAAGGTTTTGAATCGATACTCAGGAAGTTGGAAAGTGAGGGTGTGGTGTGTCATCTTTGCCCAAACTTGTCACCATGGGGAAAGCAGCCTTCCTGGACCTGACAGAGTCTGAAGTAAGAACAAGCCTGACAGCCTTGGCTGCAAGGGTGAGGAACATGGCAGGCAGAGAGTATCTATTCTCTGTTTTCCTTGCTCTTTCTTTTCTTTGTTATTTAGTACAGTAGCTCAGGCCCTTGGAAATAAATGTACTTTGCATGCTTCTCCGGGCATATTGAGCAGATCTGCTGAAAGATTGATGCACTTGGCCCCTTATACTGGAGACTCAGAGGCTGTCAAAATGCTTTGGAAACCATTCTTCTGGCTTCCCTATGATTCTGGACTTGGCTGTCCCCTCGGCAGTTCCAGGTCTCCTCTGCCCTGCTCAAGGCTTACTGGCATCATACTTCATGATGAAGGCAATGGGCTTTCATTCTGATCTTGATAGAGAGCTGTGATATAGGATTGGGAATGCAGGAATGGAAGCCAACAGGCTTGTTAAGAAGATCTGTTTTGTTCTGTTTGGTTTTCCCCCACTTCTTCCTCAGCTACAACTCTGGAATCAGAAAGACCATTTTGTTGAATATCTGTATGAGCTCCTCCTTCATGGTAGAAGAACTCACTCATTTTTCATCCAACAAACACTATGACCAATGGCACAAAGATGATTTAGAAACGACTCCTTTAGGGATGCCTGGCTGGCTCAGACAGTACAGTATGCGACTCTTGGTCTTGGAGTCATGAGTTCAAGTCCCATGTTGAAGGTAGAGATTACTTAAAATGGTTAAAAAAAGGAAAGAAATGACCCCTGCTTTTGAAGAGCTTATAGTCTGTAGAAAAATTGAGAAAGATATACTGACTGATAATAGGAGGAAAGAATATACAAAAGACAAAGGAGAGGGTCATTAGTTCTCTCTGTAGCAGGAGAAGTCTGCCAGGAAGATTTCACACAGAAGATGATATGGGTGGGGTATTGAAAAGACTACTTGGCTTTTAATCAGGAATACTTAAAGAGTCAAGGGATATTAGCATCAAAATGTATTTATTAACTCAATCACCTCACAAGTATTTATTGATGCCAACTGAATGCTTGCTTGGCACTGTTCTAGCAATGGGAATATAATGGTGAAGAGAAAGACAAACTCTCTTTCTTGTGGATCTTAAAATTTAGTTGGAGGAGACAGACAGTTATTAAATATCTGAAATGTCAGACAAGGATAAATGTTATGAAGAATTAAAAGAGGGGTGAAAGGATAAAAAGTGGTGGTGATGATGGTGGCAAATCATGCTATTTTACATGAGGAATTTGGAAAGCCCAACCAGGATGAGATGACATTTGAACAGATAGCTGAAGGAGTACCCCAGTGAGCCATGTGGGTATCTGTGGGAAGAACATTCCAGGTGAAAGCCAACAGCCAGATCCAGTTTATCAACATTAGCAAGAATTACAGAGGGTGTGTGTGTTTAGTTACTTCATGGGATACTTTAATATCCCCACTTTACAGAGAAAAATATTTTGCCAAATCCTACAAAGAGCACCCCCCAGAGCTTCAGGGAACTTGGATGACTTCTGAAGGTCCCCATAATTATTTGGGGCTTAACATATTCCCCCCCACAATTGCTACAGTTTGGTGCTAGTTGCTACTAGATAACTACAGTGAGATTTTCTCCTAAAGCAATGGTTGTGAAACCTGATTGATTATCACATTTGCTCCCATGTTTGAAATGACACATTTAAGAACTGTAGCTACCAAGAACCCATCTTAGACATTCTGATTCATTAGGCCTGAAAAAGGACCTAGGTGTCAGCTCTCCCAGGTAGAGTCTCTCTCACCTCTCCCAGGTAGAGTCTCTCTCACCTCTCCCAGATTTGAAATCCATTGTTGTTTAATAGTGCTTTCCACACTTCTGTGTGCATACAACTCATCCAGAGCTCTTGTAAAATGCAGATTATGATTCAAGTAGGATTTAAGCTAGAGATGCTCCATTTCTAACAAGCCAAAGTGGCTGGTCCCTGAATGACATTGAGTAGCAGGGTTCTACGCAGCATTGTCAGTAATGGAACCACAGTAGCTCATTGGGTTAAGGAGAATGAGGAACAATCTAACCCCAGTAGGGAGAAGGGCAAATTCATCCCTACCTCTGCTGTCTATCAAGCATCCACAGATATTCCTCAAAGCCCAGGCCTCTGTCTGCCGGGGGCTGCAGGATGGAGGGTTGCAGGGCTTATAGTCTTTAGAAAAGTTGAGAAAGATACATTGACTGATAATACAAGGAAAGAATATATAAAAGACAAAGAAGAGGATCATTACGGAAGACAATATGGGTAGGGTACTGAAAAGACTCATTAGCTTTTAATCAACATGAACAGCAGTGTTGGGGAGAAGGGAACATGTGAAGGTCTTACTGGGTTGGGGAGGTTGGGGGCCATGACATAGGCATTCCTCAGTCACCTTCCTCCTTCCTTTCTACCCAACCAATGTATCTCTGTGTTTTGAATTGAGGAAAATCCTACCTGGTCCATGAGATCTTCCTGTCTGCTTCCTTCATTGAACCATTCACTCTCAGTGCCTCTCATCAGGATCACCTTCTCCTTAATTTTTATCTGTTTTAGGTGAGTCATTTTAGTCTCTCTAGTGAAATTATAAACTCTATAAGGCTGTAGAACCCACAGGAATCAGTCTTGACAGTAGATGAGAACTCAGGAAATTCAATTCCCCTCGTAGGCTGTGCTTCTTTCTGCAGTGCTCTGCAAAGATAACCATGCAGTCCTGCCTGAATACTGCCAATTGTGGAAAGCCCATGTCTTTGTGAATGGCGCAGTTAAAAAGAATTTCACAGAATTGAAATCTCGCCTTTTCAGCCATCGCTTGATAGATAAGAAGATGAAAATAATGATAAATAACCAATATATTTAAGTATTTAATTGTGCTGGACCCTGTTTTAAATTTGCATGTAGTTTATATCATTCAATCTTTATGATGATCCTATGAGGCATATATTATCATTAAATTCCCTGAAGAGTCAAGTAAATTGTCTGAGATCATACAAGTAGACAGTGGAGGAGCCAGGATACTAAGTGGTCTGATTGTAGAGAATATACCGTCTGAACATGGTATAGATTCAACCTGCAAAATCAATATGTTCTGTCCTTTGTTTACATGAACAAAGTAAAGGCCTCTTAGAAGAAAATTGTGCCCAGGAAAATCTCCTCTTTACTAAAAAAAAAAAAAAAAAAAGACTCTGTTGCACTTAAGTTGTGCCTCATGTGTTGGATACCAGACACTCCCTGAACGTGGTGGTACAGCCTGAGATGGTTCTGCAATCCCTATGACACCTACACCAGTTCTGGTGCTTCTAGTGAAGAGCAGTAGGGGGGTGGAAAAATCCTTCATTTGCTACTTTGGTCTCCAAAAAAATAAATCCATGTTGAATTGGTTCTACACATTAGGGATGAGCTTCCAGTTGGCTACCTTCCAGTTCAGAAGTATCTAGGGGGTGACAGGGGGCTTCCCATCAAACTTGGAATCAAATCCCAACTTCTTACCACAGCTTACTCAGTCCCATGTAATCCAGCCAGGGTCCCAGTTCATTGGCCTAGACTGTCCCCTAACATTTGTGGGTAAATATTAAAATATACGCCAAATATTAAAAACTATAAACCAAGCTAATAAACTGTTAAACAAAATGTGTTCTGTTCTCCCGCTTTGGGAAACATACCTTTCTAATGACAAAAGCAAAAGCTATGGTTTATGGATTTATATGACTGAAAGTCTGTAAAATATCTGAATTATCATTGCATATATCCAGGTGTTTAATAAAAATAAAAGATGAAGATGAAGATATTGCCAATGTTTTCGAAGACTAGTTTTTTTCTAAAATATCTAATTATTAAGATTAAAAGGCAAATAGAAATTACAATGACTATCACAATTTTAAACAAAATTAGCAAAGCTGAAATTTATTTAATTTTTGAACATTTAAATATTCTAAAGTATTTTTGTAATATAAAATATACACACTTCTAGGATTCAGTGTCTCAGTATCATGCGTCACACCTGTTACATCTGGACCTGCATTTTTACAAACTTAGGAGAAATACGTATTGTTTAATATTGTGAAATGTTCCTCAGTTTCCATGTGTAACTGGCAAATATCACCTAAATTTCTGGATACCTTAAGAACCAGGAAATAGAATGGGGAGAGAAGAAAATGGATGATTGGTACTACTGAGAAACAACCTTTATTATGCGAGAATCAATTGTATTCATGTTTACTGAGAAAAAGGATTTGACAAGTTAATTAACTTGTCTTTTTTGTAAGCCAAAGTGGTTCCATGTTTCAGGCCCTCACTCACTGCATTCTGAATTTGTGTGTCAGCTCAGCAGATCTCAAGCCTTTGTGGGAAGACAGTTGCCTTTTGTTTGAAGGATAGAGAGCAAGGGATATGGAGAAAACAGTACTCTGGAACCTGGACAGAGTGAATCATGAAAGTCACTGTTTAAAATTACAGGTTGTGCACCAGAGCCAGAGTGGATCACCAGCTTCTGTGTGATGGAGACATCCATGTGTTGGTCGTGCGTGTGTGTGACAGAGAGAGAGAGAGGGAGGGAGGGAGAAGGGGAGAGAGAGAGAGAGAGAGAGAGGAGAGAGAGAAAGAGAGAGAGAGAGAGAAGAAGGGAGGGAGTTGGGTCTTTGTGAAGCAGAAATTGAGGGCCGGGCTTCTGTTGACTGATGTAAGGGGATAGTGCACCGGCCTTGACAATATTCAAACACACCCAGCAACATCCTGCCTCCAGGCCTTGGTACTTCCTCATGAAATCTCTGCCCCTAGAACTTAGTATTACTTGCTCCCCACTTCATTCAGGTCTCTGCTGAAAGGCCATCCCTTCAAGATGGCTACTCTATCTAAGATAGCACTCCTACTCCATCATTATCACCTCTCCTGCATTGCATTTCTTTGTACTTCTTATTAATAACCGAAAATACATCGTATCTTTGTCTTCCTCACCGGTGTGTAAGTTATCTGAAGACAGGAGCTCTGCCTTTCTTGTTCACGGATATGTCCCCAGTACCTAGAGTAGTGGTGTCACATCTTGGATGTTCACTAACATTCTGTATGAGTGTAGAAATTTGGAAGGATTGTACTTTATGGTGATAGTTTTTGGTAAGGACTGTCCTTTCCCCTCTGGGGTTGCCTGGGCTCCTAGGCAACAACTGGGACTGGGAACACTTCTTTCCCCCTGCAGGCTTCCTGGAAGCTTTGACTTTCCCCTTTGGTCTAATGAAGAACAAAGCAGGTGTGACACTGAGCAAATTAGCAGTACTTGTCTCATCCCTACCTGTGAAGCTGTGGACCTGCCTTTCAATTATAACAGTGCTTTCTCTATGGCAAAAAAGAACAGGGACACAATATTAACGAAGGCCAAGATGATCTTACTTCAACCAATTAACACTTTCCAAATGACAGGACTAGCCGTGAAGCAATGGTTTTTACATTCTAAGGAATAGATATATGAGGGTTTCATTTTCTTTCTCTGGAAGACAAGAGTCAAACTGATGCTACATGCAAGGCCTCTGTAGAGGGTCTTTGCTCAGGAATCCAAACCATTGGTCTCTGATCACTTCATTGAATGACACACAGAAAATGTTAGAGAAGGCTAGAACTCTGCCTTTAAGAAGTGAAGAGTGAAATGCTATTGTAGAAATACTTATAAAAAAGGGGTAAAGTCTATGGACTTATTTCCATATTGCAGCAATTGTCCCCAAATTACCCTACTCTTTTCTAGACAACATTTTTTTACATTTTTGTGCCACTTGGGACCCTGGGGATATTGCCTGGAAGTTGAGCAGAGGCAGGTACCCTATCAAACCTATCTGCCTGAGTGGCTAGTTGATTGCCAGGTGTCTGTAGACAATTTGTGTTTCTTTCTCCTTTTATTGTTTTCATTGTGATTTTTCAGTCTGAGTATGGATGGAAGATATTGTGTAAAGCTCAGCTGGGTAAAGCTTTACTGAAAATTTTTTTCCAAATGATTGCTTCATTGCATGTTTTTTAATTAAAAAAAAACGTTAAGTACAGTTGACACTCAATGTTAACATTAGGTTCAGGTTTACAACTTAGTGATTGGACAAGTTTATACATTATGCTGGTTCACTGCAATTGTAGCTACTGTCTGTCCCCATACATCATTATTACAATATCATTGACTACACTCCTTATGCTGTGCCTTTTATTCCTGTGACTTACTTCCTAACTGAATGCTCATATCTCTAACTCCCCTTCACCCATTTTGCTCAACTCCCCACCTACCTCTCCTCTGCAGCTATTAGTTTGTTCTATGTATTTATAGGTCTGACTCTGCCTTTTGTCTGTTTATTCATTTGTGGGGTTTTTTTAGATTCTACTTATGAGTGAAATCATATGGTATTTTGTCTCTCCCTGTCTGACTTCTTTCACTTAGCATAAACACTCTGGGTCTATCCATGTTTCAAATGCACAGTCTCCTTTTTTATGACTGGATGATATACACACACATACACACACACACCTCACATCTTCCCATAGATAATGTCCTTACCAATTTATCTATTGATGGACACTCAGTTTACTTCCATATCTTGGCTATTGTAAATAATGCTGCAGTAAACATATGGGGCATATATCTTTTTGAATTAGTGTTTTTATTTTCCTTGGGTAAAAAGCCAGTAGTGGAGTTACTGAATCATATGGTATTTCTATTTTTAATTTTTTGAGAAACCTTCATACTATTTTCCACAGTGGTTGTAGCAATTTACATTCCCACCAACAGTGCACAAAGGTTCCTTTTCCTCCACATCCTCTCTGACACTTGTTATTTGTTATCTTTGTGAATTTAGCTATTCTTACAGGTATAAGGTGATATCTCATTGTGGTTTTGATTTGCATTTCCCTGATGATTAGTGATGCCGAGCATCTTTTCATGCTTTTCATACAAAGTTTGGAAAAATGTCTATTCATGTCTTCTGCCCATTTTTAAAATAATACTTTATTTTTTTGGTGTTTTATGAGTTCTTTATATATTTTGGATATTAATCACTTACTGGATATATCATTTGCAGGTATCTTCTCTCATTCATTTTTATTTTGTTGTTGTCCCAATAATTTATTTTTGCTTTTGTTTTCCTTGCCCCAGAATACCCATCTAGAAAAGTGTTGTTATATCTGATGTAAGAGAAATTATTGCCTATATTATCTTCTAGGAGTTTTATGGTTTCACATCTCACATTAGGTCTTTAATTTACTTTTGTGTATGGTGTTAGAGAGTCGTCCACTTTATTTGCATGTAGCTGTCCAGGTTTCTTAGCACCATTTATTGAGGAGACTGTCTTCTGCCCTGTTAGGTTCTTGCCTTCTTAATTGACCATATAATTAATTGACCATATAATTGTTGGTTTATATCCAGGTTGTCTATTTTGTTCCATTGATCTATGTGTCTGTTTTTGTGCCAATACCTCATTGTCTTGATTATTGTGGTTTTGGACTATATCTTGAAATCTGAGATTGTGATGGCTCTAGCTTTTTCTTTTGGGAAAGAAAGCAATCTTTCCCAAGATGGCTTAGTCTATTCAAGTATTTTGTGGTTCCATACAAAATTTAGGATTGTTTGTTTTAATTCTGTGAAAAATGCTGTTGGTATTTTGATAGGGATTGCACTAAATCTGTACTTTGCTTTAGGTAGTATAGAAAATATTCATGTATGAAAAAGGAAAGCAGGAAAAAGAAAACAAAGAACAACAGAAGAAAACAAAAAATGAATGACGGACTTACATCCTAACATATCAATAATTATATTAAATGTAAGTGGTATAAATGAACCAATTAAAACACAAAGTTTGGCAGAATGTATTTAAAAACTACCTAAAAATACACTACTACAACAATCTCACTTCAACCATAGTGATATAGGTAGGTTGAAAGTAGGAAAAACGACATAACATATAAAATTAATAAAATGAAAGCAGGAGTAGCTACTTTAATATCAGATAAAACAGACTTCAGACATCAGAGAGAGATATTATATAATGATAAAAGGGTTAATACATCAATAAGACCTAGAATTCTAAATATGTATACACAAAAAATCCCTGCAAAATATGTGAAATAAAACAGATACAGACTGTAAGAATTAAATATTATAGTTGAGAGTTCAACACTGCTTTCCCATCAATTGATAGAACAACTAGACAGAAAATCAGTGATATGGAAGAAATCAATACCATTAAACAATGGGACCTAATCAATGTTTGAACACTCCATCCCCAAACAGAAGAGTACACATTCTATTTAAGTGCTCACAGAACATAGACCAAGAGAGACTATATAGTAGGCCATAAAACAAACTTTAAAATCATTTTTTAAATATTTATTTATTTGAGAGAGAGTGTGTGAGTGAGTATAGGAGAAGGGCAGAGAAAGGGGGAGAGAGAGAATCCTAAGCAGACTGTGTACTCTCAGCAGATAGCCTGATGCAGGGCTCTATCCACGAACTGCAGATCATGACCTGAGCCAAAATCAAGAGTCAAACCCTTAATTGACTGATCCACCCAGGAGCCCCCAACCTTGATCAATTATTAAAGAATTGTAATCAGGCAGATTATGTTCTCTAACTACAGTGGTATCAAGTTAGAGATCAGTAACAGAATGATAATAAGAAAATCTCCAAATTCTTGGAAAATAAACAACATACCTCTACATAATCCATGGGTCAATAGAAAACCTAAAAGGAATAAAAATATATTGAATTAATGAAAATGAAAATACAACATAAAAAATTTGAGGGACACAGCTAAAGTAGTGCTGAAAGAGAACTATATTTATAGCACTGAGTGCTTATATCAGAAAAGAAGGGAAGTCTCAAATCAATAATCTAAGCTTTTGCCTCAAAACACTAGAAAGAGAAGAACAAAATAAGTGGAAAATGAGAAAAAGAAGAAAATAATAAAGATATGAACAAAAATCAGTGAAATTGAAAACAGGAAAGCAATAGGAAAAAAACACAGTGAAACAAAAAAAATTGGTTTTTGAAAGGGAATCAATCAAATTGAAAAACAACTAGCAAAACTGACACCAAAAGTAAAGGGAGAGAAGATACAAATTTCTGAAATCAAGAATGAGACAGGGGGCATCTATAGTGAAGCCTGTGGACACCAAAACGATGACAAGGAGGTACTATGAATAACTACACACAACCTAGATGAAATCAACCAACATCTTGAAAAACACAAATTATCAGAGTTCACTCAATATTAAAGAAATTGAATCCACAATTAAAAATTGCCAAAAAAGACCTCCAGGCCCAAATGTTTAGAAGAGAAATAACACAATTCTATACAATCTCTTCAAAAAAAAAAAAAACAAAAAACAAAAACAAAAGGAGAGAATACTTACCAATTCATTTTATGAAGCTAATATTTACCTCCATGAAAGAAACAGACACTACAAAAAACGGAAACTACAGACCGGTATCTCTCATGAATATAGACTTAAAATCTTGAACAAAAATAAGCAGAGTTCAACATTGTGTAAAATGAAGTATCATGACCAAGTAGAGTTTATTCCAGAGATACAAGGCTGGCTCAATATTTGAAAAATCAACCAGTTTTCAACCAATGTTGAAAAAATTCAAGAAGCCAATTTACAGAAAACCCTACAGCTAACATTATACTTAGTGGTAAAATACTGAATGGTTTCCCTTTAAAACTGGGGAGAATGTCCACTCTTATTATTCTCATCCATAGTATTAGAAGTTCTACCCATGATAGTAAAGCAAGATAAATAAAAGATACATAGCATAGAGTAAGAAATAAAACCGTTTCTATCTGCAGATGATATAGTCATTTTCATAGAAAATTCTAAGGAATCTCCAAAAAAAAAAAACAAAAACAAAATCCTATAGGTAGGGGTACCTGGGTGGCTCAGTTGGTTAAGCATCCGACTCTTGGTTTCAGCTCAGGTAGTGATCTCAGCGTTCATGGGTTCCAGGCCCACCTCAGGGTTCACACTGACAGCATAGAGCCTGCCTGAGATTCTCTTTCTTCCTCTCTCTGTCCCTCCCCTGTGTGTGTGTGTGTGCGCGCACGTGCTTCAAAAATAAATACACATTTGGGGCGCCTGGGTGGCGCAGTCGGTTAAGCGTCCGACTTCAGCCAGGTCATGATCTCGCGGTCTGTGAGTTCGAGCCCCGCGTCAGGCTCTGGGCTGATGGCTCAGAGCCTGGAGCCTGTTTCCGATTCTGTGTCTCCCTCTCTCTCTGCCCCTCCCCCGTTCATGCTCTGTCTCTCTCTGTTCCAAAAATAAATAAACGTTGAAAAAAAAATTTAAAAAAAATAAAATAAAATACACATTTAAAAAATGAAAACCCTACAGAACCACAAAGTAAATTCAGCAAAGTTCAAGAAAGAAGTTAAAAATACACAAAGTCAACCATATTTCAGTATACTAGCAATGAACACCTGGATACAAATTAAAAATCTATCATTTAGAGTTGCTCAGAAACTTTAAACACTTAGATATGAACCTAATAAAAAATGTACAGAACTTGTGTGATGAAGACTATGAAATACTGATGAAAGACATCAGAGAAGATCCAAATAGATAGAGATTTTCATGGATTGGAAAATCCAACACTGTAAAGATGTCAGTTCTCCCCCAAACTGATAAAAAAAATTTACTATTTTTCTAGAGATAAGCAGTACTATTCTAAAATATATGTGGAAAAGAAAAGAAATTAGAATAGGTAGAATAATTTTGAAAATAAAAAGTGGGGAAGATCAATTTCCAGGATTTCAAGAACATTATATAACTATAGTTATCAAGACTGTGTGATATTGGCAGAGGGCTAGACACAGCGATCAATGGACATAGAGTAAAGGAACCAGAAATATCCTTACACTAATATGCCTAATTGATTTTTGACAGAAGTGCAAAAGCAATTCAATACAGGAAAATAGATTTTTTCAACGGTGGTGCTGGAGCAATTGGATATCCACAGGCAACAAAAAAAAAAAAAAAAAAAAAAAAAAAAAAGAACCTGATTCTAAGTCTCACATTTTATACAAAAATTAACTCAAGGTGGATCACAGACTTAAATGTAAAATGCAAAAATAAAATTTTTAAGAAGAAAATAAAAGAAAAACTTCAGGATCTAAGGCTAGGCAGAGACTTGGTATATTTGATACCAAAAGCATCAATGAATTTTACTTATTCAAAATTTAAAAAAACTTCTGGGAGCAACCCTTTTAAGAGGATGAAAAAACAAGCTTCACACTGGGATAAAATATTTGCAAACCACATATCTGGCAAAGAAACAATATCTTCAATATATAAAGACTTCTCAAAATTTAACAGTAAAAAACAAAAATCCAGTTAGAAAATGGGCAAAAGATATGCATAGAGATTTCATTAAAAAGGATATACAGTTGGAAAATAAACATACGAAAAGATGGTAAATATCATTAGCCATTAGGGAAATGCAAATTAAAACCATAATGAGATAGCACCACACACGTATCCAAATGGTTATAATAACAAATAGTGACAACATCAAATGCGGGTGAGCATAGGAGAAACAGGACCACTAAGGCATTGCTGGTGGGATGTCAAATGGTAGTCACATTTGAGAACAGTTTGGCCATTTCTCATAAAGCTAAACATGTAAGTAGCATATAACCTCAACTTAGCAATTAAACTCTTAGTCATTTATTCTAGAAAAGTGAAAACTTATATTCACACAGAAACCTGGATGTGAACGTCCAAACGAACTTAATTTGTAACTGGAAGTGATACATGTTCTTCAGTGAGTGAATGGTTAAACAAATTGTGGTATGTTGCCATGGAATATTACTCAGCAACAAAAGGAAATGAACCACTGATGCAGGCAACAACTTGGATGAATCCCAAGGGAATTATGCCAAGTGGAAAAGTCAATCCCCAAAAGTTTTAAACTGCCATGATTCCATTTATATAACATTCTTGAAATTACAAAATTATAGAAATGGAGAACAGATCAGTGGTTGCTAGATATGAAGGAGTAGGGGGGAACAGAAGTGGGTGTGGTTATAAAAGGGCAGCACATAACATTAACAACTCAGGCAACAACAGATGTTGGCGCGGATACAGAGAAAGAGGCTCTCTTTTGCACTGCTGGTGGGAATGCAAACTGGTGCAGCTACTCTGGAAAATGGTATGGAGGTTCCTCAAAAAATTAAAAATAGGTCTACCTTACAACCCAGCAATTGCACTACTGGTATTTATCCAGGGGATACAGGAGTGCTGTTTCAAAGGGGCACATGCACCCCAATGTCTGTAGCAGCACTATCAACAATAGCCAAAGTATGGAAAGAGCCCAAATGTCCATCAATGGATGAATGGATAAAGAAGATGTGGTATATATACGCAACAGAGTATTACTCAGCAATCAGAAAGAATGAAATCTTGCCTTTTGCAACTACGTGGATGGAACTAGAGGGTATTATTCTAAGCGAAATTAGAGAAAGACAAATATATGACTTCACTCATGAGGACTTTAAGATACAAAACGGATGAAGATAAGAGAAGGGAATCAAAAATAATATAAAAACAGACGGGGACAAAAACATAAGAGACTCTTAAATATGGAGAAAAAACAGAGAGTTACTGGAGTGGTTGTAGGAGGGGGATGGGCTAAATGGGTAAGGGGCGTTAAGGAATCTACTCCTGAAATCATTATTGCACTATATGCTAACTAACTTGGATGTAAATTTAAAAAATAAATTAAATAAAAATTAAAAAGGGCAGCACAAAGGATCCTTGTGGCAGTGGAAATGTTCCATATCTTGACTTTATTGATGTCAGTACCATGATTGTGGTACATTATTATAGTTTATCAGTATGCTGGTATTGGGAGAATCATAGGATTTCTCTATAAATTGCGTGTGAATCTATAATTACTTCAAAATACAAAGAGTAATTTTTTAAAAACCCATGAAAGATTAAATGTCTGAAGTAATCAACAAAATTATTAAAAATAAAAGCAGTGATGTTTTACTAGAGATGAAATCATGCTGTGGCGCCACTGTAATTAAAGCAATATGATATTGACTTAAAAGACCAATGGAATTGAACAGAGAATCGAAAAATAAATTCTAGTGACTATGGGAAGTTAACATATGCCAAAGGTGATATTTTCAATTTCAGGTTAGAAAAATAATTGACTTAATAAACAATGTTGACATAACTTGCTTTCCATCTGTAAGAAAATTAAAATTATACTCATCTCTCATTACATGTAAAAATAAATCCCAAAGATATTACAAATTTAAATATAAAACAAAAGGCAGTAAAAATTTTAGAAGAAAAATTAGGAGAGGATGGGGTAAACAGTATCTTTTGAAGCAAGACAGAACACTAGAAGCCTTAAGGGAAAAACATATGACTATGTAAACTTGGATTTTTAAACTTGGCCCAAAATACTATAACAAGTCAAAAGATGTGAAAGAAGTTGAAAAAAATATTTCAAGCAAATAGAACAGAAAATGATTAGTGTCCCTAATGTTAAAAGAATGCCCTTTTCCCTTTTTGCCTGATGTAAATCATCAGTGTATTTTAGTATCAGTATTCTTTTTCTTTTCTTTTTTGCCAATTCGATGAGTTGGATATGATCTTACGTTTCTTTAATTTGCATTTTTCTAATGATCAGTGAGGTACTATATTTATTAGCTATTTGGAATTACCCTTCAGTGAATTGTTACTCTGTCCATTTTTCTACTATGTTGTATTTTTCAGTTTTAATCAGAGTAGTGTTAATATTATACATTGAAATTGAAGCATTATAATCTTAGAGTCTTATAATGTGGCAGCATCTTTTATAACTTAAAAATACATGTATACTTTAGTATCACTTCACCTAGAGGAAATTTTTTCTTTAGAAATAAATATGCCAGTTTGAAAAAGAACATTATAGGGGCGCCTGGGTGGCTCAGTCGGTTAAGCGGCCAACTTCGGCTCAAGTAATGATCTCATGGTCCGTGAGTTTGAGCCCCGCGTCGGGCTCTGTGCTGACAGCTCAGAGCCTGGAGCCCGTTTCAGATTCTGTGTCTCCCTCTCTCTCTGACCCTCCCCTGCTCATGCTCTGTCTCTCTCTGTCTCAAAAATAAATAAACGTTAAAAAAAAAAATTAAAGAAAAAGAACATTATAATATCATGTGTAATGACTAAATCAGAGATACCCTGAAAGTTCATTAATAGCAAATTGGTTGAATGAATTGTGGTGCATCCATATCATTATGCAGCTATTGAAAAAAATGAGTTATATCCAAACTAGGTAACTTAGAAGGGTTTTCTTATGAGATGTAAATAAGGAAATACTATAGAATCTAAGGGTTTGTTTTTTTTTTTTACTATAAATTACCCCAAAGTTCAATACATGTACTTAAATATTCACACATGATTTATAAGCATGGAAAGAAGTATATAAGACTATACACCAAAACGTGAGCTTTGATTCTTGATCAAGAGTGGGATAAGGTATAGGGGTCTGTTTCTGCTTTTTATTTGTTTATTCATTTGTTTTGTTTTTAGACTCCACATAAAAGTGAAATCATTTGGTATTTTTCTTTCTTGGACTTACGTCACTTAGCATAATACTCCTAGGTCCATCCGTGCTGTTGAAAATGGCAAGATCTCATCTTTTTTATGGCTGAATAATATTCCATTGTGTATCTTTATCCACACAATGAGTCTATCTGTTCATCTTTTGATGAACACTTAGGTTGCTTTCATACCTTGGTTATTATAAATAACACTGCAGTAAACCTAAGGGAGCACATATCTTTTCAAATTAATGTTTTAATTTTCTTCAAGTATATACCTAGTAGTGGCATTATTGAATCATATGGTATTTCTATTTTTAATTTTTTTAGAAACCTCCATACTCTTTTCCCTAGTGGCTGTACCAGTTTACATCCCTACCAGCAGTGCATGAGGGTTCCTTTTTCTCCACATCGTGGTCAACACTTTTTATCTGTTGTCTTTTTTATTTTAGCCTTTCTGACAGGTGTGAGGTGATATCTCATTGTGGTTCTGATTTGCATTTCCCTGATGATTGATGACATTAAACATCTTTTCATGTGTTTGTTGGCCTATATGTCTTCTTTGGGAAAAATGTCTATTCAGATCCTTTGTCCACTTTAAATCAGATTATTTGGGCTGTTTTGCTTTAGAGTTGTGTAAGTTCTTTTATATGTTTTAGTCATTAGCCCCTTATCATATATATCATTGCAAATTTTCTTCCATTCAGTAAGTTGACTTTTAGTTTTATTGCTGGCTTGCTTGTGCAGAAGCTTTTTATTTTGATGTAGTCTCAATAGTTTTTTTCTTTTCTTTTCTTTTTTTGATTTTGTTTCCCTTACTGAAGGAGACATATCTTGAAAAATGTTACTAAGGCCAATGTCAGTGAAATTACTGCCTATATTTTCTTCTAGGAATTTTATGGCTTCATGTCCCATATTTAAGTCTTTAATCCATTTCAGTATATTTTTGTGTATAGTGTAAGAAAGTGGTCCAGTTTCATTCTTTTGCATGTAGCTGTCCAGTTTTCCAGCACCATTTATTAAGGAAACTGTTTTTTCCCCTACTGTATGTTCTTGCCTCCTTTGTCATAGATTAATTGACCATATAAGAGTGGGTTTATTTCTGGGTTCCCTATTCTGTTCTTTTGAACTCTGTTTTGTGTCAGTACCTTACTGTTTTGATTACTGTAGCTTTGTAATGTATCTTGAAATATGGGATTGTGATACCTTCATCTTTGTTCTTCATTCTCAAGATTGTCTTAGCTAGTCAGGGTCTTTTGTGGTTCCATACAAATTATAGGATTGTTTGTTCTAGTTCTGTAAAAAATGATGTTGGTATTTTGACAGGGATTGCATTGACTCTATAGATTGATTTGGGTTGTAGGGACATTTTAACAATATTAATTCTTCTAATCTTTAAGCATGAAGTACTTTCCATTTGTGTTGTCTTCAGTTTCTTTCATCAGTGTTTTATAGTTTTCAGAGTATGGGTCTCTCATCTCCTTGGTTAACTTTACAACTGGGTATTTTATTCTTTTTGTGCAACAGTAAATGGAATTTTTTTTTAAATTTATCTTTCTGCTATTGTGTTATTAGTATGTAGATACGTAACTGATTTCTGTATATTACTTTGTATCCTGCACTTTTACTGAATTTATTTATTACTTCTAATTGTTTTTGATGGAATCTTCAGGGTTTTCTGTGTCACCTATCACATCATCTGCAAGTAGTGACAGTTGTACTTTCCTTACCAATTTGGATGCCTTTATTTATTTTTCTTGTCTGATAGCTCTGGCCAGAGCCTACAGTACTGTGTTGAATAAAAGTGGTGAAAGTGGATATCCTTGTCTTGTTTCTGATGTTAGAGGAAAGGCTCTGTTTTTTACCATTGAGTTTAGTGTTAGCTGTGAGTTTTTGATATATATGGCCTTGAGGTATATTCCCTCTAAACCAACCTTATTGAGTTTTTATCATAAATAGATGTTGCATTTCATCAAATGCTTTCTCTGCATTTTTTTTTTTTAAATTTTTTTTTTCAACATTTATTTATTTTTGGGACAGAGAGAGACAGAGCATGAACGGGGGAGGGGCAGAGAGAGAGGGAGACACAGAATCGGAAACAGGCTCCAGGCTCCGAGCCATCAGCCCAGAGCCTGACGCGGGGCTCGAACTCACGGACCGCGAGATCGTGACCTGGCTGAAGTCGGACGCTTAACCGACTGCGCCACCCAGGCGCCCCTGCTTTCTCTGCATTTATTTGAGTGATTGTATGTTTTATGCTTGATTTTGTTAATGTGTTATATCACTTTTATTGATTTGTAAACGTTGAACAATCCTTGCATCCCTGGAATAAATCCCACTTGATTGTGGTGTCTGATCCTTTTTTTTACGTATTGTTGAATGTGGTTTGCTGATACTTTGTTGATATTTGCAGCTGTGTTCATCAGGGATACTGGACAATGGTTTTCCTTTTTGTAGTGTTTTGTCTGGTTTGAGTATCAGGGTAATGCTGGCCTCATAGAATGTATTTGGAAGCTTCCCTTCATCTAAATAGAAGGAGTTTTAACACAGGTTTCATTATAGCCAAGCAAATTATTGTAATTGTACAGGATAACTGTATGAGTTAGTTGAAAAGAGGGAGGAACCAGGAGAAAGAGACGGACTGAGGATATACAAGTGAGACAGAGTGTGGCAACTCTGGTTTAGGCACATATCCATCAAAGAGCAAAACTTTTATCAATACAAGGGAGAGAAACTGACTTTTGCAAGAATGAGCCTTACCTTCATTGAGACTGGAGGGAGCGTGAGTAAATGTGTGTAAGGCAGTAAAGCCAAGAGGAAATGGGGTGGGGGACTCTGTTTTTTAATATCTTTTGTTTTGCTGCGAAGTGAAATCACAGCTGCGAAGAAAAAGTGCTTTTATGTTCATGATTGATTGGTTTCTCATACTAATTTCTGGGAGATTCTAAATAACAAATGTTTTACTATCATGTGTTGAATCTGCCTAGCGTCACTATCCATATATCATGCAAATATGTTATCAGTGACTCCACACACAGGTATTAGTACAATTCTTATTCATTATGTCACAATAAATGTTGAAAATATACCCCAGTTGCTTGTAGATGTCATTTACAGTTCTTGTCTTATTTGTTAAGGTACATACAAATTTGTGGCCATTTTAAATATAGATGAACAGGGACTTTTGGTTTACCCTATATACTAATTTGGAAAAGTAATCTAGGAAAAGATTTTCAAGCTAAAATAGTGCCCTTTAATTTAGCTTCTACAATGGAACTGTTAGGATGTATTATGTTAGTTAATTCAAAAGCAGTACTATATGATAAAATTGATGTGCTAAATACACATGGCTTTGAATACGTTTTCACCCTTGAAGGAAACTTAGAGATGGTCTGGACCAATTCACCTCATTTTACAGCTGAAACCACTGAGGACTTGAGAACTAAGTGATGTACCTAAAGTCCTACAACTAGCTAGTGGACTAGAACCTAGGACTCCTGACTCCACAGGCAAGGCTTTGTGCTCTGTACTGAACTGTCTCACTCTGAAGTCAAAACAATCATATTTTAAGCATTTGATTGTATACCAAGTTTGGCCTACCATGACAGAAGATTTTTTTTTTAAGTGCTCCACAGAATAACTTTGAAATGAGAGTAAAGCCCAGAAGGAGTGTAATCATGATGCCCAGAACTCATGATTGGTCATGTGATGACTTTATGTTCTCAGCCCCTTGGCCATGTTAAGGCTCAGCACAATTGTCCTGGAGACACAGGGATAGCAGAACTTGCTCAGAATAGAGAGGCATCTGTCTTCTGGAATGCTTACCAGGAGTTCTACAAATTATGCTCTGAAAATGCTCAGTAATGGTTGTTTTTGTTTTGTTACTAAGGATTTCTTTTTCTTGATGAGGGGGTTGGGGGTAGAGAGAATTTTTTTTTATTATGAAGTTAGTTCTGGAGCCACTGTTTGTTGTTTATAGTTTTTTGTTGTTGTTTATTTTTTTGTTTTTTTAAGAGAAAGAGGCAAACTTTATCTCTTGGGGCCAATGAATGCTCTAGAAGAATAGGGGGGAGTCCTCACTTGAACAATGTGTAGCTCACACATGTAAAATATTCCCTCCTGTGCATGACCTATTTGATAGGCAGTGGTGAAAAAGTAATTTCTAGGAATTGTAGGTGAGCATAGCTGTGGCCTTTGGCTGTAACCAAATAACTCTGGTCACTGAGCTGAGAAGAGATCATTTATTCATTCAATAACTGAGTAAATATTTATTAGGCATTGGTATATAGCAGGGGCCCAGTCCCATTGGCCAGTGTGGGATAGGGAATAAAGGTCTGTATAGGAATCATGGTCAGATATGTGGCTCACTTACTGTATGGGAAAGGCCCAGAACGGATCAAAGACAGATACCAGAACAGGCTTTAAATAGCCAGTTCTCTTCCACATGACATTTCTTCTTACAAGATTGTACTTGCCAGGATCTCACTTTCAGGGAATTAGAAAATTATCAGAAAGGATTTATTTTACACAAATTCCTCATCTCCAAAACATACCTGGAGAATTCTCTTTAATAACCATTTCCTTTCCTATTAACATTATACCAATATTCACTTTTAACAACTTTCTTCTGTAAGATTTTTGGGTGTTTTGATTAGTTAGAATGGTTCTGCATTAATGCTGAGAAAAAAAAGTTTTTTTTTTTTAACTTAAAAAATGTTTTTTAATGGTTAGTTTTTTTCAGAGAGGGAGAGAGACACAGAGCACAAGCAGGGGAAGGGCAGAGAGAGGAGACACAGAATCCAAAGCAGGCTCCAGGCTCTGAGCTGTCAGCACAGAGCCAGATGCGGGGCTTGAACCCACGAACTGTGAAATCATGACCTGAGCCGAAGTTGGATGCTCAACCTAGTGAGCCACCCACCTGCCCCTTTTTTAACTTTAGTAGACACTATTTACTACATGCCAGCACAAAGCCAGTTGCTTTATACATTTCATTGCAAAGTAGGTATGATTTTCCATTTTACAGAGGAAACAGAGAAATTAAGGAATGTGTGTGGAGTATAATGGGTTTTATGGTGGCAGACTCTGGACTTCTTGCTCCGAAGTGCACACTCTTCCTCCTGCCCCAAGCCACCCAGGGTCCTCGGAACTGGCCTCTGAGTGCATCCCTCAGGGGGCTGCCCTGGTGGGGCAGTGGGGGCAGTGAGGTCTAAGTGCTTGCAAATATCTGTTACCCAGTGGTAAGCAATGAAATCAGGCTCAAGTTGGGGGCATTGTCTTTTTATCTTAAAACCTACTTATGTTGCTGACTTTTTACTAGGTACTATTTGAGGACCCAATTCATAATAGGACAGGGATAATAATAATAATAATAGCAATAACAATAATAATAGCCTCCCTTTATTTATCTTATTATGTACCAGGAATGGTTCCAAGTAATTCATTTAATTCTCAAAATGTTCCTATGAGGTAAGACTTTTCATTGCCCTTATAGATAAGAAAAATGAAGGTACAGAGGTGAGGCAACTTGCCATAAGTCACATAGCTAGGAAGTGCTAGGAGCCAGGATTCAAACCTGGCACAATGACGTCCATGTTCTTCTTAACCATACCAAATAGACTTCTCACCAAGGGAATGATGAGGTAGAGGAGATAGCCAAGTGAACAGATAAGTGCAATATAGCATGGTGAGGGCCATGATGAGGCATACACAAGGCCCTGCTGAGTTCAGAGAAAAGCTGGGCCTCAGGACAAGCACAGTGAACTGCCTGGTAAAGAAGGCAGAGAATGAATCATGAGGCCTGAGAGTGACTTGTGCAAAGGCCAGACACAAGAGTGCATGCTGTGTTGGGCATCCACCCATGGTTAGTTCCTTGTGGCTGGAGACGGGGAGGGGAAGGAGACCAGGGAGGTGGAGACTGCGGTTAGAGGCATAGAGTAGTATGTCGAGGAAGGTATTTTTCCACAGGGAAGCGACACAGTGGTTTCTACTGAGGGTGCAAGGAGGAGCCAAGATGGTTTAGAAGTCAACCGCATTCATCCAGGTAAGAAAAAAAAAGGAAGTTTGAGTCAAAACATTGTCCCTGGAGGTGGAGACAAGGAGGCAGAGTCAGGAGGTTTTTAGGAATATAAAGTGAGCTAGGCTTGGGAGACTAATGATGGGTGAAGTGATGGATTGGGAAGAGCCAGGTTGACTTTTACTTCCTGAAGGCTTGGAAGATACCGACGCTGTTCACCAACCGAGATGGGGGAGGAGGGAGTTAACAGTGACAGCAACAACACAAGCCAGTCGTTGCTGAACATGCTGTGCTGTTCCACAGTCTAAACACTTGATCTCTAATAACAGCCCTGTGTTGTAGGCACTGTTACTATCCACGTAGATGAAGAAACAGAGGCACGGAGGGGTTAAATCATTTGTGTATGTGCAGCTGCTAAATGGTAGAGCCAGGATTTGAACTCAGGAAGACTAGCACCAGATTCTATCCTCTTGGCCACTGTACTATGTTGGGAGCAAGATGAGGTGAATTTGGGGCATCTCAAATGCGAGAAGCCTACAGAGCTATCAGATGACCATTTCTGGCAGGGAGTTGGGCCCAAGGGCCTGGAGTTCAGGGTGAAGATCAGAATTCCTCTGCCAGCTCAAAGTAGTTACAGGGCACAGGGATTGTCTACAACTAGACAGCCTGGGGCAGGGACTCCATGTATGGTCATCTTTTGGGCTTCTGTCCTCAATAACCCAAACACATTGGAATCATGAACATTATGAACTGATTTTTAACCATATGCTTAATGGTGAGGGTTTGGAATTTTAGTAAGCACTGCTTGTAACCAGTGGGCATCCAATTTAGGGAAGAGATTGTGCTTATAAAAAATGACTCATCACCTTAGATTCTTTGGGGACTAAGGTGGTGGGATGATTAAATAGATAAAATACAGACAGGACTCTCACTTGTCACATGATTCTGGATACAGCGAAGAGATCGGCCCTGATATGGAAACAGGCCGGCAGAATTAGTGGGAAAAAGCTAGGCTCAAGGCGTAGGAAATAACCAAATTAAATGGACTGCTTGCAGGCACAAGTCTACTGTGGGCTAATTTGTTTCCTGCAAAAAGGAAAAAATAAACCCTCAACTCATTTTTGTCTTCTTAAATTTTAAACAGGCACCGCGTAATTGCACTTTCCTTCTCTAAGATTGTTGCTTGGGAAAGGGGGAAGGGAAGAGAAAGAGAGAAAAGGAGGAGAGAGAGAAAGGGGGAGAGAAGAGGGGAAGTGCCTTGGGCTCCATCTCCTTGCTTATCAGGGATGCTAATAACCTCCCACCTGCCAGTACAACCACGAGATGGGTATGTTTCATCTAAGCGTCTTCTCTTTGAAATATTAGTGCTTGCTCTTTTTTTGAGGAGAATTTCAACTTCAGTTTTCTTTCATCTCTGACTCTGCATGAGAAGCTATAGTTTAACGGCACTTAGTGGACCAATTGATTAAACACTGACCTCATTTGCAGGCTCAACCTAGACAGGATACAGAGAAAGCATGACGCCTGTTTTGCCAGGTAACATGCTCATATTTCCTCTCTTTCTGCAGGACATTTGTTCATCCATCAGATATTCTGTGGAACGCTTATTATGCGCCAGGCACTGTGTTAGATGCTGGGAAGAACAACAGAGAATAAGAGTTCGCAACCCACTGAGAAGGAAAGGTCCACAGGCTGTAGCAGTGCAGTGTGATAAGTACTGCCAGGAGAGTGAGCATAGAGTGCCACGGATAGACCTATCAGGAGCATGAAACCAAGACTTGGAGTATCAGGGAAAGCGTTCCATATGCTAGAAGGGATGGGTATGGAAACTAAGCAGAGACCTGTAGGCTAACAGGAATTAGGTTGAGGAGCAAGAAAAAAGTTATAGGGCTCTAGGCTGTGGGAACAGCATGTGCGAAAGTCCTGAGGCTATAGAAGAAAAAGCATATGGAGGACAGAAAGAGTTTAGTGTGACTAGAGAGCATGAGTATGGGAGGAGGAAGGAGGCAGGATTATAAGAGACGTAAGGCTGGAGACGTAAACAGAGGGTTTTGGACAGCCAGTCCTATTACAAGTTTGTACCACAATTATAATATGAACCATTAAAATGTTTTGAACAGGGATTGACATCAGATTTACAGTATATAAATCTTGTACTGGCTGAAGCATGGGTAATGCCTTAGACTATGTTGCTGTAGTAAAACAATGTGAGAAGACGTTGGCCTGAACTAATACAGTGGCTTGGTAATAGATTGGTTTGAGAGGAGTTAGAGGGAGAAGCAAAGGGTCAAGGATGGAGCAGTGACACAGCCAGGCTGTGAAGGGTTCACTCTTTCCGCGACTGTGAGGGTGTCTGTAGGCCACACTTGTTTTGTTTGCTACTTATGGAGCTACAACTCTTAGAAAAACAGACTGTATAATCGCTTCATGTTTCCCATGCCCTCTTT
This sequence comes from Puma concolor, assembly GCF_028749965.1. NCBI lineage: Eukaryota > Metazoa > Chordata > Mammalia > Carnivora > Felidae > Puma > Puma concolor. Next base: position 76,957,543 of record NC_141674.1, on the reverse strand, counting down.
CCATGCAACCATTAATTCACTGAGCAAATTCATTGTATTTCGTGTATCCCCTTGAGGAGTTTGCAGACAATTAAATAATTTAGAAAACCATATAAAGTTACATCACCATGTTAGGATAGGAGCATGGAAAATCTAAAGGGTTTGCATCCTCAAAACCCAATCTGGCTTCCTCTCTCAGAAAGGGGAAAAAACCCTCACTGCTAACTCAAATTCACATATGTATGATAAAATCACAACCAACACATTGCTGATCTCTCTCATGAGTTCTACACCTACATTCCCAATTGCTTTCTTTTTTTTTTTAAGGTTATTTATTTACTTTGAGAGATAAAAAGTGCACATATGCATGTGCTCATAGGGGGAGGGGCAGAGAGAGAGAGGAAGAAAGAGAGAATCCCAAGCAGGGTCAGCACTCTCAGCACAGAGCCCGACACAGTGCTCAGTCGCACAAACCATGAGATCATGACATGAGCCGAAGTCGGACGCTTAACCAGCTGAGCCACCCAGGCGCCCTCCAATCAACATAACATCCTTCAGAAACATCAAACTTAGCATTTCCAAAAACAGCTTAAGAATCTTCCTTCTGTATTCCCTGGCATGGTGAGTAGTATCACCATCTCCTGATCATTCAAGCTAAAAACTTCAAAGACAACTGTGACCTCTCCTACTTCCTCATTGCACATTTGCAATCCAGCTGGTTACGAAGACTTGTCAAACAAAATGTACCCACATCCTTGTCGCACTAGTACATACTGGCATAACTTCTTCCTTGACTAATCCACAGTCTCATAATGGTTTCTTGGACACTACTCCATTTTTCACATTCTCATCAGAGTACTTCCTCTGTAAGCAAATCAGACTGTCATGATTTGACTGAAAAACTTCTGAAGACTCTCCATACCCAAAGGATAAAATCAAAACTCCTTAACAAGGTCCTTCCCAGTAAAGCCCCAAATTATATTTTTAGCCTCTCTCCTGGGCTAGACTATTAGCTCCACCATGGCAGAGACTAGGCCTTATTCATCTTTGTAGACTTAAGGTCTAGTGTAGCACATGACACATCATATTTGTTCAATAAATGTTTGCCAAAAGATTAAGGATATAAATGTGACACCTTCCCACTGTATTCACCTACTTCCTTTCAAGTTAAAATAGCGCATGCTGTGTTTGGCTATAGGCAGCATGACTGTGGCAGAATGAACTATGGCTTTCCTGGCTTCTAGCAGCAGCAGCAGCAGCAGCAGCATCATCATCATCATCATCATCATCATCATCATCATCACCATCCCCAGAATTGCAGTGAACATCCAGTCATTGAGCTCTTACTGCCAGTGATGGATGATGTATAGAACAGGGAAAAAACATAGCTCACTTCCAGAGAGAAGGTGATCCTGGGCAGTGATAAATAAGGCTTGAAAAACAGTAATGAGCTTATAAGAATGATCATTTTTAGTCCACAAAAACTGAAGGTTTTGGTGCTAACGATCTCTGATAGAGCTTTGTTAACTGGCAACTAGGCAAGAGAAGGAAAATTGACATGGCCTCAAAGGCAAGCGGTGGAACTCCCCTACATTTAGTGGTATCCTTCAGAGCCTTTTTGGAGAAGCACACTTCTAGACAGGATGCTGATGACAAAAAGTTTGAAGGTTAAAGAAAATTTGTGTTTGAGGAAGAACAGATTATATATTACTTGTGTGTATCTGTGTATGAGTGTAAATGGAGGAAGGGTCAGTGAGAGAATTACCAAATTTCAGCATCCTTTTTATCCAATTATAAGAGATAGGTCTTTATTTTAGATATCTTGAAAAATAAATTTAAAGAAGGAAATAGTAGTAATCCCAATGTCAGGAATAATAAGCGTTGCTGTTTAACATCATTAATTTTGAGTGTTTTATATGTTTATTAAATAGTCTAACATTACTGTTGATGACCACAATCTCTGTCGTGAAGTAGAAATAGTTTCAAGTGGGGACCCCTGGGTGGCTCAGTTGTTTAAGCCTCCCACTTCAGCTCAGGTCATGATTTCACAGTGGTGAGCTCGAGCTCCATGTCAGGCTCCATGCTGGGTGTGGTGCCCACTTAAAATTCTCTCTCTCCCTCTGCCCCTTCCCCACCCCCATGCATGTGTTTGCTTGCTCTCCCTCTTTCTCTCTCAAAAAAAAAAAAAAGGTTTCCAGTCTTACTACCTTCTTGGCCTTGGAAAGTTAGTTAAACTGTTGAAGCCTCCATTTTCTTTTCTCCAAATAAGGATAATAACCTGTAGCCAAAAGTTCATTTTGAAGGTTAAATGAAATAACATACATGAAGTGCTTAGCATGGTATGTATCACACATAGCAAGTGCACCACAAATATCAGGGACTATTTTCTCTAACAAAAGGGGTGTCATGCTGTGTGTGTGTGTGTAGTTGGGTGTCATGCTTTTTCTTCCTAATACTTCCTTTTTAATTCTTTCAAAATATTCTATCGTATGACTGTAGGGCAATTTATTTTACTACTGTGTGGTTAGGAAGGTAGTTTTCAGCTTTTAACAATTTATGAATAGCATTGCAAACAACTTTCCTTAGCTTAATCTCTACTGTATTAATCATGTATACATGATTATTTCCTTAGGATGAATTGCTAGAAGAGGAATCACTAGGTTAAAGGGCATGAATATTTGGAGATTCTTCATACCTGCTGCCAAACTGTCCCCCAGAGAAGCTGTACCAGTTCTCCCTCTGGCCTATATGAGAGATCTCATTTCTCACCCTCACATATATATACGTATACATATACATTTAAATCTTTCCAGTTTAGGGGCGCCTGGATGTCTCAGTCAGTTAAGCGTCCAACTTTGGCTCAGGTCATGATCTCATGGTTCATGGGTTTGAGCCCCACGTTGGGCTCTGTGCTGACAGCTTAGAGTCTGGAGCCTGCTTCAGCTTCTGTGTCTCCCTCTCTCTCTGTCCCTCCTCCCCTCATGCTCTGTCTCTGTCTCTCAAAAATAAAAAAAAAAACATTAAATCTTTCCAGTTTAGTATGTCACTACCATCCCCCTTTCAATACTTAAGTATTATAGTACCATTTGAAGCCCAATAGCTCTGGAACATTTAATATTAATGTTGGTGGTTACATGAATGAGAAATGCCCCTTGTATAGTATGCTGAAGAAACTGGAATCTCCTCCAGAAGACGAGATCAAAGGGGAAACTCCATTACTCTCTTCAAGGATATACAAGGTCTTTGTGAAAGACTTCCTTCCCATGTTGTGTGTGGTTTAACTATACAAGAGGAGCCAGCCTTCAACAAAAATAAGAGATACTTCTCTTGAATACAAGGCCAGAAGAGCAACTTTGAAAAACCTGAAACATTGGAGGGCTCCTGAGGGAGATCATGGATCCCTGAAGTTCTGACAACCAAGCACAGTTTCCTTTCTGCTCAGGTGGCTAGAGAACCTGCACCCAGTCTGCGATTCTTTGGTTCTTTGAGTGGGGTGTTGATTTTGTGACATTTTTGGAACTAGAAGAAGATGGTTTTATTCCAGTGTGCACATCAGGTGACATTTTGAAACAGATGAATTAAGCTCCTTTCAGAGCCATCTCTCCCTTTCCGAGTTCACACACGTGCAATGCAGTCCTGCCATCAGCTGTCTGTTTTGTTTTTGTTTTTTTTATATATATATTTTATTGTCAAATTGGCTTCCATACAACACCCAGTGCTCATCCCAAGTCAGCTATCTGTTTTGAAGCAGGTTACTAACTTGCAGTAATGTCCACAGTCTTTTAAAAATAAAACTTTCTGTATTGTTCTTTTCACGCTTCGGCAGAGTTTTATAGAAAGGGGTATTTACTGTTAAAAAGTATGTTTAATGGCGGAGTACATAATGAAGAAATAAATAAGGGCAAAAATGCTGTTTTTTCGTTCCTGACCAGTCTACCCCAGCTCTTCCCCCTGGATTCTTTCACACAAAGAACACATTGTTATTGGAGCCATTACAGAGCTCCTCTGCTTTGCCAGGCTCTGCGGGGCTCGGGGGAAATGGCTATAGATTGCAGCGGAAAAGTCCATCAGACAGATCACATGTGACCCTACTGTTTCTCAGAAAGAATGCACTAGAACACTTCAGCTGAATAGACAGATTTTCCAAATGTTTTAAATCAGTTTTGAGACAAAAAGAGGAAGATGCTAAGAAATGGATTTGGCCTATACACATTTGACCATGCGGTGCCCATTTCTCTGGAATGCAGACATTAGGGGCTTTCATGTGGATGGGGGGACCTTAAGGGGCAAAAAAAAAAAAAAAAAAAAAAAACCCTCCCAGCCCACCACAACAATTAAGCAGCAATTGAAGAAAAGGAGGCAAGAAAAGATGGCCCTGTGTTAGTACAATAGCTCAGGGGCTTTTCATTTTGGGGCATAAAGACAGAACAGAGAATGTTGTTTTCTTTTTAAAGCCCTTTTAAAAATGGTAACTGCATCCTGCTCTTGTAGATGTATTACTTATGACATCCCAGTTTTCATCCGTTCATGATTTTACATTAGAGTTAAATCTCTGCAGCTTGAATCTCACGGCTGAGTTAGCCAGAGCCCATAAAATATTGAAACCTTTAGAGCAGCAGCCAGCCAGGTTGAGAGAAGTTCATGTCCAAAGCTGAGCTTTAGATTCTGAGACATCCCAATTGGAGTGTAGTACAGAAAAAAGCACTGATAAAATTTTCATAAAAATGAGCTAAGGATATTGCTAGCATGCTTCCCAGCATCTGTATGAAAACTTAATCTGAGCTAATGGAAAGGATATGAAAGCCTTTCTCAATTCAAACACAGTCAATGCATGATTCATAAATTATTGTCAGAGAAGTGATTCAGCTCCCAGATTTATTCTCTTTTGGGTGGAAGCAACCAGAGGGAAACTGGGTCTTTTTGACCTTTAATGCCAACAAATTTTACAGTAGAGCTGTCAATATAACCAAGTAAACTGGTCATTTCTCCAAACAGCAACAAAATACCCTCATATACCCAGTGCGAGCTAATATTAACTTGGCCCACTAGGTTACTGACAGCACATTCAGAGCAGCAAATCCCAAACATCTGAGCTTATCTGGTTACATAGGACGGAATGGAATCTGTGTGGCCACGCCCACGTGGTCAACCGTAGTTTGGGTGAAATGTGGTTCCTGGGTGTTTCCTCACCTCCGGACTTTTTGAGTGGTGACACTGGACTCACATTACCCCATAAAGAAGGCATTATTACCATTAGCAGCTCAAATTTATAGATGGAGAAAAGGAGCTCAGGTTTGTGCATTGGATCATAATAGAAAAAAGGTATTATATAAAAATTATGCACATTGTTCAGATTAGTGTAATATGAGTTTAAGTAGGACAGTAGATGGAAACTTAAATACTCCTGTGTGTTGGGAGTCCTGTTAAAATGTCCTTTTAGTCTTGTATTTCTTCATTCATCAGGTATGTTTGTACCCTACCAAATGCTGAGCATTGTGGAACATGTGAAAATGAAAACACAGACTGTCTTTAATGAATTAAAAACCTTATGCAATAGAGCAGTAGAATTTCAGACTCAAAAAAGTTCTTAGAGGTTATTTTGTCCAGTCATTCTCCTCTTTAGAGCTTTAGTCTTTTCTACAACATCCCCATCGAGTGGTCAACCTACCTAGGCTGTAAGATGCTTGGTAAGAATCCTTGCCCTTGTTTAACAGCCAATTACTTAAGTTAGAAACTTATAATCAGTTTTGGTTCCTGTCACACTCCTGCACTTGGGACCTTGTATTGCAACTTCTGTCTACCAGTGTTTATAAGAACTCTCCAGCCCTTCTGCTGTGGTGCCACAGCCTCTGTTCAGGCTTAATTATCTCTCACTAGGACTGTTTGAGATTCTGCAAGTTTCCCTGCTTGTGATCTCCTCTTCATCCAATTTACCCTGCTTTCTGTCAGTGTAGTTTCTTTCTAAGATCTGATCATGTCACCCATGTGTTTTTAAAAGCCTTTTTAGGCTCTTCATTTATTACAGAATTAATTCCAAACTCATGCTATTCAAGGCCCTCACATGGGACTCTGATGTACCTTTTCCAGGCTCATCTCCATGCAACCCTAGAATAGTAGTTCTCACTCCTGGTTGCACATCAGGCCTACCTGCAGGTGGAGCTTTTAGCAAATTCCAAAACGTAGACCCAATCTGAGATCAACTGAGTGAGAATTTGGGGAAGCAGGACACAAACAGGTATATTTTTTGAAAATTCTCCAAGTAAGTGTGATGCATAGCCAGGGTTGAACTTACTGCTTTAGGAGTACTGGGTCATTTCTTCTTCTTCTTTTCTTTTAAATTTCTTTTCTTTCTTTTTTTTTTTTTTAAAGAGAGCATGCATGTGTGTGAGCAGGGAGAGGCAGTGAGAGAGAGAGGGAGAGAATCCCAAGCAGGCTCCACACTGTCATCACAGAGCCTGATGTGGGGCTTAATCCCATTAACCATGAGATCATGACCTGAGCCAAAATCCAGAGTCAGACACTTAATCAACTGAACCATCCAGGCACCCCAATCATTTCCTCTTCTTTTAATAACCATGAACTTTCATGTTTCTGTGGTTTTGTTCAAGCTGGTACCAGGAACTGAAATCACAGTCATCTCATCTCAATCTAGGACAAAGGCAAACATTTGTATTTAGAGTAGTCAGTATGCTGAGAGGACATTAAAGAATGGAAGAGGTTTCCCAGAGGAGAGACATTAGGGAAAACTGAGCATCACACCATATTCTAGGGGCTGTTCTATGGGCTAGGGATACAGTGAACATGTTTGGACTGTAGAATGTAAGCTTCGTGAGAGTAGGAATATTCTCTGTCTTGTTTCATGTTGTACCTCTAGCCCATCAGACAATCCCCACGATACAGTAGGTGCTCACTAAATGTTTGTTAAAAGAGTGAATGTTAATTTGAGGTGCCTCTGAGATGTTCAAGTAATACAAGATACACAAGTATTGATGGCTTCCATTTTTGGCTATGTCATTAGCTTAGTCCAGCACTTGAGTTCACGAAGTTATTTTCTGAACTCCAGATCTGTCATTTAAAGTATGAGAGTTCTCCCAGGTTTCTGTTATTTGCAAACATGTCTATTAACAACCAGAAGGTTGTGTTTGTTTTTATTTTTGTGAGTGTGATCTGTGGAGATGCCCACATTGCTCCCAGATTCATCAGTCATTTATGAAGTGTGTTCTGTGTGCCCAATAACATAAATTTATTAAACGTGAGAGTTTAAGAGCAGTGTAATAGGTAGTCTTCCCCTCAAAGATCTTAGAGTCTAGTTGGAAACTAAATTGCTGTAAAACAAAATAATAGACAGAAGGCAATCTACTAAGCTAATAAATATGTTATATGAGGTACAACTGGACATTTAATAATAAAATAGACAGGTGGCCCTCCCTGATAGGTGAAATGAAACGTTATTTTCCACACTTCTCAAGTATGAGTGGTCAGCGGTAAGCGCAATGTAATTCCCAAGGCAGAAAGCTACACCCAGGTGTTATCAGGTGCCCAAAAGAGGCCTGATGATCATATATTCCGGGGTTTTTCAGAGATACTTGTACAATTGGAATCATGTTTAGAATAGGTGATATCTGTAACTTCAAATTTAAGATCTCTGAAGTAATATTCTCAGACAGGAAGAATTACTTCAAATAATTAGGTCAACTTGCAGTCATCCTTGCTGAATCCCCTGCAGCAGCTGATAGAGGATAGATGGTCTGACCACCTCCCTTCATGCCAGCCCCTTCCCTGAGCCCCATACAGTGGGCCTGGGGGGCCTCAAGGGTGGGAAGGGCTCTGGGGCTATTGCCAGCTTCAGGGCAGTAAAGCCAGGACATCATATAAGTCACCTCTGATTTTGAGAGCCGTTTCTCTCCTTAAGGGATTGTCTTACATGCCAAGATGCATAGGATACATACCGTAGAAGCCAAGGGATGTAGAATACAAACCAGTGCGTTATTTAAATCACGCCTAGGGGAAGCAAGAAGGTTCTTCTAATTAGCTTTTCCAAAATCACTGTGTTAACAGTATGGGGATCAGAAAAATGGACTGAGGTATCCTTGTATACCTGTGTGTGGAACATTTCAAAACACTTATTGTAATTGCACAACATCAGTAGAGCTGCTGTTTCAAGGGCTGCTAGAGATAAAATTCTACCGTGTGGTTAAAATGTTGGTCTTTGTGCTGGAAGATTAAAGAGAATGGTCTCGTTTATTTCTCTTTGCTGTATGGAGCACATAATTGCATTAGCAGCATTACCAAACTCCTTAAAAGATCCCTTACTCAGGTTGATTTAAAAAAAGAAAAAAACCTAAAATCAGCTTCTCACCTGAAAAAATAAATACCTATGTAAAAGCCAGGGAAGCAGGCATATTTCCTCGCTCATGGTTTCCTTCTACTGTAGCAGCATCTGAGGCTATTTGGTCTCAGGGTGTCCGTCACCTATAGACTCAGGTTTTATGAGTGCTGACCTCATTTGCTTCCTTTGTTTTTAATTGCCCAAGCAGCAGTGAAAAAGGAGGCGAAGAATACCATTACAGCTCACCAAGTTAACATACATAAATGGCCCTGTTATATGGGGAGGCTGTAATAAGTCATGTGACAGAAAGCAAAGGCAGCCCAGCGTGCAAAGGGAGCAATTTTCTGCCCCGCAAACAGCACTTCAGGTGCTGTCGTTCATCTTTCTGTGACTTGCTCTGTCAAAGTCCGCCCAGAGCAGAGGTGTTCAGGGACCCAACAGGCCATAAGTGTCCAGCTGAAAAACCTGGGAGATATCCCCAGGCCCTAGGAGTTCACTTTTTCGGTTGCACTGATTTACTTCAGAATGCTCCTTCAGGGAATTTCTGCCTTCCGTTGCTTTACTTTCCCATTTCCTTTCTTGTCATCTTTAAAAATCCATTAAAGATCACGCAGGCAGTTTCTGCAGGCTCAAATCTCTGAGAGTTTCTGTCGCTTTCATAAAATGCCCTACCCTTTCAGTAGGCTGTGGTCTCTTTTGTGTGATTAGGGCCTGGATGCTATTAAGACTTTTAATTAGAGGTGGTGATCATAGATCAAGAAAGCGGAAGATGGCCGAAATTCTCAAGGAAGGCAACGTTTTCCCATCCGGGGATCTAAAATGGCCACTGGGCTCACAGATCCAGTATAGAAACACTAACTATGGATTATCAAAACAGGAAGCAAAATTAAACTGTGCTCTGCATCCCCTATTTCCCCCTGATTATTTCTTTCAAAGGACTCCAGTTGCCAAGGTTAAGTGTTTATTGTCAACACCCACTGAAGGCTGCTTTAGGAAAAGAAATTCAGCTTTTAATTTGTTTACAAATCCAATTTCCAAGTGTACTTCTTACCCAGCAAAGCACAGACGTCTTCTGAAATCTTGCCCATATTTTCTTTCCTCCCACTGAGTCTTCTGTCTACAGCTTTGCACACAATTCTTTCAGTGTGTAATATGCATGCAGCTTTCTCCACAATACAGGAAGATTATATTCAAATGCCACCTTGCCGATCATATCATATTAATTCAGGTTTGTCTATCATTTTGTGTGGTTGCTGCTTTGCCTTAGGTATTATAATAACAATACCTCACCTGTCATATCCCACTAGCACTGCCTCACCTAGAAAATTGCTCTAATATTGCCTCGGATCTTACAGACCCTTTTTATTTAAAAAAATTTTTTTTTTGCACAAGCTTACCTATTACAGCATAATAATTGAACTTTTATTGGAAGCCTCCACATATATTTTTACGAGGGTTTTTTTTTCTAGTCCAGCAATTGTTACATGTTGATTCTACAGCAGATTGAATCATTCAAAGCCAGTCTTTTTGCTCATCTGTAAAACATCTTGTTCCCTTTTCCAACCACTGCCAATCTCTATTTGGGTAGCTTTAGTAATATTTCCAAATAGATGAGCAGCTATTCAAAGCGTTATTTATTTGGGGATTTTAATATTAGGCAATATTATATGACTCTATAAGAAGATGCGTGGAAGTCTTGGGTTGAAAATCTGAGCTTAATATTTCATTTCTAGTGACAAAAATTTAAATGTACACGTTTGAAAACAAAATAAAAATTCTTTGAAACACGTTTTTCAGATAAATCCAAAGTGTGGCAAATGCTAAATGGAGATTTCTTTTCACAATAATAGAGACAGATTTTGCATTAATGTATTATTTTAAATAGCAAAAGGTGCTTAAGTAATTTTCAAGTATCCACAGCCATAGGTAATTTGGTCTCAGGGCTTAGGAGAAATCTGGCTGCCTTAACATGGCATGTTGAATTAGAAGAAGTCTACCTTTAAGTGCTATATAATGAAAACAAATGGTACATTTAAAGGCTGCCACTGCCTTGTAATGTATGCTATGTTCCAGAGAGAAGAGTAAGTTACTGAGAACAAATACCATCTCATTGGCTAAAAAGCCGTCACCAGTGTCTTTTCACATAATTAAACTGGACATGTTTTAGAAAAATGAAATGACAAAGATACACTGTTAAGCTGCAAATAGTATTCAATGGCATTATCAAATGCAGAGATTCCAAGGTTTGCATATTAATGTAGGGAAGGTGCTAATTTGAGTGCTTTAAGCTCCATTCACAAGCCTGTTTACATGCTTTGTTCCACCTGGCCTGTTTGGAGGTTTGTCAGAAACCTAACAAGCAGAAAAATATTGCATTTGAAAATACACATGCATGTTTAATTAAGCCAGGGCCACTGAACATTCCTCAATATATTTAGCTGGTGAGGCTTAAGCTCCATCAGAGCATCAGGCATTATCACCTTTTGAAGTATTGCCGAATCTTTAATATTTAAAGCACAAAGCAGACTGTAATAAAAAATTCTAGCAGACCCTAGAAGATTAAAGACGCTTTATAAATGTGACAGTTTGTAAATGGAACACCAGTATTAAAGGATCCCCCCCGATATTTCACAGCATATTTTTCAGGTGTATGCTAAATTATGAATACAATTAAATAGCAGTAATTATTCTCCAGGAGTGGACAGCACATTTAAATGCCTATGAAATTTGCAGTTGGCTACAGAATAGGGATTTATAGCATAGTGACCTGAGCGGGCAAGGCAATTCTTCCTAGTAGGTATCAACAAAAGCTCTTTTAAGTCCAGTGAGAACTTCACTCACCCCATCTGACGTGCATCATTCAGGAGTCTGAAGCCAGTGACCATCCTGGATAAGTGCACAACTGCAAACAGATGTATTGGGAAAGAATTAACTAGGGCTCTTATACCCAGAGGCTTGTGTCTTAGGAGCCACATTTGCAAACACCACTAAACAAAAGAGCTCTGTGGCTTTTATGTCTTTGGTCCACCGATCTGATCAAACACAAGCAGTACCTGGCATAGAGTAAGCTCTAAGCAAATACTTGGGAAATAAGTGAATGAATGAGTCATAATAAATATGAAATGATGTGTCTATTGTCATACCTTCATATTGTCATGAAATGAGTTTTCCTGGAAACTAAATTTAGCTCAATTTAGTCTAATCCATGAAAAAGTAGGGAGGATAGTGGTATGTTTTGCACTTGAGACAAGAGCATATACCACAGTGTTTTTTAGTTATCAAATACTTTTTAGGGAGGTGAGATAGTGTGTGCATTACAATAGGCATTGTTCTGTTACTAATCACCTATGGAAGCCTGGCCAAGTCCCTGAAAATCAACATCAGCTTCCACATCTATAAAGTGGTAAGAGTGGAAATAAATGAAAGAGACTAAAAGAACAGTAGATGAGTGAAACTAAAGAAGCTAGTTCTTTGAAAAGATAAGCAAATTGTGACAAACCTTTAGTTAGACTTACCAAGAAAAAAGAAGACTCAAAATCAGATATGAAAGATCTGTTACAACTGATACCACAGAAACACAAAGGCGCATAAGACACTGTGAACAATTATATGCCAACAAATTGGACAACCTAGAAGAACTGAATAAATTCCTAAAACCTAAACCCACCAAGCTTGAATCACGATGTAACAGAAAACGTGAACTACTGATTACTAGCAAGGAGATTGAATCCATAATCAAAAACGTCCCAACAAACAAGGTCTGAGATCAAATGGCTTCACTGGTGATTTACACCAAACATCCAAAGAAGAACTAATACCATCTTTCTCAAACTCTTCCAAAAATAGAACAGGGGGAAATTCTTCCAGACACATTTTATGAAGCCAACATTACCCTGCTACCAAAACCAGACAAGGATGCCATGCAAAAGAAAATTATATGCCAATATCCTTGATGAACTTAGGTGTAAAAATCTTCAATAAATGCTACCAAACTGAATTCAACAATACAGTAAAAGGATCATACACCATGATCAATGGGATTTATTCCAGAGATGCAAGGATGGTTTAACACCTGCAAATCAGTGTGATACACCACATTAACAAAATGAAGGCTTGAGAATCCTATCATCTCAGATGCAGAAAAGACACTTCACAAAATTCAGCAACCATTTATATAAAAACACTTGGGGCACCTGGGTGGCTTAATCCGTTAAGCGTCTGACTCTTGATTTCAGCTCAGGTCATGATCTCACAGTTCATGAGTTTGAGCTCCACACAGGCTCTGCACTGTCAGTGCTTGAGATTTTTTCTCTCTCTCTCTCTCTCTCTCTCTCTCTCTCTGCCCCTCCCCTGCTTTCTTCCTCCCACTCTCTTTCTCCCCCCCCCTCAAAAATAAATAAACATTTAAAAAGAACCTCTCAACAAAGTAGATACAGAGGGAACACACCTCGACATAATAAAGACCATGTATAACAAGCCACAGCTAACATCATGTTTAATGGTGAAAAGCTGAAAGCTTTCCCTCTGAGATCAGGGACAAGACAGGGATGTCCACTCCCCCCACTTTTATTCAATGTATTATTTGAAGTTCTAGTAAGATCAATTAAGCAAGAAAAAGAAAAGCCATCCAAATTGGAAAGGAAGCAATAAAACTGCCACTATTTGCAGATGACATAATGTTACATATAGAAAATCCTAAAGACTCCACACAAAAAAAATGTTAGAACTAATAAATGAATTCAGTAAAGTTTTAAGATACAAAATTGATACACACAAATCTGTTGCATTTCTTTACTAATAAGAGACCATCAAAAAGAGAAATTAAGAAAACAATCCCACTTACAATTGCATCAAAAAGAATAAAAATACCTAGGAATAAATTTAACCAGGGAGGTGACAGACCTGTCTGTTGAAAACTATAAGACATTAATGAAAGAAATTCAAGAAGACACAAATAAATGGAAATATATTCTGTGCTCATGGATTGGAAGAATTAGTATTGTTAAAATGTCCATACTACCCAAAGCAATCTACAGATACAATATAATCCCTATCAAAATTCCATTGGTATTTTTCACAGAAATAGAATGAATAATCAATCCTAAAATGTATATGGAACTACAAAATACCCAGAATAACCAAAGCAATCTTGAGAAAAGGGATAATTCCTTCTCATAAGAATTAAATGACACGATGAATGGCAGTTCCTTTGCTTGACACAGGCACATTGGGATCGCTTAATAAATAATAACCTTTCACTGAGAAAGGCAGCACAGGTTAGTAGTTAAAAGCAGAGATTCTGGCCCAGACTGCCTGCATTTGAGTCTTGGCGATGCTCCTCTACTTGCTGACATTGGGCGGGTTAGTTGATTTGCCTGTGCCTCGGTTTTCCTGGCTGTAAAATGGAGATAGTAATTGAACCTACTCCAAGGGTTATTATAACAATTAAATGAGTTAATATGTATAAAATGAAACTAGGCATGACACTTAGTAAGCAAATAAGGTTTTGTGAAATAAATGAAGCAGTAATCCTGTTGCCTGCCACAGGAGACCCTCGGGTATTGAAACCATTGCAACTCTTTGTGAGGCAAATGAAGTGCATTTCAGAGAAGACCCAGGAGAAGCCTCTGTCATTACTTTTGCAAAACCTCTTAGGTGTCTGTGATATAATGTAAAGAACTGCAGGGGCCGAATTTCTGGCTCAGAGCCTCAGAAAGTATTCTCCAAAATACTGAAAAATAATGCAGCTATTGGAAACTTTACGCGGAGTTGAGAAAAATAGGAGCTTCTCAGCCATCTACCTCAGCAGGAGAAGCTGGTATCACCTCTCAACTGTTCTGCTGAGACCCCGGGGCCCATTCCCAGTCCCCACTAAGGAGACTGATGAGATTAGCCTTGTTTATTGAGAACCTACTCTTGCAAGGGCTCTACAAACTCATTATTCCTGGGAACCCCATGAGGAAGGTACTATTATTATCACCATTTTACGAATGAGGAAATTAAGGTGCAGAGCAGTTACTTAATTTGCACAAGGTCGTAGAGCTAGTAAGAGGTGGAGCCAAAACTCAACCCAGGCAGTCTGACTCTGGAGCCCATATTACTAACCACTAAGCTATATTGTCTTCTTGTGGGTGAATGTGTTTGAGCGCTCAGAAATTTTAAGCTGTATTTTACTTGGGTTCTATTGAGTCTTGGTGTTGAGGGAGGGTGATAACCACTGCTTATGTTCATGTTTATATAATTAGAGTGTGTGTGTGTGTATATGTATGTAGGGGTTATATGTGTGTGTCTGTTTACTTCAAGGAATCCCATGAAGCAGAACTTAAAATTGCTTTTTGCTGGAAAAGCAGTAATGATGAGTGATGGTACAATGGGTGAGAAAGTTTGCCAGAGGGCCAAATTTTCTTCCTCCTAGGAAGAAACATGTTCATGCCTCTATATATCAAAACCCGTGGATAGTCCACTCATACTGCCTCTGGGTTTCACTCTGTGGTTTGCTTTGGCCAATGATAAAATAACAAATTTCATATAAGCAAACTTGGAAACTGCTTGTGTACTGAGGCTTTACCTTTCTTGCTGCTCTTGGATCTTTGCTGCCATATGAAGAATTCTTGACTAGCCTGCTAGATAATGTGTGACATCCATTTCTTCTCTTTTCCCAGTTGACAGCTGACAATCCCTAAACTTGTGAATGTGAGGCTATTCTAGATCATCCAATCTCCAGCTCATCCCCTCTCCACCTCTCCCCACCCCCAACCATAGACTTTTGAGAAAGCATAGTATAAGCTGGCCCAGAAAAGCACTATCCAACTGACCAACAGAACATCCTTTCTCTTGCTACCCCCAGACCTTAAAAATTACTGCTGGAATAGCAATGAAATCTTTGCAGCATTCAAAGATTTATCCCTTCATTTATGTGTTTATTAACTCAACAAATATATATATACATACATATATATATATATATATATATATATATATATTTTTTTTTTTTTTTTTTTTTTTTTTTTTTTTTTTTTCATTTCCTTTCATGCTCGGTCCTGGTCATACAATAGTGGAAAGCCAGGAACAGTTTTTAGGAAACTTCCTTGGAGGAACATCCATATAGATGAAAGTAGTAGTAAACCAGCTTGTTAGCTATTGTAAGTCATGTAACAACACTTGACAATAGCCAATGAGTGGGGAGGGTTGGAGAGAGATAATGAGTCTCTGAGAATTAGGTATTATTGCCTTATTAATACCACAAGTGGGAAAGCAGTTCAGATCAGAAAAAGGGAGATAGAGGTTGATTATGTTCACTGAGTTGGAACCATACCCTCCTTTTTCTTATTATATATTATTAATTATACTTTATATTATATATTTTATTATATTTGTGGTTGATATTTCTATGTTATTCTGTATTTTACATTATAAATTATATCACATTTTTCTTATTTTCTTAGTTTTCTGGATTTATGCTCCTTTAAACATCATTGCAATGTCTATTACAAAATTTCCCTCCAAAAAAACTGTACCATTTTACACTTCCAACATTTTATACGATTTTGGGGCCTACTTTCTTAAGTGGAATTCATTTAGTTACTTCATAAAAACATTGCCATGTTCTGTTGACCAAAGTTTACTCCCTACAATATGTGTTGTCAATTGAGTCTCAAAACAATGCATATCAATGAACACCTAATGTGTACTTGCTATGAGCCAAGCATTGACCCCGTTAATATATCACAACTAAACAAGGGTTGAAAAGTACAGAAAGTGACAGAAGCAAACCCGATTGCCCAGAACATGAACTTCAGGCATACATCCTGAGGAAAGTGCTAACAGTATTGGGGAAAGTTTTTGAATTGAGAGTCAGGAGTCCTCTTAACTGGACTCTTGGTCCCACCACTGGCCAGCTGTAATTACCAATAATAACTAATATGTATTGGTGTTACTACAGTAAAGCAAATAATATATTAACTATTTAAAAACATACCATCTCCTTTAAATTTTACTGCTATCCTGAGTACCATTATTATTCCGGTTTTACAAATGAGAATGTTGATGCTCCAAGAAGGATGGATATTATTTGCCCAAGGTCTCAGAGGTAATAAATTGCAGGGCTGTGTTTAAAATCCAGTTCTGTGTCACTCGTAGGGCTTTTATCTATTGTGCCACACTGCTAGATGACTGACTTTGGGCAAATCACTTACTCTTGTGAAGGGTCAGTTTATTCATGCTTAAAAGAAGAAAGTCAAACTAAGATGACCTCTAAATTCCTTCCATTTCTAATATTTTATGATTCAAACATTCCTTGTTACCCATACTGTTTGCTTAGTAATCAGAGCTTGAAAAATCTTGACCAAACGTTGCGATAGGTTTGGAACTCTTCCCTCAGAAAGGAACTTTCCAACTATAAATCCCTAACACCGTTTAAGTGTAAAGTAATTGTGTTCTGACTTTGAAATCTTGGATCCAGTATTCTTCATCACCATATTTTCTCTCTTTCTGCCTCTGTGATTTTAAAAGAAATAGTTGAGGGGGGGAGGAAATATATTTTTGAGGAGACAAAAAGAAACTTGGAAATACACTACTTCTAATTCTACTGCAGCAGGGGTTGTAAACTTAAATATCTACTGGGAAATTTCTTTTCAAAATAAATGCATGAAATGGCCCAGATGTAAGAGAGCACTGTTTTACTAAGTTGCTTGCATTGCTACCATGGATAATGCCAACCTCTTTACATTGTTTTATAAAATACCACGTAGGGGACATCTAGAAACGTGACAAATTAATAACACACACTTACCTCCTTTCTATCTCAAAACTCAATAAAATGACAACAAAAGCAGGTATAAACCATAAGGGCAAAGACAATGGAAAAGGATATATAAAAGGATGAGAGATTTCAACCCATTTTTATAATCATGCAAATTGACACAGAAGTGGTAACTGCCTTGGCATAGCAGAGGAAGCTACAGCTTAAGGCCTATGTAGGAGGAGAAAACTAGGAGAAATAAGCTGATTCACTTCACAGAACTCCGGAAAAACACAGGCTTGGAGATTCCTGGTATCATAACAGTGTGTGTGGTGTGGGAGGTGGGGGCAGGGTGTCTGACAAGTGGTGCTGACATCAGAGCAAATGGTTAAAATTCCTTAAACAGTCATATTGAACCCCTAGCTTCTACCCTATCAAGCCAGACAATGTACTTCTGTGCAGGAGATCAAAGGGATATTTTCTGGATAAATTGTACTATAGAAACTCTGAATTTTAAAACAAACAAACAAAAGAAAAGGTGAGGTATAGGTCTAAAAAGTCTAGGGATGAGTGTTTTTCTTCTGACTCTGGCTAATGACTTGTCTTACTGAGAACAGCTAGAAGAGCTGTATAAACATTTTTTAAGGATTTATTTGAAGATATAACAGAACTATCAGGGCATTCAAGATTTAAGGGACCAAGATCCCTGACAGAAGGAAAGTGGAAAGTGGTAAGAATAACACGCAGCCTTGCCTGTGTCTTCAATTTATAAAGGACAACCAAGAAACTACAGTTTTATGGGGATGGAGAGACAAAAGTTTAAGCTTGGAGTCAGCCAAGATAGTAGGTTTTGTATAATACTCCAGACCTCTAAAGATTTAGGTCCTACATGAAAGGGCAAACTTGAAATAGACCAGTCTCATAAAGACTGCACCCTAGCTTCAAATTATTGACCATATTAAGGAGATATTATCCAAGCTAAATTATCTGCTAGAAGGAAATGTATTTTAATTCTGGAGGATAATTACACTATCAAGACCCTGAAATTTTCTCTGTTTCAAACGCTATGTCTGGGATTTAGTTTTTTTTTTTTGTTAAGGCAAATGAGAAGACATAAACAAATGACTGAAAACAAAGGGGGGGAAACAGAAAATATAAGTATTCAAGAGAAATCCAGATATTGAAATCATTAGAGATTCTGAAGTAACTATGATTGATATGTTGTACAAAGAAAAATATATAAAATCTCAGGAAATAAATTGAATCTATAAAAATAAATATTTTTTAAAATTTAACTTCAAGTTAGTTAACATATAGTGTAGTATTGGTTTCAGGAGTAGAATTTAGTGATTCATCAACATATAACACCTAGGGCTCATCCCAACAACTGCCCTCCTTATGCCCATCACCCATTTAGCCCATCCCTCAACCAGCCTCCCCTCCCGCAACCCTCAGTTTGTTCTCTGTATTTAAGAGTCTCTTGTAGTTTCCTCCCTCTCTGTTTTAATTTATTTTTCCTTCCCACCATACTGTTTTCCAAAGTGGCTGTACCAGTTTGCATTCCCACCAGCAGTACTAAAGGGTTCTCCTTTGTCCACATCCTCACCAACATCTGTGGTTTCCTGATTAATTTTAGCCATTCTGACCAGTGTGAGGTGGTATTTCATTGTAGTTTTGATTTGTATTTCCCTGATGATGAATGATGGTGAGCATCTTTTCGTGTGTCTGTTAGTCATCTGGATGTCTTCTTTGGAAAAGTGTCTATTCATGTCCTGTGCCTATTTCTTCACTGGATTATTTGTTTTTTGGGGCATTGAATCGTTTAAGTTCTTTATGGATTTTGGATACTAATCCTTTATCTTCTGTCATTTGCAAATATCTTCTCCCATTCCATTGGTTGCCTTTTAGTTTTGTTGATTGTTTCCTTCACTGTGCAGAAGCTTTTTATCTTGAGGAGGTCCAGAGAGTTCATTTTTGCTTTTATTTCCCTTGTCTCCAGAGACATGTTTAGTTAGAAATTGCTGTGGCCAAGGTCAAACAGTTTGCTGCCTGTTTTTTCCTTTAGGATTTTGATGGTTTCCTGTCTCACATTTAGGTCTTTCACCCATCTTGAATTTATTTTTGTGTATGGTATAAGAAAGTAGTCCAGGTTCATTCTTCTGTATGTCACTGTCTGGTTTTCCCAATACCATTTTGCTGGAGACCATATTTTTTTCCATTGGATACTCTTTCCTGCTTTGTTGAAGATTAGTTGGTCATGCATTTGTGAGTCAATTTCTGGGTTCTCTATTCTGTTCTATTGATCTATGTGTCTGTTTCTGTGCCAGTACCATACTGTCTTGATGATTACAGCTCTGTTATACAGGTTGAAGTCCAGAATTGTGATGCCTCCAGCTTTGGTTTTCTTTTTCTTTTCTTTTTTTTTTTTTTAATGTTTATTTATTATTGAGAGACAGACACAGAGCATGAGCAGGGGAGGGGTAGAGAGAGGGGGAGACACAAAATCTGAAGCAGGCTCCAAGCTCTGAGCTGTCAGCACAGAGCCTGACGTGGGGCTCGAACCCACAAACTGTGAGATCATGACCTGAGCCGAAGTCGGTTACCTAACCAACTGAGCCACCCAGGCGCCCCGGTTTTCTTTTTCAACATTACTTTGGCTATTCAGGACTTTTCTGGTTCCGTACAAATTTTAGAATTGTTTGTTCTAGCTCTCTGAAGAATGCTGGTGTTACTTTGATAGGGATTGTATTGAATGTGTAGATTGCTTTGGGAAGTATAAAATTTAACAATATTTGTTCATCCAATCCATGAGCATGAAATGTTTTTCCATTTCTTTGTGTCTTCTTCAATTTCTTTCATAAGCTTTCTATAGTTTCCAGTGTAAATATCTTTTACCTCTTTGGTTAGGTTTATTCCTAAGTATTTTATGGTTCTTGGTGCAATTGTAAATGGGGTCAATTCCTTAATTTCTCTCTGTTGCTTCATTCTTGGTGTATAGAAATGCAACTAATTTCTGTATGCTTATTTTATGTCCTGCAACTTTGCTTAATTCATGTATGAGTTCTAGCACTATTTTGGTGGAGTTTTCCAGGTTTTCCACATAGAGTATCATGTTGTCTGTGAAGAGTGACAGTTTCACTTCTTTCTTGCCATTTTGGATGCATTTTATTTCTTTTTGTTGTCTGATTGCTGAGGCTATGACTTCCAACACTATATTGAACAGCAGTGGTGAGAGTGGACAGCCCTGTTGTGTTCCTGACCTTAGGGGAAAAGCTTTCAGTTTTTCCCCACTGAGGATGATATTAACTGTGGGTTTTTCATATATGGCCTTTATAATCTTGAGGTATGTTCCTTCTACCCCTACTTTCTTGAGGGTTTTTATCAAGACACGATGCTATATTTTGTCAAATGCTTCCTCTGCATCTAATGAGAGGATCATATGGTTCTTGTCCTTTTATTAATATGATGTATCACGTTGATTTGTAGATATTGAACCAGCACTGTAGCTCACTTGATCATGGTGAATAATTCTTTTAGTGTATTGTTGGATTCTTGTTGAGAATTTTTGCATCCAGATTCATCAGGGAGATTGGTCTATAAATCTCCTTTTTATTTTTTTATTATTTTTTTTTTAATTTTTTTTTTTCAACGTTTATTTATTTTTGGGACAGAGAGAGACAGAGCATGAACGGGGGAGGGGCAGAGAGAGAGGGAGACACAGAATCGGAAACAGGCTCCAGGCTCCAAGCCATCAGCCCAGAGCCTGACGCGGGCTCGAACTCCCGGACCACGAGATCGTGACCTGGCTGAAGTCGGACGCTTAACCGACTGCGCCACCCAGGCGCCCCTATAAATCTCCTTTTTAGTGGGGTCTTTAGATGATCTGTCTATTGTTGTAAGTGGGGTGTTAAAGTCCCCTATGCTTATGGTATTATTATCAATTAGTTTCTTTATGTTTGTGATTAATTGACAACGTATATTTGAGTGCTTATATATTAGAGTGCTTTCAAGTTGGGGGCATATATATTTACAATTATTATGGTATAGTGCCCTTCCTCATCTCCTCCTATAGTCTTTGCTTTAAAATCTAGTTTGTGTGATATAAGTATTGCTACTCTGGCTTTCTTTTGATATCCACCTACATTATAAATGGTTCTTCATCCCCCTCACTTTCAATCTGCAAGTGTCTTAAGTCTAAAATGAGTCTCTAGTAGGCAGCATATAGATGATCTTGTTTTTTTTAATCCATTCTGATACCCTATGTCTTTTGATTGGAGCATTTAGTCCATTTGCATTCAGAGTCATTATTGAAAGATATGAATATAGTGCCATTATGTTGCCTGTAGAGTTGATGTTTCTGATGATGTTTTCTGGTCCTTTCTAGTCATTGTTACTTTTGGTCTTTGTTTTGTTTTGTTTTTCTCCACTCAGAGAGTCCCCCTTAACATTTCATGCAGAGCTGGTTTACTGGCCACCAACTGCTTTAGTTTTTGTTTCTGTGGGGAATTCTTTATCTCTCCTTCTATTCGGAACGACAGCATTGCTGAATAAAGAATTCTTGGCAATATTTTTCCCATTCAGCACATTGAATATATCCTGCCACTCCTTTCTGGCCTGCCAAGTTTCTGTGGACAGATATGCTGCAAACCTGATCTGTCTTCTCTTGTAGGTCAGGACATTTTCCCCTTACTGCTTTCATGATTGTTTCCTTCTCTTTGTATTTTGTGATTTTGACTAAGATATGCCTTGGCAATCTTCAGCTTTTGTTGAGTTTAATGGGAGTTCTCTGTGCTTCTTGAGCATATCTTTTTTATGTCTGTGTCCTTCCCCAGTTTGGGGAAGTTTTCAGCTATAATTTGCTGACATAAACTTCAGCTCCTTTTTCTCTCTTTATCTTCAGGGACTCCTATGATACAAATGTTATTCCTCTTTAATAAGTCACTGAGCTCTCCAAGTCTTGTATTATGTTCTTTTGCCTTTGTTTCCCTCTTTTTTTTCTGCTTCATTATTTTCCATAATTTTATCTTCTCTATCACTGATTCACTTCTATGCTTTGTCCATTCTCACTGTCATGGCACCCATTCGAGATTGCATCTAAGTTATAGCATTTTTAATTTTGTCCTGACTAGATTTCAGTTATTTTATCTCTGCAGAAAGGGATTGTCTTCTATGCTTTTTTCAACCCCAGCTAGTATTCTTACAATTGTGGTTATAAATTCTAATTCAAGCATCTTACTTATGTCTGTGTTGATTAAATCCCTGGCCATCATTTCTTCCTGTTCTTTCTTTTGGCGTGAATTCCTCCATCTTCTCATTTTGGAGGAAGAAAAAAATTAATAAAATATAAAAAGTAAAAAAAAAAAAAAAAAAACACCAAAAATGAATAAAGCTAGATGTGTTTCAGTCTGCTTGTCGAGAGAAGCTTGATAGAAAAGAGAAAAAAAGTTTAAAAAAAAATAGGAAAATAAAAATTTAGAAATTTTTAATAAAATAAAGAAAATAAAATAGAATAAAAAATTTGCTCTTTCTGTATCCAGGAAAGAAAAAGAAAAAGAAAAGAAAGAAAAAACAACATAAAAACAGAAGCAAAGAAAACAAATGAACCAGCAAACAGATGAAACCTTAATGAAGCTAGATCCAGTTTCCCCTAGAACTGAAACTTTGCATTACACTGTGGAAGGGATTTGTGCTGGTCTTCTTGGGGATGTGCCTGGAGGGGGCAGGTTGGCAAGGCTTTGTGTAAGAGCTCCATTCTCCACTTGGTGGTGCTGCTTAGCTCACTGGGGTCAATCATTATGGGAGTGCTAGAGGTGAAAATGGCTTTACCCACTCTTTAGTCTCCAGCGTGGGGATTTTACGCCCTCACAGATGCATGATCAATCACCTCTCCTTTGTCTCAGGTTTCCATCCACTCCCTGCATTTACCCTGTGTCCAAGCTGCCTGCCTGTCAGGTGGCATCTCCCTCCACAGTTTTATCTCAGATGGGGCTGTGTTTCAACACCCCACACTTCAGAGACCCCTGTGGCTTGGACCCATTCTGATTCTCTAGGGAGGGTCTCACTGTATAGTGGCTGGGTGCCTATTTGTTGCAGAAAACATCCGTGCAATTACATAGTAGCAGAGGCTCAGACTTTATGGTAAATCACAACACACAGCTGGTGCCAGGTTTTGCTGCACTCTGGGTCTTTGTTCCAATATCAGTAAATGTGGCAGCTCTCCAGGGTCTGCTAGAACTTTTGCCCATGGGGAGGCTGATCACCTCCATCAAATGCACTCCAAGCAGGGGAACTGCTTCTTCCTTTGGGGTTACACAGGCCCTTCAGACCATGCTGCCTGCTCCCAGGGACTCACCCTGCTTTCTCACTAGAGCACCACCAGGCACTAAACTCTGAAACTTCAGACTCTGTGCTCCACCCTTTATAGCAAACTGGCAGCATTGAAATCCTCTCCTTTTTTCTTGTCAATGGTTTTAGGGAACAGATTTCTTATCCAGTCTCCTGCGAGTGTTTTCATTCTTTCTCTTTCTCTCCAGCTACTTTCAGGGGGGGTGCTTTCCTTATATGATCCTGCCTCACTGCACTCTCTTCCCCTTTCTCTTTGTCTCTCTCTGCAAAACTCAGCTCCTTCCACTCCATGTCCCCACAGCTTTTCTCCCCTCCAATTCACCTCTCTGTACTGTGTACCTGCCAAGATCTCTCACTCAAATTATGCCAAGTGTTGCATTAATTCTCAGATCAATTTCCTAGATGTTCAAAATGGTTTGATGCTGATCTAGCTGTGTTTCAGGGACGAGACAAGTTCAGGGTCCCCTTACTACTGCACCATTTAAAAACCCTCGAAATGGGGCACCTGGGTGGCGCAGTCGGTTAAGCGTCCGACTTCAGCCAGGTCACGATCTCGCGGTCCGTGAGTTCGAGCCCCGCGTCAGGCTCTGGGCTGATGGCTCGGAGCCTGGAGCCTGTTTCCGATTCTGTGTCTCCCTCTCTCTCTGCCCCTCCCCCGTTCATGCTCTGTCTCTCTCTGTCCCAAAAATAAATAAAAACGTTGAAAAAAAATTAAAAAAATAAAATAAAAGCCCTCGAAATAGATATTTTATATCTGAAAATACAAAAAGTGAAATTAAGATAGCAATCTATGGATTTAAGGGATGATTAAAGAGTGCTGAAGAAATGATTGGTGAACTGGAAGATATGTCAATTAAAAAAACTAAACTATGAAGAAAATAAGGTTGGCAAGTATAGGAAAAGACATAAAGGACTGATGGGACTCATGAAAAGATATATCAGTTGTATAATGGAGTCCAGTAGAAGAAGAGAGATAATATAGAATAAATCAGTATTAAAAGAAATAACTACTGAGGCACCTAAGTGGCTCAGTCAGCTCAGCATCTGACTTTGACTGAGGTCATGATCTCATGGTTAGTGAGTCTGAGACCCACATTGAGTTCACTATTGTCAGCTTGTCAGGGTAGGGCCTGCTTCAGATCCTCTGTCCCCCTCTCTTTGCCCCTCCCCCATTTGTGTTGTCCCCAAAATAAGTATTTTTTAAAAATTAATAAAATAAATAACTACCAGAATTTTATAAAGTTGATAAAAGGTAATAAGCTATAGATTCATGAATCTATAAATCCCTAACATGATATGTAGAGAAAAAACATATGTAAACACATCATTGTGAAACTGCTAACAACAACAAAATACACAAAGAGAAAATCCAAAGAGGAAGACTCATTACCTTCATGGAGTAATATTAAGGCTTACAAATGATATCTCTATAGGAAAAATTGAAGCCAGAATATAATAGGACATCTTTGATAAATTGAAAGAATATATCTACCTAGAATTCTGTACTTAGAAAAATATGTATTTCAAAAATGAAGGCAAAATAAATACATATTCAGACAAACAAAAACAGATAACTAGTTATCAGGAGATCTGTATTAAACACTAATAGAATTCTTTTGGCAAAAGGAAATGTTTAATACTAAACAGAAGCCACAAAATGCAGAAAGGAATGAAAAGCACTGGAAAATAAAAACAATGAGGAGGATAAGTGAGTATTTTCTGGATAAAAATATTAAATAATGACTTGTGAGGTTTAAAATGTTTGCTATTTAAGGGGCAGCCAGATGGCTCAGTTGATTGAGCGTCCCAACTCTTGATTTCAGCTCAGGTCATGATCTTACAGTTCATGGGATCAAGCTCTGCATTGGGCTCTACACTGACAGTGCCAAGCCTGCCTGGGATTCTCTCACTCACACTCTCTCTGCCCCTCCCCTGCTTGTGCATGCATACACTCTCAAAATAAATAAACATTTAAAAATAAAATGTTTGCTATTTAAAATATTGAAATATGCGGTGATAAGAAAATAAAAAGCAGGAAGAAATAAAGCTAAGTGAAAAATTTCTTGTAATTTGTAGGGTAACCATTAAATGAATAATGAAAGAATATTTAATTTATTATAGTGAGCACTAAGTAATGTAGAGAATTCTTGAATCAATATGTTGTATACTTGAAACTAATATAATGTATGTCAATCATACATCAATAAAATAAGTAAAAGAATATATAGCTGGTAAGATAATAAAAGGGTATAATGAGTAATGAAAATACGTCTTTAATCCAAAATAATGTCAGAAAAGAGAAATAAGGAACATAGAGCAGAGGAGGTCAAATAGAGGACAAAGAATAAGATGATCAATTTAAAAAGGACTGCATCAGTAATTTCATTAGGTGTAAAAGATAAAACACTCAAAGAACAATGATTGTTTACATAAAAATAGTTATGGACAACTTAAAGAGACATATTAAATCTAAGAATAAAGAAAGATTGAAAGCAAAAGTATAAGAAAAGGATATACTATACAGACACTGACAAAAAGTGCTGTGTTTACACTAATATTAAATAAAATATATTTTAAGGCAAGATTCATTGCTAGAGATAAAGTAGAACATTTTGTAGATGATACATTGGGTTTATCTACTAGAAATATGTAATTATTATGAATATAATACCACATCAAAATATACAAAGAAAAATTGAACTAAAATGGAGAGATAGGCATACCTACAATCATAGTGGATGAGTTTAACACACCTATTTTAATAGAATAGGTCTAATGGAATAGGTCTATTCCATTAGAATAGACAAAAGATTAGTAAAGGCATAAAAGATTTGAACTGAACAACTTCTATTGACATATTTAGAAAATTGTATCCAGAACTGAGAAATACATATTCTTTTCAAGTGAAATGTAACATTACCATAATTTGCCATTTTCTAGGTCACAATGTAACTTTTATGAACTTCAAAGGATTAATATTCAAAGTATATGCTCTTACCATAGTACAATTAACTAGAAATTGGTAGCATAAAGGATAGCTAATAAATCCTCCAATTTGGAAATTAAGATACATTTTAATGACCCAAGAATCCAACCCAAGAAGAAATCACAATTAGCAAATAATATTAAATGAATTATAAAAATATATTAAACTGTGTTGGATACAGGTAAAGCAGTGAAAATGTATAATTTAAGTATCCATTTCAAGAAATTAGAGAACAGAAAATTAAGCCCAAAGAAAATAGGAATGAAAAATAAAAACAGGTAATAATTAAATAGAAAAGAAATATTCAATAAAGAGTATTCAAAAAAACTGAAAGTTGATTCTTTAAAAGACTAAAATTATAAGCACCTGGAAAAGCTGTTCAAGAAAATAAGAGAGAAGGCACAGGTTACCACCATTAGGGATAAAAAATAAAAAATAAAAAGAAGATACACTACCAATTCTACAGATATGAGATAATAAAAGGATATCTGGAAAACTTTAAGGCAATACATTTGAAAATGTAAATGAAAAAAGCTTTTAAAAAAACACAATTTACCAAGACACCCACAAGAAGAAAGAAAATCTGAATGTTCATATCTATATATCTATCTATATGAAATTGAATTTATTTAAATTAAACCACCACACAAAGAAAATTCCAGGCCCAGATGGCTTCATTTGTGATTTTTCCCAAATATTTAAGGGCTAAACATATACTAATATTACACAAACTCTCTGAGAGCACAGAAAAGGAAAGAACACTTCTCAACTCATTTTATGAGGCTAACATTTTCTGAAAATAAAATCTGACAATGACCCTAGAAGAAAGCAAAATTATAAGACAATATCTCTTATGAACATAGAAGCAAAAATTCCAAACTAAACACTAGCAAATAAAATCCAGCTATATATAAAAATGTGATACATAATGACCAAGTGGTATCTATTGCAAGAATGAAAGACTGAATTCACATTAGCAAATTTAATATAGTCACTATATTAACTACATAAAGAAAACCCATATGATTATTTCAACAGATGCAGGAAAAGAGTTGATAAAGTCAACACCTCTTTTGGTGAAAATGCTCATGAGACAAAGTCTATATACAAAAATCAATTGTTTTTCTATGTGTAAGTAAAAAAACATTAGAAAATGAAAAATTTTAAATACGTGTATAACAGTATTACTAATAAAACACCAAGAAAAAGAATAACAAAAGATATGCAGAATGTAAAGAAAAATATGTTGGAAGTGAAATAAAAAATCTTAAATTTAACAAGATGGGTGTACCATATCCATGGACTGGGATAGTCAATAAAGCAACATGTAATATCTCCCCTAAATTGACCTGTAAATTCAGTGTAATCCTAAACAATATCTTTAGTTCTTTTTCTACACCTTAAAAAAGTAATTGTAAAATTTATATGGGAATGGAAAGGATCAAGTGTCATCAAGACCAGATATCAGATGTAAATATCCTAAGCTTTATGGGCCAGAATGTTACAACTTCCCAATCCTGCCATTGTAGCCAAGGGAGCAGTTATAAATAATATGAGAATGAGAAGAAATGGCTGTTTTCCAAAAAGACTTTATTTGAAAAATCAGTCATTAGTCCCACTGTTGTTTTGCCAACTTCCAGTGAGGATAGTCTTGGAAAGGAAGAAAGTTGGAAAACTTTATCTGCAGGGTATCAAGATATAAAAGTATAGTATGGAGATGTGGGGTATTAATGCAAAATAGACCAATGGAATAAAAGTCCATAAACAAATCCACACTTACATGGATACCTGCTTTATGACAAAGGTAGTGTTACAGAGCCCATAGACAGCCTTTTCCCCTTAACTAAAACAATCCAAATGGGTGAAATGATTTAAAATGTTGCTTCCAAGTCCAGTTGGCCTATTATGATGCATGAAGAATGAAAAGCCTATAATATATGAAGAATGAAAGGCTATATGACTGAAGGTGTGGTTTCTGTGTTAGCCTAGAGAAAATAAAGCCTGAAAATGATTAGCCATAATCCCCCAAAAGAAGAATCTTCCGAATAGCAAAATTATGGTTTCAGTTAAATAGCAAAATTTTGTGGTGGGTAATATTTTACATGTGCATGTGAAATGAAAGACTTGCCTGCCTTCTATGTACATGTTTGAATGTTAAAGACTGTTCAGGTCATTTGTGTGTTGCCTGGCATACAGATGATGTATCAGTTAGGATATTGGCTTAGCCACTTTAGCAGTCTAAATTAAAAATGACCTAAATAAAACATTTCCCTGTCTGTAAGGGTCTGAGCTGGGATATGCCCCAAGGATTGGGTAGCTCTGTGAGGGCTTCCAGTTACCCAGGTCCCTCCTGTCTGGTTGCTCTGTAGTTCTCCAGAGCATGTGTCTCAAATGTTAATGCGCACCTGGGAATCCTATTCAAATGTGGATTCAGATTTGGTAGATCTGGGAATGGGGCTTGAGCTGCTACCTTGCTAATGAACTCTCCAGTGATGCCGGTGTGCTGCTTTAGAGACCACACTTAAAAATATCAAGGCCCACACATCAAAACTACACATCTGAATTCCTTCCACCTGGACATTATGTCAGATTTTACTATGGCTGCTGTAACAAATAACCACAAACTTTGTGCCTTAAAAGCAACAGAAATTTATTCTCTCATAGTGCTGGAAACCAAAAGTCCTAAATCAGTATCAGTGGGCCAGAACTGAGGAATCAGCAGGGCCACAGTGCCTCCCTCCAGAGTTTCTAAGGGAGAATCCATTCCTTTGTCTCTTCCAGCATTTTCTGGCTCCATGTGTCCTGTGGCACCGAAGGAACCTGCCCTGTGGACACCTTGATTTAAGATCCATAAAACTTAGTTTGGACTTTGACCTCCAGAACTGTAAGAGAATAAATCTGTGCTGCTTTAAGTCATGGAGTTTGTGATAACTTGTTACAGTGGCAATAGGAAACTAATAGAGCAGTAGACACCACCTACAGGATTGGGATTTATGGAGAGATTGACCTGGCCAGTTGCTGACACAGCACCTCAGGACAGAACCAATATAGAAACCTATGTCCATGAGTAGGGCACGTGTAAGCAGCATATGCCAGGGAGGGTCATCAGTCCTGTGGTTGCCCCGACCTGTGGCTCACATCTGTTCAGCTGCAGTAGGCTTAGTCTAAGAGCAATGTGGCATACATCGTCATCAGTGGGGAAGTGGTGGTGTACATAGAAGAAGGTCTGGAGAAAATAAATCAGGTCCGATGGCCATCATGGAGCAGCAGAGTCTGAGGGAGTCAGACTGTTGTCAGACTGAAGTGGGGAGAGACTGGGAACTGTGGAAGCAGCTCTTGTGTTGAGTTGGTCTGGCACTCTGGATAGGTCTGGGCCCACAGCTGAGCATATCAACAGACCTAAGAAAGGCAGCCTCTAGGCGAGCAAGGCACTGCCTGGCTGTTGTAAGAGTTCAGGTAGGTTATTGCAGTCACTTTTAAAAAGTTAGAGATGCTGTTGACCCCAAATCTTGGGGTTAGGATTTATGTGTTCCGTGAAGATCATTTTCCTTAACCTGAGGAAACTGTGTTTTGTCCTTGATCCTGAATCTGAAACTTGGAAACTACATCACGCCTAAAAGCTCTTGAGAAAATATAGTAAAAATGTATTAATATGTCGACTCTGCATGATAATACAGGTGTAAACTCCTGAGAGGAAAGGCCTGCATTTCCTTTAGATTCTCCTCAAGCTTGTGTGCTTAGTGTACAATAGCTCTGTCACCACAACCGGGTATTGAATGTTGATCATGCACAAGTATTGTACTAAATTTTTTAAATATTTAATCTTCATAAAAGCCGTAAGAGAAGGTATTATTGTACATGGAGAGTGAGATTTAGAGAAATTAGTGGCTTATTCAAGTTTCACAGCTACTAAATGGGTCTCAGTGATTCCAAAAGCCAACCTTCTTAACCATGGGGAAATACTGCCTTAATTTTTAAAAGTCATCACAACCATTTTTAAGTGTTTACTTCAGTAGTGTTAAGTACATCATACTGTTGTGCAGCCAGTCTCCAGAACTCTTTGCATCTTGCAGAACTAAAACTCTGTATGCATAAAAAGCAAACTCCCCATTCTTCCTATCCTTAAGCCCCTCACAACCACCCTTCTACTTTCTATGAATTGGACTACTCTAAGTTAACTTACATAAGTGGAATCATACAGTATTTTGTCTTTTCATGAATGGCTTATCTTACTCAGCATAATGCCCTTAAGGTTCATCAGTGTTGGAGCGCCTGGGTGGCTCAGTGAGTTAAGTGTCTGACTCTTGGTTTTGGCTCAGGTCACGATCTCCTGGTTTGTGGGATCAAGCTGTGCATTGGGCTCTGTGTTGACAGTGCAGAGCCCTCCCTCTCTCCCTTCTGCCCCTTGCACACTCTCTCTCTCAAAATAAATATTTTTTAAAAAGGTTCATTGATGTTGTTGCATGTGTCAGCATTTCCTTCCTTTCTAAGGCGTAATAATATTCCAATGTATGTATATATACCACATTTTGTTTATCCCTTCATCCATCAGTGGACATGTGAGTTGCTTCTACCTTTTGGTTGTTGTGAATAATGCTGTAAACTGGGTATACAGATGTCTCTTTGAAACTCTGCTTTTGATTCTTTTGGGTATGTATGCAGATGTGGGATTGCTGGATCATATGTAATTCTATTTTTAATTTTAATTTCATATTTTAGTTTAAATTTTATATTTAATTTTAATTAAATCACATTGTTTTCCATAGTGGTTGCACCATTTTTACAGTCCCACCAACAGTGCACAAGAGTTCTTTTTTTTTTTTAATGTTTATTTTTGACAAAGGGAGAGAGAGAGAGAGAGAGACAGAGCATGAGCGGGGGAGGGGCAGATAGAGAGGGAGACACAGAATCCGAAACAGGTTCCAGGCTCTGACTGGTCAGCACAGAGACTGATGTGGGGCTCAAATTCATGAACCTTGAGATCATGACCTGAGCTGAAGTCAGATGCTTAACCAACTGAGCCACCCAGGCGCCCCACGAGAGTTCTAATCTCTCAATTTCTTTGCCAACAATTGTTATTTTCTATTTTTTTCTTTTGTTTTTTGATAGCAGTTGTTCTAATGGGTGTGTGTCGGTTTATTATGGTTTTGATTTGATTTGCATTTTCCTAATAATTAGTGATGTTGAGCATCTTTTCATAGGCTTGGTGGTCATTTGTATATATTTGGAGAAATGTCTGTTCAAATCCTTTACCTATTATTAAAAATTAACATTTTTTAGTGCAGTTTTAGGTTCATAGAAAAACTAAGGGGAGGATATAGGAGTTCCTATATACCTCCTGCCCCCTTACATGCACAGCCTACCCAATTATCAACATGCCTCACCAGAGTGGTACATTTGTTACAACTGATGAACCTACACTGGCCCATCATTTTCATTCAAAGTCCATAATTTATGTTAGAGTTCACTCTTGGCATTGCATACTCTCTGGGTTTTGACAAATGTGTTCTGTATTATGACATGTATCCAGCATTAAACTATCATACAGAGTAGTTTCATCACTCAAAAATTCCTCTGTTCTCTTCCCATTTATCCTTCCCTCTCCCCAGCCCTTGGCAAACACTAATCTTGTTACTGTTTCCATAGTTTTGCCTTTTCTGGAATGCACTGTAGTTGGAATCATACTATATGTAGCCTTTTCATATTGGCTTCTTTTAGTAATATGCATTTAAGTTGCTTTAATGTCTTTTCATATCTAGCTAGTTTATTTCTTTTTAATGTTGAATAACATTCCATTATTTTGATGTACCACAGTTTATTCAACTACCGAAGGACATCTTGGTTGCATCCAAGTTTTGGCAATTATAAATAAAGTTGCTGTCAATATACACGTGCTGGTTTTTGTGTGGACATAATTTTCAATTCATTTGGGTAAATACCCAAGGAGTGGGATTGTTGAATCATATGATAAGAGTATGTTTAGGTTTGTAAGAACCTGCCACACTGTCTTCTAAAGTGCCTAGAACATTTTGCACTCCCACCAGCAATAACAAAAGCTGCACATCTTCTCCGGAATTTGGTATTGTTGATGTTCTGGGTTGTGGCCATTCTAATAGGTATGTACTGCTATCTCATTATTGTTTTAATTTGCAATTCCCCAATGGCTTATGTTGAACATGTTTTCATATACTCACTCGCTAATTATATGTGTTCTCGGTGAGGTATCTGTTTAGGTCTTTTGTCTACTTTTTTGATTGGGTTGTTCACTTTCTTATGATTGAGTTTTAGGAGTTTTTGTATATATAGGATATCAGTCCTTTAACGGATATGTCTTCTGCAAATATTTTCTCCCAGTCTGTGGCTTGTCTTCTAAGTCTTCACACTGTCTTTTGTGGAGTGAAACCTTTTAATTTTAATGAAGTCCAACTTATCAATTCTTTCTTTCATAGATTGGATTTTTAGTGTTGTATCTAAAACAGATACCCAAGATCATCTGGGTTTACTCTTGTAATGTCTTCTAGAAGTTTTGTAGTTTTGCACTTTATGTTCAGATCTATCATCTGAGTTAATTTTTCTGAAAGGTGTAAGGTCTGTGTCTAGCTTCTATCTAGCTGCTGTTTTTATTGATTGATTGATTGATTGATTGATTGATTGCATGTAGATGTCCAGTTGTTACAGCACGATTTGTTGAAAATACTATCCTTGCTCTATTGTACTACTTTTTGCTCCCTTATCAAAGATCAGTTGATTATATACATGTGGGTCTATTTTGGGGCTCTCTGTTGTATTCCATGAATCTATTTGTCTATTTTTTCTCCAAGACCACAGGGTCCTAATTAATGTAGTTTTAGGGTGAGTCATGAAGTTCACTTCTCTGACTTTGTTCTTGCCCTTAAATATTAATTGGCTATTCTTTAGACTCAATTTGTTGATATCCACAAAATAAGCTGCTGGGATTTTGATTGGGATTGTATGAATCTATAGATAAAATTGAGAAGAACAAACAACTGACAATATTGAGTCTTCCTATCCATGAACATATGTATTTGTCCATTTACTTAGTTCTTTGATACCTCTCATCAGGGTTTTGTAGCTTTCCTCATAGAGGTCTTTTTCATATTTTGTTAGATTATACCTCTCACTTTTTATGTGCTGATATAAATGGAATTGTGTTTTTAATTTGAAATTCCACTTGTTCATTTCTTGAATTTAGAAAAGTCATTGGCTTTTGTATATTGACCTTGTATCTTGCAACCTTGTTATAATCGCTTTCTAGTTCCAGGAGCATTTTCTTGACACTTTTGGATTTTCTACATATACCACTTATGTAATCTGTGTAGAGAAGTTTATTTCTTCCATCTCAATTTCTCTAGCTTTTATTGCCAGTTATCATCTTATTACATTAGCCAAGACTTCCATTACAATGTTGAAAAACAGTGGCAAGAGGGGAGATCTATGCCTTGTTCTTTATCCTAGCTTCATGTTTCTCATCATTAAGTACGATGTTAGCTGTAGCTCTAAGACTTCTGTAGATGTTCTTTATCAAGTTGAGGAAGTTCTTCTCTATTCCTGATTTTCTGAGAGTATCATCAATGGGCACTAGATTTTTTCAGGATTTTTTTTAATCTATTGCTGTGACCATGGAATTTTTATTCATTAGCCTATTAATGTGACAGAGTGTATTGATTTTGGAATGTAGAATCAGCTCTGAATAAGTGAGATAAATCCCACTTGGTTGTGGTATATAATTCTTTTTATACATTGTTGCATCTGATTTACTAACGTTTTATTATTTTTGCATCTATGTTTATATTATATACTGATCTGATATTTTCTTTTTTTGTAATGTTTTTTTCTAGTTTTGGCATTAGGATAATGCTGGCTTCACAGAATGAGTTAGGATGTATTCTTATGCCTCTATCTTCTGAAAGAGATTATAGAGAATTGGTATAGTATCTTCCTTAAAAGTTGGGTAGAATTCATCAGTGAAGCCATCTAGACTTGGCACTTTCTGTATTGAAAGGTTATTATTTAAAAAAATTTTTTTAACGTTTATTTATTTTTGAGGAGAGAGAGACAGAGCATGAGCAGGAGAGGAGAGAGAAAGACGGAGACAAAGAATCTGAAACAGGCTCTAGGCTCTGAGCTGTCAGCACAGAGTCCGACACAAGGCTCGAACTCATGGACTGTGATATCCATGACCTGAGCCGAAGTCGGATGCTTAACCAACTGAGCCACCCAGGTGCCCCCAAAGGTTATTAATTATTGATTAAATTTCCTTAACAGATATAGGTCTATGCAGATTGTGTATCTCTTCTTACGTGAGTTTTGGCAGGTTGTGCCTTTCATGGGATTGGTTCATTTCATCTAGTTTATCAAATTCATGGGCATTGAGTTCATAATATTCCTTTATTATCCATTTAATTTCCATGGGATCTGCAAGGATATCCATTCTTTCATTCCTGATATTAATAATTTATGTCTTTTCTTTTGTTTTTCTTAGTTAACCTGGCAATTATACCAATATATTCAAAGAACCAACCTTTAGTTTTGTTGATTTTCTCTTTTGATCTCCTGTTTTCAATTTCATTGATTTCTGAGCTAATTTTCATTATTTCTTCTGCTTAATTTGCATTTAATTTTATCTTCTTTTTCTATCTTCCCAAGGTGGAAGCTTAGATTATTGATTGTAGATCTTTCTTCTTTTCTAGTGTTAGATATTCAGTGCTATAAATTTCCCTCTATGCACTGCCTTGAGTGCATCCCACAAATTTTGGTAAATTCTATTCTCATTTTCATTTAGTTCAAAATATTTTTAAAAGCTCCTGCAAAGGAAATAATCAACAAAACTAAAAGGCAGCTGACAGAACGGGAGAAGATATTTGCAAGTAACATACAAATAAAGGGTTAGTATCCAAAATCTATAAAGAACTTATCAAACTCAACACCCAAAAAAACCTGATAATCCAGTGAAGAAATGGGCAAAAGACATGAAAAGTCCCTTTTCCAAAGAAGACGTCCAGATGACTAACAGACACATGAAAAGATGCTCAACATTCCATTATCAGGGAAATACAAATCAAAACCACAATGACATACCACCTCACAACTGCCAGAATGGCTTAGTTCAGGAAACAACAGGTGCTGGTGAGGAAGTGGAGAAAGGGGAACCCTTTTGTACTGTTGGTGGGAATGCAAACTGGTGCAGCCACTCTGGAAAACAGTATGGAGGTTCCTCAAAAAATAAAAAATAGAACTACCCTATGACCCAGCAATTGCACTAATAGGTATTTATCCAAAGGATACAAAAATGCTGATTCAAGGGGCACATGCATCCCAATGTTTATAGCAGCATTACCAACAATAGCCAAATTATGGAAAGAGCCCAAATGTCCATTGACTGACAAATGGATAAAGAAGATATGGTATATATATACAATGCAATACTCCTTGACAATCAAAAAGAATGAAATCTTGCCATTTGCAACAACGGGGATGGAACTAGAGTGTAGTATGCTAAGCATAAGGCAGTCAGGGAAAGATAAATACATGATTTCACTCATGTGGAACTTAAGAAACAAAACAGATGAACATAGGGAAAGGGAAGAAAAAATAAGAGAGAGAGAGGCAAACCATAAAAGACTCTTAAATACAGAGAACAAACTAAGGTTTGCTAGAGGGGTGTTGGTTGGAGGGATGGGTTAAATGGGTGATGGGCATTATGGAGGGCAGTTGTTGAGATGAGCACTGGGTAATGTATGTAAGTGATGAATCACTAAATTCTATTCCTGAAATTATTATTACACTATATGTTACCTAGCTTGGATTTAAATAAAATTAAAATTTTTTTAATGTTTTTAAACTTGAGATTCCTTTCTTGACCTGTGTATTATTTAATATCCAAATATTTGAGGATTTTCTAGCTATCTTTTTGTTGTTGATTTCTAGTTCCATTGTGTTCTTAGAACAGACAGTACGATTTCTGTTCTTTTAAATCTGTTAAGGTGTGTTTTATGGAACAGTATGTGGTCTATCTTGGTGAATTTTCCATGAGAGCTTGAAAAGACTGTGTAACAGGGGCGCCTGGGTGGCTCAGTGAGTTAAGGATCAGACTTCAGCTCAGGTCATGATCTCTCAGTCCGTGAGTTTGTGCCCTGCATCAGGCTCTGTGCTGACAGCTTGGAGCCTGCTTCTGAATCTGTCTCTCCCACGCTCTCTGTCCCTCTCCCACTCATGCTCTGTCTTTCTCACTGTTAAAAATGAATAAATGTTAAAAAAAAAAAAAGAAAAGACTGTAATTGGCTATTGTTGAATTAAGTAGCCTACAGATGTCAATTACATCCAGCTGATTGACTGTGTCCTTACTAATTTTCTGCTGGCTGAATCTATCTGTTTGTAATGGAGAGATGTCAAGTCACCAAGTATAATAGTGGTTTCATTTATTTCTCCTTGCAGTTCTATCAGTTCTTGCCTCATTATTTTGACGTTCTGTTGTTTGGTTCATACACATTAAAGATTGTTATGAGTATGTAGCCTTTTATCATTATGTAATCGCTTTCTTTATCCCTGATAACTTTCTTTGCTCTAAAATCTTTCCTACTGAAATTAATATAACTAGTTCCATTTTGTTTTGATTAATGTTAGCATAGTATATTTTTCCCCATCCCCTTACTTTTAATCTATGTGTCTTTATATTTAAAGTGGTTTTCTTGTAGACAACATATATTTGGGTCTTGTTTTTTATTTACTCTGACAATCTCTGTATTTTAATTGATGTGTTTAGACCACTGACATTAAAGATGATTATTAATATATGTAGATTAATATCTACCATATTTTTTACTGTTTTCTACTGTTGCCCTTGTTCTTTGTTCCTCTGTCTTCCACACTTTTTCTGCCTTTCGTGGTTCTAATTTAGCATTTTATATGATTCCATTTTCTTCCCCTTCTTAGCATATTGATTATATATTTTTTTAAAAATGTATCGTAGTGATTGCCCTAGAGCAAAGCCATTTGGTAACCAACTGCATTCTACTCTCCCTATTGTGACATTAAGTGAAACAAAGGCAGGGCAGTCTTTCCGAACAGAGACATA
Source organism: Puma concolor (assembly GCF_028749965.1). Classification (NCBI taxonomy): domain Eukaryota; kingdom Metazoa; phylum Chordata; class Mammalia; order Carnivora; family Felidae; genus Puma; species Puma concolor. Next base: position 76,920,069 of record NC_141674.1, on the reverse strand, counting down.
GACTTTGCCTTCCCTCCAACAGAGGAAATTGAGGGAAAAAAAAGTGCTACAAACCAAAACTAGCAGAATCTAGACTCACCATCATCTAGGTGAAAGTTCCATGCAATGAAAATGACTGTCAACATGGAATGACCTTATTTAAAATATTGACTGTGTGGTATATGCTTGAAGTTCTCTTTGAGAATCCAGAACAGGGGAACTGAGGTATAAGTCAAGTCAGGAATATGTCCTAATCCTAAAGCACATATCATACAAATTAAGATGTCATGGTCAGAAAGCAATCACAGTACCCAAATCAAAGTAAAAGGGAAGACATTTTGAGTAGAAGGGTTATTAAATGGCTTTAAATAGAGATAGATCTTGATCCTGAGAATGCCGTGCATGTGACCCAGGAAACTGGCATTTATAAGGCCCACGCCATGCATTTATGAGCATAAAGAGTTAGGCCTAGAGGTATTTTAATTATAAATTCATGCAACTTTAATCTACCCAGTAGGGATCAACTTTAGAAGTCTGAAATTAACTTATACATTCATATAAAGTTGTTGGCAAGAACTCTTTATGCCATGCAAAAAAGCTCTTGGAAGAGTTTTTATTGCAGACCAGGGTTTCTCCTGTATTAAGGGAAAATTATGGTACTTAAATCTTTGGTTAGTTTGTTGTTGATTACGGCCAAACCAATTCCATTCTGGTATTGTCTTTTGAGCTCTTTATTGTTAAGCAGACAAATAGTGCAATTAAAGAAAATAATGTTGAGTTTTCTGTATACCTGAACACAGATAAAGTATTTGGGCAAAAATTAAGCAAGTTTTATTAAATTAGAAATGATTAAACATTTTTATTTGGGTATATTTGACACAGAATGTTACATTAGTTTCAGGTATACAACATGGTGGTTCAAGTTCTGTGTTTGCCCTGCTCACCACAGGTGTAACTACCATTGTCACCATACAGTGTTGTTACACCATCATTGACTTTATTCCCTGTGCTGTGTACAAAGGGTTTTTTTAACCCATTGTATGCTACAGCAATTATTATTATTACTTTTATTATATAATGATGATACTTGTCATTACTTTTGTACTATTCTATTGTGGAGAGTGGTTTGTGAATAATTAAAAAACTTTGTCTTCAATATTTATTTAAAATAGAAGATGAACAAGCTACCTATTTGTTAAGATTCTTCATACCTTTTATTAATGGGGTATTAATTTCCTCACACACCTTAAAAAGTATAAAGGAAGGGAGTTGTGTTACTGATGGACTGATTTTTATCCAAATGTATCTAAAATATTTTTATAAGTAATAATTAGGATAATCTGGATATGACTTTTAAAGGTTTTAAAAGTTTGGAGGTTGTATCCAAAGCAGAAATTCATAAGGAAGGCTGAATTTGGTGCTAGGATGTTAAAATAAAACTATCTTGACATTTGAAACTACAGTTCACATGTGACTTCTCCAGAATTGGGTCTTTTGTACTTAATGGTAACTGACCAGTCTATCCAAATATTTCTCCACATGTGATCTACTGATCACTAGTTATTTTAACTACTCGTTGAAAAACAGATTATATGGGCAAACATTTAAGAAACACTGTGCACTAGTTCCTCCTCTTTATAAGTTTCACTGTGTAAAATATTTAAGGGCTCTGAGAAGTCTTGTATTAGGGAAACATGTTTAACTGTGTGCAATTCGGAATTTCCAAAATTAATTGTCCAAAACAAATAATTTCATATCCCACAGAAGCAATATTCTACAGAGTAGATGTGTGTATGTGAGAATTTACTGTTTTATTGATTCACAAAAGCAAAGCTTTTTGCTTTATGGAAACAGATTATCTGACAGTAATGATGGTCATTATGTGGCTTGCTTCTTCTCCCACTCCCAGGTTTATTAAGGTAAAATTGACATACAGTAAGCTGCACTTATATCAAGTGTACATTTTGTAAGTTTTGACATATTCATATACACCTATGAACCCATACTGTCACCAAAATCCAGATAATTAACATTTCTATCACCCCTAAAAATTTTCTTTGTGTTCCTTTTGCCATCTGTCCTTCCCACATAATGTCAAATACAAATGTCTTGTTCCTGACTTTAGGGGGAAGGCATTTATTCTTTCACTATGAATTACGCTGTTAGCTATAGGTTTGTTTGTTTTTTTTCTTGTAGGTGTCCCAATCAGATTGAGGAAGTTCCTTTCTGTTCTCAGTGTACAAAGTTTTTGTCAGAATAAATGTTTTTTTTGTCAAATGTTTTTTCTTCATATATTGAGTTGATCTGTTAATATGGGAAAGTCCACAGAAGAATTTTCTAATGTTAAACCAATCTTGCATTTCTGGAGTGAACTGCCACTTGATCATGATGCTCTATCATTTATCTCTGTATTATTGAATTCAATTTGCCAGTATTTCGTTAAGAATGTTTGCATCTGTGTTCTTGTGGGTACTATCTTTGGTTTATCAAAATATCAGAGTAATGCTGACCTCTTAGAATGAGTTGGATTGCATACCTTCCTTTTTGATTGTCTGGAAGAATTTGCCTATAATTGGTATTATTTCCATCTTAGTTTTCTGGTAGAATAGTGAAGTATCTGAGCTTGGTGTTTTCTTTGTGGGGTAGTTTTTCACTACTAATAGATAGGATATTCAGGTTTTGTAGTTCTTGGTACTTTGCACCTATTCAGTAGTATATATCTCCAGAGAGTTAGCCCACCCCCTTTTTTAAGGAGTAGAATATATTGGGAAAGTGTTTATAATATGACTATTTTCCTACCTGTAGAATCTGCAGAGGTGTCATCTCTCTTGTTCTGCATACTGGCGATCTGTGTCTTTTCTTTTTTTCCCTGATTAGGCCAAATAGAAATTTATTAACTTTATTGATCTTCTCAGAGAACAGACTACTGCTTTTATTGTTATTTATTTCACTTATTTATGCTCTTATATTTATTTTTTACTTCTGCTTACTTTGGGAATTAATTTAACTGATATTTTTAAGTTAAAGGTGTTAAGGTGGAAGCTGAGATCATTTATTTGATACCTTTCTTATGTTTTACTGTAGACGTTTTAGTGTTACACATTTCACTTTAGATACTGCTTTAGCTGCATCCCCCAAATTGTAATATTTTGTCTTTTCATTCTCACTTAAATCAGAATACTTGCTAATTTCCCTTTTGATTTCTTCCTTGGCTTATGAGTAATGTAGAACTGTGTTGTTTGACTTCTAAATATTTGGAAGATTTTCCAGGAAGTTTTCAGTTATTATTAATTTCATTTCAGTCAGAGAACATACTCTGTATTGCTTGAATTCTTTTGAATTTATCAAGACATTTTACAGCTCAGAATCTGGTGTTACATATGCATTTGAAAAGAATATGTATTTACTTGTTCAGTGAAATGCACTGTAAATGTCAGCTGAAATTAGTTGATGGCATTAAGTCTTTTATATCATTGCTGATTTTATGTCTGCTTATTCTAATTGTTGAAAGAAGGGTGTTGAAACAGACCACTTGAATTGTGGATTTATCTATTTCTCCTTTTTGTTTTACCAATTTTTCCTTCCTTTTATTAGGTGCATAAACATTTAATACTTTATGAACTTTTCATGAATTGGTCTTCTTTTTATTATTAAAAAAAATCTCTTCATCCCTGATAATATATATATATATATTTTTTCCTCTCAGAAATCTACTTTGATATTAATCTAGACACTCCAGCTTTTTTTAAAAATTTATTTCTTTCTCTTTTCTTTTACTTTTAACCTATTTATGTCTTTATATTTAAAGTGGGTTTGGGGCGCCTGGGTGGCTCAGTCGGTTGAGCGTCCGACATGGGCTCAGGTCATGATCTCACCGCTTGTGGGGTTTGAGCCCCGCGTCAGGCTGTGTGCTGACAGCTCGGAGCCTGGAGCCTGCTTCTGATTCTGTGTTTCCCTCTCTCTGTGCACCTCCCCCACTCACACTTTGTCTGTCTGTCTCTTTCTCTCAAAAGTAAACATTAAAAAAAATAAAAATAAGTAAAGTGGGTTTCTTGTAGATAGTATATAGTTGGGTCTTGCTTCTTTTATTCTGTCTGACGATCTCTGACATTGAAAGGTGTTTTGATCATTTACATTTAATATGAATTACTAATATGGTCAGGTTAAAACCACCGTTTTTCTATCTGTTTTCTATTTAGTCATCCATGCTTGTGATGCTTTTTCACACTTTTTCTCTTTTCTTTTGGATTGAATTTTTTTATTATTCCATTTTACTTCCTTTCTTTGGAAAATTAGCTATAACCCTTTGGTTATCTTAAAGGATAGTTTTGCATTTAGAGTATACATCTCTAACATTTCACAATTTATTTTCAAGTGATATTATACCACTTCCCATATAATTAAGAATTGTATGACACTGTACTTGCATTTCCTCCTCCAGACCTTTCAGCTATTGCTGTTACACATTTCACTTTAATATATGTTATAAACCATACAGGAGATTGTATTTACCTACATAGTCCCTTTTCTTGATGCCCATCATTCCTTTCTTGAGATAGAAATTTACATCTTGTGTCATTTTTGTTCTGCTTGAAGGACTTCCTTTAACAATTCTTGTAGTACATGTCTACTGGTGATGAATTCTTTCAGCTTTTGCATGTCGTAAAAAGTTTTTTTTCACATTTTTTCTATACCAAACTTTGTTTATTCATTATTCATCTCTGTACAAAATTTCCAGAAACACTAAAAACTTTCACATTCATTTTTGAAAGATATTTTCAGTGGGTAAAGACTTGTAGGTTGAGGATTTTTTCTTTCATCACTTTAAAAAATCTACCTGCACTGTCTTCTATTTTGATTTGTTTCTGATGCAAAATGTTCTGTCATCATTATCTTTGTTCCTCCATACACAATGTCTTTTTTATTTGGTTGTTTCTAAGGTTTACTCTTTATAATTTGTTTTAAGCAATTTGATTATGATGTGCACTTATGTTTCTTGTGCTTGGATTCTCTGAGATTCTTGGAACTGTGGATTTAAAGTTTTCATCAAATTTGGAAGATTTTTTGACCATATTGCCTTTAATTTCTTCAGTTTCTGTCTTCCTTTTACTTGTCCCGCTGAGATAATAAAATAAAATGGGGCTATATCACAGTTCACTGATATTCTGCTTTAGTCTTTTTTCACCTTTCAAAATGAAATGTGTTTCATTTTGGACAGTTTCTAATGCTGTGCATTCTAGTTCCTTAATCCTATGCAATGTCTAATCCATTGTTAATTCCATCTAGTGTATTTTTCATGTCAGACATGGTGTATTTTTAATTACTAGAAGTTTGATATGAAACTTTTCTGTAGCTTCCCCATCTGAACTTATTATGTTCAATCATTCCTCTAGCTTCTTGAACATATGAAACTGAGATATAGTAATCATTTTAATTTCTTGTATACTGATATTGTCATTTGTGTCATTTCTGGGTCAGTTTTGATTCATTGCTTTTTCTTGTTATGTCTTATTTTCCTGCTTTTTTCATGCCTGGTAATTTTTGATTGGATGTCAGACATTGTGAATTTTGTCTTATTAGGTGCTGTATATTTTGTATTCCTGTAAATCTTCTTGAGCATTTTTAAGGATTGGTTAAGTCACTTGCAGACAGTTTGATCCTTTCTTATCTTGCTTTTAAGCCCTAGGTAGAACAAGTCTAGAGTTAATTTTTTCTTTCCCACTACAAAAGTACTACTCCCCTTCTAATTCTTCAATTCAACATTATCTGGTTGCTGGTAACAGGCACTATCCCTGCTCCTGTATGAACTAAGATATTATTCCTTCTAATATTTCATTACTTAGCTGAATACTCAAGAAAAAACCTCAAAGATGTCCTGGACTTGTTTTCTACACAGCTCTGCCTCTGCAACTCTGCCCTGCAAGCAATAGTTGCCTTGCTACCCCTAGACTCCCACCTTTGTATCAGGAAGTCCATCAGGTGATATCTTGGATACCCTTCCTCCCTGTACTGTAGCCAAGAAACCCTTCCAAATTCTAATCTGGGCCCTCATAGGGTTCACCTCTCCTTCACTGCTTAATATCTAGTGTCTTATTGTCTTATTTATTTTTCTTGTTTTTGTTCATTTGTTTCAGTTGTTTCAGGCAGCAGTGTAAACCCAGACCCTATTACTCCTCTGGCTGTTGAGGAATATATTACTGGTATGTCTGAGTCTCTTTATATGCAAGACACATGGTCACACACTGGGCACAGACTATCAATTAGGTAAAAAAAAATCCTTTAACCTATAGGTTTTGTTTTCTTCATTTTATAGGAAAGTCGTATAAGATGAATAATGCCTAGCCTTTCCTTTTATCCTATGAACATTCAAGCCCACCCTGGTTTGATGCTGACTTATTTGCTTCTGACACATCAAAGTAAATTTTAGCCCTGAAACCTGGGCAAAACCGACTTTCCTGAGCTGGGTAATGTTTTGCCTCTGCATTTCCCTGTATTTTCTAGGTCCTATTTTCCTGCTACACAGAACAGATCTCTGTAGGTGAGCATAGAGTAAGGATTCTGAGCCTTTTGTTGTGCTAAGACATAGAAGCGGACACAAAGGAAATATAATGGATTGGAGCAGATGCCTATGAGAAATGTAAAATAGCTTGGTTTCCTCCTACAAAGCCATATAAAGCTACAAGTTAAAAAGCAATTTAAATTTGGGAGAACTACAATGTTTGGACAGTTTTAGGTTTGGCCATATGTAACTTTTGGTGATGCTATTGGTTTCAAAATTTTTCTTTTTAATTTAAATGAATATGTCCTAAAGATATGTCCAAACCATTCTAGGTTTTCTTTTCTCCCTCTCTTCAGTCTCCACCCACCTCTGATTTGTTTCCTGGATGAGCATATGCTTAGATCCCTCAAGCATAGTGATAATTTCTCCTGACCAGCAGAGCCAGTCATTATTTATTATACTTTGCTCTCACTCCTTCTCACTTTCATAGTGGGAACATTGTAGTGGCTGCTGGCTAGAAAATTAGCCCAGGGAGCTCCTTCTGTTGGTCTCTTTCCTCATTATGCTAGTAAAAAATTTAACTGTGATATTCTTGTGTGTGTGTGTGTGTGTGTGTGTGTGTGTGCATGTGCATGTATGTGTGTAGATACACACACACATATCTGCATAGGTTGGAAGCACACTATAGGGGCTAATAGTGAGTAATTTAACTGTGGCTTTCTCACACATTTTACTCTCTCTCTTTCTCTAGAGTGGCTGCAGAAGTACAGTGCACTCATGTCTTGTTGCTTCACATTATAAGCCGAGCTTGTGGGTTTATGTGTCATCTCACTGTTTCTGCTGGGTTGTTTTCTGGCTGGATGTGATATCGTTTCAACCATTGTCAGGGGGCTGCCCCAGATACCTGGGATGCTCAAGAGATGCGACACTTACTTGCCATGTGATAGCAAAGACTTCTGTTCATATCTGTGGCTGCTCCTCCTGCAACCCTCTGCGGGATCCATGGATATCCAAGCTGATTGGGAAGCTGAAAACCACACAACCTCACTGAGGCTTGAAGGGTTTTTGCTTATGGGTATTTTTAAGTAAGCACCAGGAAACCATGAACTACAATTTGCAGTAACTTCTTTCTTTTTTTAAGCATCCTTATTATTTTAAGTCTCTTCTGAGTCACAGTTCTACAGTTCCATGAGCTTTTAACTAATAGTCTTGTTAGTACTGTACAGCTTAGCTCTGGAAAGGTGACTAATCGTCACTCAAATACACTGAAAGCAGAGGCCATGTGTCATACCTCCTGTGTATCCTCAGCAGCATCTAGCTACCAAGCTAGATGGGCACTCTGAAAGTACTTGTTGACTTTGTGATTCATTTAGGACAAAATAGTCTATTTTCTTAGGATAGAGATTTTAATCCAGACTAAAGACATGAGCCTTTGTCTTTTGTAACAATTGACCTGCTTATGGAGTTAAGAGATTTGGGTGGGGTGGGGGGAGGATGAAAAAATGTTAATCCAAAAGGGTCTGTTGATTTCTGCAAATGATCGAATCTCACTATTACCTTCAATTTATAAGAACTCTGTCTATCTGATGTTGGGGGAGAAAAAAGAAGAGAATTATGGAAGAAATGTAGAAACTAATATTTTAATTTTTGTGTGTGGCTTATCTTACAGAAAACTATTCTCTATATACCTTTGGTTCTAAAGAGGCACAAGCTGGTTTTTGGAAGTGCTGTTATCAGTAGTGACTGAAGCATAGGAATGTGGGATCCATTCAACTTTGGGGAGAAACACATTACATTTTCCATATGCCTTAAAGCAATCCATTTAATTGACTATCTGACTATTGAACTTTCTAGGGTTTTCATGTTGTTTTAACAAGCCTTTCTATAATTAGGTACAAGTGGTATGAGACAGTAACTAGTAAAGAAGCTACAGTTATTTTATATTTGTATCTCATTAATGAACCTTTAGATTAACATCACCAATTCATATGCAGGGAGATGTCACTGTGGCCCGTAAAATCCTTGTTTTCCAGCTCCTCTAGCAAAGCATGTATAACCTTTAACCTAAAGCAGTGTCTTCCTTTGGAGGCATGTGTGAACACTGTTCCCATCTTTGGCTGGCCTTGTGCCTGTGAGTGGGAAGTAAACCTTTGTATGACCAGTTCCAGGGCATGTGATGGTAAATCTCCAGAAGTGGGGAAAATGTAGCTGATCAAATGAGAATTTCTGATTGTATCTCCCACATTCCAGCTACTCTGGGGGAAGTCCTGTCACCCCATGATGTGTGATGCTGTTTCAAACTATTTGCAAGAAATAATCTAAATGTCAAATTGTGGGTATCATGGGGCACTACACATGTTGAGACAAACCAGCGTGTCAGGAAACTTAGAGTGAAGCTGGTTTTGAAGGTTGTGCAAAAAGAAACCCTAGTCATCAGCTACCAGGGAAATGAAAAGAGCCAGAAGAATCTTTGTTTCAAGTATTTCACAATCCAATCCATAAAGAACAAAGTCATTACCCTAAGTCTTTATATATTTCTATAAAACAATTCAGTACATTCATTCAACAAGCATTTGCTGAGTGTTTCTTATATTCCATGCCCTGTTCTAGACATTAGGGATATGGTGGTGAACAAAACAAAGTTCCTACCTTAATGGAGCCCATCTTCTCAAGGGCAATGAGGATCCTATCTCCTCTCAGGTGGTGATAGGTGCTGTGAAGAAAAATAAAGCAGGGGAGGGGATCAAGAGTGCAAGAGACAGTGTGCTCTTCTATATAGGTGGTTAGGGAAGGTTTCTAAAAAGGTGACATTGAAGAATTTGAGCTCCTTTGGGTCACAATTCCCATTCCTTCCTGACCAGGGAGGCTTTTCCTGAATTATCACACTTGTTTTGCCTGTGTAACCATAGTTGTGACAATTTGGACACTTCTGTCAAGTTCATAATTGACCACATGACCAAGGATCAGTTGAGACAAAATTCTCATGAATAAAATTGAAGTTTACGTGGTGTTATCTCCTCTTCTCTTTGCTCTCTAGGCAATAAAGCAAAGGGTATAGTTGACTCAAATGATCCAGGAACCAAGAAAGAAAAAGAATTCTGATGTCTTAGAGGGACATTACAGGAAGTAAGTTTTAGTGAAAGAAGACCTGTGGGAGAAACACAGGAGCCAGGCTTGGATTTTTAATCTTGGCTCCTCTACTTACCGGCTGGATGATTTTTTTTTTAATACCCAGATTCTTTTTTAAGTTTATTTATTTATTTTGAGAGAGAGCACAAGCAGGGGAGGAACAGAGAGAGGGGGAGAGAGAGAAAATCCCAAGCAGGCTCCACACTGTCAACACAGAGCCTGAGGCAGGGCTTGAACTCATGAACTGTGAGACTGTGACCTGAGCTGAAATCAAGAGCCAGACACCATTTTTATTTTATAAAAATGTATGTATGCATAGGTGTGTGTGTACATATGTGTGTGTATATGTATATATATATATGTGTGTGTGTATATATATGTATATATATGTGTGTGTGTGTGTGTATCAATCAGAGAGAGAGGTAAGGGCAGAGGGAGAGAGAGAATCTTAGGCAGGCTTCACGTCCTGTGTGGAAACTGTGACATCAGGACCTGAGCCAAAAACGAGTCAAATACTCAACCAACTGAGCCACCCAGGCACCCCTTGAACAAACTTTTTAACTTCCCTGTGCTTCAGTTTCCTCAGCTGCAGAGGATAATAGTGCTTACCTCACTGGGGTCTGCTAAGAATTAAATGAAATCTTTCTGTAAAGTTCTTAGCATGAATCCTAGGATATGATATGCACTCAGTGTTTAAAATGATTATTGGGCTTAGCACTATCATTTATTCACACAGCTATCTTCCTATGTAGCCACATGCTCTATGAGTATGTGTAAAGAATTTCTGGCCAGCATTATTCTTTACCCTATTTCATTAATTAATTGAACCATTCATTCAAGAAATATCTTTTCTACGATTGGCATGTTGCTGAGCTCCCTGTGAGATTCTGTGGGGAGTAAAGGATATACCTGCTTTTTGACTTGTAGAGAGGAGTGAAGCATCAAAGAGGACTTGTTCCAGATGACCTTAAAGTCCCTTGCAATTTGGATTTCCTGTGATTGTAAGGCACTTAGCATCCAGTAGACAGAGAAGTGGAACTCTGGTAGTGCTGAGGTCTGTATAGGGCCCTAAGAACCTCCAGCACAAGCCAGGCAATGCTTTCTGGGGGCTCAGCCAATAGCAGAAGTAGTAACTAGTTTATGGCAGCCTCCATTCCCTTCCAGTTCCTCACTTTTTAAAAACATACTAAGAGGGGCGCCTGGGTGGCGCAGTCGGTTGAGCGTCCGACTTCAGCCAGGTCACGATCTCGCGGTCCGTGAGTTCGAGCCCCGCGTCGGGCTCTGGGCTGATGGCTCAGAGCCTGGAGCCTGTTTCCGATTCTGTGTCTCCCTCTCTCTCTGCCCCTCCCCCGTTCATGCTCTGTCTCTCTCTGTCCCAAAAAATAAAATAAACGTTGAAAAAAAAAATTTAAAAAAAAAAAAAAAAAAAACATACTAAGAATCCCTTACATTTGCACACTGAGTTTTAGAGTTTGTCAGGCACTTTCATACATATCATCTCAAATGATCCTTTTACTACAACTGGATAGGACAAGTGTTCTTATCCTTACCTTATGATGAGGACATTGAGGCTCAGAGACTAAGTGAATCACCTAAGATCCCATAGGCAGAACCAGAATTCCTACAAAGAGCTAAGAGCTAGGTTAGGAGTTCCAGGATTCTAGGGGATAAAGTGCTCCTGAATGTCAGAGTGTTCCTCCTCGTTTGGAGAGTTGTCTTAAACCAGTCTGCCTTGTTGATGTGGCACTTGGTGGCGAGAGTAGGAAAGAGGCATTTACCTGCCCACAAACCAACCCTGTGGTCCCGTATAAAGAGAAAACCCAACCTTCTATATCAGGTTCCATCCTGTCTGCCCTACATACCACGCTGACCACAGGAAAGTGCAATCTTCTTTTCCGGCCATCAGGGGCAGATGCCCCAGAGACCGTGCCACCCTCTCCCATCTTCCTGGCCAGCTCATGGCCCTGAGCCTGTGTGAGTGGCTGGCATGCAGGCTGTAACTGTACGTGATCATCTGGCTAACGATGCGCACCTATCTACCCAGATGTCAGATACCGCTGTTGCCCCAAGGGAAGAAGAGTAAACAAAGCCCTTGCCCTCCTCCATTTGGGGATGCCTCACTGTTTGAATTGCAATGGCAGCGCTCTGAGCTAGGAAAGGAGACGGCTGGCTCCAGCAGCTCATAGAGGTGCTCCCCCACCTTTCTGACGACCACTGGGATAATTCAAAGAGAAAGAGTAAAAACTTACCCCCAGGTATGGAAAGTGAAGGTATTTCATACTGCAAGAGGTCTGTGCTTGTATTCTACAGTATGACAAGCTTCCTGTCTCCATTCCTTCACCAGTTTGTCTCCCCTGGTTCACGTGACCCCAGCAGGACCAGGCCCTCCTTCCTGAAGGGACTGTGCCTGGGAGCTCACACTGAAGCCTCTTCTTTTATCATGTCACAAGATGGCACGCCACAGTTTGTCCCACTGTATCTTGCAAGAAGCTGATATTCCAATGATGTTATTAAAAAGTGGCACCTTTCGCCACATTGTGAGAAAATCTTTCTGGTGGGGGCAAGGGGATGGCGATACATTTTCCCCAAGGAGCTCACTTCAACCACAGCATTTGATGTATGGTGACATATCTCCCACACGCTGCCACACACACACACACACACACACACACACACACCTCACAAACACATTTCCTAGCTGAGATGGATAAGGAAGTTAAGGGACTTGTACAGGGTCACACAGAGGGACAAGGAGGTCAAGGCATTTACATGGGGGTGTAAAGCATTCAACCCACTGATTTTTGGCTCTTAGTCCTTCTCCCTGACCTCTGATTATCCCCCACCTCACCTCCTTTTCAGCTGAATAAACGTGTAATGCACACTAGAAATTCCACTGCAGTTCAGTATATCACTTATCAACAGTGGCTTTTAGCTAACAAGAATGCTGATAACTCTTACTCCCTATGGGTATTTCTCAATTCTGGGTTGTATGTTTTTATTTTTGCTTTCTTAGAACTCAAATCCGTGCTCAGCTCAGCATAAGATCCAGGTCTGGCATGCTGAGGAAAGCCTTGGATGAGGAAGTAGGAAATGGTTCTCATTCCAATCTCATCTCCTCCTCCCTACTGGCCTCAGGCCTTCAGGTCCTTGTTCAGCATCACCAAGGCCCAGCTTCCTGGGAAGTACGATGGAAATTGTAATACCATACCTGCCAACCTCAGAAGGATATTGTGAAAAACAAAGGAAATCATAAGCCTGCAAAGTTGTGAAATGACCAGAAGGAAAGGGGACTTTTTCTCTGTGAAAGGACCATAAAATACAAGCTAGTGGGCAAGGAGTCAGGCAGCACTAGGTTCAAATCCCATTTCAGTTGTGTGCTCTTGGGAAAGTTATTTGCCTTCTAAGTGTGTGTGCAATGGAGAGATAATAAAACCCACTTGGCAGTATTGTGGGGGAGGATTAAATGAGAGTCGGTTTAAAGCTTGTAGCAGAGCACCTGGCCCAAGGATGTTTATTTCTTCCTCCTTTGTGCCCCATGGTCCATACTCACAGCACACAGACTCTAAGACTTACAAGGCATTTCATGTCTGACTCATCCTTGAATAGCCAGTGTCTGTAAGTGGGGCTGCCACGTTATGGGAACTCAATAAATATATTGGTGGCTGTGAGTGAATCTATAGATTAGGGATGGAAAATTAATTTCGAAGATTATTTGTAATGTTTGATACTGTCAGCATGGACTTGTCTTCCTAATTGGCAACATGGGAGTGGATTTGTCAGTTTTATTCAGACTAGAACAATTAGGTGGTAATTTGTGCATTTAGCTCATAGATTGGCTTAGGATGATCCGAATCTTGCCGCAGTTTTCTTCATGGAAAACAAATCTGACTTATTATCTGGCCCAACTCAACAGTGCAACTAGTTTCACAGCAGGAATCACATAGACAAGTAAACACTGGGGGAAAACTCCCCTGTGAAGTAACCACATGCCTAGGCAGGGCTGTCTCCTAATTTAAGAGCCAATTTTTAAAATAACTGTCAAATTAAGCTGGCTAATTGCTCTGGTCTCCATCTCGTTGGCCACAGGTAGAGAGGAGGGGACTGATTTCAAAGGTATAAGGAAGATCTGCATAAAAGAGATCCAACAGTGCCCTCAATGAAATTATATTTGGCAACATGGATGACAATATGTTTTTATGGAGTCCATTTTTCTATCACTTTTCCTGGTATTTTTGGAAAGTGATTATGGATGGATTTGTTTTTATTTGATTATACATGCATCATCATTTTTTTTAATGTTTATTTATTTTTGAGACAGAGAGAGACAGAGCATGAACAGGGGAGGGTCAGAGAGAGAGGGAGACACAGAATCTGAAGCAGGCTCCAGGCTCCGAGCTGTCAGCACAGAGCCCGACGCGGGCCTCGAACTCACGGACCGTGAGATCATGACCTGAGCCGAAGTCGGATGCTCAACCGACTGAGCCACCCAGGCGCCCCTCATGCATCATCATTTTTAATATTACTCATAAAGTTGTCAAACATAATTTTTTCTATTAGATTTACCCCTAAGTTAGCTTCAAATAATCTTGACTTTAAAAAAAAATTAAAATATTGTACTAGGCAAGACTGAAGCCAAAGGGTTGGATACAGAATGTAGAAAAAAGCAAAGGGAGGAATATATCCTAAAGCTTTGAGAAGTTAGGCTTGAATATCTTTTTTCTTCTGCTCCCTGAGAAATTAATGAACAGACAACCCTGAAACTTCAAAGCTGTAACACCCTGCTTTGGGAATTACAACCTCCATCTTGGTTGTTTAAAAATGAGCACACATGGAAATGATGTATCAGCATATCTTTTCAAGTTTGTTTTTTTTTTTCTGTTGAAAATTAATCAACAACCCTCCAGTTATTTATGGCTTAGTACATATATAAAATTAGGGGAAAAAATTAGATCTTAAACCCAAACATGTTTAATCACAGTAGTAAAACATGGCCATGGCTAAAGTTATAACTGTACAGATTAAGATGAAAAGCCCACCCACGTCACACTGCTTTGCAAAGATAAGAGTTTGTTTTTCCTTTCTGAAAATGTCCATGTCTATATATAAAATTATATATATATAACATTTTTTATATATGTAAAAAGTTATGAGTGTATCTTTCCTATCCCCTTGCATTTAAGGGGTATATTCAGATGTGAGTGCTCAGGTCCGAGTTGCCCCTCTTCATCATTTTGTATATCAGACAGGATATGTGTGTGACGGTAACATTAGATTTTGAAGCCAGATTGCCCAAGCTTATAAACTGTATGACCCTAGGTAAATCACCTTAGTTATTCACCTAGAAAGCAGAGTGCTCAGATGGGAGCATTAAGTGACTGAATACAGCAGTGTCCAAACAGCTCCTGGTTCAGAATAATTTCTTAGGAATGGTAGCTATGACCATAGCAAGACTTCTCACTCTAAAGCTCCAAAATATTGCCTTTATTCTCATCACATATATCCTCAGCTTTATACTTCCTCCAACTTAACATACATATATATTTTAATGTGGCATAAGACGTAGAGTTCTGCATTTCCTCCCTAGCTGCTCTTTCCTCCAAAGCACTGGTACTTCAAAGGCTATAACCACTCTCCTCGAAAGCTTTCAGAACTTGGAGTGAACTCAATCACTTTCTCATTTGGTATTAGTCATGTGCTCCATTTGTGTATGGCCTATTTCCAACTGATGAGCTTATAGCTAAGTGGCCCTGCATTTTAGGAATCTTCCAGCACAAAAAAGAAAGACTTGGCTTCAGAAGGGATCGTGACTGGCCAGTTGATCTGTTAAATAATATGCCAAATACTGTGGAAATAACAAGAAGGAGAAAATTACATTCACACTTCTTTATTGGTGCCATTAACAGTGTTTTGTCATCCAGCTGATGCAGCGGCGCCATCTCCCCGGAAGCACTGCAGTGCAAGACTCTCTGGAGCCTTGTCCAACCCCTCACCCCCTGTGTCCCAGCAGCACCCATGGCTCCCGGGGTGGGGAAGGCTGTTTGAGGATGCACTGGTTCAGAGGAAGCCAGAGGACCAGGCCACTTGCAATAAGACTGTCTGGAAGTGTTAAAGCATCTCCATAGAGGTGTCATTGGAGCAGTGGTGAGCCCCCTTCTCCCCTCACCATTCTGGAGGTCAGGGGACCCCCTTTGAGCCAGGCTGCAGTTTGCCCCATCAGTCTCCTGCCTCTCACTGTGCCTGCTGCTCGGCTGCTGAGGCCTTAACAAGAATAGCCCTCGGCCTCCCTTTTGTCCTCTCCCCATGCTTGTTAAAATAAATGCCTTCTTTCTCATATCAGGCAGACTGGGGAGAGGGACAGCTCTCTTCTCCCATCTCTCATCCCTCTCTCAATTCTTTCCTGGTCTGAAGCTCATTTCTCTCTCCACCCCACCCCTGCCTCCCTTTGTCCATCAGGGTCTCACTAGGATTTCATTATGTTCCAACAACAGATAGTTGTTTAGATGGAGAATATCTCCCCAGAATATGATAGGAAAATATAAAGTATACACTGAACTAAGTCACTCCCTAGTTTAAAGTACCTTCTAGGACTAAGATTCAAATCTTTCCAAGATGTACAGGTCCCCACAGATGTGGGTACCCTCCAGCCTCATTTCTTTTACTTTTTGGTCATCACACTGCAGCCACCAGGGTTTTCTTTCCATTAGTAATAATGACTGTCATGAGCCAAGCACACCCAGTACTTACACATGAGGAAAATGAGACACAGATAGGTCAGTTAGACATGGCTAGTAAGGGATAGACCTAGGATTGAAATCCAGGATGCCTCCACTCTCGGCCAATACATGGTACTGCCTCTTGCCAACATTTCAAGCATGCCAAACTCTTCTCTGCCTCAGGACTTTTACACATGCTGTTCCTCTCTTACTCTTCTCTCAACCCTTGTATTGCATAACTTCTCTTTATCTCTTGGGTTTGAGCTGAGATGTTACTTGTTCAGAAAAGCCTTTCCAGAGCTGCCAACACCACCACCGTCAGTCTAAATCATTCTCCATTGTTACTCTCCATTGCAGCCCTCTCTTCTTGTCCCCAGAGCTTTTATTATCATTAACATTTTTACTTGTAATTTTTGGTACACTTACATTACTTGCTCAAATGTTTAATCCCCCTCTCTATTTGGGGGATTAAACTTCCCTACCTGATTGCCATCAAGTTAGACCATGTGACTTGCTTTGGGCAAAAGAGTGTGCTCTGGGGAAAAAATGCTAGAGCCATTGTGTGGTTTCGGCCATCACTCTTTTCCTCTGTCACAAGAGGGCATGTCTCAGGGGCTGCTCCTTCAGTCTTGGTCCAAAATGAAGAGGGCAGGATGCAGAGCTACAATGGACCTAATGTGAACAAAAAGTAAACCAAAAGGTCACTAGGATGTGGAGGTTACTTGTTACTGCAGCATAACTTAACCTAGGTTGACCAATACATATGCTTATGTAACATTTTCTCTCCACTGTACCACCCATTTCATGAAACCAGGGATTGTGCTTTGTTTTGCGGTCTTTATTCAGCATCTAGCAAAAGGCCTGGCACATTTAAGGACTTGACAAATATTTGTTGAATGAATAAGGAAGCAATGTATTAACACACAAGCCAGCCTATGAAGGCTACCTTTTGGTGCGTGTTGTCATTCTAAGCAAGTAGTTTTTTGTAAAACTAATCAACTGTCACTTTTCACTCCATTGTTCACCCCTCTACACCTTCCACACCTCCTCCCTTACTCTCTCAGCAGACATTTAATTTTGACACGCTTGAAATATATATGCAGTTGCTATGTAAGGTTCAAAAATTCCTAGGAAAAAAGTCCCTTTATAAGTATTTAGTCTCCCCAGAAAAAAACAAAGAATACTCTTAAAATGTCTTCTTTCCAATAAAGAATAGCTTGTCTTCAAATGGCCAAGGGACTTAAAAGGACCTATCATAACTTTGAGTCTATTTTCTGTTCATTCAGGCAAGCTGAAATAAAATCTATGTATATATATTGCAGGAAGGTAGCACTGAATATATTCTGAAAATATAAGAAAATGTACTGGCTTTCTCTGAGCCAGAAGATATTTTTCTGCATTTCAACTATCCCTAACTTCTACAGGTGGATTCATAAGCACTTTTCCCCCCCTTACAAGGGACTCTGCTAAACATCATGAGTAGTAGAGGAAATATGGACAGAGAAACAGTGTTCTCCTCTGAAAATAGTCTAGGAATCTGTCCATTTGCCACATCCCATGGAAGCCAGTTGTGCTAGAAGCTTCCCACCTGACCCTTGTCTTTGTAGATGAGAGTAGGACTACATCTTAAGTTTGCTCCCTAGCACCTAGCCTAGGACGTGGCACATGGCGGAGCACATAACAGAGGCCCAGTAAATGGTCAGAGTATGAATGGTTTTGTTGAAAAAGATGAGAACTGGAAGTGCTGGGTAGATGTGGGCCCCTGCTCATTTACATCTTCCAGAGAATTTGGAATCCGGTGGACAGGGTGGGTGATGCACTGACATGCAACCCACCCTTGCTTCTCAAAACTCTCCCGGTGTAGGGCCTGGATTCCAACCTCCACTTGATACCACTGTTTCTACTTATTTGGATCCTGTCAGTCAAACAGTGTGGGTATCAGCCAGCCAGTAGTGGGCTGAGAGACAGGAGGGAACTACATTCTAGCACTGCTCTGCCACCAACCTTCTGTGTGCCTGGGCCTCATTTGCAAAATGAGCCTGTAACTCAAATGATCTCTACAGTTTCTTCCAACCCTGACATTCTGTGCTATTTCTATGAAACACCCCAGACTCGGAAGGACTCTGTCTCTCACCATTGTTTCTTCCACCCGGTCTTCAGAGTTATACGTGCACTAGACCAATTAGCTGGGTAATTGTTCCCGAGTACAAGCTTATTCCTAATTAGACAGTGTCTGGGTTCACACTACAGCAATTAACCCCCAAATGGAATAATAACTCTAGAATGAGCACAGCGTAATTGTTTTGAAGCTCACCCCTCCCCCTTACTGATTCCCCTTGGGCTACAGCAGAAGAGGAACTGTTTGCTGTGGGTTGGCCG
Organism: Puma concolor; assembly: GCF_028749965.1. Lineage (NCBI taxonomy): Eukaryota > Metazoa > Chordata > Mammalia > Carnivora > Felidae > Puma > Puma concolor. The sequence continues at coordinate 76,901,370 of NC_141674.1, read as the reverse complement.
CTTTCTCCTTGACCTCTGCATGGTCCTTGCCATGTAGTACTCCATTTATGTTCATGACTGGCTTCTAGCTGCCTGGGTGTTCCTGTGGCTTGCTGGCAGGCCACTCCCTGACCTATGACATTGCAGCTCCTGTGGATTCAGTGAGAATCTCCCCTCTGTACCTACAAACCTCCCATTGGTCACTCAGGGCCAAAACTCATGAATAAAAATGCCACCCAGAAACATGTAGAAAATCAGATTAGGAAATGATGAGATTTATTTCCAGTCTTCACAAGATAACAGCACGTGGGTGGCACAAACATAACTGCTTTGGCCTTTTTTGCAGAACTTATGAATACACACGTAAGAGAGAAAGTGCTGCTGATATAACCCACAGTTACTCAACCACATGCTTCTCAAACAAACTGCACTTGCTACAGCACAAACAGAGCAAGCAGTGAGAATTTTCTGTTACTAAATTTGTTAAAGTGATTTGTAGGTATTTAAACTTGAGTATGTTTTTACAGTTTGAGGTAATTGGCCTATTTTAAATAACTGGCAACACACATACACTGTACTTTTTTCCCCCTTCCTTTCGCCCTGCTAAATGTTTCCTGGCATGCTGACAGCTCCAGGCACACTCTGCATCAGGGTAGCATACGATGGGCCAGGGGTAGCATGGCCAGAGATTTGTCCCTTGCAGTAGGAAATTTGGTCCAGCAGCAGGAAAGGGACCCAAGTCTGTTTGTGTGACTTGGCACCCAGTTCAGGGATGGGTGAAAGGTTTGTCAACCAGCAAAGGAAGGCATGGAGAGGAGAGCAGAGTGGCTTACAGTTACAGGTGAGAGGTAGGATCATTACATGGAAACTCCTGCTCAGCCAGTACTTAGCAGCTGTGTGCCTCGTTCTGTTAGGTCTCAGTTTCTTTAGGTGTAAAATGGGGATATACTTATCTGACATTCTGTGAAATGATAAAATATATAAAGGATCTCACATAGTCCCTGGCACACAATAAGCTACAATAAATGTTGGCAACTATAAATAGTCATATTCAAGGCTGTTATTTTTACTATGTTCAGTTCTATTTGAAAATGTACTCCTTAAAACAATTGACTTCTGCACACACACACACAAAATCATGGTAAACACACAAGTCTGCAACAGTCTACTTAATGGTGCCCCCTAGAGTTGGATAATACACATGTGTAAAATCCACCTACCTAGAAGCAGCAACCTTGAATACTTTTAGCAATGTTTTTGGCCTTATGGTTTTATTATGTTATCCTGAACCATCTTCTGCAGAAACGTTTAGCAGGAATTGCTGCCTGCTATAGACTGAATTATTTCCCTTCCAAGTTACTATGATAAAGCCCTAACCCTCACTGTGATGGTATTTGGAGATGGGGCCTTTGGGAGGTAATCGGGGTTAGATGAGACCCATGAGGCTGGGCCCTCATGATGGGATGACTGCCCTTGAGAGACACCATGTTCTCCACCACATGAAAACACAGCAAGAAGATAGCTGTCTGTAAACTAGAGAGGCCTCACCGGGAACCAAATCAGCCAGCATTTTCACCTTGGACTTCCCAACCTCCAGAACTCCAAGAAAATGAATTTCTGTTGTTTAAGCCACCTAGTCTATTGTATTTGTTATGGCAGTTGGAACCGACTAAGACACTGCCCCTACTGAGAGCTTACACAGTAATTCTGCTCTAACGTGGCAATAATTCCATTGAGTTAGAATCGTGTGCTTATTAATGTTCTGTAGTGGACTGTGGACCAGTTAAGGGGCAAGGACTACATATTTTCACTCTGTACACTTCCATATTTGTCTAATAAGTGACTTTTTCATAGACATTTGTTTTGCCCCTTCCAACCCAACTAAACGCTACTGGGTCAAGGGTCAAGAGTGCATTGCACAACCAGACTGAGACATCTCTGCTCCTTGAGTTCTCAAGGACAGTGGCTGCTATTTGGTGGCCTTGAAAACACGAGGTCATTGAAATCACCTGTATATCCTACTAGCGGAGGCACAAGAAAGTGAATGAGTGGGAAAGGAAGAATTTGGCATTTAACAGAGTCTGTGTGACTCATAAGAGAATTGCTCTGTAGTTGATGTGTCAGAGTAATTCCCAGTTTTCTATTATAAACGAGAATTCTCTGTGGGCAAGTGGAGCAATACGAATACTATTTGGGGCCAATATTGTGGTCTGAAAAAATATATTCAGGAGAAAATATTATGTTGATACATTTGAGTTTCTGTCATCTATATAGTCCCAATTAGTAATAAGTTAGAATAAGATTTTACAGCGGCACCTGGGTAGCTCAGTCGGTTAAGCATCTGAGTCTTGATTTTGGCTCAGGTCATGATCTCACTATTGGTAAGATCGAGCCCTGAAATAGGCTCTGCACTGATAGTGTGGAGCCTGCTTGGGATTCTCTCCCTCCCTCTCTCTCTTCCCCTCCCCAGCTCTCGTGTGTGCTCTTTCTCTCTTCTCTCTCTCAAAATAAAAATAAACAATAATAAGATTTTATGTTGCAGTATTTTCCAAGTATTTCGCATTCATCATTTCAATAAACCTCAGAATTAGATAGGTAAGTATAGGTGTGGGAGACACCAATTGTATTGTCTGCCCAGTACACCTTGCCTTTTGGGGGGAACATTTCTCTGAGTTTTATAGAACCATTACTTGCACCAAGTCTTAAGGTTTTAGGGTGGTTTCTAATCTTAGAACCCTATCCCCCTGGCCACAGAAGGGCACATGACCCAAGATTGACCAGTCAGAGCTCTTCTCCAGTATTATTCCCCTGGGAACTAAGGAAACAGAACAACTTTCTAACTGGTGGTAGAGTTGGAATAAATTAAATAGATAGGAGTTGCCTGTGACTGTAGGTCTCATCTCATAGGGAACTCTACTTGGAGGGAATGAAGCCAACATATTGAGGGAAGCAAAAGCAAGTAGGTCTCTTTTAGTTGTGACAGAAACTCAACTTGAAACAGCTTAGAAAAATAAGGCAATTGATTTTATTGAAGTTTAACATACAGTGTTATATTCGGCTTTACAACAGAATGATGCAGCAATTCTATACTTAGTGCTCAGCAAGATAAGTGTAGTTGCCCTCTGCCACCAAACAATGATATTACAATATCATTAACTATATTCCCTATGCTTTACTTTTCATCTTCATGATTTATTTTATAACTAGAAGTTTGTATCTCTTAATGTCCTTTATCTATTTCACTTATCCCCCACGTACATTCCCTCTGACAAGGGTTTTTTGGTTTTTTTTTTTTTTGTCACAGTTTCCTTGTTTGTTCAATTGTTTTGACTTAGATCTGCATATGCATGAAATCATATGGTATTTGTCTTTCTCTGACTTATTTCACTTATGTTGTAGCAAATGGCAAGATCTCATCCTTTTTTATGGGTAATATTCCATTGTATATAATAATTCCACTTATTTTAATTCTAGTATAGTTAACATAATGTTATATTAAGGTGTACAATACAGTGATTCAACAATTCCATACATCACCCAGTGTTCATCACTAAGTCTAAAGTTCTCTCTTGTCTAGCAAGAGAGAGGGAAGCAGGATTAAAAGCGAGAGATGGCTGATGTCCGGGTCCTTGCCACATTTTTATTAGGATCAGAAGGTTTACAAACATGGTGATGGATGTGCACAAAGCGACAATGAATCTGTGAACATTAATTCATGGATGTGAGGGAAAGAGGGTCTTGAAGATATTTGGAGTTAGGGTTAATACAAAACAAAATCCTAGAGCTGGGCAGCCAGGTGGGAGGTTGTTTACAGCAGACATGAGGCACCACCTCTAGTTATCTTAGCTAGCCTGGGGGATGAGACATAGGACAGGTGACCTCAGGGTTAACAAGGCACCTTCTTTTTGTTAATCATCTCTGGTCTGGGCTGCTTCACCTGCAGTGGTGATCTATAGCCCTATTTATGTTTACCTAAGTTGGTACTTCCTTCCGGTGAAAGCAGCTTTCTGCTATAGTACTAAATTGGGGGCCGCTTCCACCCTGAATACCTAATCTTGTTTATTTCATATATTCTATACCGGGGCTTGTGCCCTGCCTTCTGTATATTTATTTACCTAATCTTGTTTACCCAAACTTGGGTGTGAGCATCCTATGGCTTTGTACTTCTTTATGCTTTGTTAACCCATTGGTGTAAACCCAGGAAATTTCTAAGTTTATTCCCCACACATCACAACAAGTGCAGTTTTTAATCCCCATCATTGTTTCACCCATCCCCTCCATCTACCTCCCTTCTGGTAACCATCAGTTCTCTATAGTTAAGAGTCTGTTTCTTGGTTTCTCTCTCTCTCTCTCTGTTTTGCCTTTGCTGCTTTGTTCTGCTTCTTAAATTGCACATATGAGTGAAATCATATGGTGTTTTTCTCTGACTCATTTATTTCACTTAGCATAATATTCTCTAGCTCCATCTATGTCATTGCAAATAACAAGATTTCATTCCTTTTTATGGCTGAAAATTATTCCATTGTGTATATATTCCACATCTTTATCCATTCATCTAGTGATGGACACTCGGGCTGCTTCCATAAGTTGGCTATTGTAAATAATGCTGCTATAAAATGTAGGGGTGCATGTATCCCTCTGAATTAGTGTTTTGCATTTTTCGGGTAAATACCCAGTAGTGCGATTATTGGGCTGTAAAAGGTGGTTTTAACTTTTTGAGGAACCTCTATACTCTTTTCCACAGTGGCTGTAGCAGTAGCAGTTTGCATTCCCACCAGCAGTCCACAAGGGTTCCTTTTGCTCCACATCCTCATCAACATCTGTTGTTTCTTGTGTTTTTCATTTTAGCCATACTGACAGGTGTGAGGTCATATTTCATTGTAGTTGTGATTTGCGTTTCCCTGATGATGAGTTATGTTGAGCATCTTTTCATGTGTTTGTTAGCCATCTGGATGGCTTCTTTGGAGAAATGTCTGTTCATATCTTCTACCCATTTTTTAATTGGATTGTTTTTTGGGTGTTGAATCATATAAGTTCTTTATATATTTGGGATACTAATCCTTTATCAGATATGCAGATATGTCATTTGCATATATCTTCTTTCATTCCATTTGGTAGGTTGCCTTTTAGTTTTGTTGATTATTTCCTTCCCTGTGAAGAAACTTTCTATTTTGATTTTGCTTTTATTTCCCTTGCCTCAGGAGACATATCTAGAAAACTGTTGCTATGGCTGATGTCAGAGACATTATTGACTGTACTCACCTCTAGGATTTTTATGGTTTTAGGTCTCCTATTTAGACCTTTAATCCACTTTGACTTTATTTTTTGGATGGGGTCAGAAAGGGGTCCAGTTTGATTCTTTTGCATGTAGCTGACAAGTTTTCCCAACACTATTTGTTGAAGAGACTTTTTCCCATTGTATATTCTTTGCTGCTTTATCAACCTTATAATCATACTTTTATTTCTGGGTTTTCTGTTCTGATCTATATGTATGTTTTGTACCATACTGTTTTGATTCCTACAGCTTTTGGTATAACTTGAAGTCTGGAATTGAGATACTGATAGCTTTGTTTTTCTTTTTCAAAATTGCTCTGGTTATTTGGGTCCTCTGTGGTTCCAGATAAATTTTAGGCCTTTTGTTCTAGTTCTTTGATATTTTTGTTATAGTTCTGTTGGTATTTTGATAGGGATGGCATTAAAAGTGTAGATTTATTTGGGTAGTATAGAAATTTTAACAGTATTTGTTCTTCCAATCTGTGAGCATGGAATGTCTTTCCATTTCTTTGTGTTGTCTTTAGTTTCTTTCATCAATGTTTACTGTTTTCAGAGTATAGGTCTTTCATCTCTTTGGTTCATTTATTCCTGGATTTCTTATTGTTTTTGGTGCACTTGTAAATGGGATTTTTTTCCTAATTTTTCTGCCTCATTATTAGTGTACAGAAATGCAAGAGATTTCTGTACATTGATTTTATATCCTGGAACTTTACTAAATTCAATTATCAGTTTTAGTAGTATTCTGGTGAAGTCTTTAGGGTTTTCTAAATAAAGTATCATGTCATCTGCAAATAGTATAAGTTTTACTTCTTTGTTTTCTGACTGCTGTGGCTAGGACTTCCAATACTGTGTTGAATAAAAGTGGTGAGAGTCATCATCATGGTCTTGTTTCTGACCTTTGGGGAAAAGCTCTCAGTTTTTCACCATTGAGTATGATGTTAGCTGTGAGTTTTTCATATATAGCCTTTATTATGTTGAGATATGTTCCCTCTAAACCTATGTTAGATTTTTTATTATGAATGGATGTTGTATTGTGTCAAATGCTTTTTCTGCATCTATTGAGGTGATTATTTATCTTTTCTCTTGTTGATGTGATGTATCATGCCGATTGATTGACAAATATTGAACCACACTTGTATTCCTGGAATAAATACTTTGGTTATGGTGAATGATTTTTTTAATGTATTGTTAAATTTGGTTTGGTAATACATTGTTGAGGATTTTTGCATATATGTTTATCAGACATATTGGCCTGTAGTTTTCTTTTTATATAGTGTCTTTGTCAGGTTTTGGTATTAGGATAATGCTGGTCTTATAGAATGTATTTGAAAGTTTTCCTCCTCTTCTATTTTCTGCAATAATTGGAGAAAAATAGGCATTAACTTGTGTTTAAATGTTTGGTAGAATTCACCTGTGAAGCCATCTGGCCCTGGGCTTTTGTTTGTTGGGAGATTTGTGGGTTTGTTTTTTTTTTTTAATACTAATTGCATTTTATTGCTAGTAATTGGTCTGTTCAAATTTTCTCTTTCTTCCTGATTCAGTTCCTGAGGTTATATGTTTCTAGGAATTTATACATTTCTGCTAGGTTGTCTGATTTGTTGGCATATAATTTTCATAATATTCTGTTATAATCCTTTGTATTTCTGTGGGGGCCCTTATTATTTCTCTTCCTTAATTTTTGATTTTATTTTTTTTCAGTCTTTTCTTTTTTTCTTCATGAATTTGGCTAAAAGCTTATCAATTTTGTGCATCCTTTCAAAGAACGAGCTCCTGGTTTTATTTATCTTTTGTATTAAGTTTTTTAGTTTTTATATCATTTGTTTATGCTCTAATCTTTAATGTATCCCTCTTTCTACTGGCTTTGGGGTTTGTTCTTTTTGTAGCTCCTTTAGGTTTAAGATTAGGTTGTTGAATTGAGATTTTTCTTGTTTCTTGAGGCTAGGCCTGTATTACTGTAAACTTTCCTCTTATAACTGCTTTTACTATAGCCCAAAGATTTTGGACTGCTGTGTTTTCATTTTCATTTGTTTCCATGTATTTTTTCTGTGGTTTTGATCGTGATTTCTTCTCTCTCATTCATGATTTTATTTACTTGGGTCCTTTCTCTTTTCTTTTTGATAAGTCTGTCTAGGGGCTTATCAATTTATTAATTTTTTCAAAGCACCAGCTCTTGGTTTCATTGATCTTTTCTACTGTTTTTTTTTTTTTTTAATTTTTTTTTTCAACGTTTATTTATTTTTGGGACAGAGAGAGACAGAGCATGAACGGGGGAGGGGCAGAGAGGGAGACACAGAATCGGAAACAGGCTCCAGGCTCTGAGCCATCAGCCCAGAGCCTGACGCGGGGCTCGAACTCACGGACCGCGAGATCGTGACCTGGCTGAAGTCGGACGCTTAACCGACTGCGCCACCCAGGCGCCCCTCTACTGTTTTTTTTTTTTTTTTTTGTCTCTTTCTGTATCATTTATTCCTGCTCTAATTTTTATTATTTCCCTTCTGCTGACCTTAGACTTCATTTGTTCTTTATTTGAGATTTTTTTGCTTCTTAAAGTAGGCCTGTATTGCCGTAGGCTTTCCTCTTATGACTGCTTTGGTTGCATCCCAAAGGTTTTGGACTGTCATGTTTTCTTTTTCATATTTCTTCTTTAATTTCCTGGTTGACCCATTCATTCTTTAGTAGGATGTTCTTTAACCTGCATGAATTTGTGGTCTTTCTCAATTTTTTCTTGTGGTTGAGTTCAAGTTTCATAGTGTTATGGCTGGAAAATATGCATGGTGTGATCTCAATATTTTTGTACTTGTTGAGGACTGATTTGTGACCTAGTAGGTGATCTATTCTGAAGAATGTCCCATGTGCATTTGAAAAGAATGTGTATTCTGCTTTAGGATGAAATGTTATGAATATATCTGTTAAGTCTGTCTGATCAGTGTGTCAAAGCCATTGTTTCCTTGCTGATTTTCTGCTTTGATGATTTGTCCATTGATGTAAGTGGGGTGTTAAAATCCCCTACTGTTATTGTATTGTTATCAATGAGTTTATGCTTGTTACACTTTTACATATTTAGGTTCCTCAAAGTTGGGAGCATAAATATTTACAATGGTTAGATCTTGTTGGATAGCCCTCTTTATTGTGATATAGTGCCCTTCTTCATGTCTTGTTACCATTTATGTTTTAAAATCAAGTTTGTCTGATTATAAGTATCGCTACTCTGGCTTTCTTTTGATGTCCATTTGCATGGTAAATGTTTCTCCATCCTCTCACTTTCAATCTGCAGGTGTCTTTAGGTCTAAAATGAGTCTTGTAAGGAGCATATAGATGGGTCTTTTTTTTTTATCTGACACTCTGTGTCTTTTGATTGGAGCATTGAGTTCATTTACATTGAGAGTAATTACTAATAGATATGAATTTAGTGCCTTTTTATTACTTGTTTTGTCATTGTTTCTGGAGATTTTATCCGTTCCTTTCTAGTCTTTGTCACTTTTGGTCTTTCTTTCCTACTTGAAGAGTCCCCTTTAATATTTCTTGCATGGCTGATTTAGTGGTCACAAATTTCTTTAGTTTTTGTTTGGGAAACTATCTCCCCTTCTATTCTGAATGATAGCCTTGCTGGTTAGAATATTCTTGGCTGTAGATCTTTCCCATTCAGCATGTTGAATATATTATGCCACTCCTCTCTGGCCTTCCAAGTTTCTGTGGAAAGATCTGTTGCTAACCTTGTAAATTAGGGTCTTCTGTCTTGCTGTTTTTAGGATTTTTTTCTTTATATTTTAGAATTTAACTACAACATGTCTTGATGTTGGCCTGCTTTTGATTATGATGGGAGTTCTCTCTGCCTCCTGGATTTGGAAGTCCATTTTCTTTTTTTTTTTTTTTTTAACGTTTATTATTGAAAGTCAGAATCAGATCATGAGCAGGGGAGGGGCAGAAGCAGGCTCCAGGCTCTGAGCTGTCAGCACAAAGCCCGATGCGGGGCTCAAATTCACAAATCGCAAGATCATGACCTGAGCTGAAGTCGGACGCCTGAGTGAGCCACCTAGGCGCCCCTGGAAGTCCATTTTTTCCCCCAGATTAGGGATGTTTTAAGCTATACTTGCTTCCAATAAACCTTGTGAGCCCTTTTCTCCTTCTTCTGGGACTCCTATGATATGAATGTATTATGTTTCATTGAGTCACTGAGTCCACTAGGTATATTTTGTGATCCAAGATTTTTCTTTCCCTCTTTTGATCAGCTTCATAATTTTCCATAATTCTATCTTCTTTATCACTTATTCTTTCCTCTACCTCTCCCATCCTTGTGGTCATTACATCCAGTCGGATTTGAATCTCAGTTATTGTATTTTTCATTTCAGCCTGACTAGTATTTAGCTCTTTTATCTCTGTGGTAAGTATATCCCTAATGTCTTCCATGCTTTTCTCAAGCCCAGCTAGTATTCTTATGATTGTTGCTTTACATTCTGGATCAGGCATGTTGCTTATATCTGTTTCGATTAGATCCCTGGCCATGACCTTTTCTTGTTCTTGCTTTTGGGATGAATTCCTCTGTCTTGGCATTTTGTCTAGGCCTGTTTTCTTCTGTGTGTCAGGAAAGCCTGTTATATTTCATGCTCCTGAAACTATATGACTTCTTCTTCATAAAGCCATTAATGTCCCAGGCCTGACACTTAAGGAAATAACTCTGGTGTGTGCTGCATGCACTGTGCTGCTGTGTTATGGGTGCTCTGTCCCTCAGGTCAGTCCTCTGCAGAGTTTCTCCTTGCCTGCAGTAGAGAGTGTTTGGACCTTGGGCAGAGTGTGGAGAGTGTTAACTAGGTGTGTTCTTGTCTGCTTGTTAAAAGAGACCTGATGTTATTTCCACTAGAGCTGAAGCTTTGCAGAACTCTATGGTCAATACATATGGTAATACATATGGTGCATGTGGGGGTTTGTGCTGGTCTTCTGGGGGATGGGCCTGTTGCACTGTGTCTCATGCACCTTGCCCAAGAAAAGCAGTACAAGCAGAGCACAGGGTGTTGCGGGGAGCTTGGTGTGGACAGATTAGGCAGCCAGTGTTGGGGCTGTACTGTTTACTGAAGTTAGTTTATGCTGAGGGGCAGGGAAGGGAAATGGCACCAGCCAGCTCCTTTTTCCCTGGAGAGGGGAACCTGCTTACAGCTGTCAGGGAAACCCTCCCAGAAGAATGAATAATTTTTCCTAGTGCATCCTAGGTGTTTTTCAGATCACTGTTTTCAAACTGTCTGTGTCTGGGATGCTTGCCTTCCTGGAGCAGTGCAGTATCCTTTTGGCTCTATCCAGCCGTGTTGGCTGATTTTTAAAACTCTAAACTTCAGGGACTTGATGTGGTGGGGACCTGTCCTGGTCTTCTGGGAAAGGGTCTCACTGTGCTAGGATTGATGCAAGTTTGACCAGAAGGACAGTTGCACCAGAGCACAGGAGCATGAGTTTTGGAGCAAGCACACTAAAGGGCCAGTGTCCAGGTTAGCCACCCTCAGCAGGTGTCTCTGCACCATGCTGGAAACCTGGGAAAGGAAATGGTGCCCATTGGCTTTGTCCCTGGAGAGGCAATGCCCCTCTCTCAGATGCACTCCAAGAAGGGGGAACTGTCCCCCCACCCCCCCCCCCCCCAGTGCATCTCAGGTGACCCTCAGATCATGACATCTGCCCCCGGGTTACTTGCTGCCTTCGCTCTAGGAGCACTGCAGTGCTCTTAGGGCTCTATACCAGCCATGCTAGGGACCTCTACAACTCTAATCTTTGGGCCCTGCTGGTTATAAGATGTCATGAAAATAAATGCCTCTTGTTTCCTAGTCAATGACTGTGGGGAAATGTTTTCCTTGTGCAGTGCCCTGTGTGCTCCTCTCCCTCTCAACTCTCTCCACCACCAGAGCTCCTTCCCCTCCACAGCACCCATGATCTGTTTCTCCCCCAAGCCATATCTCCACACCTCTTGCCATCCACAATGTGGTTTCTTCTCTCCCTCTTCTTGTGCAGTTTGTTCTGTCAGCCCTCAGATCGATTTCTTGGGTATTCAGAATGACTTGATATTTATCTAGCTGTGTTCAAAGGTAAGCCTAGGGTCCTCCTACTACTCCAACATTTTAGGTCTTCCTCTTATCTCCATGTATTTTTTTAAAATTTCTCTTTGATATCTTGGTTGACTCATTCATTGTTTAGTAGCAAGTTGTATTATTACACATTCTCCATGTATTTGTGTTCTTTCTAGGTTTGTTCTTATAATTGATTTCCAGTTTCATACCATTGTGGTTGAGAAGGATGCAAAATATAAAGTCTTCCTGAGTAAGACTTGTTTTGTGGCCTAATGTATGACCTGTCCTGAAGAATATTGCATGTGTACTTGAAAAAAGTGTATATTCTGCCTTTTGTGGATGGAATATTCTGTATATATATCTGTTAGGTCCATCTGATCTAATGTGTCATTCAACGATACATTTCCTTATTGATTCTCTGTATGGATGATCAATCCAGTGATGCAAGTGGGGTGATAAAGTACCTACTATTATTGTGTTACTTTCAATTCTTCCCTTTATATCTATTAATTAATATCTGTTATATGTATTTAGATGCTTCCATGTTGGGTGCATAGATATTTATAATTGGTATATCCTTTTGTTGGATTGTTCCCTTTTTTCTTATGTAATACCCTTCTTTTTCTCTTGGTATAGTCTTTGTTTTAAAGTCTATTTTGTCTAATTTAATTATTGCTACCCAGCTTTTAACTGCACTTGCATGGTAAATGTTTTTCCATCCTTCAATTTCAATCTGCATTTGTCTTTAGGTTTGAAGTGAGTCTTTGGTAGACAGCAAATAGATGGGTCTTGCTTTTTTATTCATTCAGTCATCCTAGATCTTTTGATTAGGGCATTTAGTCCATTTACATTCAAAGTAATTATTGATAGGCATGTACTTATTGCCATTTTCTTACTTACTTGTGGTTGTTTTTGTAGTTCTTCTCTTGCTCTCTTCCCTTCAGGTTTGATGGATTTCTTTAGTGTTATGCTTGGATTCCTTTTTTCGTTTTTTGTGAACATACCTATTATAGATTTCTGACTGTCACTGACTTATTACCAAACTGTGAAAAGAATTTTGGTATAGTTTAGTCTCAGAAATCATCCAAACTGCTGAGATTCAGATATAAGTACTGAGGCCCATAGAAATTGGATACATCAGGCAAATTAGAAAAGAGGAAATAAAAATTAAATTAATACTTATTATATGCCAGGCAATGCTTTACATACTTGCCTGTAAGAAATATCATTTCCACCATTTCACAGTTGAAAATGGAGGACACACAGCTAATATTTGGAATCTGGGATTTGAACCCAAGCCTGCATGGCACCGAAGCCCATGATCTATGTCTACACTTAAAAGCCAGATATCCCAAATATTGAGCAAGTCCTCTTTCCAGAGCATGATGCTACCTGTTCCCAAGTCTTTGAGACAAAAATTATATTATCTAGCCCTCATCATTTTTTTCTAGCACAAAAATATACTTTTGTAATCAGCCCTCACCTATTTACTGATTAACATGACCACATTTCATACTCCTGGATAAGGAGTTTGATTCTGAAATGAAAACCTGGGGTATTCCCAGGTCCTGCCCAAATATGATAAAAAATATCACAAAAATCTACATTTGATACTTTGGTCAAGCCTTCATCAGAGTTGCTAAGAGACCACATGTTCCCTTTCAGGGCAAACAAATCAGCTAACATGGAAAGAGGGGGAAGGAAAGAGAACCCCCAGGCTAAAGACAGGAAAACACCGAGAGTAGAATTAACACTATGAAGAGGAAAGGCAAAAAGAGGCTGTGATCCAAACAAAATAGCAGCAAGTGAAACGAACAGAGATGAGTGTGAAGAGCAGGCATCCTGAAACAGAGGAAGGGCTGAACAAAACTCTAAAGAAGCAAACGACTGAGCAGACAAAAGGCCCCCAAAATAGTGAAATATGGAACTTTTAAGAAGAAAATCCTAAAGATAAGACAGTGCCCAAAGAATCTGCATACTGCTTTGAAATGCACTTTTACTTTGGAGAAGAGATTCTGGGAAAGCTAAGAGATACTCCAAATGTACTTAATTGCCCTGTTGCATTTCCCCACACATTCCACCAGGTGGAGGTGGGAAGTGGGTCTTGTTTTAAAGAATTCCTTTGACAAAGAATCTGCAAAGACTTACCACTTGGATTATTTAAAGATGGTCTACAAAGTTGTGACTGAGTAAATAAAGTTGGAACCATGAGAGAAAAGTGGTAGGAAATAATGAATATGAAGAATCATCTATCACTTATTTATTTAGAGTGAGTGATTGGGAGAGAGGGGCAGTGGGAGAGAAAGAGAGAATCTTAAGCAGGCTCCACACTCAGCATGGAGCCCAATGTGGGGCTTGATCCCATGACCCTGGGATCATAACCTGAGCCCAAATCAAGAGTTGGATGCTCAATTGACTGGGCCACCCAGGCTCCCAAAGGTGAATTTTTAAAGCTGAAAACTGAAATCAAAACCTATTTGTAATGTGGAGAAAAGAAGGGACCCATGGACTGGATCTGTGCCCAGAAAGTAGATAGAGGCAGACCACACAGGACCACAAAGCAATTAAAGTATATCCTAAGATAGGCAGGAAGAGGCTACTGATCTTAGGGGAATGAGAGGAAGTAATGTATTAATTAGGACTCTATAGATTGCAAATGATACCAGTTCTAAACTCAAACTGGCTTTGACAAAAAAGCAAAAGTATCTGCTGCTTTAACTGAAAAGTCCTGAGATACATCCAAAATGAGATGCCACTTTATTCTGGGCCTGAAATGATGTTATCAGACTTGACCTTTTTCCTATTCTTCGTTCTGCTTCCCTCCATGCAGCCTTCATTTTCAAAACCCCCATGTGGTGGTAAAGGGACAGTCAGTAGTTCCATATCAACAAGTCCAACAGAAAAAGGTTCTCTCCACAGAAAATACCACACAGCCTTGAATCCATTTTCAGTACATCAACATGAAAAAATGATAGACGGGGATGAAGGTTTTTCTCCACAGGAAATTCAGGGTACCACTATCAAAGCAAGGGGAAAACAGGTGCTGGTGGCCAAACAATGGTGCTTTTCATCACACATTTCCAATAATGTCACATCAGTATAGACAGATGATTCTCTATTTGAAATCACAAATTTATTTATTTATAAACATGCATACATTCAGTTGAACAAAAGCTGGTATAGTTTATAGCCATTTACCTCACACAGTATGAGGCTACTTAAGGTCTTCAAAATTTTCTGACATTGTGAAATACCTTATGGGTTTCATCATTTGCTCAGAACCAAATTGTAATTTTGTGATCTTCGTTACTCAAGCAAAGTAAAATCTTCGAAATGATTTTGAGGCATTATTTTATACTTGAAGAGGAACAGTTATGTGAATAAAACAAATGTAAGATATGTTTGATACCTAAAATATTTGGTAGTTATAGTGTGTATCTGTGCAAACAAAGAAGCTGAAAACAAGTAAGTGTGTGGTAAATCAGGAGACCTGGCTCAGATCACAATCGTGTTGTTGATTACTTAAGCTATTGATTACTTACAGATTGTTGATTAGGTTCAGCACATGCCTCCACTGCGCAGTGGTAGCAGGGCATACTTCCTGGGCTCACATCTTGCCTCTGCCATTTACTAGCTGTGTGACCTGAAGCAAGTTATTCAACCTCTTCCATATCTGTAAAGCGAGAATAACAATAGTACTGCTTTACATGGTTACTACAAGGATTAAATGAGTTAAAATTTGTTAACATGCTAAAACAGTGCCTGATGCATAATTTTTTTTTTAGTGCTACACAGGTACTTGCTCAATGTACTTGACTTTTTTATTTTAGCTTTCTTATTTCAGTTTACTTATCTGAAAAATAAACACAATAATATCTACAGTTTCCCAGTATATTAAATGAGATAATAGTATGTAGAACTCCTAGCACAGAGCTTTGCATAGAGCAGAAATTCAGTAAATATGGTTCTTCTTTCTCCCTTCAAAGACTGAAAGACTATTCTGGTTAACAAATACTGGAATGGAACCAAATTCAATTCCTGTCCAGTAATTTTCTATTTCTGCATTTTTCAATATTTCTCTTTAACCCTCACTTTCACACTCTCTTACCACAGCACACCTAGCAGCATGCACACCCATATACCCACCAATTGGCATACTGGAGATGCTCAGTAAATAGTTGCTAAACAAATAAATGTTTATTCAACCCTTCACTTCAATGTACTTTGTCCACCCAGTGGTATCTTTAGATATTTTAAGACAGATTTAGCAAAGTGGACAACTCATGATCCAGACAATTTTTCTCTTTCTGTGTAAAAATTCCATTTATATAAAAATAACGGAGCAGGAATGCAACCAGCTGTCACATCACGTCAACATGTGCAAGCACACGGCCCTGTGTGATGAGCATAGTTCTTGAGTTGTGCCATGTTACACTCTGTCAAATGGAATATGCTAGGAAAAGAAGTGTTAGCCCACAACTTTAAAGTTACAAGTAGGTATTTTGCAGATAGAAAAATAAGGGATGTGAAAGATATGTCCTTTAAAAAAAAATCTTTGCTTTCAAAGTTTTAACCTAAGATAGGACTGATCTTGGTCTAAACCATTATAACAGAAGAAACTTTAGGATGTTTCTTATCTTCTCGATCCTCTTCCATTGTTTCTATTGTCTTGGGCAATAAATTTCAGTATTTGATCAAATAATGGCAGATTCCATGCTATCCCATTCAGGTATCCCCAGTTTATCTATAATGATTTTCCTCTTGTCAGCTCATTTCTTAAACCTTTGCTGAATCTGGTTTCAGTGGTACTATAAACAATCATCATTGCATTGTAAAACTGGAAACTCTCCACTAAAATAGTGTTTTGATCCAGGTTGCCATAGTAATAAGTGTATGCTCCCCTCTTTGGAGGCCTTGTTATATGAAGTATCTGTGATTTGCTCAGAATGGCCCCAGTTCATCTGTCAAAATGGGTTTTTCCTTTTTTAAAATAATGATCTAGAAAATCCCACGGCGGCCACAAATATTTTACAACCATAACGAGGAGCATTGGAGTAGTCAAGCTTTATAAATCTATGCCATTATTACATTAGAATAAATCATGTTTCTTAGGTATATTACATAGGCCTGTGTAAGCCTAATTTGAGGTTTACTATTCAACAAGGGTGCGGTTGTTTATAATGAAAAGAGAATTATTAAGTGTGACTTCAAAAATGCATCATATGTCAGTTCATGTAGAGAGACCCTGGAGCAAAAAAATGGAAATTACTTCTTATTTCTATCAAAATACTGCAAATAGCTATTCAGGTTCAAACTTAGTTACAATTAGAATGTGATGAGCAATGATTTTTTGTAACAGCATGAAATTGTACATTCCAATCACGTTTGGGTTCAAATTATTCATTGGTAGGAGGGAGGAAAAAAAAATGAGAAATCCGGCAAATTTATCAATGTCACCATGAAAAAAAAAATATGATGGTACATTATTTGAAATAAAAATGTTCCAGTCAGTTACAGTAATTTGATACAAGAACTATGGTACTTTTTTCCTGCAGGAACGAGAGTAAACAAACACTATATCAACAAACCAGCAATAGAATCCACAAAAAGGTGTAAGATCATTTTTCATCTAAGACAAATGGTTAAGTTGGTTACTTTCTGTAAGTCACTACCAGCTACAGGATTATTTTATGTAATTCACTGCTGGCTCCTGCCTCATAATATCTGATGTGGGAATATTAAAAACATCAGTGGGCGAAAGAACAGGAAGAATCCATCTGTATTCAATGAATTCTAATTAAAAAGTAATTACAGCACAATAAGGTAGCTGCCAACTTTATTCCCTCTTCCTGACCACAAACCACACACACGGAGTATTAGTCTTCTGCTATTTGTATCCTGCTAAACAAGCAGAAAGCCAGCCAGGAACCAGACACACATTTCCTTGCATTTTTCAGGTGACTTAGTTTTAAACAACTGCAGCCCCAGAAGACGTTCAGGGGCAGAGGTGGTGCACATCTTCTGTTATAATTGACCTGGGCTTTGAGATTTCTCTGTCATGATGTATCCCAGAATGTTGCATGATGGGAAGACCCTTGTTATTCCTCCACCAGCCGAGCCAAACGGACAAGATCAAGTAGGCCTGGGACTTGGGAAAAAAGGGAAGAAATATTGACAGATAAGTAACCACTCCAGGAAATGACAGGCAGCTGGAGCAGTGGCGGGACTCTCAGGATTCAGATGTAATCCTTTAACCTCATGCTCAAACTCTGTAATCTTTCAATGAGATGGAAGAGAGGAAGGAAAAAAGCAAATTGCTTAATCAAAGCCCTTAATATGTGACCAGGATTAGTAACTAAGTCGGAATGACAACCTGCAGTTATAAAAAGGCTTCATAAAATAGACTCAGTACTAATGAAGTTGTGTCTGCAGAGCTGAGAATAAGGAAAAGGTAACCTGGCATTTCAGTTGGCACAGATGTCTTTCTCTGTGAGAAGCAGGCATTCACAACTGTTTTCCTGACTACCACAATTTTTCTTTGGCTGACAAAAGAAAGGCCTATAGCCTGCATTTCTTCTGCTTGGCAAATCTCCCATTTCACCCACATTCTATAAGATCTTCTTTATCTAATAGACAATATAGCAGGTGTCAGTAGGGTTTCTATCTAAAGAAGAAGAATAGGCTTTGGCGTAAGTCATTTGCTGCTGGGGGCACTAAAAGATGTCGGGGTTCTTCTTCAGAAAAGAAGTGCTAACAGGCTAAAGTGGCCCTTGTCAATTCACATTAAAAATGGAAAAAACTAGCATGCTGGATTTATACAGCATCCTTAGAGGCAACCATCCATGTTATGAGTTTTGTGTTAACCTTCAGAAATGGTGGGAAGTGTGCATCAGTTACCCCATTATATGACAGGGCATTCTTGTTATCACCATGATCATAGTTAAGTAGCAAGAGCATTTTTATTGAAAGCAATGTATTTCAGCCATTTTGCCTTCTTTCTCCCTAATACATTAGCAATGTTCCTTGAAGTAAGCAACTAAAAATACTTTATATCACTTTAACAGGCTGGTCCTGGCCGAACCCTTAGAAGAGTAGGGTATATGGGGTCTATAATTGGCCCCCCTAATCTATCACTGTATTATGTATTTTCCCAAAATATAGAAGCCTAAAACAATAAATATTATCTTACAGTTCTGAGTGTCAGGAATCCGAGACTGGCTTAGCCAGGATGGTTCTGAAACAGGCCTCTCATGATGCTGCAGTAAAGCTGTCAGCCAGTGCTACATCCCTGGAAGGTTTGATTGGGCTGGACGATCTGTTTCCAAGAAGACTCACTCACATGGCTGTTGGCTAAAGTCCTTAGTTCCTCATCAATAAGACCTCTTTTCAAGGCTCAGGACATGGCAGTTAGTGTTTCCTAGAGCAGGTGATCTAAGAGAAAGAGTTTCCTTTATAACCTAACTTTGGCAAGGCGTATGATCACATCTTCTGTGTGCTTTCTCACACAGACTGACCCTGGCATAATATGGGTGATGACTGCATGAGGAAGTGAACACTAGGAGAGAAGACCCATCAGAAGCCAGCTGGAGGCTGGAACAAAAACCTATACTATGAAATAGGCACAAGGCCTGTGGTTATCGTGGCATAAGCTAGGAGGAATGATGTTGGTGAACTGATTTTGGGGAAAGAACAATATGTGTGTGTGGATGTTTGGCTGGATTCAGAAGGAGTGCTGCGATGTCCACACTAAAATCAGGCCAAAAAATTAAGTCTGATTTTTTATAGAGAGTCTGTAGAACAAAGCTGAGGGACGTTTTCAAGCTACACTTTGGACATGAATAGTGTTGATTCTGCACCCATATAATCAAGTGTTATTCAAAGTGGGAAAGACTTTTACCCCACTTGGAAGAGTGGAGGACCATGGAGCAGCAACACATGGCTGCAGTGCCCGCTGTGTCCACCAGGGAGTCAGAGAGGAGGTTCCCGCAAAGGGTTGGGGCAGCCATGGTGAAGAGATGCTCCTTCAAAAGATCTACAGAGTGGAGAGAGGTAGAAGACCATGGGCAGTGGGACTCCCCTTAGAGAATAAAAATATTTGGAAGGTCAAAGTCCTGCCATTATGTAGATGGACACTAATAAATCAGTGAAGTTCATCAACCGTTATGTCTTATTTGAATTTTCAGATAAGTGAGGTTAAATATAATTACAGATTATATTACCATATAATTACAGATATGCAGTACACACTATGGATAGGCTAAGGTAACTTAAATGTTACAGACCTTGTCCCATCAAAGACTCCCAGGCCACACATGAAGCAACAATTGAGCATACACTCTGGGTTCACTGAATCCTTTTCTGTTCACCTCTTATTTTGTCTTGGGCTCCCCCCTTTCTAATCCCTAGAGCAGACTTAGTATATTCCCCATCCAGGTAGAGCATCTTCTCAGACATCCCAGAGCATTTTCTTTGAATTGCCTATTTGTGAGCTGCATGAATAGGTCACTAATGGAGGAACCATATTCCATTCTTTTTTGTATCTCCAATACCTAGTAAGCATCTGGCATATAGGAGGCCCTTACTAAATGTTTAAATCTAATTGAATTATGGCTGTACTCCTAACTTGTCACATATCTCCTTCAATGCCAAAGCATAGTCTTAACTTTGAGGATATTCTTAACAGATGTCCTAACTATGGACTGACAAAGATGTCATTAATTTCTCCATTTTTCAGTTTGAATGCCCCATATAGGCCAGATATAGACTAGGTGCTGGTTCTGCAATGATGGGTTCTGGTCCCTTGAACCCAGAGTCTAGTTTATCAAATAAGTATTTAGTAAATTTTAGTAGATGATATAATGGACATATAGGAGGAACAGCTGTTATACCTAATTCATAGAAACAAATACAGAAAGTCAAGCAAAGACGAGTATACTCCAAAAGAAAGAACAAGAAAAAACCTCAGAAAAAGAACTAAATGAAATGGAGATAAGCTGTATACCTGATAAAAGAGTTTAAAGTAATGATCATAAATGTGCCTGCCAGGTTGGGGAGAAGAGTGGAAGAACTCTGTGAGACCTTCAACAAAGACAAATAAAGCATTTTTTTAAAAAAATCATAGTTGAATAATATAATAACTAAAATGAAAAATACAATAGAGAGAATCAACAGATTAGAAGATGCAGAAGAACAGATCAGTGATCTGGAAGACAGGATAATGGATAGCACTGAAGCTGAATAGCAAAAAAAGAAAAAAAAAGTGAGGGTAGGCTAAAAAATGTCTTGGACAACATCAAGCACAAACATTCTCTTTATATGGGTCCAAGAAGAAGAACAGAGCAATGGCCAGAAAACTTCCCTAACATAGGGAAGGATATAGACGTCCAGGTTCAGGAAGCACAGAGTTCCAAACAAGATAAACCCAAGGAGAGCCACACCATGACACATAATAATTAAAATGTCAAAGATAAACAACAAATAACAAATAATTTTAACAGCTAGCAACAGAAAATAAAGTAGTTAATACAAAGGAAATTCCCTAAGGCTATTAGCTGATTTTTCAGCAGAAAATTTTCAAGCTAGAAGCAGGATATATTTGAAGTGCTGAAAGGAAAAAAACCTGTAACAGACAATACTCTACCTAGCAAGGTTATCATTCAGAATTTAAGAAGAGAGAGTTTCCCAAACAGAAGTTAATCACCACTAAACCAGCCTTACAAGAAACATTAAAAGGACTTATTTTAATACAAAAAAAGAAAGCCATAATTAGATGTAAGAAAATTAATTATGAATAAAAAGATGTAAAATATGACAACATATACAAACAACATGGAGGAAGGAGTAGTCTTTGTTTTAGAATATGTTGGATCTTACATAATCATCAACTTAATATAGATTGCTATATACTTAGGATGTTGTATATGAACTTTATGGTAACCACAAACCCAAAACCTATAATAGATACAGAATAAAGAAAGCCAAAGTTAACACTAGAGAAAGTCATCAATCATGAAGGAACGGAGAACTACAAAAACAACTAGAAAACAGTTAACAAAATGGGAAGAAGTATATACCTATCAACAATTACTTTAAATGTAAATGATCTAAATGCTCCAATCAAAAGACACAGGTAGGGGAATGTATAAAAAAACATGACCCATCTATATTTTGCCAGCAAGAGATTCACTTCTACCTATATACATATGTAGACTAAAAGTCAAGGAATGGAAAAAGATACTCCATGCAAATCAATGTGGAAAAAAAAGCCAGGGGTGCAATGCTTATAACAAAGACTATATATAGCAAGAGACCAAGAAGGGCATTACATAAATATAATTGTAAATGTCTATACACCCAACATGAGAGCACCTAAATCCATAAAGCAAATATTAACAGACATAAAGGGAGAAATTGACAGTAATAAGAGTAGGAAACTTGGATAGATCTTCCAAACATAAAATTAATAAGGGAACAGTGGCTTGGAATAACACATTAAACCAGATGGACTTAACACATATATACAGAATATTCCATCCAAAAACATTCTTTTCAAATGCATATGGAATGTTCTCCAGGATAGGTCATGTTAGGCCACAAACCAAGTATCAATAAATTAATTAAGGGGCGCCTGGGTGGCGCAGTCGGTTAAGTGTCCGACTTCAGCCAGGTCACGATCTCGCGGTCCGTGAGTTCGAGCCCCGCGTCGGGCTCTGGGCGGATGGCTCAGAGCCTGGAGCCTGTTTCCAATTCTGTGTCTCCCTCTCTCTCTGCCCCTCCCCCGTTCATGCTCTGTCTCTCTCTGTCCCAAAAATAAATAAACTTTGAAAAAAAAATTTAAAAAAAAAAAAAAATTAAGAAGACTAAAATCCTATCATGCATCTTTTCAGACCACAACAGTATGAAACTAGAAATCAGTTCTAAGAAAAAAACTGGAAAAAAGCACACAAATGTGTTTTGTAGAATGTAAATAACAGGATACTAAACAACTGAAGGATCAACCAAGAAATGAAAGGAGAAATAAAAAAAATCCATGGAGACAATTCAAAATGGAAACACAATAGTCCAAAATCTTTGCAACACAGTGAAAGCAGTTATAACAGGGAAATACATAATGATATAGGCCTACCTCAGGAAACAAGCAAGAGTTCAGATAAACAATATAATTTCACACATAAAGGAACTAGAAAAAGAAGAAAGAACAAAGCCCAAAAGGAGTAAAAGGAAGGAAATAATAAGATCAGAGCCAATATAAAAGGCATACAGTCTTAATAAAACCAGGAGCCAGTTCTTTGAAAATATAAATAAAAATTGCCAAACTTTTAGCCAAATTCATCAAGAAGAGAGAGAACCCAAATAAATCAGAAATAACAGAAGTAACAACTGACACCACAGAAATACAAAGGAATGTAAGAGAATACTATGAAAAATCACATGCCAACAGATTGGACAACCTAGAAGAAATGGATAAATTCCTTGAAGTATATAACCTTGCAAAACAGAATAAGGAAGAAATAGCAAATCTAAACAGAGAAGTTATTAGTAATTAAATGAATTGGTAATCAAAAAAATCTACCAAAATAAATAAATAAAAGTCCAGGTGAATTCTACCAAATACATGAAAAAGAGTTAATACCTATTTTCATCAAACTATTCCAAAGTATAAAAGGAAGAAAAGCCTCCAAATACATTCTATGAAGCCAACATTATTCTGATACCAAAACCAAAGACACCACACACACAAAAAAGAAAATTATATGCCAATAACCTTGATCAACATAGATGCAAAGTCCTCAACAAATCATTATCAGGCTGATTAGACAACATATTAAAAGGATCATTCACCACAATCAAGTGAGATTTATTCTGAGGATACAAGGATAGTTCAATATTCCCAAATCAATCAATAGGATACACATTAATGAAATAAAAGATAAAAATCATATCTACGTAGATGCAGAAAAAGCATGTGACACAACTTAGCATCCATTCATGATAAACAAAGTAGGTTTAGAGGAAACATACCTCTCAACATATTAAAGGCCATATATGAAAAATCCACAGCTAACATTGTACTCAATGGTAAAAAACTGAGAGCTTTTCCCCTAAGGTCAGGTACAAAACAAGGATGTCCAGTATCACCACTTTCATTCAACAGAATACTGGAAGTCTTAGCCATAGCAATCAGATAAGAAAAAGAAATAAAAGGCATCCAAAGTGGCAGGGAAGAAGCAAAACTTTCACTGTTTGCACATGACATACTATATACAGAAAACCCTAAGGACTCCACCAAAAAGCTATTAAAAGTAATAAATAAAGTCAGTAACATTGCAAGATACAAAGTTAATACCCAGAAATTGGTTGTATTTGTATACACAAATAAAGTAGTAGAAAGAGAAATTAAAAAAAAATTCACCTATATCAAAAAGAACAAAATACCTAGGAACAAACTTAACCAAGGAGGTAAAAGACCTGTGCTCTGAAAACTCTAATACATTGATAATATATATTTCATGCTCATAGATTGGGAGAATATTAAAATGTCCACACTACCCAAAGCAATCTACCTATTTAATGTAATCCCTATCAAAATAACATTTTCCACAGAATTAAACAAATACTACTAAAATGTGTATGGAACCACAAAAGACCCCAAATAGCCAAAGAAATCTTGAAAAAGAACAAAGTTGGAGGCATCACAATCCCAGATTTCAAGGTATACTACAAAGCTGCAGTAATCAAAACAGTATGGTTCTGGCACATAAACAGACACATAAATCAACAGAACAAAGAATCCGAAATATAAACCTATGCTTTTACGGTCAATTAATCCATGACAAAGGAGGCAAGAATATACAATGAGGAAAAGACAGTCTCCTCAATAAATGGTGTTGGGAAAACTGGAAAGCTACATGCAAAAGAATGAAACTGGACCACTTTCTTATACCATACACAAAAATGAACCCAAAATAGATTAAAGACCGAAATGTGAGACCTGAAACTAAAACTCCTACAAGAAAGCACAGTAATTTCTACAGCGAATGTCAAACATGTCTCTAGAAATGTCTCCTAAGACAAGTGAAACAAAAACAAACTATTGGGACTACACCAGCATAAAAAGCTTTTGCACAGTGAAGGAAGCTGTCAGCAAAACAAAAAAGGCAACCTAGTGAATGGGAGAAGATATTTGCAAATGATGTATCTGATAAGGGGTTAATATCCAAAATATATAAAGAGTAATCATAATCATAATTTGATCAAAATAATGGGCAGAGGACCTGAATATTTTTTCAAAGAATACATACAGATGACCAACAGACATGTGAAAAGCTCAATATCTCTAATCATCAGGGAAATGAAAATCAAAACCACAATGAGGTATATCATCTTATACCTGTCAGAATGGCTAGAATAAAAAAGACCAGAAATAACAAGGGTTGGCAAGGATGTAGAGAAAATGGAACCATCATGCATTGTTAGTGGGAATGTAAATTGGTACTGCCACTATGGAAAACAGTATGGAGGTTTCTCCAAAAATGAGAAATACCTTATGATTCCACTACTGTGTATTTATCTGAAGAAAATGAAAACACTAATCCTGAAGATACATGCACCCCTATGTTTATTGTAGCATTATTTACAATAGACAAGATATGGAACCAACCCAAGTGTTATGAATGGATAAGATGTGTGTGTGTGTGTGTGTGTATACACACACACACACACACACACACATATAAAATAGACCATTAGTCATAAAAAAGAATGAGATCTTGCCATTTGCAACAACACAGATGGATCACAGATGCTTAGTGAAATACACCAGAAAAATAAAAATATATGATTTAACTTATATGTGGCATCTAAAAAACAGAACAAATGATTAAAGAAAAAGCAGAATGAGACTGTTATAGAGAACTGATGGTTATGGGGGATGGGCGAAAGGGATGAAGGGGAGTGGGAGACACAGACTTCAAGTTATGGGATGAATAGGTCATGGGAATAAAAGGTAAAGCATAGGGAATATAGCCAGTGTTGTTGTAATACTGTTGTATGGTGATAGATGGTAGCTACACTTATGGTGAGCACAGCATAACATGGAGTCAATCACATTGTTGTGCACCTGAAACTAATGGAACATTGTGCATCAACTATACTCAAATAAAAGGAGCCAAAAAAATGTATTTTAAAATATTGAAAAACACAAAGTAAAACATCTAAAATCCTACCACTTGAAGATTAATCAAAGAAAGAAAAAGGCCTCAGCCCTTCTAATTCTGCCCTCCATTGTTCATAGCTTGGCTAAATTCATCAAAAGGTAAAGGCAACTGAAAATATTAATGAGTTAATAATGAAAAGGAATAGGTGACATGGCATTGGTTGACATATTTGTGTGTATGCGTATTTCTTCTGTCATAAATACACACACAGAGAGGTACGATTTTAAAGTTGACGGATTTAAATCATGACTTAAACTGCATGTGACCCAACATTAAAAATGGAAACTGGCTTTCAAAATAAAACTTCATTTTCTGATTTTGTTCTTCCGTTTCTTCTTTCACCTAAAGGCTAAATACAGCTGAGGGTTTTCGAATTTGGGGAATGTCTTCCATGCATTTTTGGCTTCAAGGTAAAACAAGATAGGGTATGCCTGGAAGTGAGTGCATACTTGTGGAGAGGTGGCAATAGAAAATTCACCCCCAGGGGCACCTGGGTGGCGCAGTCGGTTGAGCGTCCGACTTCAGCCAGGTCGCGGTCCGTGAGTTCGAGCCCCGCGTCGGGCTCTGGGCTGATGGCTCGGAGCCTGGAGCCTGTTTCCGATTCTGTGTCTCCCTCTCTCTGCCCCTCCCCCGTTCATGCTCTGTCTCTCTCTGTCCCAAAAATAAATAAAAAAACGTTGAAAAAAAAATTAAAAAAAAAAAGAAAATTCACCCCCAGGATTCATGAATAATCTCCAAGAGTGCTCTCAGAGCAATTACTTGCTATTTCTTCCCATAAACCCCTTCCTCCTCCTGTCTTCCTCATTTCAGGAAATGGCACCTTCTATGCAGGTGCACAGGCCAAGAACATAGGAATCATCCTTGATTTCTCTCTTTTCCCCCACACTCTCCACATCAAGCCCATTAGCAAGTCCTTAGGATGCTGCCTCCACTACCACTCTCCTTATATACTGCCAGAGATACTGTAATAGTCCCCCTGCTTCCTCTTATTAGCTATAATTCTTTTACATATAGCACCTAGAGTGGCTTATTTATTAAATATGAATCCAGTATTGTCATTCCTCTGCTTAAAACCCTCCAATGGCTTCCCATCACATTAAGCAAATACTCCAGCCTCCTTACTCTGGCTACAAAACCCTCGCTGACCAACCCTGACTACCTCTTCTATACCCTCCTCTTGCCCTCTCCCAGCCACTCTGGACTTTGGTCTGGTCCTCACCAGACCCACCTGCTAGTGCCCACCTGGGAGCTTCTGCATGAATGGCACCCTCTGCCTCAGTTTCCTTCACACTCACTGCATGTCTGTGTCCTCCTTTTGATTCACAGCTTAGCTTATGTATCACTTCACAGAGAACTTCCCTTGACAGCCTCATCGAAAGTCTTTACTCTGCATCCCCTCACCTTATTTTGATTCCCTGTGTAGCTCTCATATACTGATTTCTTTCATTTCCTCTCTCTCTTCATTTCTTGTCTGTAACCCCCACCAGAATGCAAGATTCCCTTGTCAACCCCTGAATCTTCAGCTTCTAGAAAAAAAAAGCCATACACAGTCAATGTCCAATACATATTTGTTGAAGAAATGAGAGTGTGAATGATTAGTGTACCAGATAGGGCACATCTACTACATTGACTTTTGCTTGTACCCAAACCCTCCTGGTCCTGACTGGATAATGTTAGGCTTTGCATGTCATGGTAATGAGCCCAGCTCTGAGGTCTTGGAGCCACTGAATAAAAAGCCTAACTCTCAGGGCAGATTTGTGAACATGTGTGAAATCAAGCATGAAAAAGAAACCAAGACTTTCTTACATGGGTCTAATTTGTAAAGATAACTGCTAAGACACTAGAATAGGTTGGAAGGAAACATCAGGATCAGACAATTCCCCATTTGCTCTCAACACCATTAGCTCTCTGTCTTTTAAAATGCCATCACTGATAGAGGCAGCCAGAGCCAGAAAATTCGGGCTCAACTTTTGTAAATTAACACTGTGAGTGCCCTGTGTTCTTGTGGTGGTTATGAACTGTACTGGTATTGGCCAAATTTGGTAACAAATTTGATGACAGGTGAGAGGGATGAATGAACCCTTCCTTTGTTACTGAAGTCACTGTCCTGAACAAAACTCCCAATATGATTCCTATTGAGTCAAATATTTTAGTCAGCAGGTTATTAAGTACCTACCATGTTGCAACCGTTTTCCTAGGCATTTGGACAAAAATATCATTTGATTCTCACCCTATCCCCATAAGTTTACACATTCTACAGATGCACTGACTTCATCCCAGAGTGGTCAAGTCACTTCTCAAGGTCACGTGGAAGTTGGGACCCTGGAGTTGGATGGGGTTGGAACCTGGACTTAGCTATTAAGCTCTCACTTCCCTTGCTTGCCCCAACCTTCTGGTCATAATTTGACATGTTGTTTAGACCTGCCAGTAGGATTATAATTCTTGATGTAAACTACTCGTTTTGCATTCTGATGCGGACAGCAACTTCTAGAGCATCCAGTCATTGGAGAGCAGCCTCGAGAGACCAATTACCTCTAGGGACAATGATGTTTGAGAATTTTTGGATACACAAAACTGAAGACCATATTTCATGAACACCCTGCAAGGGAGCCCCAGGTGCTCGGCTCTAGTGGCTTCCCACCCTCCTGAAGTGACATTATTTTTGTACCTGCACTATAGGTTTCATTGCAGGGGGAAGGCGGTGGTATGGGCGGATTAGCAGTCAGTGAATGTGTGCTCATGTGGAGTAACCTTCACTCATATTTCCCATGTAAATCAGTCTCACAGTTAAAAACAAACAAAAAAAAAAGAGATGAGGGAGTTTAGTGAATATTTTAAAAAAATAATGCTTTCAGGAGACTTAAAAACTGAGAAAAAACTGAGGGTTGATGGGGGGTGGGAGGGAGGGGAGGGTGGGTGATGGGTATTGAGGAGGGCACCTTTTGGGATGGGCACTGGGTGTTGTATGGAAACCAATTTGACAATAAATTTCATATATTGAAAAAAAAAAAGAAAACCAAAAAAAAGTAAAAAATAAAAAATAAAAAAATAATGCTTTCAGGGTTGCCTGGGTGACTCAGTTGGTTAAGCATCCAACTTCGGCTCACGTCATGAGCTCATAGTTAGTGGGTTTGTGCCCCACATCAGGCTCTGTGCTGACAGCTCAGAGGCTGGAGCCTGCTTCAGATTCTGTGTCCCTCTCTCTCTCCCCCTCCTCCACTCATGCTGCTCTCAAAAATAAACATTTAAAAAGCTTTTTAAATAAAGCTTTCAAAATGTTATTTTCAGCATCTCTCTTGTGAGACTGAAGTAGTGCCATTTCACACGGGTGACGGCAGTGGTGGGGAAGGTGCAGAGAGAGCCCTGTGACTTAGGCAGCTGGCACTGTGATAGGAACAATGGACAAGAGACTAAGATGATCAAGCATTGATCAGGTTCCACCTTTCCCTGGGCCCCCCCCACACCCACAGACTCTCCCAGAGAGTTACGAAGAAAAAGATTTGAGCGTTAAGTCTTTTTAAAGCTATTAATTTTACACTGTATCAACTCCTGTTCTACCTGGCCCTCTGGCAGCTGGCTAAAACTGCATTTTAAAAAGTACACATTCCCCACAACTGCAGAGGAAACCATTTGAAAACAAAGACCCGTCAGCTTACAAACTATAGAGACAACAATCTTCTCTTCACAGTTGCAGAAATACTAATTATCTCACAGGCAGTTTTACAGTTCAAACACTGACAATAAATCATACTTTTAAATAATAGTAACCATGTAGAGAGGATTTTAATGGTAGAAAATATCATTAAGTGAGAGAATTTTATTTGAGCACTGCAAAAATGATTAAGACTTTTTTACACGAGTCACCAAGCACTGTATTCACTAAACTATTTTAATAGCAAAAAGACCTATCTTTTACTTTTTTGCTAAAATTTTCATCATTCATTCACCTAAAATGGCCAAGTTCTACATAGAATTGTTTTAAAAGGTGATTCAGTTCAACAAAAGTATATTAAAGTTACTGTGAGGTACTTAGATACAGTATTTGATAGTAATAGCATTTTTTTTTACTCTGGAATTTCATTAGCTCCATCTTCTATTTTTAAAAATACTTTTAGAGTAAGTAGGAATCAAGCCATGGATTCTGGTGGCCTCAGAAAGGGGGCCAATTTGACTGTCAGTAGACAGAGTGCAGATACGTGACCCTGAGCTCACCAACATTTCCCTCCAAAAACAAAATGTTCACAGGAACTATATTTGTAAACAGAATCACTTTGAGTTGCTCACAGACTACCACAAAATCTATTTGCTGACCCCTAGCATTTCCCAGAGCATGCAGGAAACACTAAGACAGGACACAGGAAAAATGACCCATGAAATTACTAAAGACCTTGCTCCTTGTTGGGAGTCCAAGGCCTGGCTCCTTTTGGTCTTCCCCAAGCCAGTTACAGAAATCAAAGAATTATTTTAAACAGAGCCATGCAGAAAGAAATAATAAGCAAGTTACTGATTGAGTGGAGTGGAAATTAACAATGCAAAATGGTTTTTAAAACTAGTGTGGGGAATAAACCTTAAACAGGGTGTTTCTGTTGCAGACAAACTTGCTTAAGTGTTAGCATTTAAATGCTCACACCTCAGCTTTGAACTTAACACTTCATTAAGGGGCTGAGGGAGCTCACACCTCTGTCTGTGGGGCCTTTCACTCTTGTTACAGCCCAAGGAAGAGAACCAGAGGAGAGAAGGAGGAAGGGGCGGAGCAGCCACAAAGGGAGCAATGGCAAGGTTGTCTATGGAAAATGTGAGGATCCTGGTTAATGCCTGCTGTCCTGGTGCAGTTATTAACAGCATCTGCTTTCACTCCCCAGAGTGTCCTCCTGATTTGGATAATAAATTGTATGGTCACCCAAATAGGGTATAGAATGTCCAAAACAATAATGGCAAGGCAAAAGTCTTTTATATATGTAAGAAAAATGGAAATTGCAACATTTGTTCCTTGGATGGTGTGCTGTGGTTCAGGCATTTCTATGTCATTTTCACATGCTAAGGCTAAGTGTTCCTGACTGCATAGTAGCATCAAAGAGTTAAAGAATCCCACAGGGGGATCCTAGAAGCTATGTGGTTGTCATTTCGCAAATGAGAAACTGAGGCTTAAAAAGACTGACTTGCCTAAGGCCACACTGCTAGTTAATGGAGAAGCTGGGAATAGGATTACAGTCTTCTAACTGTAAATTATACATTTTCAGTATATTAAATATTTTTAGGAATGTAAATAGTGTTCTCAAATGAAGAAATACAGTTATGATAAATTATACAGACTCCCTTTTCAAGGTCCCAGGGCTCAGAGATCATCAGTAGGAGGGGTTGGGGGATACAGAGGACCAGCACTGGCTCGGGAGTAGGGGTAGGTTCTGTTGTTCACTAATGATCTCAGCTGAGGAGCAGACCAAGCATTCTCTTGGAAGGAGCAAAAGCCAGGCATCAAATTGGCTTCTGGTTTAGCACTTTAATAGCTGATTGATCCTAGTCAAAGTTACTGAATGTCTTTAAAACTTCCATCTCCTTGGGGTGTCTAGGTGGCTCAGTCGGTTAAGTGTCCGACTTCGGCTCAGGTCATGATCTTCAGGTTTATGGGTTTGAGCCCCATGTCAGGCTCTGTGCTGACAGCTCAGAGCCTGGAGCCTGCTTCAGATTTTCTCTCTCTCAAAAGTAAATAAATTTAAAAATTTGTGAAGGTAAAATAAGACTGTATATGAAAGCGTGAGGCCAATGCCTGGCCCACAGTTACACATTTAGAAATGTTCACTATTGTCTTTCTCCATCTTCTCCATCATCATCATCATGATCAGCGACAGCAACGCTTTCCCTTCTCCACTCCTAGCCTGGTATGCTTTGAACAGTCAGCTGATTGCAGAATTCAGCTCACCTCTTTTCTCTTTTGGAAAGCTCTTCCTTAACTTCATCTAGTTCCACAGAGACAGAAATTGTTGCTTTTTAACAGATCAGGACACAGACTAATATTAAATCATTTGTTCATGATCACACAACCAGTAAGGGGTGGGAGAATTCAAACCTAAGTTCTCTTATCTTTTCCACTTGTCAGTCTCTGGTAAGAAATTGTAGGGTGGAGTGCTGAGATCAAACAGTGAGGAGGGGGAGAGGCAGCTGCGAGCTGGCCCTGCCTAAAGGGTATGTGTGTCAGGAAGGTGACATGAGGCCAACCACTCTCCTGTACCATTCTACAAGTGTTACCCTCATACAATCAAGATTTTTTTTCTCGGCATAATCAAAGGATATGAGCTTAAAATCTGGAGAAACAGAAGAGATGCTATTTGTCTCTCCAACAGAAAACCTCTGAATAAGACCCAGAAAAGAAAGTCAAGATGAGACAGAAGCACCAGGGCCCCTGAGATGAGTCTGTACACTGAGACATGACCCAACCAAGCAAGAAGACACAGGCACTAAGGAGATGCTGGGTACTCTGTGCATTTCAGACCCTTCAGTCACGTGGAAACCAGCACAGGAACTCAATTTCTCTGTGGTTCATGCTTCCTTGTCCCTTCTTGGGATATTCGGCACTAATTTGGTCACCATTAGGACCCTTCCTGTGAAATGATCCTTTGTATCATCACAATTAGTAGATTTGGAGTGATTTCCAATCACACAATTAGGACTTCCAGTAAGGAGCAGAGAAATTCTACTCATAAAAGCTAATTAGTAAGACACAAGCCAAACAGAGGCCAAACAGAGATCCTTCTCTATTCACACACCTCAGAACACTCACAATGAATAGACCAAGGGTCCTCACATTTCCTGGGACTTCCCAGGGGTTCTCTGGTTATGTCTCCGTGTGACTAGACAGTAACTTCCAACAGTTTGGCAACTGAAGTACATGTTTTGGAGCCAAACAAACCTGAGGTTGAATTTTGTCCCTACCCCTTCCACCTTGGGATGACAGGTCGCTAAGCCATCATTTTCGTACATGTAAAGTGGTGGTGATAATTCTAAGCCTGTAATGTATGCAATATACTTAGCTCTGTCTTGGCACATAATCAATGCCCAGTAAATGGCTGCCATCCTCTTCTGCTTACATTCTTGCTGAGAAGTCTTCCAGCTTTGGTAGAAGGACACACCTCCCCATGACTCTCCTACCCCCTTCAGTCACTTCCCTCTTTGGGGTGTATCTGGCCCACCTGTGGCTTTAGGATTAGGTGAACACATAAGGTAACATTCTCTTCCTACTTGTTTGAGGGTCCTTTCCTTGACTATACCCTGATTATTAATTGTATCAGGTAACTCATGAGAACTGTTCATCAAATCTTCAAATTACACCAAGCCAGGTTAAATGGCAAACACATTTAAGTAAAGACTTTGAGCCAAAAACTCCATAGGTTTTCAAAATTAATATAATCTAAAATAGTAGAACATGATCCAGACAAGTATAAGGTCCTTCATCTGAGTCCAAACAAATCCCAGATGCATGAAGATCAGCTGAGGAAAACAAACAAAACAATCTTAGACTTTTTAAAAAAAGTTTATTTATTTTGAGAGAGATAGGAAGGGAGGGGCAGAGAGAGAGGGATAGGGAGAGATCCCAAGCAGGCTCTACACTGTCAGTGCAGAGCCTGATGTGGGGCTTGAACTCACAAACTGTTAGATCATGACCTGTGTTGAAATCAAGGGTTGACACTTAACCGACTGAGCCACCCAGATGCCCCTACAACCTTAGACTTCTTATTTGAAATTAAACTTAATTTAGTTCATACTGTAATGTTGCTACCAAAAGAATAGATGTAAATTTGCCTAACGTATATGGCTTGTAGCCTAGAATGAGGCCATGGTCCATTCAGTGTTGCTTCATTGGCAAGACCACCAGATCTGGTACCAGGTGACAGATTTCAGCATTTTATCCTTATTTCATGAATAAAAAGATATAGTAAATTCTGTAACACTAGGGTTGTTCAGGTCTCAGCTAAATGAAGACTTGATTGGGGCATTCACTGCTAAGGAAACTCAAGTATCAGATGGATGTTTAGATCAGATGCCTTTAAGGTCCCTTTCAACCAGAAGGCATCATTCTGGTAATTTGCTGTCTCTTAAGGCCAAGAACCTTCTTATCAGAACACACATTTGATCCCTTTATAATTTC
The DNA here is from genome assembly GCF_028749965.1 of Puma concolor. NCBI lineage: Eukaryota > Metazoa > Chordata > Mammalia > Carnivora > Felidae > Puma > Puma concolor. Next base: position 76,867,714 of record NC_141674.1, on the reverse strand, counting down.
TCCAGGAAGTGAGCAAATAGATAAAAAGAGTCCAAGGTCACAGATTTAGGTTTCTTTGTTAGAGTAACAAGCTTCCCTGGGTCTGACTAGTCTCATTACCCCCAAGTTCAGTTCTTTCTCAAAGAAAATTGTTTTCCAAAAGGAGGTGCTTTCTAGACCCTGCAGACATCTTAGTCATTTCCTCCTCTGGGCCTGTGTTCAGCTGCCCCTGCCCTTCTGAACACTCCAGCACCCTCTCAGTACCAGTCCATCATCTCTTTCAAAACCTGGCTTCATGCTGGCCTCCTCTAAGAGAACTTCCTGGTTTCCTATATTCTTCTAAGCTTCTCAAGGACTCTCTCTGTAGTACACCCACACTTGCTTACATATCGCCTATGAATCATTCCCCAGTTGTTTTATGTTTCTGTGACTCTCCAACTGAACTCTAAACTCCTAAAGGGCAGTGAACTTCTGTCAATGGAGATAAAAAGGAGAAGAGCTCTGGATTTTCCTAATGATCACAAAACATTGGGCACAAAGCAACCACTGGGGGCCTAAGACCCATCAAACAGCAGTGAAATTCCACTAGGATTAAGGTTAGATGGGGCAATCCAAGTTTCAGAAGATCAGAGACATTCACATTCTGTTCTGAGTAGTTCAACAGTCCTTCCAAATCACCAGGACTGCAGACATAAAAGTTTCATCTAGCCACTAGCTCTAGCTGAACATATCACAGGTTACTTAAAGTGCAATTTATTTTTAATAGAAAAATTGATTCTGGAATGAAACATGAAGTAGTCTTTTTTTTTTTTTTTTTTTTTGTAGTAGACTAACCTTTTAAAGAATAGCATTCTTGCCCTAGAGAGGGGCATAAAAGTTTAAAAGGTTATTTTCCACATTACACATAACCCGCATGCTCACCTTTCCTATCTCTTTGCTGGATCTGTGCTCAGGGTGCCTGTGGTGCTAACTCCCTGAAAATATCGGCTCCATTAATACATGATTTACTTCTCTTTACTTGGTGAAGTACAGAGCCTATCTTTCAAAGGAATTTCAAGCTTTTGTAATTCATTACCTACTCCATGAAACATGATGACATGGAATTTTCCCTTCAAAACTAGAATGAGCACAGTAAGTGCACTGCTGAAGAGAGGTCTCTCCTGACCTACCCAGAGGAGTTGGTTGCTCCCTGATGAGAGTTCCTATGGCATTTTTAACTTCTTACTCTCCTTAAAATTATCATGGCCAGGGGCGCCTGGGTGGCGCAGTCGGTTAAGCGTCCGACTTCAGCCAGGTCACGATCTCGCGGTCCGTGAGTTCGAGCCCCGCGTCAGGCTCTGGGCTGATGGCTCGGAGCCTGGAGCCTGTTTCCGATTCTGTGTCTCCCTCTCTCTCTGCCCCTCCCCCATTCATGCTCTGTCTCTCTCTGTCCCAAAAATAAATAAACATTGAAAAAAAAAAAAAATTTAAAAAAAAAAAAAAAAATTATCATGGCTGATCATAAGTATTTTTTTACATGTCTGTCTCATCTACTGCAACTGCCAGTTCCAAGAGAACAAAAATTCTGTCCTAGCCATCTATTTGTAACCTCATATTGTGGGTGCTGTGGTGTGCCATCCAGTTCCCTCTCACAACAAGGCTCCCATTTCTCTAGCTTTTGGGATTGCTGTCTGCTGTCAGCTCACAGCTGAGTCTCTTTTCTGGAAATGCACACAGCTGAACAAAGCTGCCCTGCTTAAGCATTCTCCTTTATCCAATAACTGGTCAATGTGAACACACAAAGGCCCAGCCTCACTGCCTCAGTTTAGGATAACTCTGAAGGTTTTCCCTGCCCCTGGTCTCTGTGCTATCAGCTAAGTCCTCATTTGCAACTGCATCACAGCTCAAATTCTCTCCAGCAATCCTGCCTACCTCTGCTTTCCTTATTCCCTTATAGATATTCCTGGAAGCCCTCCCCCCAAATTTCTTGCACACAAGTCTCCACCTCAGAGTGTTTCCCAGAGAACCACATTTAAAGACACCCAAACCCCAGCAGTGTTTATTGCACAGTAGATATTCCCTTAATAGTTGGTCAGAGAATGAGTGAATGAAGTACACAGGAAATTAACAATAACATTACAATATACGTTATGTAATATACTTTACAACATTTCATTCCCACTGCTCTCTCTGCCCCATCCTGTGTAAGGTCTGATCCTTAACAGTTAATGTAGACAATATTCACTGAGCTTCTGTGTGCTAAGTGCTAGTGAGTCAGAGACAATTCAGTCTCTTCTTGACTATCAGCACCCATGGCTGGAAGGATATTGCCTCACATGCAGCACAGCCAGGTTTTATGTTCCTTGCAGATGAGAATACTGTAGTAGTGATTCCATTTACATCTGGAATATAGAATTGCATCCCTAAGCATTTTATATTTACTACTAGCTTTTCCTGGGGAGCATCACATGGATACTTTGAGAATTTGAGAATGGAATGACTATGATTCCTTTACCTTTGAAATGGATAACTGGTTCCTAGTTTTCTTTCTAGAAAATGATAGGAAGGGGAGAGGCCAACAGAATATCCTAAGAATGAAGACTGTATTTAGCACAGGGAAGGGCAGAGTAAGCTATTCAATAACTTCCAGGGAAAACATGGTCTGATTAAAGTTGGGAGCTAGAAAAATCCAAAAATCCAAATGTTATAGTCAAGAATTCCTATATGCAGATAAAAGAACATTTTTGAGTCAAAGCAGGCAATTCAGTTTCCAAAACTTTAACGAAGGCATAATTCAGCATGAAAGAAAGTCATAGCCTCATAAGTGTTGTTAACATATGTGAAACAAAAATACGGAGATAAAAGAGGGAAAAGTCTGTGTTGAAGCCAGAAAAAGGGGAGCCACAAAAGAGCTATCAATGAAGGAAGGCCTAGTGAAAATCCAGAATTCTCACACCCACCCAGCAGTATTAAGAAGACCATCTTCTGCCACAGGTGTTTATAGAGGTCAAATATGGAGCCTGTACTTCTACCCCTACCTGGTAATAATGAGTGTCCATTGTTCCCTGAAGTTTTAAATTTGAATTACTTTTGGCACATGATTTGTGTACATTAGACTTTAGACTTCTTTTACTCTGCCAGAATGGTGCCATAAGGAGACTAAAACAGTTTTAAGTAAGATCCACAACCTCAAAACAATAAAAATGTCTAAGTTTCTATTAAAAACCTCATACCAAGACCCATAAAGACATGAAACTGAATGAGAAAGACAATCAATGGATGCCAACACCAGGATGAAAGAGATGTTAGAATTACCTGACAAAAGGCTCTGGGCTGATGGCTCAGAGCCTGGAGCCTGTTTCCGATCCTGTGTCTCCCTCTCTCTCTGCCCCTCCCCCGTTCATGCTCTGTCTCTCTCTATCCTAAAAATAAATAAACGTTGAAAAAAAAAAAAAAAAAAAGAATTACCTGACAAAGATTTTAAAGCACACATAATAAAAATCTTCAGTGAACAATCATGAACACATGTGAAACAAATGAAAGTCTCAGAAAAAAAATGGAATGCCTCATTAAAGAAACAGAATATACATGAAGAACTAGTACAATAACTGAAACTTAGAACTCAATAAATGGGGTTAACAGCAGGATGGAGAGGAGGGAGAAAAGAATCAGTGCACTGGAAGACAGAACAATAGAAATTACCCAATCTCTACAACAGAGAGAAAATAGATGGAAAACAAATTAATAGAGTCTTAGGGACATGTGAAACAATAACAAAAGATCTAATATTTGGGTCGTCAGTGTTGCAAAAGTAGAAGAGACAGCAGGGCTGAATAAGTATTCAATAATGATTGAAAACTTCCCAAATTTGTCAAAAGACATAAACCTACAGATTTAAGAAGCAAAATAATTCCCAAACAAGATAAATCCAAGGGACTCTATAAGACACATCATAATCAACTTTCTAAAAACTAAAGAGAAAGCAAACTCTTGAAAGTGTTTAGCAATACGTGAGGGAATAGCAATGTGAATGATAGCAGATTCTTATGTGAAAGCATGGAGGCGAGAAGAAAGTGGTGTGACATTTTTCAAGTGTTTAAAGAAAAGAAACCAGGTGATCAAGATGGCAGAGCAGCATGGAGACCCTCAGCTTGTCTCATCCCTGCAACACAGCTAGATCAACACCAAACCATTTTGCACACACAAAGTGATCTGAGGATTAACACAATAATCTGCCTAAATTGAGCCACAGAATTTGGAAGGTACATGGTGTGGAGAGCTGAAGTGGGGGAGAGAAAAGCCACAGAGGGTAGGGAGCTGTTTTTGCAGAGAAAGGACAGAGAAAGGGGGAGAGTACAGCACATCAGGAGAGTACAAGAAAAACAGCCCTCCAAAAGTAGCTGGAGAGAAAGAAAGAGAAAGAGTGAAAACACTTACAGGGGACTGGACAAGAAATCTGTTCCCCAAAACCACCAACAAGAAGAAAGGAGAGGGTTTAAATACCATCAGGATTCTATAAACAGTGGAGCACAGAGTCTGAAGTTCTGGAGTTCAGTACCTGGCAGTGCTCTGGTGAGGAAGCAGGGTGAATCCCCAGGAGCAGGCAGCAGGGTCTGAGGGGTGTGTGCCACACAAGGAGAAGTGGTTCCCCTGCTTGAAGAGTATATGGTAGAGGCCTTATGGCCTCCCCATAGGCAAAGGTCTCAGCAGACTCTGGAGAGCAGCCACATTTGCTGGTATTGGGACAAAGACATCAGAGTGTGGTAAAACCTGGCCCCAGCTGTGTGTTGTGATTTGTCATAATCTCTGAACCTCTGCCATTGTGTGACCACACAGACATTTTCTGGGGCAAGCTGGCACCTGGCCATTGCTTAGTGAGACCCTCCCACAGAGTTGGTGTGGGTCCAAGCCACAGGGGTCTCTGAAGTGTGGGGTTTTGAAACACAATCCCATCTGAGATGAAACTCTGGAGGGAGGTACCACCTGGCAGGCAGACAGCTTGGACACAGAGAGGGTATAGGTGGGGAGTGGATGGAGGCCTGAGCCAAAGGAGGGGTGCTTGATCCCAGGTCAGTGAGAGCATGAAGTTCCTGTGCCACAGACTAAGGAACCAGGAAAAGCCATTGCTACCTCTCCCATGCACGTGCATGCATGCCATGCTAATCAACCCCAGTAAGCTAAGCAGTGCCACCTAGGGGAAAACAGAGCCATGACACCAAGCCCCACCCAACTGCGCTTTCCAAGCACATCCCCTAGAAGGCCAGCACAAGTCCCTCTACCTGCTTAGTGTACAGACTATAGAATGCTTTGTACTTTCAGTTCTAGGGGAAACTGGATATAACTTCATTCGCATTTCATTCTGTTTGCTGGTTCATTTATTCAGGGGTTTTTGGTTTTGGGTTTTTTTTGCTTCTATTTTTGTTTGAATTTTTTTTCTCCTTTTTCCCCTTTATTTTTCTTGGATACAGAAAGAGGAAATTTTCTTTTTCTTTTTTTATTTTTTAATTATTTTTTACTTTATATTTTATTCTTTTTAAGGTTTTTAAAATTCTATTTAATTTTCTTTATTTAATTTTCTTCCATTATATAATTTTTTAATTTCTCTTACTTTTTAAATTTTCTTTTCTTCCCCCTTTTCCTCTATTCTATCAAGCCTTTTCAACAAGCAGACCAAAACACAGGATTTAGCTTCCTTCATTTGATTTTTTGTTTTGTCTTTAATTTCTTAATTTTAATTTTTAATTTTTAAATTTTTTTCTTCCTCCAAAATGACAAAACAAAGGAATTCACCCTAAAAGATAGAACAGGAAGAAATGACAGCCAGGGGCTTAAATCAACCCAGTTATAAGCAAAATGTCTGAACTAGAATTTAGAACCACGATCATAAGAATACTAGCTAGGGTTGGAAAAAAAAGCATAGAATCCCTTTCTGTGGAGATAAAAGAAGTAAAGTCTTGTCAGGACGAAATTTAAAAATGGTATAACCGAGATGCAGTCTCAGATACCATGATGGCAAGGATGGACAAAGCAGAGCAGTGAACCAACAATACAAAAGACAAAATTATGGAGAATAAAGCAGAAAAAAAAAGAGGGAAATAAAGGAAAAATAGCACAGTAAAAGACTTAGAGAACTCAGTATCATATTAAAAAGGAATAACATCTGAATCATAGGAATCCCAGAAGATAAAGAGAAAGAAAAAGGGGCAGAAGGTATATGTGAGCAAATTATAGTGGAAAATATTTCCAAATCTGGGGAAGAACACAGACATCAAGATCCAAGAAGCACAGAGAACTCCCATTAGATTCAACAAAAACCCACCATCACCAAGGCATACCATAGTCAATTTCACAAAAATACATAGTCAAGGAAAGAATTATCAAAGCAGCAAGGGAAAAAAGTCCTTATAACCTATAAGGGAAGACAGATAAGGTTCAAAGCAGACCTATGCACAGGAACCTGGCAGGCCAGAAAGGAGTGGCAGGATATATTCAACATGCTGAATCAGAAAAATATGCAGCCAAGAATTCTTTATCCAGCAAGGCTGTCATTCAAAATAGAAGGAGAGATAAAGAGTTTCCCAGACAAACACAAAGTAAAGGAGTTTGTGACCACTAAACCAGCCCTACAAGAAATTATAAAGGGGACTGTTTGAGTGGAGAAAAGATGAAACAAAACAAAAAAGACCAAAAGCAACAAAGACTAGAAAGGACCAGAGAACAATACCAACTCTACAGGCAACATAATGGCACTAAATTCATGTCTTTCAGTACTCACTATAAATGTCAATGGACTAAACTCTCCAATCAAAAGACATAGGATATAAAAATGGATAAGAAAACAAGACCCATCTATATGCTTACAAGAGACCTATTTTAGAGATAAAGACACCTGCAGATTGAAAGTAAGGGGATAGACAACCATCTGTCATGGTATAGGTCGCCAAAAGAAAGCTGGATTAGCCATACTTCTATCAGACAAACTAGATTTTAAAATAAAGACTGTAACAAGAGATGAAGGACATTATATCATAATTAAGGGGTCTATCCACCAAGAAGATCTAACAATTGTAAATATTTATGTCCCCAACGTGAACACCCAAATATATAAATCAATCACAAACATAAAGAAACTCATTGATAATAATACCATAATAGTAAGGTACTTCAACACCCCACTTATAGTAATGGACAGATCATCTAAGCAGAAAATCAACAAGGAAATAATGACTTTGAATGACACACTGGACTGGATGGATTTAACAGATATATTCAGAACATTTCATCCTAAAGCAATAGAATACACATTCTTCTCAAGTGAACATGGAACATTCTCCAAAATATATCACATACTGGGACACAAATCAGCAGCTGTCAACAAGTACAAAAAGATTGAGGTCATATCTTCCATATTTTCAGACCACAGTGCTATGAAACTCAAAATCAACCACAAGAAAAAATTTGGGAAGACAATATTTGGAGATTAAAGAACATCCCACTAAAGAATGAATGGGTTGGCCAAGAAATTAAAGAGGAAATTAAAAAGTACATGGAAACCAATGAAAATGAAAACACAACAGCTCCAAACCTCTGAAATGCAGCAAAGGCAGTCATAAGAGGGAAGTATATAGCAATTCAAGCCTTCCTAATGAAGGAAGAAAGATCTCAAATACAAATTCTAACCTTACACCTATAAGAGATGGAAAAACAACAGCAAATAAAGCCCAAAGACAGCAGAAGGGGAATAATAAGGATTAGAGCAGACATCAATGATTTCGAAATAAAATAAAAACAGTAGAACAGATCAATGAAATGAGGAACTGGTCCTTTGAAAGAATTAACAAAATTGATAAACCTCTAGCTATACTGATCAAAAAGAAAAAGGAAAGAACCCAAATAAATAAAATCATGAATGAAAGAGGAGATATCACAACCAACACCATAGAAATACAAACAATAAGAAAATATAATGAATAATTATATGCCAACAAATTGCACAATCTGGAAGAAATGGACACATTCCTAGAAATGTATAAGCTACCAAAACTGAAACAGTAAGAAATAGAAAATTTGAGCAGACCCATAGCCAGTAAAGAAATTGAATCAGTAATCAAAAATCTCCCAACAAACAAGAATTCAGGGCCAGGTGGCTTTCCACAGGAATCCTACCAAACATTTAAAGAAGTTAACACCTGTTCTTTTGAAGCTGGTCCAAAAAATAGAAATGGAAGGAAAATTTCCAAACTCATTCTATGAGGCCAGCATTACCTTGATTTCAAAACAAGACAACGATCCTGGTACAAAGGAGAACTACAAACCAATTTCTCTGATGCATATGGATGCAAAAATTCTCAAGAAGATACTAGCAAACCATATCCAACAATACAATAAAAGAATTATTCACCACATGAAGTGGGATTTATCCCTGGGATGCAAGGCTGGTTCAATATCCATAAATCAATCAATGTGATACATCACATTAATAAAAGAAAGGATAAGAATGACATGATCCTTTCAATAAATGCAGAGAAAGCATTTGAACAAAATACAGCATGCTTTTGGATAAAAACCCTCAAGAAAGTAGGGGTATTTTGTGTCTTTTCAGACCACAACACTATGAAACTCTAAATCAATCATACCTCAAGCTCATAAAAGCCATATACAAAAGACCCACTGTTAATATCATCCTCAATGGGGAAAAACTGAGAGCTTCCCCCCTAAGGTCAGGAACACAGCAAGGATGTCCACTCTAACCACTATTCTTCAACATAGCGTTAGATGTCCTAGCCTCAGGAATCAGGCAACACAAAGAAATAAAAGGCATCCAAATCAGCAAGGAGGAAGTCAAACATTCACTCTTCAAAAATGACATGATTCTCTATGTAGTAAACCCCAAATACTCCACAAAAAAACTGCTAGAACTGATCCATGAATTCAGCAAAGTTATAGGATATAAAATCAATGTACAGCAGTCAGTTGCATTTCTATACACCACGAATGAAGCAGCAGAAAGAGAAATCAAGGAATCAATCCCAGTTATAATTGCACCAAGAACCATAAAATACTTAGGAATAAACCTAACCAAAGAGGTGGAAAATCTATACACTGAGAACTACAGAAAGCTTGTGAAAGAAACTGAAGAAGCCAGAAAGAAATGGAAAAACATTCCATGCTCATGGATTGGAAGAACAAATATTGTTAAAATGTCAATACTACCCAAAGCAATCTACGGATTCAGTGCAATCCCTGTCAAAATAACACCAGCATTCTTTACAGAGCTAGAACAAACAATCCTAAAATGTGTATGGAACCAGAAAAGACCCCTAATAACCAAAGCAGTCCTGAGAAGGAAAACCAAAGCTTTGGGCATCACAACTTCAGACTTCAAGCTGTATTACAAAGCTGTAATCATCAAGACAGTACGGTACTGACACAAAAACAGACACATAGATCAATGGAACAGAATAGAGAACCTAGAAATGGACCCACAAATGTATTCTGAACTAATCTTTCACAAAGCAGGAAAGGATATCCAATGGAAAAAAAAGACAGTCTCCTCAACAAATGGTGTTGGGAAAACTGGACAGCAACATGCAGAAGAATGAGCCTGGACCACTTTGTTACACCACAAAAATAAACTCAAAATGGATGAAATACCTAAACATAAGACAAGAAGCCATCAAAATCCTAGAGGATAAAAAAAAGCAACAACCTCTTTGACCACAGCAACTTCTTACTTGACAGGTTTCTGGCACCAAGGGAAACAAAAGCAAAAATAAATTATTAGGACCTCATCAAAATGAAAAGCTTCTGCACAGTGAAGGAAACAATCAGCAAAACTAAAAGGCAACCGACAGAATGGGAGAAGATATTTGCAAATGACATAACAAATAAAGGGCTAGTATCTAAAATCTACAAAGAACTTATCAAATCAACACCCAAAAAACAAATATTCCAGTGAAGAAATGGGCAAAAGACATGAATAGACACTTTTCCAGAGAAGACATCCAGATGACTGACACATGAAAAAAGGCTCAACATCAGTCATCATCAGGTAAATACAAATCAAAACCACCATGAGATATACCATCTCATACCTGTCAGAACAGCTAAAATTAACAACTCAGGCAACAACAGATGTTGGCAAGGATGCAGAGAAAGAAGAACCCTTTTGCACTGTTGGTGCGAATGCAAACTGGTTCAGCCACTCCAGAAAAATTATGGAGTGGAGGTTCCTCAAAAATTAAAAATAGAACTACTCTATGGCCCAGCAATTGCACGAGTAGGTATTTATCCAAAAGATACAGGAGTGCTGTTTCAAAGGGGCACATGCACCCCAATGTTTACAGAATCACTGTTGACAATTGGCAAAGTATGGAAAGAGCCCATATATCCACTGACAGATAAGTGAATAAAGAAGATGTGGTGTGTACACACACACACACACACACACACACAGTGGAATATTACTCAGCAATCAAGAAGAAGAAATCTTGCCATTTGTAACAACGTGGATGGAACTAGATGGTATTATGCTAAGCAAAGTAAGTCAGAGAAAGACCAATATCATATGATTTCACTCATGTGGAATTTAAGATACAAAACAGATGAACATAAGGGAAGGGAAGCAAAAATATAAAAACAGAGAGGGGACAAACCATAAGAGGCTCTTAAATATAGAGAACAAACTGAGGGTTGCTGGAGGGGTGTTGGATGGGGGGGGATAGGCTACATGGGGAAGGATAATTAAGGAGCACACTTGTTGGGATGAGGACTGGGTATGATAAGTGATGAATCACTCAATTCTATTTCTGAAATCATTATTACACTGTATGTTAACTAATTTAGATTTAAATTTTAAAAAATCAACAAGAAAGAAAGAAAGAAAGAAAGAAAGAAAGAAAGAAAGAAAGAAAGAGAAAGAAAGAAAAAGGGATGGAGGGAGAAAAAAAGGAAAAGGAAAGAAAGACAGAATCATATACCCAGTAAAATATCCTTCAGGAATTAAAGGGAAATCAAGACATTCTCACATGAAGGAAAATTAAGAGACACTGTCTCAAGCAGATATATCTTAAAAGAATGGCTGAAAAAAGTTCTCTAAATAGAAAGGAAATGATAAAAGAAGGAATCTTGGACATCAGGAAGGAAGGAAGGCCATAATAAGCAAAAATAGGGGTAAATACATTAACCTTTCCTTTTCCTCTTGAGTTTTCCAAATTAGGCTACTGACTGAAGCAAAAATTCTAATACTGTCTAGTGCAGTTCTAAATGAACATAGAGGAAATATTTTAGGCAATGGTGTTATAAATGGGCACACAGTGGTACTTAAACTGGTTTGACATTTTATATTTGCATATGACATGATTTTCTTCATAGAAATCTCAAGGAATCTACAACTGCAAGAACTAATCGGTTCGTCAATTTCAGAATACAAAATAAGGCTAAAATAATTCTGATTCTGTGTACTAGCAAAGACCATGTGGACAAAATCTGTCCATTTACAATTTACAGTTAGTCAAAAAATGACATACTTAGGGGTACATCAAACATTTATAGGATTTATATGCTGAAAACTACAGAATTCTGGTGAAAAAATCAAAGATCTAAATCAAAAATCTAAAAGGGATATACAGTTTTAATAAGTTGAAAGACTCAACATAGTAAAGATGTCACTTCTTGAAAGACCTTTTAACTCAATCAAAATCCCAGCAAGATTATTTTATAGTCATAGATAAGATTATTCTACAATGTATTTAGAAAGACTAAGAAACTAGAATATCTAAGACAGTTTTGAAAAAGAACAAAGTATGAGGAATTGGTCTACTGAATTATAAGACTTATTATATAGCTATAGTAATCAACTTTATAGTTTTGCTATCTAAAGAGAAACACAGATCAAGGGGACAGAAGAGAGAGCCTAAAACAGACCTACCCATAAAAATATGTCCATTGACATGTGGCAAAGGTGAAAAAGCAATCCAGTGGAGGAAATACACTCTTAAAAAAATTGTACTGGAGAAAACAACAGCAACAACAACAAAAACACTTCAACCTGGATCTCACACTTTATACAAAAATTAACTCAAAATGTACCACAGATTTAATGTAAAATTTTAAGCTATAATACTTTTAGAAAAAAAGAGGAAAAATATTTAGGATCTGTGGTTAGGCAAAGAGTTTTTAGGTTTCACACTAAGAGTCATCACATCTCCAAAGGCAAGGTGAATTAAAAGCAAAACTGAACTTGGGGCGCCTGGGTGGCGCAGTCGGTTAAGCGTCCGACTTCAGCCAGGTCACGATCTCACGGTCCGTGGGTTTGAGCCCCGCATCGGGCTCTGGGCTGATGGCTCAGAGCCTGGAGCCTGTTTCCGATTCTGTGTCTCCCTCTCTCTCTGCCCCTCCCCCATTCACGTTCTGTCTCGCTCTGTCCCAAAAATAAAAATAAAAAAACGTTGAAAAAAAAAAAAGCAAAACTGAACTATTGAGACCTCATGAAAATAAAAAGCTTCTGCACTGCAAAGGAAACAATCAACAAAACTAAAAGGCAATGGATGGAATGGGAAAAGATATTTGCAAATGACATATCGGATAAAGGGCTACAACTCACCAACCTCCACAGCCGAAAAACAAATAATCCACTAAAGAAATCGGCAGAAGACATGAATAGACACTTTTCCAAAAAAGACATCCAAGGCATACAGGAGTGCTGATGCATAGGGGCTCATGTACCCCAATGTTTATAGCAGCACTTTCAACAGTAGCCAAATTATGGAAAGAGCCTAAATGTCCATCAACTGATAAATGGATAAAGAAGATGTGGTTTATATACACGATGGAATACTACTTGGCAATGAGAAAGAATGAAATCTGGCCATTTGCAGCAATGTGGATGGAACTGGAGGGTATTATGCTAAGTGAAATAAGTCAGTCAGAGAAAGAGAGATACCATAGGTTTTCACTCATATGTGGATCTTGAGAAACTTAACAGAAGACCATGGTGGACGGGAAGAGGAAAACAAAAGTTACAGAGAGGGAGAGAGGCAAACTATAAGAGACTCTTGGATACTGAGAACAAACTGAGGGTTGATGGAGGGGGTGGGGGACAGGGGAAAGTGGGTGATGGGCATTGAGGAGGGCACTTGTTGGGATAAGCACTGGGTATTGTATGGAAACAAATTTGACAATAAATTACATTTAATTTTTTAAAAATTTGACTTCATCAAAATTAAAAACGTTTGCTCTATGAAAGACCCTATTAAGAGAATGAAGAGACAAACTATACACAAAGAGGAAACATTTGCAAACCACATATCCAACAAAAGACTAAAATCTAGCATATATGAAATATAGATAGCCAACAGAAACATGAAAAGATGTTACCATCACTGATCATGAGGGAAATGCAAATCAAAACCATGAGATGTATCATCTTATACGTGTCAGAATGACTAGAGTAAAAAAAGAAATAACAAGGATGTTAAGGATTTGGAGAAAAAGAAACCCTCATGCACTATTGGTGGGAATGTAAATAGACATAGCCACTGTGGAAAACAGCAAAGGGCAACTGGAGACATCTTTGTGATGATGAAAATATTGTGTATTTTTAGTGTACCAATGTCAATATCCTGGTTGTGTGTTGTTCCATAGTTTTGTAAGATGTTATCACTGGGGAGAAACATTAGATTTCTCTCCACTATTTCTTAAACTACATATTAACCTACAATTATTTCAGAATAAAATATTCAATTAATAAAGGGAGACAACATTGGATTTGCCAATGATTTCTTGGATATGACACCAAAGGCAAAGGCAACAAAAGAATAGACAAATTAGACTTAATGAAAATTTTAAAATCCTGTGCATGAAGAGACACTGTCAAAAGAGTAAAAAGGCAACCCAGAAAATGGGAGAAAAAAATACAAATCATATATCTGATAAGGGGAGATTAATACCTAGAATATATAGAGAACAACTAAAGCTTAAGAAAAATACAGTAATCCAATTCAAAAATGGGCAAAAGGCTTGAACAGACATTTCTCCAGAGAAGATACACAAATGGCCAACAAGCACATGAAAAGCTGTTCAACATCACTAATACTTATAGAAATACAAATCAAAACTACAGTGGGATTCTACCTCACATCCATTAGGATGAGTACTATCAAAAACAACAACAGAAAATAACAAGTGTTGGTAAAGATACGGAGTAACCAGAACCTTTTGCATTGTTGGTGGGAAATACACAATAATATAGCTGCTATGAAAAACAGTATGGTGGTTCTTCAAAAAATTTAAAGTAAAATTATGATCCAGCAATTCCACTTCTGGGTATGTACCCAAAAGAATTGAAAACAATGTCTCAAAGAGATATTTGTACACCCATGTTCATTGCAGCATTATTCAGAATAGCCAAAGGTAGAAGCAACCCAAGTGACCATTAATATGTGAATGGATGAACAAAATGTGGTATATAATACAATGGAATATTATTCAGCTGTAAAGAAAAAAAAAGGAAATTCTGATATATGCTGCAAAACATGGATAGCCTGAGGACACTATGCTAAGTGAAATAAACCAATAACAAAAAGACAAAGGAGGTATCTAGAATAGTCAAATTCAGAGAGACAGAAAAAAGAATCACAATTTCCAGGGATTGAGAGTGGGGAGGAGAATGGTGTGTTATTGTTTAATAAGAAAATTCAAGTTTTACAAAGAGTTCTGAAAATGGATGGTGGTGATGGTTGCACAACAAAATTAATGTACATATTACTGAACTGTACACTTAAAATGGGTATGATGGTAAATTTTGTGTGTATTTTACCACAATAAAAAATTTAAAAATAAAAGGGGTAAGTCACAGACCTTATTAATGTTTATTTATAGCCGTCCAGACATGGAGGAAAAGGTGTACTTGAATGCACTTGGCTAAAACTGGGATAATTAGGCTTTTCCAGAGCAATGATATTCTGCCCTCTAAACCAACTCTCTCCCTTTGCTCTCAATCTATGCTCACCACACAGTATTCTTTTTTTTATCTCTGTATGTTCCTCCTTTATCTTTTTAAATAAAAATTACATACACTTCAGGTGTACAACATGATTTTATATACATATACATATAGTGAGATGATTACTATAGTCAAGCTAATCAACATATCATATCCTCACATAGTTGCCACTTTTATGTGTGTGATGAGAGCACCTTAAATCCATGCTCATAGCAAACATCCAGTATTCAGTATAGTATTATCAACTGTACTTATCATGTTCATTAGATCTCTAGACTTATTCATCCTACGTAACTGCAACTTTGTACACTTTGACCAACGTCTCATTTCTCCACTTCCCCACCCCTAATAACTACACTTGTATTCTCTGTTCTATGTATTTGACTTCTTTAGATTCCACATATGAGATCAGTATTTTTATGTGTCTGGCTTACTTCATTTAGCATAATGTCCTCCAGCTTCATCCATGTTGTCACAAATGGCAGGATCTCCCTGTTTTCTAAGTCTGAATAATATTCTACTATATATTTCTATAGATATATATCACAATTTCTTTGTCCATTCATCCATCAATGGGCACTTGGGTTGTTTCCATACCTTGGGTATTGTGAATAATGCTGCAGTAAACATGAGAGTGCACATATCTCTTTGAGATCCTGATTCCATGTCCTTTGGTTATACACCCAGAAGAGGGATCGTTGGATCATATGGCAGTTCATTTTATTTTAGTTTTTTTTTAGAAAACAGTATAGAGGTTTTTGCTATTAAGTTGTGAGTTCCTTCTACATTTTGAATACTAACCCCTTTACAGATATATGGTTTGTAAATATCTTCTCCCAATCTGCAGGTTGCCTTTTCATTTTGTTGATAGTCTCCTTTGCCGTGGGGGAGCTTTTCAGTCACTGTAGTCCCATCTGTTTGCTTCCATGCAGCTTTCTGATTTGAGTGGCTCCTCAGGTGAGCTTGCCACAGGGAGCCTGCAGACCTACTTGGCCCAGGCCCTGTGGTAGTTAAGAGTCTCACTGTAAATGAACATACTGGCACATTCTGTATGTATGTAGCAGCCTCATGGGAGTAGATCTTGAACTCCCACCACGCTCACCCATACTCCCCTCTGGGTGCCCTGAAGAGCCAGAGTCTGGAGCTACTGGGTGAAAGCCACCACTTGGGCTGCAGTGCTGCTGCCCCCGGATTCTCCCTGTGCAGCCAGCCACCCTTGGCCCCTACCTTTCTGTCCTGGGTGTTGGCTTTAACTGATACAGTAATGTTCAATGTTAGCTCTGAGGGAGCACTGCAGCCTACATCTTTTATCCTAAAAACAGAAATCCGCCTTTGAGATAGTAACTCACAGCCTATGGCTTGCTTATTCACAACTGATTTGTGAATTCTTTGCCATAGTTATAATTCCTTTCTATTCTGGATTGCCTGGCAGCCAACATTATGTCTCACATAGATTCATGCATATATCATATATAAAAATATATTTCCTTATTTCTGTATCTTTCCTTTTTTTCCCTATATCCTGATGCAGAGACTCAGAATCTAATAATGCTCACCACTTGCCAATTAAGAGTCTTACCATATAATTCTTATCTTCCCAGGTCTGTATATATTACATTAAGTTCAAACCTGGCAAGTCTCCTCCTTGACACCTACTGCTGGGTAAGTGACTCACACAGGAACCAGAGAAAGAAAGGTGGCACAGGCATTTAAACCTACCCTGCCCGGTAGCATGTGCTAAGCAGGCATTCCAGTGTCTGGGGACTGACTCACAGAGTGAGGCCTTCTGGGGCTTTAGGTTTTTCTTACCCAGAAAATAGGATCAACACCACTGCCATCATGAATTATTCAACACGTGCCTGGGCTACTCCTTGGTGAACAACAAAATAATGGAAACTGACAAAATTGATTTGTGGTGAATTTTTAGTGAAGCCAAGTTCATGGCAAGTGAGCAAGGGCAAGCAGGGCTCAGAGGAACCTGACCACAAAAACGGTCAGCCCACAATTCCCCTGGAACATCACTACCTGGCCAACAGCACAGCCAGGCCAGAGGACTGTACCAGGCTTCTATTCCTCTGATGGCTTGGGGGAGGTGAACACTCTCTCCCATGGAAAAAGCATAGGCACTTGGACTCACCAAACCAGTTCCCCAGCCAGAGGATGGGCAAGACTCTTAAAGCATTTCATGAAGCATTTGAGTTACTAGATAATTAGAAACTCAATTACCAAATCTCTAAACATAATTTCAGCTGCTTAGCAGAGTGCTAAGAAAGAAAGGCTTCAATTCAGCACATTTTGAATTTTACATTAGGGCTTCACTAATTAGAAGGAAAAAACATATTGGCACCATGTCTATCCTTCCATTAATCTTCCTCAACATATATTCTGCTGCCTGTTATTATATAATCATTAAATGTAAAATATTAAACTGGACATTTGACTTTATTGATCACTTTATGGGCTAAGGATACAGCAAGTAATTATCTGCGAAGACAGATTCATCGATTGGGCTGTCATTGGAAGAGCTGAAATTGACACATAGTTGATTATTATTCTAGTGTACTGTTTTCATCAATTATTTTGTCTCATTCTCTTTCTCATCAAGAGTTGTGTATTTACAGTTTGTTTCTATTTAAAAATTCAAAAAGCAGACTTTTTGCCCTGAAACCAGATGGGTGGTTTTCTGTGTAAATCAGAAACTCTGCAGTTTAAGTATACAGACTTACTTTTATAGACTTGCACATTTTATCTAATCTAATACCAGGAAACTTTAGACTAGTATTTTATCTCTCTACACCTCAGTTTTTCTACTTGAAAAATAATCTTATGTCATCTGGATTTTTTTCCTTCCTTACTCTGCTTGTTCCTTCAGTATTTAAATTCAGTACACTTTGATAAAGAGGTATGGGGCCCTTCCAATGTTCCAGGCACTTCGCAAGATGCTGAGGATGCCAAGCTTCCTTGAGGACAGGGATGCTTACAGCCTAGTAAAGGAGACTGATCTGGGCCTAAATAAAGGGCATGAAAGAGTCTAAGAAGGTGGAGGCTGAGTGTGAGCAATAACTGGAACTCAGCAGCCTTCTGGTTCATTCTGATGCAGGGAAAGATGTTTTTAAATACTGTGCTAGCAACAGGATCAAAGTCACCTACCATATTCAGGGCATGGAGAATGGGAAAAAAGTAAGGATTATTTTTAAATGCCTTCCTGGGACATGGAAGAAGGCAGATCTTGGAGCTCACCTATTTCAGAACTTAACAGCTGACTTCATGGATGATCTCTAACACAGACTAGAGTTTCATGGAATTCCTTTCTTGGAACAGATTTGTAGAGAAGTCCTTATGTAGTGTTTTGCCTAATTCCCATTTGTTTAGGTCATGGACATAGAATTTAGCAATATAGCTTGTGACATACAGTTCTTTCCATCTTTAATTTTATACCCCATATGGACAGGGACCATCACTTCAATTTTTTCTTACCTGTTTATTCCCACTTCTTTGTATTTCTGCTTTCAGTAAGTATTCAATAAAAGATAATAAAAGCTTCTTGTGAGGTAGAGAGTAGTGACCCACTTGAATAACCCAGCTTCCATGAAGGTGAGTTCTAAATTTCAATTAGAATAGTTTGAGCACATGGTAGATATACATTAACTTCTCTCAGTTTACCTGGGACAAAGCAGTTCAGGTCACTTTCAATAATGGGGGCTTGATGGCTGATAACATGAATATATGAAATTGAAATTGATTTCACTTAAGCATCTTTCCAATATTGACATGGGACACAGCATAGTGTCATGGAAACATCATTGTATACTGGATAAGAAACCTGGGTTTTGGTCTCAGTGACCCTAGAAGGTGATCCAACCCTTGTCAACGAAGTAGGACCAGATACTCAGGAAAGGCACTTCTCACTCTGAAATTCTACCATTCTATTTTGCCTTGAGTTAGGTAGACCAGTAGTTAGCATTCACAACGGCAATTAAAAGATAACGCAGTATATTCAAATTGCATTTTCCAAGGATTGCAATTCTAGGAATTCACAGACTACACCAGAGTTTAAATCTCTTTGCTCCTACCCAACCCAACTCCACCGACTTTGTGCATTCTCACTGCATGTATGTGGCTAAAGGAAAGAAAATGATTTGCTATTAAGTTATGATGACTTAGGCTTTGGAAAGTATTTGTGAGTGGGCAACAATTATTTTTTGAATTTTCAAGTAAATCTGTAGTATGTTTTTCTGTATCATTACAGAACTGTGGAAAGATTGTTTTTGTTTTGTTTTACTAAAACTCCAGCATTTTTAGAGTAGAAGGTCTCAATCTTTCTTTACCTTTTTCCTTTTTTCTTTTTTTAATGTCTACTTGAAACTGTGAACTATTTCCTAGAATAATGATGAAGCTCATAAATAAAACAGTTTGCCTACAATTTCAGGTTAGTGGGAAGGGCATAGGGAGCTGTTTCCAGGTTAGGAATCCCCCCACCCCAGGCCTATTGTAGGGCCAGGTTTAGCTCTATATGAATATTTTTATCTTTAACCCTCTTAGTTCTGCTACCTACTAGCTATGCAACCACAAACAAGTTGCTTAACCTTTCTGACCCCCCTTTGGAAACAGAGGAATTATATTTACTTGCAATTGGTTGGGAGCACTAACATTATTAACCAATGTAAGTAAAGCACCTAGTACTGTGAATGTTTACTCACTATATGTGTTCTTCCTCTTTCTCATTTCTTTTCTTAATCTCAAACTCACATAACGATATGCTTTCCTTCAGCATTTTGGAGTCCCAACTCTTTTTGTATTTTCCACATTCTTCGTTAATACCACCCCCACCTCTAACTTACTCTTTGTATTGTTCAGTCTTATATAATACACTGGATTTCTTCCTTTTTGTTTTAAAATTTTCTACTATTTAGGAACAGCACCATTGTGCTTCTTTTGCCAAAATGGGGTTCATTTTTAATTCTCCAGCTTTGCTACTTCTAAGGTAAAGCCTTAGTCACATTAGCATGGCCTGGAATTTCCCATTTTAAATCTTTCCTGGGGCTGAAAATTAATCTTTCCTTAGGCAGTACCTAAAGGGTATGCGTATTGAGTGATCTAACGATCAATTAAACACTCGCTGAGCTGCGGCAAAGAAACTATTTCTTTACACAAAAAGAGGCAATGGTAATGCAGGTAGAATCCAGGAACATTGTGTTAAACTTGCCTAGGCTCTGAAAGGAACACTGGGATCCAAACCTAGTGGGTGACATTGGGCCTCAAGAGTACAGGAGACAGAGTGGAAAACTAATTCTTATTGAGCAACAATTATGTGCCTGGTAGAAGTCAAAGGTTGCAGTATGGAGGCCTACAGCCCACAAGTGTGGGGTTTTCTGTTTGTTTTAAAAAAATCATAGATCTAGGGGCACCTGGCTGGCTCAGTTGGTTGAGCGACCACTCTGCTCAGGTCATGATCTCACGGTTTGTGAGTCTGAGCCCCGAGTCGGGCTCTGTGCTGCCAGCTCAGAGCCTGGAGCCTGCTTCTGATTCTGTGTCTCCCTCTCTCTCTGACCCTCCCCCACTCATGCTCTGTCTCTCTCTGCCTCAGAAATAAACATTAAAAAATTTTTTTAAATAAAAAAAATCATAGATCTACATTTAAAAGAAGAAACATTATATGTATATACATCATATATGCACACAAGGATGTTATGACTTCTGAAAAATCAGTATATTTTGCAACACTACGCTCAAATTCTTACATGGCAACAAGTTAGAGGAAACCGGAGACACTATCATTATGGAGGTACAAGCTCTGAAGGTTACTTGTGTGTACATTTTGTACCTGGTCCTTTTGCCTCCCATTTACTTCCTTTTTGGTAAACCATTGAAAATCTGACTCTTCTCTTTTTTCTCTTTCCCTATATATATATTTGTATGTATATGTGTGTGTATATACAATATGATATGTATGTATATATGTGTGTGTGTGTGTATGTGTGTGTGTGTGTGTAATAAATAAGACACTATATATATGTTTAATTTCTTTGATGCAGATGATGTTGGCTCTGTTACAAATGAGAAAATGTGAAGATCCTCAAGTGACTTAGAGCACAATTGCGAGGAGACAATGAAGACATGTCACCTGAACTTGCCTACCTAATGTAGCCCTACAGGAGTGGTTCTGAACCATGGACACTTTTGGTTCCCAGAGGACATTTGCCAATTTGTGGAGACATTTTTGGTTGTCGCACATAAGCCATCTAGTGGATGGAGGCCAAAGATGCTGCACATCCTGCAATGTATAGAAGAACCCACTCACTATAACCAAGAATTATTTGGTCCAAAATATGAAATCATCAGTAGTGCCAAAGTGGAGAAACCCTGCTCTAGAGGGCTGTGGCCATGCTTATAAAAACATCACTCTCTAGAGGACCTTGTTACTGTCTTGGTAACAACAAGGGGTTCCTGTCACTATCTATAGCAACCATGGAGAAGCTTTGAGCTGTCAAAATTTCACACGATTGAGATCCTCTCTCCCATCCCGGAGAATCCAATTAATGTTTTAGGAGGTGGGAGACAAACCAGAACTGAAATAATGTACTATCAGCAGATCCTCACTGTAGAAATTCTCAAAGACTCATGGAAGTATTTTGGGAAGAAGGAAATGATTAAAAAAACAAAACAAAACAAAAAACTGGAATGCAAGAAGAAAATGGTAGGAGCATTAAAAAGGTTGATGATATATAAAACAATAACAATGATGTCCAATTTAGGGAGTTAAGGAAATAAGTTGGAACAAAGTGTCTAGACAAGAGTAGCATGTAAATGGCACATGGAAATGGAGTGTGAAAGTTCTAAATTCCTTAAAGATAAAGCTACTCATTGAAATTATAATTTGTTAAGATATATAAGCATATTAAAATTTTAGGATAATGACTAAAAGAATAAAGATAAAATATATAATTTCCAAGTTAATGAAGGGAAAAATTCAATGGGGGGTGGATCTCAATCCAAAAGAATGAGGGAAAAAGGAAAATTTAAAACAATTGGAGCAATATGAAACAAATCACAAAAGAAGGTGGTAAAATAAATCCAAATATATGAGTAATCATGATATATGTAAATAGACTAGAATTTATAAGTTTAAATTATCAGACTAGATAAAACATACAAATCCAGAATGTATGTTCTATATACAAGGAAAACATTACAAATTAAAGAAGCAATTAAAAGGTTTTTTTAGGGGCACCTGGGTGGCTCAGTTGGTTAAGCACCGGACTTCAGTTCAGGTCATGATCTCACAGTTCGTGGGTTTGAGCCCTGCATCGGGCTCTGTGCTGACAGCTTGGAGCCTGGAGCCTGCTTCTGATTCTGTCTCCCTCTCTCTCTGCTCCTCCCCTGTTCATGCTCTGTCTCTCCCTCTCTCTCAAAAATAAATAAACATTAAAAAAATTTTTTTTAAGTTTTTTTAAATGAATAAAAATATAATACGCAGAAGAAAGTTGATGTAGCTATATTAATATAGGCAAAATAGAGTTTAAGGTAACAAGCATACTATAGATAAAGATGATCACTATATATTGTTAAAAGTTTAGATTTACCAGGAAGATACAACAATTCTAATTTCCGTGTATCTAACAAGATACCTACAAAATATTTAAAGTAAAAATTGATAGAATAAGGAGAAATTGATAAATCTATCATCTTGGTGGGCAATGTTTTCACTTTTGATAGATAAGAAACCAGTAATGATATAGAGTATTTGAACAACATAAGCAACAAGTTTAATCATGCACATAAAACACTGCTTCTGACAGCTGGAGAATACATATTCTTTTTGAGCTCAAAAGGAATATTTATAAAAAGTGGCCAGACCTAATGTGAATCTCAACAAGTTTGAATAAAAACTAATATCAACTGGTATCATACAGCCCACCATACAACTAGATCAGTATTGTTATAGCAATAATTCTGAAAATTAAAAAGTATGCTTCTGTTTACCTCATGAGTAAAAGAAGAAACTAAAATGGAAATTAGATGAAACTTACCAGTTTTAAAAATGCTACCTTTCAAAATTAGTGAGAGACAACTAACATGATACTTGAAGGAAACTTGTAATCTTTTTTTATTTTTAAAGAGAGCAAGTGAGAGTGTGAGTGGGAAAGAGGGGTGGAGGGAGAGAGAGAGAGCGAATCTTAAGCATGCTGAGTGTGGAGCCTGATGTGGGGCTCGATCCAAAGACCCTGGAATCATGATCTGAGCCAAAATCAAGAGTCGGACGCTCAACTGACTGAGCTACCCAGGCTCTCCAGGAAATTTATTATCTTGAATGCTTACATTATGGTTTCAAAAATGGTTGAAAAAATTATTAAGCCATGAACAAAAATGTTTATTAAAAAAAACACAACAGAATAAGCCAAAGTAAAATATTTAAAAGGTAATAATAAAGGTAAAAGCAGAGATTAATGGAATGTAAGACAAAACAATAATTGAGAATATAAATTAAGTTGAAAGTAGTTTCTTTAATGGGAATAATACATAAACTATCAGGAAGACTGAAGAAAAAAAGCAAAGAAAAAAGGCACAAAATAATATTAGGCATAGAAATGCAACATAAATACAGAGGGAGCAGAGATTTAAAAGGTAAAAAAGAATATTATGAACAAATTCAATAACACATTTGAAAGCTTGGGTAATGTGCAAATTCCTGGAAAAATACAAATTACTGTAACTGTCAAAAATTAAAGAGGAATTTCAAATGTTCTTAAAATGTTCTTATAAAAAAATTGAATCAGTACCCAAACATTTTTCCTACCAAAAAAACTCTAAGCTCAAGAGGATTCCAAGGTGAGTTCTAACAAATGTTCGAGGAACAGATGATTCCAATCTTACATGAATTATTCAGCAAATTGAAAAAGGAACCATTCCCAGCTCATTTTATTAAGTGAATATGTGGGTGGGTGTGTGTATGTGTGTGTGTGTATGTTTGTGTTTATATATTTTCTTCTAAAAGTTTTAAGGTTATAGGTTTCATTATCTCCTTATTTTACCTGAAACTAAAAATTTATGTGTGTGTGGATATGTATATATATGTATATACATGAATATAAATTGTTTAGCACCAATTTTTGAACGTGTGTGCACACATGTATATGTTTGTATGCATGTGTGTGCACATGTGTATTTGCCAGAGATGAAGAGTAATAAGTCCTTTCACTGAGGCATACTCAGACTAGGAGGAATGCAAACAATAACACCAATACAACAGAAGAGGACCCATAATCTGCCTGAGAAGGCTAGAGAAAGTAGCCTTCAACAAAGAGAAGATACTTCCTTAAGGATGAAAAGGAGTTTGTCAAATCAAGAAATGGGAGAAGGAATAAAAAGTAGAGGAAGACCTATTTTAAAAGCACATATTTATAGAGGTTTTATCTAGTACCTAACGGGAAAGATGTATCTCAAGAAGACAATGTTGCTGGGGAAAAAGTGATAGAGACATTCATTGAGATTTAAGTTCTGTCTCTTTTTTTCTTGGTCTTGGAAATGACTCATTGGCTCAGCATTGAGAGTAAGGACAAGAGTACTTTTTATAGTCAATGGAGAGTCTCTACCACAGACATATGGAAATATTCCAGAGGTATGGGTATCTTGCTTTGGCTTGGATCATGTTTAATCACTGTTTCTTAGCCGACTACACACTGTCATTGATGTGTGTGCTTGTGTCTGAGTGTGGGAGATGGCTATCAGTTTTAAAGTTCTTAATGTCACCATCTAGGGACACCTGGGTGGCTCAGTGGCTGAACATACAACTCCTTTCAGTTCAGGTCACGATCCCAGAGTGGTGGGATTGAACTCTGCATTGGGTTCCATGCTGAGCATGGAGACAGCTTAGATTCTCTATCTACCTCTGTCCCTCTCCCCTGCTTGCGCTATCTGTAAAATAATGAAAACATTTCACCATCAAAACAATCATATTTCTGAATGAAAGTTCTGTTTGAGCATCTCAATGGTAAAAAAAAAAAAAAAAAAGCATTTGTGGGTGTGCCAGGGTGGCTCACTTGACTGAGTGTCCAATTCTTGGTTTCAGCTCAGTCATAATCTCACAGTTCATAAATTTGAGCCCCAAGTCGGGCTGTGTTCTGACAGTGCAGAGCCTGCTTGGGATTCTCTCCCTCTTTCTCTCTGCCCTTCCCCCACTCTCTTACTCTCTTTCTCAAAATAAATATTTTTTTTTAAAAAATAAGCATTTGTGAATTTATAATCCTTTGCTTTTATTTACAGTATTGAGCTAATTTATAAGTCTTTCATGAGACTCATTTATAAAATTCAAACCCTTTCTCTCATTTACTGACAGTCTCAAACTATCAGAAGAGAGAATGTTTTCTTGGTAAAACAGATTTGATAATGAAAGAATTTTTTAAAGTACTAAATTAATTATTAATTTATTGACTATCCTAAGCTCTGGAAAGAAGGAAAATCTATCTGTAACCAAGAAGTGTTTCTCTACTGGGATTTTATTTGCCATGATACATCAAGTGGTCAATATAAACTGAGCATCTTAAACATATTTATATTCTGTCACTTGTGTATTATTTGTTACACATCAAAAATAAATGCTTGAGGAAATAAGACATATTGTAAAGAGTAACTGTTTACAACTGACCATAGGTGTTAAATTTTTCTTTAACTGGTGATTTTTTTTTTCTTGTTAAAACATTCATAAACCCAAGGAAGCTTCAATATTTCCTACATTTCTAACCCCAAGTTCATGAGTATATTGCTACCATTGGACTAGAATTTGCATTTATACTATTTTGAAAAGGATTTGCTAAGTTGTTTTAGAGTGTATATTATTGGGCTGAAAGTTAATATGTTTTTAGAAAATCAATACAAATTATATGGCACTAATAATTAGATCAATAACTAATATGGTTATTATACATAAATCTCATCAACTTATGAACACAGAAGCAGAATTTAAATCCATTAATTCATTAATCCAGGCATTCATTTTTCATTCATTTATGTAGCAGAAGTGAGTTAAAAACATGACCAGGTACCAATTAACAATTATGCCAAATCTTCACTGTTATCATAGACTGTAACAAATATTTTTCTCGTAAGTATTTTCATAGCACCTGACCAAATGTTAGGTAAGATCAGTGTTTCCACAATGGCTGTGAACCTCCTGCAACAGAATTATTTAAGGTCTATGTTAAACTACAGATTCCTGGTCCATCTACTCCCTCTATTAAGATAGTTGTTAGTGGTCCATAGAAATTTAGTTTAATGGGTTCTCCAGATGATTCCTAAAGATCTCAAGTTTGAGACAAATTCTGGGGAAGATGGCAGAGTAGGAGGATCCTGGGCTCACCTTGTCCCACATCAGTGTAAATGACCCAGTGAAAGTGACCTGAAAACTGGCAGAACACATCCTCCAGAGCTAAATGTAAAGAAGCCACATCAAAGAGGGTAGGAAGGGCAGAAATGTAGTTGGGAGCCAACCTGACCCATGAAACTATCTATGGGAGAGAGGGATGCAATGGGCGCAGAGACAGGAGAGGAGCAGACCCCACACCAGGCAACTAGGTACAGAGGACCTGCACTGGGAAAAAGAATCCCTGTAACATTTGGCTTTGAAAACCAGAGGGGCTTAACTTCTGAACTTCTTACAGTGGGGCTTAACACTTGGAACTTTAAAAACCAGTGGGCTCAATTCTGGGAGAGCCAGAGTGAGACAAAAATGAGTCCAGGCCTTTGAAGACACAGCACAGAAAACAGCCCCACTGAGATACAGCATAGAAGCAGCAGTTTGAAAAATGCCTGAAGTATATGGGAAGGACATTTATTTACTAATCTCAGCATGTGCTCGAGGGGCAGGAGTCTTTGGGAGACTTCTCCAAGAACAAAAATGCTGGAGGGTACCACTTTCCTCCCCCACAACCTAGCCTAGATACATGGACACCTGCAGGAACCAGTGTAGCAAGAGCACTTTCCACCTAGTTTGCTAACACCTTCTGCACCTGTGTTCCCCTGTGAACTATCCCCTCCAGCCTGGCCCTGGCAGCTTTCCAAAGAAGCTCCAGGTCCCCTCCCATAGCAGACCAGTGCAAACCTTGGTAATATCATGTGTCCCACACCCATGTTCTCCTATGGACCTGCCCCCTCCAACATTCCCTTAGTAGGAGTGCACCCAAGGCATTGCCACAATCATGGCAGTGTGCAAGCAGCCCCAACAGGGGTCAGCACTACCTTAAAATGACTCCCACCCCATGAAGAGGAAGAAGACCACAGATAGCAGTATGACTATGGCTCTAGCAATGGGCTGGGGGCAGACCTCTGGTCTGACTGCAGGGCGCCAGCCACCAATGAAAGCTTCTTGGGGTACAACATGGGGAAAGCACCCTGTAGTTCAATACTACCACAGCTCTGAGAAACAGCTGATCTAACCCAACTCAAGCCCAAGGTGGCCTAGACTAGCCCACTAACAACACAGGGACCAAACCCTGCCCACAACAGGCAAAGAGAGCTCTTGCAGATGACTGGACTGAGGCAAATGTCACTCAGCCACAGCAGTAGGGCATACACAACACACATAGGAGACACCCCTCAAGTGTCAGGTTCTGGTAAACAAGGGACATTGCACTACAGGGCACTATAGACCTCTCCTACATAAGGCCATGCCTTTCAAAAGCAGGAAATGTAGCTGACCTTTCTAACATATAACACAGAGAGAGACAAAATGAAGAGATGGAGAAATATGTCCAAATGAAAGAACAGAACAAAATCATAGCAAGAGAGATAAACAAAATAAATGTAAGTAATATACCAGATAGATAATTTAAAGTAATTGTCATAATCACTGGACTTGAGAAAGAGTGGAGGACCTCAGTGAGACTCACAACAAAGAGACAGAAAACATAAAAAGAATGAAAGATGAAGAACTCAATAACTGATTTAGTGTATTAAAAATACACTAGAGGGAAGAAATAGAGGTAGCAGAAGAATGGGCCAGCGATCTGGAGGACAGAGTACTGGAAAGCAATCAAGCTGAGCAGGAAAGAGAAAAAAGACTAATAAAAAATGAAAATAGACTTAGGGAACTCAATTACACCATCAAGTGTAGTAACATTCACACTATAGGGATCCCAGAAGGACAACAAAGAGAAAAGAGGGCAGAAAATGTATTTGAAGATATAATACCCGAAAACTTTCCAAATGTGGGGAAGGAAATAGAAATCCAGATCCAGGGGGCACAGAGAATCCCAAAAAAATCAACTAAAAGAGGTCCACACCAAGACACATAATTGAAATGGCAAAAAGTAGTGATAGAGAATTTTAAAAGCAACAAGAGCAAAGGAAGCAGTTACATACAAGAGCAAGTCTATAAGGCTATCAGCTGGTTTTTCAGCAGAAACTTTGCAGACCAGAAGGGAGTGATCTGATATATTCAATGTGCTAAAAGGGGGAAAAACAAAAAAACAAAACCCTTACAACCAATACTCTATGCAGCAAGCCTATTATTCAGAATAAAAGGAAAGAGAAAGAATTTCCCAAACAAAACTTAAAGAAATACATCACCACTAAGCCAGCCTTACAAGAAATGTTAAAGGGGCTCTTTGAGTGGAAAGGAAAGATCATAAGCTGGAGTAAGAAAAGTAGGAAGTACAAAAACAGTAAAATTAAGTATATCTATAAAAGTCAGTCATGGGATTACAAAATGAAAGGATGCAAAGTAGGACACCATATATCCAAAACATGGTGGTGAGGGGGAGTAGTAAAAATTTAATGCTTTTAGAATAGGTTCAAACTTAAGCGACCATCAACTTAATACAGACTGTTATATGCATAAGATGTTATATGTAAACCAAATGGTAACCACAAATCAAAAACAAGTAATAGAATGCAAAAAAAAAAAAAAAATAGAGAAAGGAATCCAAGTATATCACTAAAGATATCCAGAAAGCCGTGAGAGAAGAGAGTAAAAGAAGAAAGGTACAGAGAAAAACTCCAAAAACAATTATAAAACAAGTAATAAAATGGCAGTACGTTCACATCTATCAGTAATTACTTTGAATGTGAACAGACTAACTGCTCTAATCAAAAGGCAAGGGTGACAGAATGGATTAAAAAAGGAAGACCCATTTTTATACTGCCTATAAGACTCATTTCAGACCTAAAGACACAGGAAGATTGAAAGTGAAGGAATGGAAAAGAATTTATCATGCAAACAGATGTCAAAAGAAAGCGAGGTTGCTATACTTATATCAGACAAAAGATACTTTAAAACAAAGACTGTAACAAGAGACAAAGAAAAACACTATATAATCATAAAGGGACAATCTAACAAGAAGATATAATAATTGTAAATATTCATGCACCCAACGAGAAGCACCTAAGTACATAAAACAATTAATAACATAGGAGAAATCATTGATAGTAATACAATTATAGCAGGTGTATACAATTTACACCAATGAATAAATTATCCAAATAGAAAATCAACAAGGAAACAATGGCTTTGAATGATAGATTAAACCAGATGGATCTAACAGACATATTCAGAGTATTATTTTCTAAAACAGCAGAATACACATTCTTTTCATGTTACACATGTAACATTCTCCAGCACAGATCACATATTAGGCCACAAAACAAGTCTCAATATATTCAAAAGGATTGAATCCATCTTTTCCAATTACAATGCTATGAAACTAGAAATCAACCACAAGAAGAAAATCTGGAAAGAACACAAATACGTGGAAGTTAAAAAACATGCTACTAAATAATGAAAGGGTCAACCAGGAAATCAAAGAGAAAATAAATGGAGACAAATGAAAATGAACACACAAAAGTTCAAAATCTTTGGGATGCAGCAAAAGCTGTTCTAAGAGGGAAGTTTATAGTTACACAGGCCTACCTCAAGAAGGAAGAAAAAACTCAATAAACAACCTAATCTTACACATAAAGGAGTTAGAAAGGGGAAAATAAAACCCAAAACCAGAAGAAAGAAGGAAATAATAAAGATTAGAGCAGAAATAAAAGAAATAGAAACCAAAACCAAAACCCCACAATAGGACAGATCAATGAAACTAGAAGCTTTTTAAAAGATCAACAAAATTGATAAACCTCTAGCCAGACACATCATTATTTTTCAAATTTTAAAAAAAAATCAGAAATGAAAGAGAAGAAGTAACAACTGACACCACAGAAATACAAAGGATTGTAAAAGAATATTGTGAAAAATTATATGCCAACAAATTGGACAATTTAGAAGAAATGTATAAATTCCTAGAAACATAATCCCACCAAACTAAATCAGGAATAGAAAATCTAAACAGACTGAAAACCAACAATGAAATTGAATTAGTAATAAAAAAAAAACCCAAAAAACAAAGTCCAGGAGCAGATAGTTTCACAGGTGAATTCTACCAAACACATGAAGAAGAATTAATACAAATTTTCCTCACACTATTCCAAAATATAGAAGAGGAAGGAAAGCTTCTAAATTCATTCTATGAGGCCAGCATTACCCTGATATTAAAACCACTACAAAAAAAAAAAAAGAACTAGAGGCCAATATCTCTGATGAAAATAGAAAAATTCTCAAAAGAATATTAGCAAACCAAATCCAACAATACATTAAAAAAATCATTCGCCACAATGAAGCGGAATTAATTCCTGGGATACAAAGACGTTTCAATATTCGCAAATCAATGTGATACATCACATCAACAAGAGAAAGAATAAAAACCATCTGATCATTTCAATAGATGCAGAAAATTCATTTAAAAAAGTACAACATCCATTCATGATAAAAACCCTTACCAAAGTTGGCTTAGAAGGAACACACCTCAGCCAAATAAAGGCCCCATATGAAAAACCCAGAGCTAACATACTCAATAGTAAAAAACTGAGAGCTTTTCCCCTTAAGGTCAGGAGCAAGACAAGGATGTCCAGTCTCACCACTTTTACTCAACATATTACTGGAAGTCCTAGCCAGAGCAATCAGATAAGAGAAAGGAATAAAAGGCTTCCAAATTGGTAAGAAGTAAAACTTCCACTGTTTGCAGATGACCTGATACTCTATATAGAAAATCCTATTAAAGACTCCACCAAAAAACTACTAGAATTGATACATGAATTCAGTAGGGTCATAGGACACAAAATCAATATACAGAAATCCATTTGAACAGACAACTCCATTTCTCCAAAAATATATGGTTTACAAATGAGCACATGAAAAGATGCTCAATATCATCATCTCTAGTCACTGGAGAAATAGAGTTTAACACCACAAGATACTACTACACCTCTATTAGGATGACTACAAAGACTGACCACACCAAATTCTGGTGAGGAATGTGGAGGGACTAGAACATTCATACACTGCTAGTGGGAATATAAAATAGTACAACCATTTCGGAAAACAGTATAGCAGTTTCTTAAAAAGTTACATAGACCTGCCATGTGACTCAGCCATTATGCTCCTAGCTATACACTCAAAAGAAATAAAATATGTCCACATAAAAACTTATAGACAAATGTACATAGCAGCTTCATTTGCAACAAAAAGCCAGATACAATCCAAATGTCTATCAACAGGTGAATGGACAAAGGATATTATATTTATATAATGAATACTACCCAGCTGTAAAAAGGAATGAACTATGGATATACACAACATGTATGAATCTCCACATAATTATACTGAGTGAAAGAAGCCAGGAAAAAAAAAAAAAGAATGCATTCTGTATGATTCTGTTTATAGAAAATTCTAGAAAATACAAACTAATCCAAAGTGACAGAAAGCAGGTCAGTTGTTGCTTGGGGGACCACAGCAGGGTATGGAGAAGGAGGAGGGATGTAGTACAAGGGAAACAAGCACACATTTGGAAGTGATGAACATGTTCATTATCCTGATTCTGTGATCGTTTCACAGGTATATACATATGTCAAAACATCAAATTATGCACTTTAAATATGTGAAGTTTATTTACTTATAAACTTATTTACTGAGTTTGTAACTCAGTAAAGCTGTTAAGATAATTTAAATGGTGGGAGGAGAACAGTGATAAATCAGGCTCAATGATTACTATGAATAACCCTTGGGACCTGAAACAAAAGATTTCAAGTGAACCATTCTGTTGCTCATGCCAAGTGGTGCTGTTTCAGTCTTCACATTTATTACTTCACAGTAATAAAAGGCTGGGGCTGAAATAGCTTTGTCCTCTGATTCCACTGCTATCTAACATTTGACATCTAGTAATTTGTAATAGTAAAAAGTTTTAAAGACTCTATTTTTGTTGTGCTGATCAAATAAATCTAGAGGCCTCTCACCTCTTCTTTCTTAGGCTGGGTGTCTTCCAGCCATGTTCGAGAAAATAAATGCGAGACTCCCCTTACCTGGGAAGCTCAGGGAAAGCTATAGCACTCTCAAACGTCGTCGGAGTCCTTAAGCTAGTTAAGCTCTGGAAATAACCAAGGTTGTAATGGAGCATTAAAATAAGCTATTTTACACATGATAACACCCATACAGATTGTTCTTGACTTCTAACTTCACATACATGCTCTAAGTGGGGGCAAGAGTTTTCTCTTAGTATGGCCTTCCACTCTTCATGGCTCTCTCTGCCTCTAAAAATATTCAGAGGGTTGGTTTGCCATAGAGCAATCCACTGTGTCCCCAAATTCCAGGGACAGAGAACAAGCTCTCCAAGCAGCCTCCAACACTCCAGCATTGTAACACTTTCTTCGTACACTTTTTCCCCTTGTTTCTTTTAGTTCAGACCTTTTATATCATCAAAGTGTGCAATTAGCTAACGTTTATGAATGCAGTTTTCTGGGAAGCTGTATGCATGATCTAGCCCCCTGCTTTGGCATGAGGGCATTCTTGGCACCTATTGCTTTGTACTCAGCCTCTATCCCTGGATCTTTAGCCGCTTTGTACTCAGCCTCTATCCCTGGATCTTTAGCCGAAGCTGAAGTGGAAAGCATTTCTATTAATATTCTCTTAGAGAATTATAGATTGTTGACATTTCATAGCAGGAAAGAACCAAGAAGATCATGTAATTCAGGTGGAAAACAGGTTTTATCTCTCATTCTAAATTCATATGGTTGGTAGTGACTGCTTGGAATGGGAATGAGTAATGAGGCTCAGGATCAAGTTAAAGAACTCTGTCCAAGATGGCTGAGGTTGGCCAAGGCAGAGGGACAAGGCAACGAGAGCTGCAGACAGGGTGTCTACCACAGTCCAGCCATTTTTAGGATGAGGAATGAGTTCATATGAAAGGACAATTAGAGGTTTCTGATACACATTCTATGGCTTGTGATTATGTGCAAAATAAGGCTTAAGCTTTTTGAATGATCATTAAGACTATGAGACTTAGCTCCAATATGGATGCCCAACCTTATCTTCTGCTACCTCCCTGGCCCTCTATATATTTGGAGATCAGTAACAATGAACCATTTGTCTTTTCTTAAACTGACCATGAACTTCTATGTCTCTATGATTTTTTTAAATAATTTTTAAAGGTTGTTCCCTCCACTTAGAGTAGTCTGCTCCCAAATTCCCCATACTAAAATGCCAGATGCTTCATGAACTCCTCCCTAGGTTTCAAAGCTCCCTCTCTTCTCCCATGGCATTTGGTCATGCTTCTGCTACAGCAAAAATGTACCTGCCAGCTCCTATGGAGAGATGTTTATGTGTTTGCAAAACCCTCCATGACAGAGACTGCCACATCTCTCTCCATACTACTTCTCTGCTTCTTCTTTAATGGTAAAATCCCCAGTCTTTAGTTAACTACGTAAGTACTAGAATAAAGGCAAGATTTCTTTTAAGTTTTTTTAAATGTTTGTTTATGTTTGAGACAGTGCACACATGCAAGTGGGGGAAGGAGCAGAGAGAGTGGGACAGAGAGAATCTCAAGCAGGCTCTGAGCTGTCAGCACAGAGCCCCACGCAGGACTCGATCTCACGAACCATGAGAACATGACCTGAGCCAAAATCAACAGTCAGACACTTAACCAACCGAGCCACCCAGATGCCCCCAAAGACAAGATTTCCAAGCCCCTCTTTTAGTGAGGTATGTGGCCACATGACTGAGTGCTGACCATGTGAGAGAAGCAGAAATTCCATATGCAACCTCTAGGAAATACTGTTAGAGGGAAGGCCTGTGCTCTTCTCCTCCCTTTCATCTTCCCCTCTCTCTAGAATGCAGTTGTGGCACTGGAGGTTTAAGCAGACGCATGAGACCATGAGAAGAAAGCCATGTGCTAAAGATGGTAAAGTAACTTGATAGAAAGAGTCATGATATGTGGACTGGTTACCTCCTGACTTTGTTTACATAAGAGAAAATAAACTTTCCTCCTGCTAAAGCCATTACCTTGAGGTAAATGTCACTGTCACACCTCTCCTTCCTCCCCACTGCACCCCACTCCACACAGTAGACCATAAGCTCTTTGATGAAGTAAATTCCAGTAGGCATCTGCAAACCCAAAAATCTACAACAATCAGGCAGGTAGCATTAATGTGTGAATGGTTTGGGCCTGGGTAGGACCATGGAGCAATAAGCCTTGTGGCAAATGGGGATCTCTACAAACAAAACACAATACTTAGTTTGATCTTTTGCACTTGTTCAATGAATTAATGTAGCTTTTCTGAAAAGACTTTTTTTCCCTTGATAAACTTCTTTCCTTATTTGAGCATCCATAACACTATACTCTAATAGTATTTTAACCTCTCCCTAGCCTTTATTATGTTGATTTAAAAGCTCACCTCCTACTCCTAACTTTTTCTCAACTCCTTGAGGTCAGGGGCCACTTTTCCCAGATCTTTGTGTCCTCCAGGGCACTTCAGGTGCTGGTAGGCATTGCTAGATGCTTCTGCACTGACAGAGGTAAGGAATGGCCCAAAAAACATGCCCAAATGACTTCAAATCCACATTCATTTTTCATCCTAGCCCTGAGTTGGGTCTCATCACTATAGGTGGTACCACCCTGATTTACTTCCAGTTGCTGACAAATGTCAAGCACATGTACAGTCTGAGGATACGGATGCTGCAGCTCGCCAGGCTGAGGCACAGAGCTAACATGAGTTAGCTCACTCAGGAGGGGTTTTGGTGTCAGCTGTATCCTGCAGAAATCCTGCTTGTTTCTTTTAGTTGTGAAACAAAGCAAAAACCCACCTCCTCAGCCTGAGCAACTGTTTTCAATCAATAATTAAGTAACTTTAAGGTCCCGATCTAGACAAACTTATCAATATTTTCACTGAAAAGGAATCAATATAGACAGAGGGAAGCATCCAAATAAACCCTTTTAATGGCAGTGTTTGGGCTGTGAGAAGTAAATGAATTGATTAAATGAGTGGCCAGTATTGGCCGGCCTGCCAATGTGATTCTTTCTTCACTTTCACAAACAACTCCAACAACCCAGTTTGATGCTCTCCCTTGCTGTCATGTTACTTTGATAAAGCTCTGTTCTAAACCTACTCAAGAGGGGGTATTTGCTTATATTAAATGTAAGAGTGTTTCTGAGTTGACAATTATTGATAACTAAGGTGCTGTGTTAGTGCTTTACCCAAATCATTTAATACTGGCAAAACCCTACAAGAACCATATTATCATTATTTCCCATTTTACAGATGATAGGACAGTCTTTGGAAAAATGAAATACCTTCAAACAACATGGGCTTGAATGCCATTGGCCCACTTACATGTGGATTCTTTTGGTAAACATAGCACAATACTTTAAATGTATTTTCTTTTCTAATTTTTTTTAATAGCATTGTTTTCTCTAGCTTACTTTAAGAATACAGTATATAACATATAAAATATATATTAATCAACTGTTTATGTTATAGGTAAGGCATGCCCAGTCAACAGGAAGCTCTTTAGTGAAGTCTTTGGAGGTCAAAACCTACATGCAGATTTTTGACTGTGTGGAAAGTCAGGGCCCCTAACCCCCAAATTGTTCAAGGAGCAACTGTAGATCCTTGTCCCCAAATCACAATAGCTAGTAGGAGTTAGAGCCAATACTTTCACCTTGTTCAATTATCCCCTGCCCTACTCAGCCTCCTGTCCCACCAAATTGCATGCTAATATCATCCAATCTGCCGTTCTCACCACTGTAGACCCTGCTAATGGTCAATTCTGACACAGAGTGCAATGATGGAGGTTGGGCTCTTGGGGGGTGTGGCCATAATATAAAATGAGTGATCCCTTTAGACTCCATTCAGTTCCTCCCAGCTGAGCCATCTTTTGCCATCCTTCGCAACAGTCCTGGAGATTTGTCCTCAGAATCCAGAGTAGCCACCAGCTCTGTAAACTCAGTGAGTTTGTGTTAAAATCCCAGGTCCACGGTTCACTGGTCGTACAATCTTGGTCAAGTGATTTACTCTCTGTGAGCCTTGGTTTATGTGTTTTCACACTGGGGATAATGTTAGATGTGTTGTAAGGATTAAATGAGATTATTCATGTAGAACATGGTGTGGCACATATTAGTTATTATTTATCTTTTGAGAGAAAATTCTATTCTGCAAGTTACTTAGAAATAAATTGATGAAGAAAAGAGGATGATCTAGTTTAGGGTGGAGTCAAAACCTAAGTGTGGCTCTGAAGCCCTCCTACAGGTTGTGTGTGACTGCCTTGTGCACTGGCTGTGAAGAAGATTCTGGAGTAAGTTTCCAGACATCCTGAAGCATTGCCACAAACTTAGCATAAGTTTGCTGCCTCCCACTTCAAAGGTAAATACACATTTGAAGATGTAATTTCTGGGAGGTTTTTTTTTTTTAATCACATCTCATATGCGATAAAATAGATGAATCTCATAGACAAAATGTTGACTCAAAGAAGTCAAAAAATATGTGTATATGCTGAATACTAACTTGTGGTGATAAAAATCAGGATAGTGTTTACCTCTGGAGAAGTGGTATTGAGTGAGAAAGGGTAGGAGGGAAACTTCTGGAGTGCCTAAAATGTTCTATGTCTTGAATTAGGTGGGGGGCATGAGCACATACACACATGTGAAATTGTATTGAGCTTGACACCTTAAGATTAGGCACTTTAACTGTATTCATGCCATGCCTTAAAAAATTTTTTTTAAGCCCTACTTTGTGTTTTTCATCCTCTGCATGGCTGTCTCTGCATGTCTCCACTCTCACTGCCCTCCTGACATGGAGCTGGACTCCTCCCAGGACAACAGGGAAAGAAGCCAATGGAAAATACTGTCTGAGATGAAACACTGAGTGTGGGCCCTGCAATAAAAGGTGTTTACTAACTGCTCTATTGGTTTCTAAAACAGTGTCAACCTTCACATTCAGGATTTATTTGTAGATTAGGCTTCATATTTGCAACAAAGAAGTGAAAATTCTTTGTCAAGCCCCAACTTCAAGATCTTTAGGTGTGCACGTGTGTGTGTGTGTGTGCATGTGCACACACGCGCAACCACACTCCTTACCTGTGCATGTGGACTCACAAACTGGCCTTCCTTTCGTACTTAGGAAGAAGCTTTTCCTAAACACATATGTTGTCAGCATTTACGAACAGACCACACATATGAAAGGATGGGTCTGCATCTTTAACACTGAACTCACAAAGAATCAGAAACCACAAAGTTGGAAGGGCCCTTAGCAGGGCAGGCCATTCAGCTCATCTTCCTCCCCTGCCCGCAATCCTTTCAGTGGCATCCCTGACTGAGAGCTGTCACATTACAAGGAAGTTCCACTAAGAAACCCAGAGAGTTTCTGTCCTGTTGGCCACTGGGTCATTCGAGGATGTGAGAGGCTGAAGGGTGGACGTGGCCGAGAAAAGAGAAGAGCTGACAAATAGCTTTTATGTGTAATCAATATGGAACAATTCAACAGCAATAAGAATTGCTACATCTCCCCTTGGGCTCTCTGCCTTGCGTTCTAAAGCAAGCCACATTAAGTTTAGAGCAATTCAGGGCTTGGATTGTTGTAAATAGGTATGTCAGAGAAATGCAAAAGTTGCACTGGCATTTTGGGTCCGCTCTGCCCTTCAGCAGCGATGGAAATCTTACCTCCCATTACATCTGCCCCGGTCACCAAGGACGCTTCAGCTGCCCTCAGCTGTTGCGAGCCACTGCACATGCTTGCTTTCTTTGTAAATATTTTTTTTCCAAGGTTTACTGTTTTGAAAGAATAAATACACATTCTCATCCGTAAAGGTTGAAACTCCCCCTTTCCATCTCTCTCTGCCCTTCTTGGAATTGCCTCTCCCCTGTGGAGCACAGCTGAGAAGTGTTCACTTATGCTCGGCAGAAAAGGATTTCCATGTGACAGAATGGAAAAGCTCCAACAACAAAAGTGACCTGAAAATTGCACAAAAGCACTTACTAGCTGCTGATGGGTCCCAGTCATGAATAATTATTGATCTGAGGAGTCTGAAAGTTGGGTAATTAATGCTCGGAAGAGAGCAAAAGACACATTTTTAGAAGAAAGTAGATTATTTCTATGTCTCCAACCTATCCAGTCACATTTTAAGTACTTGCCACTGTATGTTTCTTTTCGAGAGAAAACAACCTAGTTAATATTTATATAGCAAAAGGTAACAACTGATAATGTGCATCAATTTTAAGCAAATCTCATACTTCGTCCTTGTTACAAAGCCAGCTAGAGCAGTCATTAGAAAATAAAAAGCTAAATCTCTACAGAGAGATATCAGAGTTGAAGTACATATTAAAGCAGAGAAGCCCTTTCTCCCAAAATTATGTGTGAAATATTTGCCTGGAATGCTTCATCAACCCCCAAAATATTAAATGCAATTTTCAGTGCCCAAAAGCACTGAAAACCTATCAGCTATTGCTTCTGTCTTTGGTGATGAATAGAATAAAAAATCGAAGCAATCATAACACAGAAGAAAGAAGGAAAACTGGCATTTCCCAGGTACCTACGATGAATGAGACATTGTGCTAGGATTAGAGTAATATCAACCTGTTAAGATGTTGTAAGGATTAAACAATGGGCACAAAGAGCATAGCAAAACACCTAGAATTCAGCAGGAATTTAGTAAGTTGTAGCTATTTGTATCAGGTTGTAAATATACGCAAACACACACAATCATCCACATGTGTGTGTGCGTGTATGTGTGTGTATAATCTTTTTTCATTTTTAAGGCTACAACAACCTGCTACTTAAGGTTTCTCAGCTAATATACTAATTAGTATTCAAACATTACAGGAAGATATAAGGGAAAAAACAAATGTCTCCCAAAGCCAGCCGCCATCAACATTTGTGGAAAATTCTTCCACAATTTTCTCTTTTTTTTTTAAAATGTTTATTTATTTTGAGAGAGAGAGAGCGCGCATGCGCAAAAGCGTGTGAGCGAGCACACACACAACTGGGGGAGGGACAGAGAAAGAAAGGGAGAGAGAGAATCCCAAATGGGCTTCGCAATGTCCTGGTAGAGCCAGATGCGGAGCATGAGATCATGACCTGAGCTGAAACCAAGAGTCACACACTTAACCGACTGAGTCATCCAGGTGCCCCCACACCTTTCTCTTTCCATACATGTGTGCATGCAGCCAAGCACACACACACACACACACACACACACACACACACACAAGTTTGTATAAGTTGCCTCACAGTGCTTATGCATCTCGCAGTCTGCCTCAAATTCAACAACCTGGCCTGGTGCCCACAAGGTAGATATTATTATTTCCATTTTGGGGAGAGTTGAGAAATCCAAGGCTCAGAGAAGTGTGTACATTTTCCTAAGGTCAGTCATTTTGCGACTAAGGGAGCAGAGCTAAAATCTGAAACTTCCTTTATCTAATCCAAACCCATGCTTTTTTCCACACAAAGAAGAAACATACAGTTATGCCTAGTAATTGCAAATTCCCCTTAAGAAAAATTCAGTTGTACACAAATTTACTTCTATAAACCTTTTTAGCAACTTGGTTCTACTAGACATGAATGGCAAGCTAGTCCTTTTGGGAGTAATTTTAAAAAAGAACTGAGGGGCCCCTAGGTGGCTCAGTCAGTTAAGGGTCTGACTTTGGCTCAGATCATTATCTCGTGGTTCATGGGTTCAAGCCCTGCGTCGGGGTCTGTGCTGACAGCTCAGAGCCTGGAGCCTGCTTCGGATTCTGTGTCTCCTCCTCTCTCTGTCCCTCCCATGCTCATGCTCTGTCTCTGTCTCTCAATAAAAATTTTTTTTTTGAAAATAGAGAGAAAGAGGCGTGCCTGGGTGGCTCAGTCGGTTGAGCGTCCGGCTTCGGCTCAGGTCATGATCTCGCAGTCTGTGGGTTCGAGCCCCGCGTCAGGTTCTGTGCTGACAGCTCAGAGCCTGGAGCCTGCTTCGGATTCTGTGTCCCCCTATCTCTCTGCCCCTCCCCCACTCATGCTCTGTCTCTGTCTCAGAAATAAATAAACATTAAAAAATTTTTTTAAAAAATAAAAAATAAATATAGAGAGAAAGAGCTGGGATTTGGGAATAGAAGAGAAGGTAAAGCAGATGGCAAAGAAAAAGGAGATTTTGCACTGTAGCCTTGGGAAAGATAAGGGGAGACGAGGGGAAATCAGTCCCTTAGAACTGTCTTTCTTAGGAAGGAGGAAGAGGGCCCAGCAGTGGCTGAATGTAGGAAAGGAGGGAGCATGCGCAGACCTAAGCAATTTAATCCCAAGCCATTCAGGTAGGGAAGAGCATTGAATACCTCCTCACAGAGTGCATTAAAGGCTTTTCAATACTTTTTCTATCTCCAGCAGCTGAGTTCCTCTGACTCCACTGCACACACTGGAGGTGACATCAGAAAAGAGGGCTCCCAGCCACAACATGAGGAAGGCATGGAACATTTGTGTAAGGGGTGAGAAAGACACATAAATATGCTTGTAGGCACACGTTCCGTTTACCGAAGCAAAGCAAATTGACAACTGTCCTAGTGAAATGGTGGGGAAGAGAGATACTAAAAACTTTCAAGCAAGCTAAATATGGTGAAGAGAAATAAATATGCTATGCATTATTCATAATTTAGGGGGAGATCATTGCTTGACTATATTTAGTATTTTTATGGTTTCTTTTTAATACAAAAACATTTATAAGAGCTTTTATGTGAATATTTCTGATATTTGTCTTAATAATTCCATTAAGATCTTCAGTTCCTCAAAAATGAATTCCCTCACCACAGTGGTTTTCCAAATCTGAAGTCCCACAGTTAAGGCGATTCTCCTAAGTAGGAAAATATTTGTCCAGACTCTACTGATTTAGAATTTATAATAATTACATGAGTGTTTTGAAATTTACTTTTGTACTAACCAAACAATGAAGACAATGTAAATGAATGTGTATTATAAGTAAGCCCAGAGAAGGCATAATTCTGTTCCATCAAAGGCAGTCAATAAATATTTGTTGAATGAACATTAATATAAAACTATAATATAGTTTATGTTGACTATATTAATTTATATTTATTATTAATTATTTATATTAACTATATTAGACTATATAATCCTTAGGGTCTTTGGCAACAACTGCTCCCAATTTCTTTTTTTTAATGTTTATTTTTGAGAGAGACAGAGCATGAGTGGGGGAGGGGCAGAAAGAGAGGGAGACACAGAATCCCAAGCAGGCTCCAGGCTCTGAGCTGTCAGCATAGAGCCCGATGCAGGGCTTCGAACGCATGAACTGTGAGATCAGGACCTGAGCTGGGGTCTGACACTTAACTGACTCAGCCACCCAGGTGCCTCTTAGATTGCTGATTTCTAATGAGCTTCTGCTCTGTATTAGAATGAGCTGGATCAGAACTCTATCCGGTGACCCTGGCCATTAGTTTGCAGAACTGGCTTCATAGGTGTGCATCCTGCATTGTGCTTGGTTTAACGCCCTCCTGTCACTATACTGAAATCCCTAATGATTTTATCTCTGATCTTGTGTTTTAGAAGTCAAATCCAGTGGAACTATGGAGCAGGGGCAGGAGCAGAGGAGTGATGCTCAATATGCATGTTCTCCCTTCCACGTCACTCCTACCTGATGCCCTAAGAGCACAGAATTCCAACGGACCCACAATGTCTGCGTGTTCAGTAAGACTCAAAGTGAGGACAAGGTAAATGTGTTCAACCTGTGACTGAGTTGAACCAGAACTTGTTTCAAATGCAGAAAGAAAGCAATGGCATTTTAAGAAGCACACATGACCAACAAACCCTATCATATCCTTTCTTACCTCCCTGAATCAGCCCACAGGTTGTGCTGCAGGTGGTGGCTTAGAAGGAAGGGGAAAGAGGGCAACTTGTGATTCCCTTTTCTTTCAGTCCTTCCTTACTCATCGGTAAGGTACAGGTAGAAAGTATTGATAGACTGTACTCATATCAAGAAGTGGGGGACGCCTGGGTGGCTCAGTCGGTTAAGCGTCCGACTTTAGCTCAGGTCATGATCTCACGGTTCATGGGTTCAAGCCCCGCATCAGGCTCTGTGCAGACAGTTCAGAGCCTGGAGCCTGCTTTGGATTCTGTGTCTCCCTCTCTCTGCCCCTTCCCCGCTCACATTCAGACTCTGCCTCTCTCAAAAGTAAATAAGAGCATTTAAAAAAAAAGTGGGGAAAAAAAGTGAATTTGGTGTACAGTTTCCACTGTTCCAGTAAGAACAAAATACATATGCGTGTGTGAGACACAAAATACAAATTGAGTGAGTGTGGTTATTCTGCAAATATGTTAAAAATGTTCCTGTGTTTGCATTTGAAATGGGCATTGAGCAATATAATGACAAACAGTAAAATTCATACTAATTATTCTAATTTTCAATTTTTCCTTTACATAGAATGACATTAAATGGCAAGTAAAAAAGGACCCTGACACACTAGACTACACAAGAAAGAAAAAACGCTTTATATTTTAGCATCTTTAATAGCATTTGTTTCCTGGATTTTGAACCGAGCCCTGCAATTTATGTAGCCAGCTCTTTCTATATTTATCTGACAGTGAAAATAGTTGTCTTATTACTTTTCACTGGCTCATTGTTCCATTCATTTGACCAGGATTCAGCATTCCCTACATATGAGGAATGTGCTAGGGACTGGAAATGTGGTAATGAACAAAATAGAATGTCCTCTACTCCTTTGGACCTCAGTGAATTTTTCTTGCCAGAAATATATGTAGTGCTTTATGTTTTAGTGTTCTCTAATTCAGATGACATTTTTCTTGCTGGGTCTAAATTAGTGACATTTAGTTTCCTTTAACTGCAGTAAGGAAGACTTGTTATTACTATGTTTGAACTCCTTCTGAAGGAGCGATTTTATCACTCAGGGTAAATCAGCAAGTACACAGAGTATGGGATCCGGGATGAGAATCCAGTGAGACAGGATAGGCTGGGAATCCAGGTGCCTGGGTTTCAACATAATCCCCACCTTTGGGTAAATGCGTGCTTATTTACCTGTTCTGGTGTCCGGACCTGAGAAGTGAGAATGTGCTGGCCCCACCCCTAACAAGTATACAGTGACACTGTAACCAGTAAGGAAGGAGCTGCCTTCTTAGTAGGAAGAGTCCCTGTATGCTTTCCAGGTGTCCACATTTGCTGTGTCTCACAAAGATGCCAAGAG
The DNA here is from genome assembly GCF_028749965.1 of Puma concolor. Lineage (NCBI taxonomy): Eukaryota > Metazoa > Chordata > Mammalia > Carnivora > Felidae > Puma > Puma concolor. Next base: position 76,824,226 of record NC_141674.1, on the reverse strand, counting down.
CCGACATCCAAAGGGACAGCAGTATGGTTCCCTGACCAGAAGATGTGGGGAGTCGTGGAGGAAGACAGAGAAGCCTGGAGAGGGAAGGTATGCAGCACCACTGGGGGAATGGCTCTCTGGGGCCAAGGTCTGGCTTCCCTGGAGAGGGTACAGGCTGGTCCAATCAATAGAGCCAGTAGCTACCCTCCAGTCTAAACGGTACTACATGTGCACAAAGTCCGATCACTTACAGTAACTTTCTTAGTACCGTTAACCGAGGCCTGTCTGGTCACTGGTCACAGCCCTTAGAAATCCCTCCCAAGTTTGTTCTCCATGGTGTAGGTAGCATCAGGAAGGGATGAATATGCCTCATGGGGGAGGGCTGTGTAACCAGAGCACTCATTCTCACCCACAAGGAGAATGGGGCTGCAGGGAATAGTGTTCCAGCTTTAAAAGAAGAAGCCAGAGTTCAGGGGCACAGACACAGATTTCCCTCTGATTGGCCCCTGTGCCCTCAGCAAGTCACTGAGCTTTCTAGGCCTCCGCTTCCTCATTCCTTAAATGATAAGTGAAGAAGCACATTTCACCTATCAACTAAATCTCAAACATGAGGTTTTTTCTTTATCTTTTGTCTACTGTCTTCTCCAGTTAATTCTTTCCAAAAACATGCCACGGCTCAGAGGTTAGGGACTTCATCTCCTTTGTCCTTGATTCCCCAGCACATGGTGTGCACATGACACACAGTAGGTACTTGAGAAATGTCTACCGGATGAATGTCTCTGTAAACGATCTCTGTGAATGGATGTTGCTTCCTACTATATCTCCTCCCAGAGAAAAGAGGCAGAAATCTATGGTAATGCAATAAGAGGGGGATAGCATTCTAATAGTTGATGACACAGAATACATTAAAGCAATACTCAGTCACCATACATTAAGTCTTTTTAATATAGCTTTTAAACAGCTTTTCTTATTAGCCAAATGAAATACAGTAATCCTTTAACTCTCCTGTGTCAGATTATCAGCTATTTCAAGTAAGTGTTAACATTTCTGTCACTGGCAAAAGTGAATTATGTTTTCCTTCCCAAGCTTGCATCAACATGCCCAACAAGCGGGCTGCACACGCCTCTCTAATGGGACAGTGTGAGGTGCTGCTGCTGGGTGATTATGAAGTAGCTCGACATCAGGGGGAGGGGGTGTGTCAGCCCCACCCGGCAGCCCGAGCAGGGCCAGAGAGCCTTTGCAATGAGTGAATGAATGAATTGGGGTGTCATCCTGCGTGAATAACAGGGCTCCTGTAACCTCCCTGGCTTTGTTCTGTAAATAGCCTGCACAGAAAATTCTAGATGTTGTTATCTCTCATGGCTTTCTATGTCAGGGACTCTGACAATACAGAGGAGGCCAGCTACTTTATAAACAAAGTCCCAATCTTTAGAAATCTGGAAAATCCTTCCACCAGGAAAATTCACTTGGGTGACACAGAGTTCTCAAAAATTTTGCAAACCAATGGATCACGGTATATCAGGGAGAGATTAAACTAAGAGAAAAGCTGCAATATAAATTCAAATTTCTTAGCAGGTGTTGAAAACAAGACAACAAGCCTAAAATGGATTTGTTTATGCTAAGCCCCACATCTCTAAATCGAGACTTAATTACAGTTTCGGCTCTCCCAGAAATGGAATCTTAAACCAGCAGATCAGGAATCGCCTGATCAGCATTACTTAAACAATTTCCCTTATAGACCCCTGCCATCATCTGTATGGGAAGCAACCCTGCAAAAATCAATCTGCTTTTTTGCCTAGTATTCCTCATCCCTGCTCCCTTCTACAGATAAAAGTCTTTTATTTGGCACAGCTCCTTGGAGCTCCTTTTTGTCTGCTAGATTGGATGCTGCCTGATCTGTGAATCGTTGTATAAAGCCAGTAAGATCTTTAGAATTTACTCAGTTGAACTGTGTTTTTATTAACATGGATAAATGTGATCTGACCCTGGAGCATGTTTCTTGTTCACCTGTCCTCCTACTTTGAGTCCCAGCTGGCCGACTTCCTCTAGCCTGCCCAGTGAGCCGCACCACACCACGTCCTCTGCTTCTCTTCCTCTTGCTTGGAGTGACCTCCTCACCTCCTCTACCTGGAGAACTCTGCTCGTCGCCAGAAGCAGCTGAAATGCAACCTCTTCTATGCTCCCTAGCACTTAGTACCCACCTCTGCTAGCACTTCCCAGCCTCATTCTATTTGTGTATACCTCGTGTCTTCCATTAGATGGTGAAATTCTTGAGATCAGAAACTATACTTTATGTCTTGAATTCCAAGTCTTATGGCATATATTAGAAGCCCAATAAAAGTTTGTTGAATCAGTTATAACAATATTACTTATAGTACCTCCATTATTTACACTGCAACACTGGAAGGCAGGTATCACTATGTTGATTTAAAAACAGGATATAGGATAAGAGGGGCACCTGGGTGGCTCAGTTGGTTAAGCGTCAGGCTCTTGATCTCAGCTCAGGTCTTGATCCCAGGGTCGTGAGTTCAAGCCCTGTGTTGGGCTCCATGCTGGGTGTGGAGCCTACTTTAAAAAAAAAAAAAAAAAAAAAAAAAAAAGGAAGAAAGAAAGAAAGAAAGACTTTCTTATTTAGGCACCTGGGTGGCTCTGGGTGGCTTAGTTGGTTGAGTGTCTAACTCTTGATTTCAGCTCAGGTCATGCTCCCAGGGTCATGGGATCAAGCCCCATGTGTGGTTCCATGTTGAGCTTGGAGCCTGATTGGGATTTTCTCTCTCTCTCCCTCCCTCTGTCCCTCTCCCAGACTCGCACTCTCTCTTAAATTAAAAAAAAAAAAAAATCATAATTTTTTTAAAAATCATACAGAATTAAAGATTTTTGACAACTTGCCCACAGAAATGAGCTAGTAATAAAATATCCTTGATTCAAAACCAAACCAAATATCTGTGACTCCAAAGTTTAAGCTCCTCCCCTTGCACAATGCTCTGTCTTCTAATGGCAAAGACTTCCCAACAACCATATCACTACAGAAAGTCTTTTCATATGCAAATTATCACCGAATCCAACAACCACCTTCTAAAAAGCTGTCTTATCGTCCTTAGGTTAAGTAACCTTCCCGAAGTCCACAGCAGTGTCACATCTCCACCCAGGTCTTCTGACTTCTAAATCCGGATTATTACAAAGGAATCCCAGGAAGAAATTGTGACGAGATGTGTCTGCAGCAGGCGAGGAAGCCCAGGCACACAAAATCCTATAGGACTCCACAGTCCCTCAGCATTCTCAGAGAGCACTCAGGTCAATGATGAAAAAGCCCCAATCCCTGGTACATGGAACAAAGACTACTCTACCTTCCTGCATTTCAGGGCTGCCTTGTTTCTGATTCTCCTGGCCCAGCATCCCTACTAATCTTCCAGGGCACTTTCAGGTCAGCAGATATCAACATGCACCCCTGCCTCCTCATCTGCCATCTAATCAGTGACATAGCTCTTTTTATAGCTAAAATAATCAAGCTTAAAGCCAAAAATCTAGCTTTGTTGCTCCTCTTTCCTCCCCTCCCTTCCTTCTTCCTTTCTCCTACCTCCCTCCCTTCCTCCCTCCCTCCCTCCAGCCCTGTAGAGTGTACTGCTATGTGTCAGGTACTAACCCTTCTCAGGACCTAGAGTTCCCTGTCTCCCTGGAATAGCATAATTCAAAGACAATATGGCTCTATTATCAGATAAGACGTTGAAACTTCTCCCCAACCCTGAGGATTCTTTTGTCACAGCAGCAGGGCTGTGTGTTTCTTTTTCAATGGATTACTTTTCAAAAGGGTCAGAACTGGCAAGGGAGCCCAGACAGGAATGTAAATGGTTGGGTCTTCTGCCTATTCTAGTCTTTAGGTGAGTTTGACCCTCCATGGTGACAACAAAGAGCAGGAAGGAAATTGAGGCAGCTGATACACAAAAACCACCTCAAGTCCACATAGAGGTGGCCATGAGCAGTGGCTATGCAGGTGACACTATATGGATCCATAAATACCTGGTTTGCTTTCACTACGACCCCAAAGATTCTTGAGGTTATAGGCTCAGCAAACACTATTTATTTAAATAATTCAAGACTGTCCCCTTGTAATTTTATCCTTCATTCACTAAACTAAATTCTTCTCTAGACTTTCCCCTAAATTGGACCTAACCCTTCCCTAGACTGGACCTAAAAAGACCCTTTGTTTCTCTATCCTTAATTTCTGTTTAGGTACTTACAAAAGGTTTTGCTCATTGTGACTTTATTGAGTCACTGCCACTCCACATATCTGGGGCCAGCAGCTCCATTCTGGATACCTGTTCTGCCCTTGACTCCCCTCACACTTCAGGTCTCAGTGCTATAACACATTCCTGTCTCCTCCTCAGTGCCTTTCTGTTACACCCCTGCCTTCCATGAATTTACACACTGAGTGTGTCATATTTCTATGAACTAATGTATTTCCCTCCTCCAACCAAATGTATTTAGCACTGATCAATCTTAAAGAACACTAATAGTCTTAATACTATCAGTATTACTCATAAAAGTACCATCATTTATGATATCCTCACCATGGACCAGGTCTTGCAATAAATACCTTATGTATATTATTTTAATTACTTCTCACTTGGCATTATTTTTGTTATTTGCATTCCATAAATGAGCCTCAGTAAGGTTGAGTAACTTTTCCAAAGTTATGCCAGTTATAATTATGCCTGTCTTCAAATCTGTGTCCTTGTAATTCAAAGCTCACGCTGTTTGCCAGTTCCTTCTAGCCTAACCCCTAATTTACTATCCTGGAGCAAGGGATGTGAGTGAGTAGCAGACATTGATTATTAGTGCCACTTTTAGAGAAATTGCCATCTTCGAAATTCTTTGTGCCTTTGTAGCCTGTCTTTCTGAGAAGGGGAAAGATCAGTGCTCACAATTTTTGCTCCATTCTAGTAAAGTCATGCTTGTGTTTTTCAAAAATTAAAAAAAAAAAAAAACACTCATTAATCTAGATCACATGAAAAAAATCCAGCTGGACTCAAAGTACATTTTGTCTTGGAAAGAGGGATATGGTAGAAAGAGAGGGATATCAGAGAAAGAGAGTTACAAGACTTGGATTCAATTCCCAGCTCACCACTGAGAAGTCCTGTGATCTTGATCTTTCTGACCTCAATTTCTTCATGTTTAGAAAAGGGAGACAATCACCCACCTCCCAGAACACTCCTGAGGACTAAGTGCGACCATGCTTGGGAAGGCACTGGGCACAGGCCTGGCGGGCAGCAGACTCGGGTTGGTCATGTCCAAATCTGAATTTCCTGAATTCCCTGGGATATGTGAGTGTGGGTGAGATCTGAAATCAGACCCTCCTCTCTTTACACATCTTCCCTTCAGCCTCATGAGATAACAGAACTTCCCATTCATCAGCACTCTTTCGTCATGGAGTACATGTGCATCGCAAGGTGCGTAGTGAAGAAATTCTCTTTCCCACCCTTATCCTTTGGGCCATCTCCTTGCATTAACCTCCATTTGAAAATACTGGAAGCTAAATGTGAATGGAAAATACAAAGTTCGCCAAACTAGAAGTCAGGTCAGTGTTTGGGAACCAAAATCTTGCTTTATTGATACCTACAGAAAATTCCTGGGATATTCACGGTAGTTCTCCAGTGCCTGCTACATCACACAGATGCCTGCAACCCTCTGACCTTTTGATCAATTGCTCGTCTATCATCTGCTAAGCGAAGAGCAGGGTATCCCTAAGAGTAGCTATTAATTATTAACATGTATTAATAATGCATTGCATTACCCTTTCACTGGAGTGCTGGCTTTTGGATATAGTCAAGTTTTATAAATTGTTGTCAGTTTGAATAGGGTGATTTAAATAGGCGTGGCATTTCTCAATAAATCGCTGCAATCTAGATCAGTTTATCCCATATACCCTCTGGTCAACTGCCTAGGGAAGAGAAATATCCATATGAGGATATGATAACTTTGTTTATTCTAATTATATTCCATCTTTTCTTTTTCTGGAATATCTTGCTGGCAGAGTTACCTGAACTCAGCCCAAGTGGATCAGTTAAGTAAGCCTATTCTTCTTCTGTCCTTGGAGGGGTCATGTGACCCAGTCCTAGCCAATCTGAGTGTGGTATTACCCCCTTCCAAGGATGGGCATGTGACCTAATCAGAGATAATCAAAACTACTAATCCCAAGACTTTTTTCCCTGGGCTCCTGCCCTCACCTGAATATGGTGGGGGAAAGGGGTAGGTAGCAGGAGGGGTAGCATCAGGCAGGACACAGTTCATGTGGGTCCAGGTTAGTAGGGTTGGGAGGGAGACATATTTCCCTTATTAAGAACAAGATCTTTGGACCTTAAAATCATGAAGAATTATTTCTAGAAAGATCTTTGTTCCTATTTATGGCAGATGTTAATTTGTACTAGGAACTGTGCTAAGCACTTCATATCCTCATCTCACTTAATTCTCACAATAACTCCGTGAGGTAGACTGTAGCATTATGATCCACATCTCGCACATTAAGCAACTTGCCTGAAGTCATGCGGATAGGAGGAAGCAAGTCAGGGTTTGAACCCCAGTCTGTCCTTCTCTACTCCCAGCTCCTACTTTCCACACAGTGGCCAGTCAGCAATCTCACAATTTTAAAAGGGTTTCTAAGTTTCCCATTATGCAGATTTATTAAACCAAGTCTATGTTAGATAAGAAGGGGAAAATATTTAAGTCATTTTATTCTCCTGATAATGGAATTATTTTGGTCATTGTGCCTTCACAATGGGTGTTTTGAAGAAACAGACATGCAGATGAAGGTCTGTATTCTTTTTCCTTGCCAAACTCTTTTCATGCTGATGTGGGACTTAAGCTATGGTGACTTCCCAGTCATCAGAGGAGACCTAGTGTTACAGTTGTACTCCCCTTCATTGATTTAAAAAATAAAAAGGAGAAGCCTTCAGAATTATAAAGGTCAGTAGAAATCACCTTGAGATGTGACTTTGAATTTAGAAAAATGGAATTGTAAAAAAATGAGGGATAATTTCTTGTGACATGAGTGGGCCTATGAATATGCATTTCTCATCTCCCCATCTTGCCTCAACTCATTTGGTATTTCAGTTTGTGTAATAGTTAAAACTCCTGGCAGAACAGAGGCAGTAATTGCAAACAGCTGTAAAGTATTACTCATCTTGCTGATCAAAATGACTTCCTGCTAAATAAACCATGAAAAAAGCTTTTCCACCCACAGAGAAGTGAAGTGTAAATGATATATAGACTCCACCATGAAGAGATCAACAGATTGCATTTTCCTATAACTATTGTTTTATATAGCTACAGTCGCTTTCAAAAATGGCTTAGAAACTCAGCTATGTTCAGGAAAAAGAAATTGGGTAATAGCATTAACATGGCGGTAGGAATTCTGAGAAGTACTTGAAGCTTCAAAGCCTTTAGGAAAGCTGTCTTGCTTCTTTTAGACTTTCTAACTTGATGAGAGAAACTTCCAGTGTGGCTTCTGTATCCTTATTTTGGACATCACTCTATCTTCCCCTTATAAGACCTTGCATCTAAGGAAAATTAGCTAGACTAATCCATGTCTTGGGCTTCCTATAATGGTTTTGAAGGTTCAAGGAAACATGGTGGTGATAGCATTGATGATGTTACTACTACAGGAGCATCTCATGCAGTTTTGGCTCTCTGATTTAAGAACAGTCTGCTGCTGGAGTCACAGAGCTGACCTCTGGTGTCACTGCAGCTGTTTGCCCCAACTACACTGCCTGTTTTTTGTGACTCTCTCAAACTAGGGAATTTGCTAGGCTATCTTCACCAAACTGTAAAAGCTAAAACTGTCTTCTCCACAGTAGGACATACCTGTCCCCCACATATCTTCTTTCCCCAAATCAAGACTCATATAAAAATTGCTACTAAACCTGTCTCTCCAGTTGGACTCTTTAAACTTTCCCAGGTTTGTGCTCCTAACACACGTCAAACCCATCCTGTGCTGCTGATTCAATTCCATCCTGAGAGTGTTTGCTCTTCACTCTATTCTCTCCAGTTCTCTGCACCCCATTTGACTCCATACTTTAGCCTCAGTCCTTTCTGTACTACTGCACTCAATTTTTATTCAGCCTTGGTACTCTTTTTGGGAACTGTGGTTTGGATATGGAATGTTTTACCATGATGCTATATCAGAGTTAATAAACCCAAAATAATACTGTTCGTCTTCATGCCTAAAATCAGCTCCTCCTTTCAAATGCAGTCATGTCAATGCCACCATTGTCTCCCCAACTGCATAGGGAGAAAATGGACAGACCACCCCTGGCACTATAACTGTGTACGTGTTCAATAGTTGTTGAATAAAGGAGTGATGAATTTTCAAACAATACACCCTTGTAAGTGGGCTGACCACTACACAGGTGTAAGTTTTAATCTCTAAAAAGAGAGTGACTAAGAATTTATCCCAAGATTGTACACATCCCTCAAGGCAGACTCAGGATATAGATTACAGAATTAATGACCTTGTGGAATCTGCATATGTAATATTGACAATACATTGTGCCTCATGTGTAAGACTTCTGCCAGCAGGAATCTGAACATCATCAACTCTGAAGGTTGATAATAACGTAGCAAATAATATTGCTTCTATTTCACCAATGAGAAACTGAAGCTCAAAGAACTTAAGGTCATACTCTAGGCTGTGATAGAGCTAGAACTCAAACCTAACTGTGTTTATGGGACTCCAAGCTCAGTATTTTTTCTCCTATAAACAATGTCACAGCTCAGAGATGACTTCTTTCACGCCCAGTGCTAAGATGCCATAGAACCACATTAGCAATGCTAACTAATGCTTCCAAAACAAGAAGTAGAAGAGGACACATGTCACCATTTGCCCACAGCCTTTTAGGGAGTTGGAAGAGAAGACACGCCTGTTACCCTGAATACTTTTTGTACTCTAAGTGGTTTTTCCCCATGCACAGCAATTGTCTAACATAGGCTAAGTGTCTCCCAATTTAATTTAATTTAATTCTGACACTATCAACCTGGAGTTACAGTCAGATCCTACAGCTTAGGGGCTCAGCCCCACAAGATTGCCCCACTTCAGATGCCAGTTGCAAGTCCCAGGTTGTCATCTGTACTTCTGACCAACTGGCTGTAAACCAAGGTTTCCAACATCAGTGATAAAAGGGGATCCCATTGACAGTTCACAGCCTTTCCAGGATGTTTAAGAAAATTAGGACAAAAGAATATGAAGAAAAAGAGTGACTTCCATGGAACTCTTGGTAACTTGTCCCTCCTGACTATTCCTTTGCTATACCTTCTCAAATTTTAAAGATGAAATTTCCTGGTTTGACACTGATTTTGGTTTTTTTTCTTTTGGACTTCCTTCTAAATTATAAGCTTTAGCCAAGAATAAAGCATTTTCTCTTTCCCAAGCACCTGCACATTGACCCTGCAGAAAAGTAGACAGTGATGGACACTCGTTTTAAGCCGTCATCCTATGTATATTTCACAAATCTTTAAAAGCCTTAATGACCTACCTAGTCTTTTCATTTTCACCAACTTAATTCTCAAAAGCATGTGAAGTGGCTTATAATAAATTCAGAGATAGTAGAGAGGAAAAATCTATTAACATAGAATAGAAGACACATGTAGTAAAGAGATCGAGCAACTCAGAAACTCCTTTGCCAGCTATTTTGCTGGATGCTCTACACTCTAGAGAAATTCTTGCATATGTTTATAAAGGAACATGTTTACACCCTGGAGAAATCCTTACATGTATGTAAAAAAGGACATGTAAAAATATGTTCATAGGACCACTGTTTGGGAATAAAATCAGAAATAACCTAAATGTTTCTTACTGAGAAAAATAAAATAAGGCAAATTCATATGAAGGATTACTGAATAGCATCTGAAAGGAATGAACTAGATCAATATGCATCAATGTGAGGTTTCAAAAAACATGCAAAAAAGCATAACTGTACATATAACATCTTAGTTATATAAAAGTTTAAACCACACAAAAATACTTTATAAATGCACACACTCATGTGCAAAAGTACAGACAATGAACTCCAAAATACTCCACAAATTCATCGTAGTGATTGGCCCTGGGGACACTGAAGGAGAGTGGGCCTGGTTGGGAAGAGGAAGGGATTAGCCAAGTGGTGATGCTTTGTTTCTTTAAAACTAATGACCAAAAATAAAGACCATAAAATACTAACAGATGTTAATTATGAGAATTGAGGATATAGGTGCTTATATTCTTCTTTGCACACTTGTTTATCTTTTAAATTTATTAAAAGGTAAAGCAGAGAAGTAAAGGGGAACATTTGTCAAAATATAAATAAAGGAGTGAGCAGTTGAAAAAAAGAAAACCTAGTTATGAGCATCCTGCCTGCTAGCAGCCAATCAATGAAGGAAATGCAAAGGGTTAGACAGTCCCTGGTGCCCACCGTATCACCAGGAGAAACAGACTTTCCCATGTGCCTCAACTTGGGGAGAAATTTGCCACAAGGATCTTGAATGACATATGTACAAGGTCTTTGCCAGCAATGCTACCCGAAGTGCAAAGATGCTCTCCTGGTGCTGTAGGTGTCTTGAATCAACACTCAGCAAGGAATCTGGACACACTGTAAAATTCTAATTCTGTGCAGATAGTTCAACCTAAGGGGTTAGAGTGATGTCATACAAACAGGTGGCTTTTTTTTAAGCCCTGGCTTAGAATCAATCTGGAAGAATCTGGAGGAGCAAATGCCTAATATAGCTTTAGGTCTCAACCACTTGCCTTTCCCATGCAGATGACACTTTACATGGGACAGCCTCCCAAGGGTATACTCAGAATTACTCACAGTTCCCACACCAGAAAGCACATCCTAATTAATCCCAGTGAGTGAGGATAGTCTCAGAAGGTCAGTCACACTCAAGTACATAGTTGTATGAGTAGGAGTATAAATCATTCACGAGCAATAATTTGTTAGTAATAACAGACTATCTGTGACATTCCTTTCCTTTGTGACAAAATTTTGTTTTGTTTTCATTTTTTAAAATTCTTTTTAGTGTTTATTCATTTTTTGAGAGACAGACACAGAGCACGAGGTGGGGAGGGGCAGAGAGAAAGGGAGACACAGAATCCGAAGCAGGCCCAGCATGGCGCTCGAGCTCACGAACTGCAAGATCATGACCTGAGCCAAAGTCAGATGCTTAACCAAGTGAGCCACCCAGGCACCCCTACAAAATTTTGTTTTGATGCCGTGGTTGAAAACACTTGGCTTAAACCAAAGTTCTCCACTATCTGTTGTTTTCACCAAGCTTTTGAGAGGTGCTTTACGTAGGCAATACTGGAGCACGTGTAGGGCAAAAGGTTGATATCACTCTCCCTTCCTGTTTCTATGGCCAAAGCAAAGGAGGAAAAAGATGTCTGAGAGAGATACCACAGCTGCCAGGCCAGAGACCGACCTTGTTCCTATGCTCAGGAGTTAATTTTAAGATGGTAGTACAGCAGAAAAAATGCCCAGCTAGCGGTGAGAGAGCTGGCCCCAGCTGCAGCCCACCTCTAACTTTCTGGATAACCTCAGGTCAGTCACCTTAGTGACCACTGTGTCCTTCTTTGTAAACTGTGAGGATCAAACCAGATAACAGCCCCCAACATTCCTCCCAGCTCTCCTACCCAGCATGCCAGGAAACCCAATGGTGTTGGCAGGACAGGCTACCTAATTTGTGGGACCCAGTGGAAAATCAAAGTGTGAGGTTCCTTGTTCGAAAGATATTACGAATCGCAAGATGCGACAGTCTTGCATGACCTTTCTGTGCTCAGGGCCCTCTGTGACTGCACTTGTCTCAAGCCCAAGAAGCCAGCCCAGGTGTGAACTGATCTGTCACTCAGGGGAAAGTGGGAGGGAGCACAGGTAGGTGGAGACAGGACAGAGGGCAAATAATAAAAGCCCCACACAACGTGCTGTGAGGGAGAGGGCAGGGCTGCAGAGGGGCTCTACACAAAATATTCCTGTTCCAGATCCCCTTTCCAGGTCTCAGTCATAGAAGGACTGCCTCAGATTTCAGAGCCTCCCTAATTTTGCTCTGACACCCAGGCAAAGTCTGGGGGTGTGAGGTTGCACAAAAGCCTGTGTTGGGACAGGCAGGAGACAGCCCTGCTGGATGGAGATGGCTGAGAAGCAGGTAGGTGCCTATTGCTCCCTTCTGCTGCCATCACAGCTGCTAGGGCTCAGCAGGACACATCTCCGTTAAGGCCCCAGCTGCCACCAAACGTGCTCGCTCTCAGAAGGATCGACTTGGGTAATTTTCTGATATGTGGCCGGAAGTTGTCAGTGGACTAGTCAAACCCACGTTCTGTGTTTTCTCATAATGAGGTCTCTGGTGTCAGGTGACATTGAAGGAGTGTGGTGAAGAAACACCTCTGGTGAACCGCTTTCCAATTATTGAGAATGCAGCTTTCAAATCACTTCCATTACTAGGCTTAAAGAAATCAGGGTGGCCTTGTGAGAGAGAGGGCATAGGGCCGAAAGCTGGAAAACCACTGAATGGCCACAGAGAAGTCATCTGTCCTGCTGTGCTTCTGTTTTTCCACTGAAAAATGGCAATCAAATACCTGCCTCAGGGGGATGCCATGGCCATACAGTGAGGTAACAGGTAAAGTGTACATATGAAAATAAAATCACTCTGCAACTACTGCATATAACTTGGGTTTCTCAAGACACCATAAGCTTCAGGGAGCCAATAAAGTGAGTCATGATGAATAATAATAATCTTAAGAGCTAGCCCCCCCCCTTGGGGCGCCTGGGTGGCGCAGTCGGTTAAGCGTCCGACTTCAGCCAGGTCACGATCTCGCGTTCTATGAGTTCGAGCCCCGCGTCGGGCTCTGGGCTGATAGCTCAGAGCCTGGAGCCTGTTTCCGATTCTGTGTCTCCCTCTCTCTCTGCACCTCCCCCGTTCATGCTCTGTCTCTCTCTGTCCCAAAAATAAATAAACGTTGAAAAAAAAAAAATTAAAAAAAAAAAAAAAAAAGAGCTAGCCCCCAACTTAGAAACTGCAGAAATGCCACTCCCATGCCATGGCCAAGTCTCTTGTGAGGTTCTACATTAATCTGTAGAATCTAGAAAGGGAACCATACATACTAGCAAAGTCACATCAAAATTTTGGAGCTACCCAGGAGGGGCGCCTGGGTAGCTCAGTCGGTTAAGCATCCCACTTCGACTCAGGTCACAATCTTGTGGTTCGTGAGTTCCAGCCCTGCATCGGGCTCTGTGCTGACAGCTCAGAGCCTGGAGCCTGCTTCTGATTCTATGTGTCCCTCTCTCTCTGCCCCTTTTCCACTCACACTCTGTCTCTTTCTCTCAAAAAAATAAATAAACGTTAAAAAAATTTAAAAACATTTTGGGGGGGGGTAAGGAAATAAAAAACAAAAGAGGTTTAAGAGATTTACCGCACCCATCTCTTAGTAATTTTCGTGCTCATTATCAGTAAGCTGTGTTTTTCTTGTAAAGGAACTACTTGGGCGTGCAGTGACTTGAGATAATTAAGAATGCATTTACATTTTATGGAGCCACTAATGCCCTCAGCATTCAAGGATTTTGCATTAGTTGCTCATGGTACTTTCCCCCAATCAGTGAATATTAAAATATTTAACCTGTGGTCCAACAGTAACCTCTGAAGACACAGACTTGGTTCAGCAATGTTAAGGAGTCAAAAGGGGGTTTGTCAATAGAAACCATAGCTACCCTCCAAATTCCACTTCAATGAGTGTTTTTGCTCAGTTTTAATTGCTTGAAGGATCTCATTAAAATTTCCCAGTTAAAACAGGAATTGGAAGGACCATAGAGTAATTTAGGAAAGGATGGCTTTTAACGTTTTCCAAATGATGACACAAAGAAAGGGACATTGCAACTGGCTCTCGGCAAAGTGAGAATAAGAAAGTGAGAATTTGACCAAATGAACTTCTGAGGTCCCTTCCAACTCTAACATTTATGCAATGTCAAAGATGGGAATAGGTGATTGCCCAGTCCTGGTCCTCTGAAGTCACCTGAAGCACACAGATTCAGACTCCCCTTAGTGCCATAGAATTGTGCCCAGAAAGAGAGGAGTCTTGCCCGAGGTAGTTCCTGAAAGTTGTGTTTTCCAATGCCAGTGGATGGACCCCCCCCCCCACCCACCACCGCTGACCTTTGCAAATCTAGCCAGCCATCCTGCAAACTGACATATGACCTGGGGAATGAGATGGGCTGAGTTGTAAGCATGTGTTGCATTGCTACCCCTCTTATTTGGGCAAGTGCACATAAATAATTGAGTAAAATAAATTGCAGCTCAATACAATCCACACGGCATCAGGCAGTCAAAACCATCTGGGACTGGATAGGTGAAGAAGGGAGTATAAAAACAGAGTATTTAGGAGTCTGATCTGTCTGAGGTTCTAATTTTCAGAGTCAGAAGAGACGAGTCCCCTAGGAAACTGGACCCTGCTTAGAAAGACATCTGAACTAGGCAATAAAATAATATGAAAATACCAAAAAATAAAAATAAGGAAGAGAAATAGATATGTAACTTCATCACAGGACTCCTGTGGTATCTCACAACACCATGCTTCATGAACCCCAAAGAAAGCAAAAAAAACCCAGCTAGTGTTGTAAATCCTGGTCAGCTGAATTATTTCACATGCTGCAGCCTGACTTAAGTTATTCATCGCAGAGGCTAGCAGCTCCCCGATGCATCCTTCCATGTCACTGGACAGGGTAAAAATAATAAATTGGCCATTGTGAGACACTCTGAGTTTCGTGGGGTTGAGCAGAGCATATTTTATATTCTTCTCTTGGAACTGCCTCTTGTTGGTAGTAAATGGTTGCTAGCGCTGCTGTTTCTCAATAGACAAGTCCGAGAAGTAAAGATAATTCAATTTTCATTCACTCTTAGGTCTCCTGCTACCCATGTTCTTCCTTGACACTGACAAGGCTGTACCTGTCTTCCCAGCCTGAGGCCTGAAGTAGCACTTGTATGTTTGCCCCTTGCCAGAAAATTCCATGAGCCACTCCGAAGAGTCTCTTACCCAGTGCATCCAGTGAACACAAATTGTCTAGCGGTCTTTTTTGTTGGTTCTTCATCCTTAGCTCATTTTCCTCCCAAGAACAAAGATAACAAGGTGTTGATTCAGCAGCAGTTTCAGTTGTCCTGAAAGACAACCTAGTTTGGTTTCAATCTTTAAAGGTTTCCATTACAATGGAAAACAGAATAACAACGGTAGCACCCACTGTTAGGTTGAAATTAGATTACTACTCTCAAACTGTTGGGGAGGCAAGTATAATTCCTACAACCTCTTTGGAAAGCAACAGAGCAAGTGATTAAGGACAACTAAAATGTCCCTACCTTTTTGAACCAACAACCTCATCTCTGGGAATGCATTCTTATGGAAATATTGAATAGTAAAAAAAAAATTTTTGTGTGGTACATATACATGTTTCTTCCTGTGGAAACAATAATATGAAACTGATGAAACAAATTTTGAGACAGATGGCTAAGTAGAAACATGGAACAATGTGTCCCCTACAATGTTAAAGGATAAAAGCTTAGTGAAAGGAATATATTCTGTGACTGTAACTGCGAAAGAAAACACAGATCTATGTAGGGACAAAGATTATAAATGTTCAAAAACTGGGTGTTAGGGCAGTGGGATTACATGTGGTTTTCCTGCATTCAAATTTGTCCTCAATATGACTTTTCTATTTTAGCAAAAAAAATCTTAAAGATACCAAGTATGCCTCTATTGATGTTTGACATTTCTCCTGAAACTGGGTCTGGATGACACAGTCTGCTCCAATTTTTTTTAATAAGATGGATGAGGAAAGTTACCTTTTTCATTGTTTGTAAATGGCCAGGCATAGGTCTTTAATTGCACGGTTGGCTTCTTTGTTGTGAATATGTTGCTTTCAAGCATTTTCATTATTCTCCATGTGATTTATACAAAAGCTGAGAGGTGTGTTTTGGTATTTCCATGGTCTTGCTCCTCCACCATCATGGGATTGTTAATTAAGTGAGTTTTTTAAAGAGCCATCATTCTCCATTTACAAGGGTAGAATGCAGAGGCAAGAGCTGGGATTGTGGCAAACTGCCAGCCAAGAATTCAAGCCACAACACACTACAAACCACTCAGATAAGATGCACCCATCAAGGGTTGGCATTGGGCAACATAAAATGTAAACCACATACCCTCAAATAGCAAATATTGTGGGTGGCCTTGGCACTGGTAGTCAGAAAGATGAATAAATGCAATTAAGAAACCAGGCAAAGAAGTAAACATGCCATGTAGCTTACAAAAGGCCAGCCACATTGTGTTTATTTTAATATTGTTTAACAGTAACACCTAATAAAGAGAGCATCATGATTGTGTGAACTAAATTTTCAGTCATAATGAATGCTACAAACTTAACCTCCCAAGTTTAAATAGGCTACAACGTCTTGGGAAAAATGCAAGAAAAATTATTTGATAAAGGTGACGGTTTTTCACACCTGAAAATAATGTTTTTCTTCCAGCCTATCTTGATCAACAGTCGGCAGCAACACATTGCAGATATAATCTCAAGACCTTGTGGCATGTACTTGTCACTACATGCATAACTTACTATGGACAGAGGATCACGGAGATTTTGAACATAATTTCCCACACGACAGGAGATTAAATAGACCACATTGGAAGAAGGCAAGAAGAAGCTAGGTCTCTAGAGTACCAAAAAGTAAACTTCAGCCAGTTCTCGAAGCAGATAAACAGCAGGAAATATACTTTCAGATAGGCTACTTTCTCAATAGTTCCTGCTTTCTAGAACTCGAGGGAAAGAATGAGTTAGTGGGTAAGAATGTAAGAGAAAAAGGGCCTTCCTGGGAAAGATCTGGAGTAGAAGAAAATCAGTGTCTCCTCGTTTACATCTTGCTGTCTCCCCTCCCCTTTCTCAGTTAATCTACTCCCCCAGAATACCTTGCTGATCACCCCATCTGAACCTACTCCTAAGACTGCATTCCTGACACCTGTAACGAGGTGTTAGGTCCATGCCCTACCTCTCAGTGTGTAGACATCATGTTTTCCAATGAAGAATTATTAGCCATCAACAAAGAATTAGGGTACAGAAGAACTTTCTCAATATCCCAGAAACCATTCTACCCAGCATCCTACAGCATGACCTTGGACCTGCTCTGCCTAGTCTCCTTGCTTGTGAAAATGTAAGAATAGTAGAACCTAACTCACAGGATTATTGTCATGATTAAATGAGTTCATCCTTGGAAAGCTGTTGAGCAGCTGCCTGACATAGTAAGTGCTGGATATGTATTAATTATTATTACCATTATTATTTGATATGAAAAACTTTCTGAAACAAATCACATGAAAGTGTCATTGGTCAAAAAATACATGAGTTAAATAAAGCATGTATGGAACTGGTTTATGATGGATAGTGGCATAGTGGTTAAGAGCTCTGATTTTAAAAGTCAACCACCTGTGCCCAAAACCTGATGTTGCCACATGGCCTCTATGTGACATGGATCTCATATTTCTAAACTGAAAAGTGGGAAAACAATGTCTATTACACAGAAGATTAAACCAGCTGAGAGATGTAAAACACTGAATAGTGCCTGACATAAACACCCAATAAGTGAAAGCAGGAGAAAAAAGAGTGTTCTTCAACCAAGATTTTCAAAAATTGTTGTAAGAAAGAACGAGTGTTGGGGCACCTGGGTGGCTCAGTCGGTAAAGCGTCCAACTTCAGCTCAGGTCATGATCTCACGGTTTATGAGTTCGAGCCCCGCATTGGGCTCTGTGCTGACAGCTCAGAGCCTGGAACCTGCTTCAGATTCTGTGTCTCCCCCTCTCTCTGCCCCTCCCATGCTCATGCTCTGTCTGTCCCTGTCTCTCAATAATAAATAAATGTTAAAAAAAATTAAAAAAAAAAAAAAAGAACGAGTGTTTGGGGATTTTTTCTTAGAGCTAGGGAGCTACAAATAACCCCTAAGATGTGAACCAGTGAAGAAATTAGCTATCAGAATTAGCCAGTCATAGATGTGGGGGCCGAATGGACTTCCCATCCCTGCAACCGTGAATAAGGCAGACTTGCCCTACAGTCCTTGGCCAAGCAGCACTGCAGACCCCTTCAAAGATGGAAATGAAAAGGAAAGTTAACAGAGAGGGTGCCTGAGTAGCTCAGTCAGTTAAGCATCCAACTCTTAATTTTGGCTCAGATCATGATCTCATAGCTGGTAAGTTCAAGTCCTACACTGGGCTCGTGCGAGAGCTAGCATGTGCTCTCTTGCTCTCTCTCTCAAAAATAAACTAGAAAAAATTTAAAAAAGAAAAAAGGGAGGGGCGCCTGGGTGGCTCAGTCGGTTAAGTGTCCAACTTCGGCCCAGGTCATGATCTTGCAGTTCTTGAGTTCGAGCCCCACGTCAGGCTCTGTGCTAACAGCTCAGAGCCTGGAGCCTGCTTCAGATTCTGTGTTTCCCTCTCTCTCTGCCCCTCCCCCACTTTCACTCTCTCTCTCAAAAATAAAGATTAAAAACAATTAAAAAAAGAAAAAAAGGAAGACTAACAGAAGCTCAGTTTCACCAACTCAGCTACTTCTTCCAAACACCCTCCTCAGGTCAGTCTCTCCTCTTCCCAAGGGGAGGACTGGGTGAGTCTGTGGGGAAATGCTGGAAACTTTCTTTCCTTATTCTCTCCTCATGAAGAGAGGAATGGAAATGGCATGCCCTCTATTATATAATCTTCCCCCAACACTTGGCCTTGACTAATAGATCTAGATGTTTCTGGAGCCACATTTTCTATATGGAGAAACTAAGTGGAACTGTCCTCCAAAATAACTGATAAACACATTAAGTATAAATATTGTGTACTTTCTTTGTGATAGTTTGTCTTCAAAATGACCACCTACAATTCCTCCCATCTAGAGTCGAAGCTTGTTCCTCCACCCTATTTTGACAGGTGAGATACATCAGAAGCTGGTTCTAAGAGAAGCCAGCTTCCATGAAAGTAAGAATCTAAACGCCCTGAAACCTCCAGGCTATGAGGAAATCTAAGGTAGCCACGTGGAGACAGAGATGCCCAGCCAGCCCCCAGCTGCTCCATCCATCCCAACTGACACATGGGAGAGAAGAATCCATCTTAAACATCCTACTTGGTCAGTTCTTCAGATGATCCAGCTCCAGCTGCAAACACGTGAGAAATTCCCAGTGAAAACCACAGAGCCAAGCCCAATCAATTCACAGAACTATAGGAAGTCATGAATACTAAATGGTGATTTCAAGAAACTAAGTTTTAGGTGTTCATTATGCAACTGATGTCCAAACACTCCCTTTAACAGACTGTACCAAATTTCTCACCAAACCTGTTTTTTGTTTATTTTTTGGGATCTCATTCAAAAGGCACTTGAACAACTGAGAATAATTTTTATTTATTCAAGGGACTTTAACATTAAAGATAGGTGATGCTTGGCATTTGTTTTGGTGTTATCTGAATAAAACAGCAAAATTCCCCTTCTGCAATCTTCACAAAAAATTGGTCCTTAATCCTCAATTAAAGACCTTGAGAAAAATAAATGAAATTGGGTTCCTTCTGCAAGGCTAAATGTCACGTTTCTAACGCAAATAATAGATTTGAGAACAAAGAAAGCGAATATTTACCATGAAACTAATTTTCTATCATTTGATGCCAATTAAGATTATAATTGCTTCCTCAGTATCACCAGATCTTTCACAGTTTCAGGAAGTATGAGTCTATTTGGTTACATTTATTTAACTTGTATAAACTCTTCTGTGATTTGTTATTTCCAGAGGAAAATGGAATTTGAAAACAGAAACACTTCTGATGTAAATTTCTGTAGATGTAGACCTTAAAATCAGATAAATTAGTTAAGCTAGTCATGCAAATGAGTCTGTGCTCACAAGCTTGATATTCAAAAGAACTTAGGAAGATAATCAAAGATATAACCAGGTAGTAATTTAGTTAGTTTTCCTTGCCTATGAAAATCCTTCTTATAGATTTGATGGAATTTTTTTGTGAAATGCATTCTTTTAATAAATGACTATCACATGGATTTATATAGAGAAAGGCATCACATGTTTTTATTCTATGGTTATTTTTCTCAAGGTTGAAGATATTCTGCCTGCAAGACTGTACTTACTCCTCTGGCCTAGGAAACCAGGGTACCTGGGACTTGTAGTCTTTCAATTCCTTTGCTCAGGGTTAGCCTCTTTATTTCTCTGAGCTTCTGTTTATCTTCTTGGGCCAAAAAAAAAAAAAAAAAAAAAGATGTGTGTGATTTAGGAATTAGGCACATGAACTCATTCATGTAAAAGTGATCAGCTTGAGCTCTGACTTTTATAGCACATGATGTATACATGAGAACAGAAAAAGAGAGCTCTCCAATTCCTGAAAGCCCAGGGCACTTGGTTGAACACTTAAATACCGCTGGAAGCAGCTTACATTAACTCTTATGGATAACAAGTAAATTGCCATATTGGTTAACTTCTACTCAAGAGAATCTTGCCAGGATCAGATCTGTGTTCAGGGGTGATGTTGGTGTTTCTGTTCCAGAAGACATCTCTACTCTTTTAAACAATTCTACCCTCAATCCTACCGTTCTAGATCATCTCAACCCACAATCCAACCAAACATAGAGGGCAGAGCAGCCCTGTCTCAGTCACAGTAGCAGATAAAGTAACTAAGACAAGTGTATGAGAGCTTCCTCACTTTGGGCCTTATAAACAGAAAATGTGTTTTTTGTCTGTTTGTTTGTTTGCATTGCACTCTGGGCATCTTACTGAGTTTGAGGATAAAACATATTGAGCACTGATGTAGCAAGTGACCTATCAGACTTTGGTGAGGACCCATGAGTCCCGAAGAACTATAGTTGAGTTATTTTTCCTAGCCCTGAATCATTTAGGACTGCTTTCAGGCCTCTCCCAAGAATTCAGAACCACAGAAAGGATAAGATGATGAGGTAGGGAGAAGGGAAGTAAATAGAGGTGGAAATAAAAACAAGACTGTTGAAGAGGTGGTCTCGAAGAGATTGATCTCCAAAGATAACAAAAGAAATACTTTTATTTTACATATGTTTGAATTATCACTGTTACCAAAAATAGTATGTAATCATAGAGAGAATTGAATTAGAATTTTAAAAATTGGTATTCAGACCAAGTTTAAATTAAAGAAATATCGACATGAACACATAAGTTCCTGTAGGAAAATAAACATGACCCAAGCCAGGTAGACATGACACTGATGGTAGAGGCAGCACAAAATGATCCGTTTTCTTTCTTTTTATTCCCTATATTGATGTAAAATTTGTGATTTTTTTTATCCAATAACAAAATCAATAGAACTGTGACTTAAATCTTATACTTTAAATGGCTGATTTATATACTTTTGAAAATACAATCATATTTTCTACAGTTATACTTTTTCCTGTTATGGAAAGTTGGAAGGGGACATATCTTAACCTTTCCCCAATGCTTTGTGAATATTGTTGTCTCTAATGATTTTTCTCTAATTTCTCTGAGGAGTCACCATAACATCTAGGCTTCAACTTATATTGACTTTGGAACTTATATTTGTGGAACAAATGGAACTCAAAAGGCAAAACAAAATACAGAGTAGTCATAAATTTGAAATCCTATAAAAGCTTGTGGATAATTTAAATGGAAGCTACTTTGGGGCTCCTGGGTGGCTCAGTCGGTTGAGTGTCTGACTTCGGCTCAGGTCATGATCTCACAGTTCGTGAGTTCGAGCCCCGCCTTGGGCTCTGTGCTGACAGCTCAGAGCCTGGAGCCTGCTTCTGATTCTGTGTCCCCCTCTCTCTCTCTGCCCCACCCACTGTTTGTGCTCTGTCTCTGTCTTTCAAAAATGAATAAACATAAATGGAAGCTATTTTGATTGTCACTGAAAATAACAATTGAGTACCATACTGACGTGGGTCATGCAATAAGCCCTTGGCAATTATGAATTTAACATTCATGGTTTTGAGTGTTCTTAAATGATCCTGGAAGCCCATAACATGTAGCAATTTTTAATTTTGCTGAGGCATGAATCTGAACTGCCTGCACCGGGAGGCAGGTGTGTGTCATTGAACTAGATACCATGACTTTATTCTCTTCTTGTTTCCTTGTAGGAGTTCTGTGGTTTTGGGGATTTACAAAGGTCTCAGGGACTCCTTCACAAACATTCTCATATCTAATATGTCTAAAATAATAGTAAAGGGATAAAGGGGGCAATACACAGAAACTGTCGAAGTAATAGAATTATAGTATGTAACACTGAAATGTTGTAAAATCTCAATGAATACTTATTGATTTCTTAGTAACAGGAATAATGTATGTTAAGCATTTAACACACTGTCTGACACATTGTGGAGTGTTCTTTATGTGTTTCTTTCTTTGCTTCACGTGTGTTATTGAAACATTGATATGATAGCTTCTATTTATGGAGAACATCTTTTAAATTAGATAAAGGAAGAAAATATAAAAAGCTATCCCTGGTTTGTTTGTTTTTTCAGGATGTGAACAATGTTTAGTGCAAAATCTGCTTAAGAGAAGGGGTCTCTGTTATAAAGCCCACACTTGAATTAGCAGTCTATATTTATGTGTAGCGACAGAAGCATTGTTTATACATTCTCTTAATCTGCAGCCTCACAGTGTGACAGGATTAGGAATCTGGGCCCATATGCAGATGTTAGGGTGTGTGGCAAAATTGAGACACTTCAATAAATTTGCTTTTGAAGATTAGAAATGGGGGCTTGATACACCCATTTGGCTTTTCTCGGTGTCTGAACACAGAACCTCGGTAATCCTTCTGATGGAAATCTCATTAACGTGTGTTTCAGATCACATTATGTTTATACACATATCATGTCTGCTTAAAAATCAGATAAGGCTTGTTTGTCATTAAGACAGTCCTTTTTAAATGAGAGAATATTTCAATAGATGACACCAAATAACTTCTCCCATAGATTCACTAATTTACATATATTATAGATATTCAAATGAAAGATGATCCAAAATGCAGCCATCATTGTCTAAAGCTCAGAAAGCTGAATGTCGTTGGATGCATTCTTGTAACAGATTGTTATAATGAGAGGAACCTAAGATTTTATCTTTGTGTTTGGACATTTTTGGAGGGAAAGAGTATGTTTATAACATCTTCCCCCCACCTGGGTTTCTCAAGTACTGTACTCTCATAGGAGTGACAAACAATAGATATCAACCAATTGTTTGGTCATCAAAAACATGAATATGGTAATTCATGCCAACAGGAATACTGAGCTACCTTCCCTTCAATCAAAATAATGAGAAAGCAGCTACCATTTGCATGAAAATAGAAATTGGGGGGGGAGCATTACAGTTTTCCAGTTGTAATCTGCTCTTCCGCCACCACCCCCCCCTTAACCGCCTAAGGTTTGCAAACTGCTTCAGTAACCATCAGCCAAGAAATGTACATGTCATCTGCAAATCACAGATCTTGACTCAAGTGATTGCACAGGGAGAAGTGCTGAAGGGTTCATAGTGGCCAGGACAAGACTTAAAAGTGATGCGAAATAGGGAGCAAAGAGGGCTGCAATTGCCTTGGAGCCTCAAATAGACTGAGCTTCAATGCCAGAGAAAAAATCACCAGCTTCTCCATCATTTCTTTAAAGGTCAAAATTTTTGTAGGTGGACTGGGAGAGCAGCGGATTGCAGATGCGTTTAACAGCAGGATATTTTCCGCTGCCATGACCAGTTAAGGAAGATTTTCAAAAACACATCTGCTGGTAAACAGTTTGGCCCTACTCTGGGTCATCTGCCTTCTCTGGTCTCCTTGCTGCATGGATTCTTACCTGGGCAGAGTCCCAAGCCTCACATCAGTCAAAGCTAGGCTTTCAGTATAGTCCATTACATTTTTTAGAGAGGTACCTCAGTGGCTTTCAGGGAGGTTTTATGATGTGGGGCTGCCTCTTCCCAAATGCAGGAAGCACACACATGAGGCATTCAGACACAGAGCATGGACTCTCACCATTTCCTCTCAGGCTGCTGCTCAGCAGGCGGGCACCGTCGCCCACTCCTCACTGGCAACCATCCAGTGGGAGCCAACCAAACTCAGTCACTCCCTCCATGGAGTTCCCCAAAGGAAACAGAGGCGACTAGCTGTCTGGGTACCACTTAGGGAGATCACCCAATGCTCTACCATGTCACAGGCAACTGTTGGTTACTATAAACAAATAAGCCATTTGACAAACTCAACCTAATCCCACAGTCAGAGTCAGAGTGGGTGGTGGGAAATCTTTCATCTCTGCCCATATTTGCACGCTGCTCTCCTGGGGTGCATATGAAGAATGACGAAGGCCCAGGAACTCCTTCAAGGAAATGGGAATGACACCCATCTCACAGGTCCCCAGTGGAGAATACATCTCCAGGTGGGAATGTTGGAAGATAAGGTCCCAGTACAGCTAAATTTTCCAAGTTTTTCCTCTGAGCCAAAAACATGCTGGAAACCACAAACTTGCTCTGTGCCAAAAATGCTTGGGTTAGAATGAGATCCCAGTGCTGGTTAGAAATTACACCTTATCTGGGGCACCTGGGTGGCTCAGTCAGTTAAGTGTCCAACTCTTGGTTTCAGCTTGGGTCATGATCTCACAGTTTGTGGGTTTGAGCCCCACATTGGGCTCTGAGCTGACAGTGCAGAGCCTGCTTAGGATTCTCTCTTTCTCTCTCTCTCCCTTTCCCTCTACCCCTCCTGTCTATCTCTCTCAAAATAAATTAACTTAAAAAAAAGAAAAGAAAAGAAGAGAAAGTATGCCTGCCTGCAGCAGCTGATAACACCTGGGCACACATGGATGAATGTGTCCATAAGTGGGCTGCTGCGAAGAAGGTGTGTGGTGAAAGCTTGTTGTTTACGAGTATCTTCAAGATACTGTTCATCGTATTCATGCAGCCATGCATTCAGGTTGGGATGCCAAAGTATTTAGTGTGACGCGTCTGGGCACGGAACTCCCTGGAGATGGCTCAGGGTCTCACGTGTTCCAAAAGGATGTGATCAGGCCAGAGAAGCTCAAGGTCTTAATTCCTCTCCCTTGGAAGGAGCATAAGATGTTCACCCCCAACACATCCCAGTACCTACATTTTCCTTTGACAAAGGAATAACAGAAATTAACATTAACCCCTTCTATAGGTTCCTTATTCGATCCTTTACGGTTACCCCCAAGAAAGAGAGTAGTAACTAGGAAGGGGAAGCATGTATTTGTATAATCTTAGGCAAATTACCTCGCCTCTCCATGCCTCAGTCCCTGAGTGTTCCCACAGGGATATTGCGGGGATTAAATGAAGCTATGTGAAAAGGGCTTAGAATAGGTGCCTGAAACATAGTAAGTTTCAGTAAAGAGTTCGATTTAAAAGATTGCTGTTGTTGTTATTGTTATTTTTATCTCTTCAACATTTTACCCACCATCCTTCCCTGTAGCCTGGCATGAGTAAAGATTGTGGCCGAGAGCCGAGGGGGAATTGGAGAAGGCTTCCAGGTTTTGCACTAGGGGCAGATGGATAAAAAATCCCCTGGGTTTCATTCATGTGCAAGGGTTGCTGTAGTTTCTGCTCTAGCTTTTTGACTCCCATAACCCACTTTCTCTCTTCACATGCATCTAGATCTTTCTTAGGGGCAAAAAAGGATCCTTTCAAGAGTTTTCAGAAGCCAGTGCAGATACGAGAATGAGTGAAGCCAGGGCACACTGATATAAGAGCTAACATGGGCCAGGGAAGTCGAGGTGGCAAAATCGTGGGCAGGGTCCCAGGATTTCAGCTCACAGCAGTAACTGCGATCCTTGTGAATGAGAACACAATAAAGGGGAGGGAGGAATTCAGTTTGGAATCACTAATCCACTCATGCGGCTTTCTTAGCCCTTAATGATCACGGGATCCAAGCAAAAATGCTTTCATCCATCCTGAGAGATGTAGAGTGGCTCGCTGCTTTTGCCAGGCTTGCTTCTGCCTGCTGCTTTAAAAATGCCCAGAGCCCAAATCTGGGGGGAAAGCAAGTGGTAGTTTATGCTAAAATGCTAAAGCTATTTGAAAGCAAATGCATATAATAGAAAGAATTTAAGCAGCTGGTGGATGTCATTACATTCACTTCTCAAGGAGGCCTGTCTTCTGGTGACACCAATCAAAGAACTGGGTCATCTCTCAACAGTAATTTTCTTGGAGGCCATGAAATTCTTGCATTGATTTTATCCCCCTTTGGCTGAACATGCACTGAGAACAGCCAAGCTGGTGAGGACTCAGGCAGCCCATGGGGCTGTCATCAACTCCATCTGAAGGGTTTATATCCTTAATGGGATCAGAGGTCTTATCGGTGATTCTTGGTAAGTGCAACAGAGAAACTATCTTTCTCTCACCACTGATTCCACACCTGACAATTCTATTTATCAGTTAACAATTATTGTCTGAAAGCAAGTCAATTACTAAGAGGAATTTATGAAGTTCTTAGCAACTAAGAAGAAGCTTGATGGAATCTATCCAGTCTGTTCAGAAAACTGAAATGTGAACTGTCTGAAGACAGGACTGACTTCACATATATTAGCACCACATCATAATACAAATCATTAGAACATTAATTCTTGTGTTTCTGTAGATACCCACCAAGTTACAACTATGTATAGGAGGAAACAAAAACAGACGGCTACTGTAAAATGTGGCATGGATTGTGGCTCCCCGCCCCATCCTCCTCTCTGTGCCTCCTTCTCCATACCCCAGGTAGAGTTGGTTCTGCTCTCCTCACTCCCCTCAAGTTTATGATAAGGCTCAGAATTCATTTTGGTGTTATTTATCGCTTTACTGTGACACCTGTCCTTCAGCCATGGAAAGCAGGGAACTACTTTTAATAGTCCTTTGTGAGGGATGTCAGATGTCCTGTCTTTCTCCCTTGTTCTGAACACTGTACGTCCACTAACAGCATCTTGCCTCAGAGGCTACATTGCTTTCTGTCTTGGATTTCCCTGCCACCAGAGACTGAGACACTGGTTGGAACCCACTCAGCCATTTCAGGGCCCGCTGGAGAGGTCAATACTCCCTGGGGGTAACTTCTGACCAATGGTGTGTGGGGGCCAATGAATAATGCAGCTCACTAACAACTTTTAAGGTATGTGCACAGGGTTTCCTAGGTTGTCTCTGAGAGGTAGCCCCAGTTTCCTAGTGTTAGCTCAACAGCGCACCCTGGACTGGTCTTCCTTCCATGTTTCACTCTTCTCCATCCCTCACTTTGTCTCTGGACTACTTCTCTAAAAACAAAAACAAAGCAAACAAAGAGCAACTGCAAACATGACTTTGTCACAGGGTCTACTCTTTGGGGAAACTCAGGGAGAGTGCAAGCCAAGATCCAGATTGATCATGAGAAATAAAATGAAGGAATGCAATGCTTTAGCCTGTATCCTTATAAAATACAGGAAATATATAAAGAATTCCATAATTAAGTGTACAAAATTAACCATTCCACAAAATTTTAACTTTTAGTAATTCATATTCTTCCTTTGGATTAGTATGAAAATCAGGCCAATGAAAGAGGTTTTCCTAAGTACTTACCAATAAAAATGAATGAATAGCTATTTCTCAAGAAGGAAGGGACTTAAATTGTTACTTTATCTCATGAAATGAAATAGCCTCATCCAGGCTAAGGTAAAAGCCACATTGACTTTGCCTAGGTTTTTCTTCCCTTGTAGTTCCCCTTTAATGGGATTCATCACATTTGAGATTATTTGCTTAACGCCTGTCTATTCCACTAGACTGAAAGTCCGTGATGGTGACAGTTGTCTGTTTCATTTAAAAGCATATCCTTAGCCCTTGGCTTTGCATCTGGTGCACAGTGGGTCCTCAATGAGTGTTTATTGAATTTAACTGTACAAAATATAAACTGCCTGACAAAATCCATACCACTCACATGACGACTCAGAGATCATCCCATACAGCATCAGTCCTCTGTGTTCATGTTCCTCGATGAAGGCTCTGGCTGAATTGGTCCACAGGCCCTTTATACAGTGGAGACATAGCAAAGGTTCTGACTGGTCAGGAGAGAACCAAAAACAAAGGAAACCTGATTTTCTTTACATCTAATAGGAACTCTCTCTCTCTCTCTCTAGCCAAGTCACCCAGTCTCTCTTTACCACTAGTAAAATTAAAACGATACTAAATCTCGGGTTCCTGAAATCAAAGATCAAAGTCAGTCAAGTAGCCGAACGACCTAACTGGATCTTACAACTAAGAGTTTGTTGCCACTTGGATTTCAAAAACCTGCAGACCAAGATATTTGTCAATGATCTTTAATCCAAAAGTTCTTTGTGTGCATATAAAACCTTTCCTGTTAAATTGTCTGTGGAGTAAGTCTACCCTTCATGGAAAGAGAAGTTTTATAAAAACTCTTTCTATTTCTCCTCTTTCTTCTCCAAAGTAACTCCCTTCATCTACAAAACTCATATATTACATATCCTACCTCAGGCACATCATCACCTTGGGCTCCTTTAGCTTTTTCCATGGCCGCTACATCTTCTCTTTCTCATGCTGTGAAATCACTTCCAAAACCACCACTTTAATAATACCTCTGATAACTAACCTGTACTATTAGTCTCAGAGTTGAACGTGGCAGAGGAAAGGACACTTGTCCAAAGACTCTAGTCTCTGCTCTCTCAATACCTGGCTTCATGGCCTGGGGCAGATAATACACCTTTTCTGAGCTTATCGTCCCTCTATTGCAAAATCAGAGGAAAGGGATGGATTTCTAGCATACTTCTTAGCTTTAACATCTGTGAATATTTTCAAAGGAGTCTTGGGAGATGTTTTGTTTTGTATATTGTATTGTGTCTGTCAGGTATCAATTGGTATGCTTGGTTTATCTAGTGACACTAATGATGGTCTTCATCATAAAGGATCGTGATTTTGGAAGTCAGAGTACTTCTGGCAAATTGGTGGCTTTAGCATTTCAATTTCAAAGAGCAGGTGTTCTGAATTGGTGCTGGTCTAAGAAGAAAATCTAGATGAAGTTTAAAACCTGGAAGGGTCTAGAATCTCCTCTCTTTGTAGAGCCAGAAGTGGCTTGCAAAGGGCTCAGTTCATAACTGGTAGTCAACCATCCCTCTTAGCCCTTTCCCCTGACTTTTTAACTACCACATTGAGCAAGCAGTAGAAAAAAAATCTTACCTTTGTCTCTATAGTGGAACTGCACGGTACCCATTTAGAGATAGCTTGTAAAGGTTATTAACAAGATAAAGGCAAGGGGATGCTGGTGCCATCATCTGTGAGTCATGGAATATATTTTGGAGTTTCAGACACGTGGTAAAAATTAGAATAACAAGAATAAAATAAATCCTGAAAATAGTAAGGACATGTCACTAAACCCAATATGCATCTTATAAAGGATCACAATGACATGGCCTGTGATTTAAGAATATGTGTCATAGGGGCGCCTGGGTGGCGCAGTCGGTTAAGCGTCCGACTTCAGCCAGGTCACGATCTCGCGGTCCGTGAGTTCGAGCCCCGCGTCAGGCTCTGGGCTGATGGCTCCGAGCCTGGAGCCTGTTTCCGATTCTGTGTCTCCCTCTCTCTCTGCCCCTCCCCCATTCATGCTCTGTCTCTCTCTGTCCCCAAAAAAAATAAACGTTGGAAAAAAAAAAAAACATTTTAAAAAAAAAGAATATGTGTCATATTATTATGGAAAGAGCCTAAATATCCATCAACTGATGAATGGATAAAGAAATTGTGGTTTATATACACAATGGAGTACTACGTGGCAATGAGAAAGAATGAAATATGGCCCTTTGTAGCAACATGGATGGAACTGGAGAGTGTTATGCTAAGTGAAATAAGCCATACAGAGAAAGACAGATACCATATGTTTTCACTCTTATGTGGATCCTGAGAAACTTAACAGAAACCCATGGGGGAGGGGAAGGAAAAAAAAAAAGAGGTTAGAGTGGAAGAGAGCCAAAGCATAAGAGACTCTTAAAAACAGAACAAACTGAGGGTTGATGGGGGATGGGAGGGAGGGGAGGGTGGGTGATGGGTATTGAGGAGGGCACCTTTTGGGATGAGCACTAGGCGTTGTATGGAAACCAAGTTGACAATAAATTTCATTAAAAAAAAAAAGAATATGTGTCATATAATAAATGGACCACACCAAATCACATCATCATCTCACTTTTTTCCCTAAATAATGGCCATAACATAGGATGGAATCTATATTGTGATTCTGCAAATTGTCCAGAAGATGGAGATACTGAGGCCACAAAATTTCAGGCTCAGAAATTCAGAAAGAAGTTAATTAGATATTTGGGGGCACTTCCTCTCATGAGAGAAACGTGATTTGCTTTTTATTTAAATATTCATTTTAAAGAAATTCAGAGCTGTTCATCAGAAACCAGGATTTTAAAATGTTTTCACTTGATAGCTATAAAAGAATAATTTGAATAACCTTTCCTCCTTAAAGACATACAGTTGATCCTTTACAGTAGATGTGTAGACCCATCTGTTGCCAAATTAACTCCAGGACATTACTTCTTGACCTAATTACCATTAATAATGGTATGTACTCAATTCATCAAATAACTTTATTTTCAATGTATATTAAAGTGTTATTAATTACATTAATATATTAATAATGTGTTATCTAATAAGTGAAAAACTTCACAAATGACCCAAAAAACAAGCAGATCAAAAGGGAATTTTCTAGAATTGCATTCAATACTATAGATATGGTTGATTTCAGGAATGCATTGTCCAACTGATGGATGATCAAATCAACCCATTTTTACATTACAGAAATTCTAAGTCTTCTGAGATAGAAATCTCTATACTATTAACGAAGTTTTTCTGGTACATTTTACTAAACCTTATGTGTTTTTTTCCATTATAAATCATAAGTACTCTTTAAAAGTTATTTTTATGAAATATGTCAGACAAATGACTAAAAGGAAATGTAACAAATTCTTCAGTACTTTCCACTAGGCTTAAAAAATAATATATCACAACTCCAATTACAGAACCTCTGTGTACCCTTCTTCATTTCATTCCTTTCCCTCTCCATAGTATCAAACACTCATCCTGTGCATGTTTTTATACCTTTACTACATGTGAATGTATCCCTGAAATATACACTGCTGTTTTATGTGGTTCCAAAATGTTATACAAATGGCATCACATTCTAAGTATGTGTCATCAACTTACTTTTATTAGTTTAATATTATGTGTTTGAGATTTATTCATATCTATGTATGTCATTTTTGTTTGTTCATTTAAACTGCTGGACAATATAAATGTACCTAAATGTATTTATTTATTAATTCTCATTTCCATGACTATTAGTATTTTTTCCCATTTTCCCTCTCACAAACAATGCTACGGTGAATATTCCTATAGATGTAACTTTTGCAAGAGTTTCTCTAGGGTATACACCTAGGAGTTAGAATATCTAGAACACTGAGTTGGTATATTCAACTTTATGAGTATTACCAAATTGCCCTCTGAAGTATAGATTGCCCCAATTTACACTCCTACCAGCATGTAGTCTCCACTGCCCCACCTTCAGTCATCACTTGGTAGGTCCAACATTTTCATATTTGCCACTCTGATAAATATGAAGTGACATTTTACTGGTTATTAATTTGCATCAATCTCTCCAACTCTTATCTTTATCAGAATAAATACCCAAGCAGAAGATATTCTGAAAGTTTTGTCTCCACCATCCCACTCCCCACCCTTCATTCTGCTGGGAAACTCTGGGAACTTATGTATCAGGGGACACTACTGATGTTTTCTTCCATGTGGAGGTGTGACAGTTATGACCTCTCCTCCTCAGTATTAAGTCAGAAACTGTGAAGGGTATGAGATTTTATCCTACTTGGAAGCTAACAAGTTAGAATGCCATAGTTTTATATACATAAACTGACAGAAGACACAAGACCCCTGGGTCAGAGAAACAGACCATTTTTACTCACAGCATGACTCCTGTCTGACAGAATTAGTCGCTAAGTCACATACACAAAACTGTACACTAAGCTGCCCACCATTGCCTCTTGTTCCTTCATGCTTAGGACAAATTTCAACTCATGACCATTCCTGCAATCTGTATTTGCCTTCCCAGACAAATTGGGAGCAGAAATATACTATGGTGAATCTGGCCCTTTTTATTTCTCTAAGAGCCATGCATACCAACAGAGAAATTTTTTGATAAGTATTTTTAGTCCCTTGTTTTTTGTTTCACCAATTACAAGCTCACCATTGTGGCACATTCTGGCCCAACACAGTTTGATTTATTTTGGAATGCCAATTCTGCAATTTTATACCTGGGTGGCTTTGGGCAGGTTTCTTAATTTCTCTGAGATTCAGTGACTCCATCTGTAAAATAGTAGTAACAATGCTTGTATCCAAGAGTTGACAAACTTGGACGAGCTACTGCAACTAAAGCACCTGATACATAATACACACCTTGGTGTTATCAGCTATTATTATTCTAAAAGTCAACAACATTTGGTAGAAAGTCATTCCTTTCCTTCAATTTAGCAATAACTCTTCTTCTGAGGTCATTCCCTAATTATTGCTCCCAGGGATATTTCAGATTTGGCAGATAATAGCCACTGCCATTATTGAGTATCTATATAGTAGGTGTTTTTTTGAAGGTAGAATTTGTGCTACGCATTTTAAAGATAAGGATACAAAACAAGAGAGGTTAGGAAACTTGCCTATGGTCATACAGCCAGTAAATGTCAGATCCAGGATTTGAACCCATGTCTGTTTACCTTTAACCCTGGGCTCTTGTTTATTTATCAACACAAAATAGGATGTATATATTCTAACAAAGGATCTAGATACTAGAGTTCTACAGTCATTTTGCTTAGCCATGAATATGAATTTTAACAATAAATACATATCACAGGTTTGGGGTAGAAATTGTGGCAATTTGTGATCTTCATTATCAAAGATATCTATCTCTACCAAACACACACAAAGTGTTCAAACTCCTTACATAGTTTGCTAATTATCAAAGTCTCTTAAGAAAATGAAATATCCAAAAATCAGTAATTTTTTTCAGATATTTCCATTGATCCCACTTAACTGAAAGTATTTTGGAAACCTAGCAACAATTAGAAAGAAGCTTCTCTGACACAGAAAACAATTCCAGGCCAGAGACACTTGAGCTCAGGCACTTCACAACCCAACTTACTTTATACTTTTCATTTTTTATGATCTTTCTGCTTAGCAGTAAAATGAGTCAGAGCTATACAGGAGCATCAGAATTTTCAGTGTTTTCAGAATCAGATGGAAGGCTTTACCTGATCTGAGCAATTCTTTAACTATGTTAACATGAAAATACAGCATCAATGGTGGTGGCTTAGATATAAAGAAGCACATTCAGGATTCGATGGCATGTTTAACTTCTGTCTTTTTATAATTTAGACTTATCTGAAGTTATACAATAAGAAAAAAATCAATGTTTAAACTCTAAACGATGATACGTTCGGAAATCTACCCCCCAAAGTTCATTTTGCACTGGGTTGCTATTTTAATATGTGATTAAAGCACTGTAATGCCATAAGTGATGATGTGAGATTTTCTGTGAGATTAGTCACCCACACTTAGCTTTCTGTCCTGTGCTACTAGGTTGAGCAGAATCTTGCAACATCACCCCATCTCTCCCTGTCTGTCTGCTCCTATTGATATTTAGAGTTAATTTCAAAATAAGTAATTATAAGAACCTATCTGGGTCATCACTCATTCTATACTGTTTCTGATTTCAAATATCATCTTTCTCTTTGCTGCTTAGATTGTTTTGCCAGGAAACTCCAAACAAATGCTTAGAAATAGAAGCTCCCTGAGAACAGCACAGTCAAAAACCAACATGGGATACCTATGAATCCATTAGGAGGCAACCCATTTCCCCAGCTGTTTGAGATATGTAGGAAGACTAAAGTAATTATTCTTTTTTCACTTTAGGCAGATTCTGGATTTAACTTTTAATCACTTCCTAGGAATGACTACCTCTACCCAATTCACTTAAGCAGATGTAACTACAACCACAAAAACACTCTTGACTGGTGTCCTCCAGAGACCTGTTCATTACCTGTCATTAAATGTTTTAAAAGTTTGCATAATTGATCCAGCCAATAAGTCATCATTGATTTATGGGGTTCTGTGCTGAAGAGTTGCTCTTTAAAAATTCATAACATTGGTATGTGTCTTTACAATCCATTAGCTGTTTACGTACCCACAGTCTTAGCATTGATTGACCTTGGTCTGAGATTCTCATGGACTTCTTTTTTTTTTCCAAGTCCTCAGTATAGAAAAGCAATACTTCAGC
The DNA here is from genome assembly GCF_028749965.1 of Puma concolor. Lineage (NCBI taxonomy): Eukaryota > Metazoa > Chordata > Mammalia > Carnivora > Felidae > Puma > Puma concolor. The sequence goes on along the minus strand of NC_141674.1, from coordinate 76,789,920 downwards.
CTTCTCCCTTGGCAGCTATACTTTGATTTTTTTTTCCCCTCCATCAAAATGGAAACTTTACTTGAAATGATGAATAAATAAAGCATATTCCATAAACAGCTCTTCACTATTATTTAAGCTTATGGGTTTCATTGTGTGAATCTCCTTTCCCCACCATCAGATTCAAGTGTGTAAATGTTCTAAAAGGCTTTGAAAGTTTTATGATGATTTCAGGGGATGGAGGAGTAATAGCTGAAGAGTGAAGCTATTAGTTTTAATATTTATATTGAGTGCTCTGAAACATTAATGTGACAAGATGTAAGATCAGTGCAGTGGGATATATTTACTTCACGACCGCTGCCACGTGACAAAGTGTGTGTGTGGGTGTGTGTGTGTGTGTGTGTGTATTTTCTAAAACTTAGAGGACAGGGTTCAAATGTTATTTGCGGGTTATTATTTTCCTTTCCACAAGATTTAAAGTTCTGATTGACAAATACATTAGCTTTCTTGAAATTGAGCTGTTTTTAGAAAGCAGGAAGGGGCTGCCAGACAATATCTGACACATGGGTTTGTTAATTTGCATGGGCCTGCATTCACATAGTCCTCCAACTCTGTCATGGTGAATACCATCCACCAGATGGGTTACAGTCTGTCCTGCCTTCACCCTCAACTCTGTCTGGGGGAAATCTAAAGAATGATGATTATTAATCTGGATTGAGAAAATATTTACAACGAGAGCTGCTCTTGGTGACTTCACATGGAGAAGAAATGAGGCAAGGAAGTTCTGAGCACTGGATTCTGCCAGTTCTGGTTTCAGTCTCAGCTCCACCCTGAAAGGATAAGCTGTGTGACCTTGTGCATGTCCCTTTACATTGTTAAGCTCGGTTACTGATTTTTTAAATGAGTATTACAGTTCTAACAATTCACATACTTCTTGTAATATTTAATGCAATAATCCTATGAAGATCTGGCCCAATAACTATGCTCTATTATTGCCATAATCAAATGAACAAATACTTTTGGAGGACCTGTAGTGTGCAAGACACTGAATCTGTACCAGTTATTAGATCTTTAAAGTATATGTTTATCATTCTCAAGGTATTAGTAATCTATTGAGAAAACAAGAACATCTGCCCACTTAAATCAAAACAAAGGCAAAAAGGTGTTTCAGAGCTAGAGCAGACCTAAAAGACCTGAGTTTAAGTCCCAGCTCTGCCATGAGCTGCCTGGAAAACACCAGTCTCGGCACTTAATCTCTCTGGAACTTGATATTCCCATATGCAAATTAGGGACAGTGATACTTTACCTCACACAGTTGCCATCAAGATTACAGAAGATAATGTTAATAATGCTTGTGATAACAAATAATCCAGTTAAAAAATGAGAAGGCACGAACAGACATTTCTCCCAAGAAGACACCCAGATGGCCAACAGACACAGGAAAAGATGCTCAACATCACTCATTATCAGGGAAAAGCAAATCAAAACTACAATGAAATATCACCTCACACTTGTCAGAATGTCTAAAATCAAAAACATAAGAAACAGCAAGTGTTGACGAGGATGTGGAGAAAAAGGAATCCCTCATGCACTGATGGCGGGAATGCAAAGCAGTGCGGCCACTGTGGAAGACAGTATGGAGGTTCCTCAAAAAATTAAAAATAGAAAAATAATTAAAATAAAATTACCATATGATCCAGTAACTCCACTACTGGGTATTTACCCAAAGAATACACTAAAAATACTAATTCAAAAAGATATATGCACCCCTATGTTTATTGCAGCATTATTTACAATAGCTAAATTATGGAAGCAGCCCAGTGTCCATGAATAGGTAAGTGGATAAAGAAGATATGGTGTGTATGTACGTATGTATGTAAATAAGAATGAAACCTTTCCATTTGCAATAACATGAATGAATCTAAAGAGCATATATAATGCTAAGTGAATAAAGTCAGTCACGAGAAAGACAAATACCATATGATTTCACTCATGTGTGGAATTTAAGAAACCACACAACGAAAAAAAGAGACAAAGAAACAGACTCTTAAATATAGGCAATAAACAGGTGATTATCAGAGGGGAGACAGGTGGGAGGATGGGTTAACTAGATGAAGGGGATTAAGAGTACACTTGTGGTGAGCACTGAGTAATGTAAAGAATTGTTTTATCACTATATTGTACAACTGAAGCTAATATAACCCTGATGTTAACTACACTGGAATTAAAATTAAAAATAAATTTGAGGGGCACCTGGGTGGCTCAGTCGATTGATCATCTGACTTAGGCTCAGGTCATGATCTCATGGTCCATGAGTTTGAGCCCTGCGTCGGGCTCTGTTCTGACAGCTTGGGAGCCGGGAGCCTGGAGTCTGCTTCAGACTCTGTGTCTCCCTCTCTCTCTGCACCTCCCCTGCTCACACTGTCTCTCACTCAAAAAATAAAATAAAACATTAAAAAAATAAATTTTAAAAAACTGTAGGTGGTACAGTGAACTACTAAAAATGTGCTATGTACAGATAAGCCCAGGTTTGGGGAGTTTAACAAAGCTGAATGGCCACATGAGTTACTAGCATTGTTGGAAGTCCATAGTAATGAAGATGTTCATTATGAAATAAATGAGACAGAGAGCAGGTAATGGTAATGATCAGTGAAGGAGCTCCTTGCTTTATGCCAGTGACCATGGCAGGGGATGGGACTGGGCAGGATATTGAAAGATAATTTCAACATTAACAGGCAATGAAGAGTACTAAAATATGAAGGCACTCAAAGTGGGGTGAGAAATATGAACAAAGAACACAGGAAAGAGAGCCAAGGAGCATGGGATTTGTGCAAGTGTGGATGGGCATGGCCTGAACGACAAAATGTGGGCAATGAAGTTAGAAAGGTGAGCTGGGGAAGATGGGAGGGCCTCCCTCGGGTGCCAGGCTCAAGAGTTGTTATCTGATGGGGCGCCTGGGTGGCTTGGTCGGTTAAGCGGCTGACTTCGGCTCAGGCCGTGATCTCACGGTCCGTGAGTTCGAGCCCTGCGTCGGGCTCTGTGCTGATAGCTCGGAGCCTGGAGCCTGCTTCTGTTTCTGTGCCTCCCTCTCTCTCTGCCCCTCCCCCATCTGCACTCTGTCTCTCTCTGCCTTTCAAAAATGAATAAATGTTAAAAAAATTTTAAAAAAAAGAGTTGTTATCTGATCCTGCAGCCAGTGTTTTCTTTTCCTTTTTTTTAAGCAGTATAACATTTTAATAAAGTTAACCTTTATTATTTTATTTAAAATTAACTTTTAAATTGTATTATTTAATCTAAGCGGTTCTTAACCTTGGGTGTATATCAGTACCACTTGAGAGTTTTTAAAACCTCAATACTGAGGCCTCAGCCCAGACTGACTGAATCAGAATCTCTGAGGGTGCAACCCAGACATCAGCATTTTTAAAGCTCCCAGGTGATTCTGGTGCAGCCAAGGTTGAGAACCACTGGTTTAAAGTATCCATTTTTACTACATGAAAAAGAGCTATTCCTCTGTTCCACTCCACCACTCCCCTTACCCTGGTACAGGTTTCCTGACTTCCCACGGGGTTATGATAAACCCATAACATGGTGATAATATCATAAATCAAAAATGCATTCAATATACCTAACTTACCTCAAATGTGCGTAGAACACTTAGAGTAGCCTTTAGTTGGGCAAACCATCTCCCACAAAGCCCATTTTATACCAAAGTGCTTAATATCTCATGTAATTTATTAAATACTATATTGAAAGCGAAAAACAGAATGGCTATGTGGGCACAGAACGGTTGCCAAGTGGCTGACCGGGAGCTGGGGCTCCTGCCTCTGCCCGGCAACATGAGAAGGGACTGTACACCTATCACTGGCCCGGGGAAAGATCAACATTCACAGTTCAAAGGAGCTTCTATCAAATACCTATCACTCACACCATCGAAAAGTTGAAAACTTGTAAGTGAAAACATAGTAAGTCGGACACTACATTCTAAAGGCTGTAACTTCTATCTTCTATTTCCATATATTAATATCTCTCTTTTATGTTGGAGGTTTTCCTCAGATGTGTGGGAATCTTTGACCCTCTGTTCATGTTTAAGAAGAAGGTAGTGAAAAGATTGCAAAGTATTCTTTTGCATGGATTTTGTATGGATTATGGAAAATTCCTTTGCAACCGTTGAGCTTTACTGTAGGTAAGTTATCATTGAGCTGAATTTTTAGTGGAAGGTTTCTCACATGTCAACATCCATAGGCCTTTTCTCTGGGATTCTTCAGTTTCTGAAAAGAAGACTCCTCTGGACTCCTGCCTGGGTACCACATGTGACTGAGTTCATATATTCTGTGAGCTGAGCAGGGAAAGGATGCCAAGGTCCCTACTACTCAATATGCAAATTATCATTTAATGTCCCTGGTTTTTGTCTCTGGGTCTCATCCTTTGCCCTCTCCCATGGCTGTGTTCCCCAAACCAGAGCCTCCCTGGTTCAGTTTTTCCAGAGATTAAATCTCTGCTTTCTGCAGTGAATGTGGGGGACAGGCAGTGGATTGCAAAAGGTGGGACAGAATGGAGACAGATTCCTAGCTGTTCTGGACTGGGCAGTAGGCCTGGGAGTCCAAATGCTCCATATCCTAAATTCCCACAAATTCCCTGATTTGCTTACCACATAACACAGTACCTAATTTTTTTTCTGGGATTCTGTTGGGTGAATCTGCTTTTTTATTGGTATAATCCTCTGCAGGTACTTGTGTTTTAACCTCCTCTGCTGAATCATTTGCCACTCTCCATCTACTTTCTATCTTTCAAAATATGTCTTAGATTCTCTTGTCTGCGATGTCTCCCTTCCTGCCTCTTTGTCCCTGTGAGGTTATATAATTTGGGCTTTGTTCTTTGAATGCTACTATAATGGAAAATTCAAGCATACGAGGAGAGAAATACATGTGGTCAATCTACCAGGTCTAAAGAAGAGTCCCGGGGGAAGTATTCACAAATACTAGTGCAGAACTACGGAAAACCAGTTAAAAGCAGAATCATTCCATGTGAAAGAAGGGTAGAAGAGTCAGGGGCCCCTTGCCCACCTTCTTCCTTTTCCTCAAAACCCAGACAAACTCAGAGTACACAGGCAGAAGAAAGACCTCGTGTAAACAGAGACTGGTTGGAGGTGAAGACTGATCTCTAGCTCTTGCTCTTTTAGGTCCTTCTGCCAAAATGTCCAATGACAAGGAGCCTTGAGGGAATTATCTTGTTTCCTATACTATGATTTTCCATGTTTCTTTTGCAGATTCTGCTAATCAAAGAGTCCTTAAGAACTTTCTTCCTAGGGCTGGGTGACTCTGTCAGTTAAGCGTCCAACTCTTGATTTCACCTCAGGCCATGATCTCATGGTTCATGGGGTCAAAGCCCCTCCTTAGGCTTCATGCCAAACATGAAGTCTGCTTGGGATTCTCTCCCTCTCTCTCTGCCTCTCTCTCAAAAATAAACAAACATTAAAAAAAAAAAAAGAACTTTCCTTCTAAAAATGCTTCAGACTGTAAGGGAAGGAAAAATAAGATAAAAACATGGGGGTGGCAAGCCATAAGAGACTCTTAACAATAGAGAACTGGGGTTGCTGTGGGGAGGGAAAATGGACTAACTGGGGCATGGGCATTACAGAGGGCACTTGCTGTGATGAGCACTGGGTGCTATATGTAAGTGATGAGTCACTAAATTCTACTCCTGAAACCAATACTACACTACATGTTAACTAACTTGAATTTAAATATTTTTTAATGTGCATTCATTTTTGAGAGAGAGAAAGAGAGCACAAGGGCGGGGGGACAGGCAGAGAGAAAGGAAGACACAGAATCTGAAGAAGGCTCTAGGCTCAGAGTTGTCAGCACAGAGCCTGACGTGGGACTCCAACCCACAAACCTCGAGATCATGATCTGCCCCAAAGTCAGATGCTTAACCAACTGAGCCACCCAGGCAACCCAACTAACTTGACTTTAAATAAAAACTTGGAAGAAAAAAAATTGTATGAGGGATACAAATATCAGCAAAATAGTCTCTATGCTGAAGGAATTGATAAGCTAGTAAGAAAGCTGGAAGGAGAATAACTGTCACCTCACATGCCCTTTCAAATGTTCTGTTCCATCTTACAAGTCCTCCAGAGCTGAGAGGGCCTCCTACCATTCCTCAATCTCATCACTTCATTGTCAAAGACCACTTATCTCCTAGAGGTTCAAAGAGGGCACAACTAAAATAGTGAACAGGTAAGATTTGTCTCTAGAATCTAACCATGCTCCAATTCCAACTTCCCTCCTCAACTCTCCAGCCTCAGCGGAGATTGTGAAGAATGAACACTTTAGGGCAATGGAGATTCATATCCTCATATTTAATAAGTATTTCCCAGGGTCCATATTCAAAGTGGGAAATATATATAAGTAGATGGAAGTCTAGATATGCACATTCTCATTTTTAACTTCTTTTCTCTCCTTTCTCTTTTCCCCTATATTCTTGCTCGTCCTTTCTTCATGTAAAGGATTCACTTAGAGCACCATCCCAAATGCTCACATGGAGGCAAAAAAATATGCTTTGTTTGTCCCTAGCAATGAGTCCTTTAATGTAAAGGTTACGTGGTAAATATTTTCTATCCCAAATGTCAAAACAACCATGGACTTCCCTGAGGGGACTGTTTTTCAAAAACTCCGTGAAATCAGGTTGGCAGGCCAGGAAAGACATAATGCTGCAGCCACACATATCCCTTGAAAAACCACGGGAAATGGCATGCTCACGGTCCTCACAGTAACACTTGGGAACACCCCAAGATGGGGTTCCTGGGGGCTAATAAGGCATCATGGGCGGCAGGTACATCCATCTACCCACTCCTAGTTAAGACCTTCATACCACTGGCTCATTTTTCCTGACCAAGAATATCTCTAGATACACCTCACTCAAAAGGAATAGTTTAAAAAAAAAAAAAACTTCTGTGGGAAAAACTCACACACCTTTGTGGACTTGTTCTCAAGCTCCACCATGCAAATATAGTAACAGCAGCTTTCCTGCAAATGCTCCTCCCTCTGCAGAATTCCACAGTGCTGCACCCACCATGCGACAAATCTGGCACAGTAATTCAGATTGGTGGGCAAATTCTGGCATCCTCTTCATATATCCTTCCTCTCCCTTCTTAGAAAGGGAAAAGGAAGAAGACAGAAAGGAGAAGAGAAAATATGAGAAGCTTACTAACTTGTCCACAGCTTTCCCCTCCCTCTGCCTGACTCAGAGGTTTTCGGTCTTGTCTGTTTACCTGATATCCATTCCCTAGTGTTCTGAAAAAGTCATACTGGAAGATTCTACAGAGAAAATCAATAAGAATAAAAGAAAAACTGCATGCCCAAGGGGCTGTATGAAATGAGAGAAATGTGGCATATTGGGAGGTATTGTACAGAAGAGGGAACCTGGAGAAGAAGAGTATTAGAGACAAATGCTAGGACAGTAGTTCGGTACTTTTCCAAACCAGGTGAGTGAAAAAATTCCTGCAAGTTCTCTTAAGCAAAACAATGGAAGACAATGGTTGATGTTAGCATATTTTATGTCGGTCTTTGTAGCTGAACCTCCTTAAGTGATTGAGATACACACAAAAGGAGATTCGAATTTTTAGTGATGCTATGATTCTTTAATTATGATGGGTTACACAAGTTTTCTGAGCCTGCCCATAGAGTAGCTCCATACATATTTGAGCTATGTACCCATCTCTTCTGCGACCTCCAGTGATATTTTGTCTCACTCAGCTACCTCCTTTGAATTGTCCTCCTATGCCATCTTTCTCTCCTTTTCCTCGGGAAACGCACCCTTGACTTTGAATAGTTTCCATCCAGAACACTCACCAAATGGAGGCTTGGCCAGTGAAAGGAGAAAGATGTTCACAACAATGAAAAGTTAAGGACTCTTTGATTGATGTAACTTATTGTCTTTTGCCTACCCTTCCAGATTTACCTTTCTCCACCCTGGTCTAGGCCCCTGGGGCTGATTTGTATAGCCTGATTAACGGAACCCCTTGACTTCTGACTTCCAGTTGAGTTTGACCAGTGTGGAGCACCCGAAGGAAATGTAGGGTTAAGACTGAGGCTGGTTATTTATTCCCCAAACTTATTTCCTGCTATCCAGGAGTGACCCTCAACCAAAGGCACAGCCTCAGTCTGGAGATACACTCCGCCTGGCTCTCATGCTAGGATTCTGGTAGCCACTCTTCCCTGTAGTCATTCAGGCCTGGGGTTCACTAGCTCTGGAGTTTGGTGCTATCCCTTGTGGGTTTTTGCTGCTCCTCACCCATATCCTTGCAAATAGTCTATTAGACTGTCTCCAAATTACCCAATTAGAGTCTACCATCTGTTTCCTGCTGAGACCCTGACTGACGCAGTTGGCAGAATGAAATTTAGCCTATCCAGAAGGTGAAAATAAAATAACGTGCTTTTATTAAGCCGTCATAAAAATAAACATAGGCTGAGAAAAAAAATCCCATTTGACTTAAGATATATAAGAAAGCATGAAATTGTAACAAATAAACCCCATCAGTAATACGGGTTTCCTATACTTAGAAAGCCTATGCTTCTAATCACTGTGAATACTGCAAGAAAGCCTGTAAAAACCTTGTATGATCATCTTTCTCTTTAAACTTCTCTAAAACCCCCAAACACTGCTTTCAGCAAAGGAGCGGAGAAGGGTATAATTTATAACCCTAACAGACTGAGATAAAAAGGATCTGGCTGACATAAGTAAAGATTATAAAGAAACAAAAAATGAAACAGAAGAATTAAAATCTGCACTAGACGCAGTAAAGAGCAGAATTGTCACTGAATAAAATCAAGTCAGTGGGTGGAAAGAACTCATTTGAGGAGCTTTTTCATAATGCAGAGCATCAACTGAAAATCAGCTGAGATCGAAATGAAGTTACTAAACAAGCCACGTACAGATAAATATTCAATAGGCAAAGCTTTCCAATATATCAGAACAATTATTTAGGGAATATAGTAGGAAAGGATAACATTCATGTTAAACATCATATTTAATTATATTTGTTATTTGTTTTACTACTAAATTAATTTATGGGGTTTTATGAAGAAACCTTCAGAGCTTTACTTAGTTATAGCAAATAAATGAGATGACTTTATTTTATTGGATAGGAAAATTAACTATTGTAAAAATATCAATTATTCACTAATTAACATAGAAGTTTAAATGCAATAATAATCAAAATCCTAGTGGGACTTTGGTGTGGAGTAAAAAGGCAAGGACTTGACAAAGGATTCCAAATTTATATAAGAAGATGTGTAAAGAAATAACAGAAAATTTTGAAAACCAAGTTCAAAGAAAAAAGACTTACCCACTAAATTATTCTATAAAGTTATAATAATTAAAGCATTATATTACTTTCACAATAATAGAAACGGGCAGTACATGAAACAAAGCAGATATTTCAAAAACAACAATCTCTAAGTGTATAATGAGATGGAACCATAAAGCCATGGAAAAAAGAGAGATTATTCAATAATTAGTGCTGAAGCAAGTGGGTAACTTTTTGAAGAAATGTGTTCAACTTTACCTCTTGGTACACCAGAACCAATTCCGAATGGATTAAGGAACTACACTTTTTAAATTAATACTATAAAAATGTAGACAAATTAATAAATAGCTATAAGATCTTGGATCAAGAATACATAAAAGTTATGAGAGACGTCCTAAAGAAATAGTTTATTAGCTTAAAAACCTAATTTCTGTGTGACTAAAACCATTAGAGTAAGGGTAGATTGCTGTGACAGGGAATCAACAATTTTGACTTTGCAAGTAACTTTGCTTAAAGAAGTGTTTTATCCACAGTCACCTAGGAGTCCAAGGTCTGCCATTCAGTTTCACCCAAGTTTTTTCCAAACCCTTGCTCTGCCATCTTTCAGGGCCCTCCTGTTGCCTGCATGGTTAAAGCTGGGCCTATATCACATCTGGGATTCCAGCCAGTAAGCAGGGAGGAGGGTGTGAAGGAAGCATTCCCACTGTCTTAAAGGCACAGTCAGACAGTGGTATCCATCACTTCTCACATCGCATTGGCAAAGAGTCACATGCCTAGCTCTACTCAACTATGGAAAAGGAGAGAAGAAATCTAGGTAGAAAACAGAAGTATCTACCACACCACTATAAAGACAAATTAAAGGCAGAGAGCAAATCAAGGAAAAATATGTGCAGCTAATATGAAAAATAATTGTCATCATTATAAAGAATTTTGTATCATAAATCAAAAAGAAAAACACCAATGCGCCAACTTAAAAAATGGCAAAGGACATACACAAGCAACATAAACAGCATATAAACATGAAAAGTAGACAGCATTGCTTATAATAAAAGACAATTACATTGCAACAATTAAATAGCATTGTTTATCAATCTATTTTTCAAAATCTTTCTTAATGGCCATTCTCAATGCTGGCACAAAATGATAAGACCACTCAGGTAGATTATAAATCAGAGCATTCAGCCTTTGTCAAATGCACTTGGTTAACACATACCAAGAGCTTCAACGATGCTCTTCTGGAACCTGGAGTCCACATTAGGAATCTACCCTAAGGGGGCACATGGGTGGCTCAGTCAGTTAAGACTCTGACTCCTGATTTCAGCTCAGGTCATGATCTCATGCTTTGTGAGTTTGAGCCCTGTGTTGGGCTCTGTGCTGACGCTGCACAGCCTGCTTGGGATTCTCTCTCTTTCCCTCTCTCTCTGCCTCTCCCTTGCTCTCTCTTTCTCTATAAAAATAATAAATAAACTTAAAAAAAAAAGGAATCTACCCTAAGGAAGTAACCCAAGATGTGGCCAAAGATGTATGCAAATGCGTTCACTGTAGCACAAACAATTGGAAATAACCTAAATGCCTGACAAGAGAATAGTTAAATGAATTATGGCTGGGATTAACACTAGTGCTATCTCTGTGTTCCCATCTTGCTTTGTGAACAACTTCTGTCCACTTCGCCACGTGGGAAGTGCTGCCAAAGACAATATAGGAATTTCTTCACTCCTTTCTTATTCCTTTCCCTGAGAGAAATAGCTGATTTGTTTTCAGAGAACATCATATCTACTGGATCATATTCCACATAGATAGAGTTGGCAGGAAACATGCTCTATCTTCTCTCACACTCAGGATTCTTAGGAAAGATCAAGCCTCCACCTCTGCTTCTTCAGAAGTGGTGTGATCTATATTAGAATCAAGAACACACTTTCGAGGCAGTTCTAAAACTTCCATGAAGGTGGTTGGTGAAGTGTCTTGGAATTCATTTTATTAACTCAATTATTCAGACAGAGCATCTAATATTAGAAGAGGGGGAGCCTCAGAGCCTAGTTTCTTTCTACAAGATAAATTCTCTAGGAAATTCGGAATCCAGGAAACTGTGGGGCTCTGACTGATAAGGATTCTTTGTTCCCTACACAACTTCCTGTGCCCATTTTCTACTGGTAAGAACATGCAGAGAGTTCTTAAGCCTTCAACACTGGGGGACATCTGTAAGTAAAATAGTATCCATTTTGTTCAAGAATTATGTTTATTTTTATAGGAAAATGCTATTAGGAAAATGCTATGTGATAGCTAATGGAAAGGCAAGTGACACACTTTTCATGCAACAACAGAGCAAGCCAAAAAATCTTTCTAGAAAAGGGTATATGAAAATGCTGGATAATCTTTTAAAACATGTTCAAGTTATAGCTGAAGTGGAATGAAAATAGGTGATGCCTTCTTCACAGGTCAGGACATATTGAACAAAAGATGTGAGCATCTCAGAAAACTGGTGGCTTCAGCTTTAATACGCTATCTGGAATTAAAGGAAAAAAATGCCTGGGCCACTTGCAAAAGAGAGGTTGTAGCAGAGACCCTCCCACATATAGCTGGGACCACAGATGGCAACTCTTTTGATGGGTCAACATGAAAATTCTTTGGCACCACTCATAAGGAGGCAATTAAGGAAATTTTCCAATCACAGCATTGGCTTGTAGGAGAGCAGAGAAAAACTTCCATGAGAATTTGTAACCACAAGCCAGTCTTCACATGGGTTTGAGGCTGGAATTCACACAATAGTAAGCCCCAAATACCTAAGCCACTAATTTAGTTTAAAGTATTCCCATGTATCTGGGACAATCACACACAAATCTTCTCTAGGGAATCATACCACAGAAAAAGTTGGAAGGATCATGAGCTCTCTCCCTTTCAGACACGCACACACACACACATTTGAGAACTTAAGCCACCATGGACAATTATTCATAGGAACAAAAATCAGGCAATTAGATCTACAAAGATGGCAGATATTCAAATAACCAGATTCAGAATATGAAATAAGTATATGTTTAGCATTTTTAAGTAAATGAAAGCAATAGATAAAAGCATGACTAAGGAATAAGAGACTATGAAAAGTGACCAGTCAGGCAGATTAGTAAGAGAGAGAAATAGAACTTCTAGAAATTAAAAGCACAGTGAATACAATTAGCAAAGTAATGAATGGGTTAAAAAGATTAAACATTTAGCAATTCCAATCTCAGAACTGCATCAAAGAAAACAAATTAACAGAAGCAAAAAACCCTATCATTGAGATCTTGTTGTGACAATTTCTACAAAGAAAAGCATGGGAATAATCGGCATGGTCAATATAATGTTTTCATTAAATAAACATTTGTTAAGCTTTTTTAAAAAAGCAGATTAGACATAGTCATAGTCAATTAACTTGTGTTAATATATTCTAGTAATATCTACAAGTATATGTTTTTATATTATGGCTTAATATTTTATGTCTATATAATTTGCCTTTGATTTCAATTTACAAAGCACATTTACTCATAAATTCACATTATCCTGACAATAACCCATGGGATTTTCAGGGTAGACATTAGTTCCCCAAATAGACTGTAAATGCTCTCAAAGCAGACACTAAAATGTATTTTTGGTCTTCTACAAATGACTACATGCAAGCTGTTGAATAAATACTGTTAAATCTATTCAATGCTTCTCTATTTTGTAAAGTATTTGGACAAAATATCTACTCTTCTCCTGTTTAAAAAGTAGGGTTTTTGGGGCGCCTGGGTGGCGCAGTCGGTTAAGCGTCCGACTTCAGCCAGGTCACGATCTCGCGGTCCATGAGTTCGAGCCCCGCATCAGGCTCTGGGCTGATGGCTCAGGACCTGGAGCCTGTTTCCGATTCTGTGTCTCCCTCTCTCTCTGCCCCTCCCCCGTTCATGCTCTGTCTCTCTCTGTCCCAAAAATAAATAAAAAACGTTGAAAAAAAAATTAAAAAAAAAAAAAAAAAGTAGGGTTTTTTTCCACAAGTGATTTTGAAATCCTAAAGTTGAAGTTTTTAGAAAGGAAACATTTTGGCGCCTAGAGTCCCAGATCTGCCCCAACATAGTATGTGATTTGGGGCAAAGGAAGAAGTATAGTTGATTTAGGTAAATATTGATTGTCTGCCAAGTGTCAGACATTGTTTGGTGATTTACCTATGTTATAATCTCATTAGTCTTGTGAGAAAATTCCCCAAGTGATTTTTGTGTGTATGACACAATGGATAAAAGAATCATTTATTAGGGCTGTGTTCTGTGTCAGGCACTGTGCTGGTTACGTTACATAAATTTTTTTTTCTTCAAATAGTTACCCAGCTTTCCAGCATTTATGTGGCAAGTTCTCATAGAAATTTCTCCTGCAGGAGGCAGAGTGCCAGTGGAATTACACCTGAAGTCTGCTCTGACTCAATAACCTCCCAAGACTCGGGGTGGCAAGAGAGGCCATAATGAAGGGAAAGTCCTACCGGCCTTCCACACAGCCTTTGATGGTAATAGGGGGCCAACAGATTCTACCCCCCAAAATGAAAGTGACTAGTAGCAGTTCAGTGGGGGATCCCAGACCCTATCTTAGAAGGGAGACAGAAACTATAGCCCAAACTATAGACTACTATTTTAAGAGCTGGTAATGGATCTGTAATCTTTTGCTCATTTCTTGTTTTAACTTCATTTGGGAAAATTATGTATTTAGGGTTTGCCAGAACCTCCTGGAAAAATCCAAATAAGTCATTCAAGAAAATAAAACCTAACATAGATTAGGGTGGCCAAGAACAATCTGAAACCCAAGCCAGGATCATGGCAGGAGTCCAGCACTGAAGCTGGCCTGACCTGGGTTATAGAGTGTACAGAACAATGAAATGTGAGTGAGGACAGCTGTCCCTTCCCCATAAATCTAGCTAAAACCTTTAAAAAGAGTAATAATAACAAATATCTGTGCAGTGCTTACTTTATTCCAGGCACTCTTCTAAGTGACATACATACATACTTACATCAAATCCTTTTTGCTGAGTTCTATCATTTGTCCCACTTTTATATGAGGACACATCTGCTAGGATCATGGGTACTCCTGTGACACAGCAAGGTTCAAATGCAGGTGGTCTGGCTCATCACCACTAGCTCTCCTGCCTCTCACACACAAGTCACTCTTATTACAGGAATGTACAAAGGACTTTGGTGACTAAGGCATTAACATGTAACCCGGGTATTCTACACTAGTTGTACAGGGTGTTTACAGACTGAGGGTTCCTGAGTTCAGTCTGCAAGCCTTATTCACCTCGGTCGAACTACTAACGTGGAGAAGCATGCCTCTCAGTCATTAGAGCTCAGTTTCTGTTTATGCCAGAGCAACCTCGCACTCATTCATTCAGATACCTTTATAAAATAGCCAGCGCTCCTGTACGAACCTCTCCCATGATCTCACTGTGATCTGTGCCTGTGGTTGCCTTCCCCTGATCTTGGGTCACGCATCAAAAGCTGATAATATGACTTTTCTTAACCTATGTTTCCAAATAAGGAAACTTTTCCAGCTCTGCAGGAGCAGTAGTAGATCATTTACTTTGTTTCTCTAGAGCCCTACCTCTTTTCTGTAAAATCCTCTTCGTCTATCCCCATTGCCCCTTGGTCCTTTAAATCTCTCTAGAGTACACCTCTATAGTCACGTTATGTCCATAGTCATGTTATGACTTGGTAATAACACTTATAGTCATGTTATGTCCATACTTTCCACCAAGAACTAGTAGGAGAGCCCTTAAAATATAAGAAATGTGTGAACTTGTCTCTGATGACACCAGAGAAAGGAGCAGCTGGGGAGAATGGCCAATGGGTATGCGGAGGGGAGTGTGAAAATAGAGATGTGACTGGGGAAGACACTGCACTATGTATACACCACGGGCAACAGAAGTAACCAAAGGAGAGTCAAACAGGGAAGTTCTCAGACCTTACTGAAAAGTGATCTGGCCTGAGACGTGACCTGAAGGCCGAGGACCCTGATATTTCTTGACTGTCCCACCTCTCCTTTCTCCACCCGTTTCTTCCATCTCTTCTACCTCTAAAACTCTTCTATTTTGGTGATCAGAGCAGGAATTTAGGACCAGATGCTCAATACCGAGAAGCAGATTGACTCCTTCCTCACTCTTTTAGCACTCAGAACCCCCATCTTACCATGAAGTTTGAGTGTTAAAATATAGTCACTTCTTACATAGGCACAGAAATCTATTTGGAAGCAGAAATATAGACTGTCCATCAAGCTGTTGCCTAATCAAACCTGCTCATTTCAATTACGACGTACTTCATTTTCAAGACACTTCTCAGGGTGTAGTCAACAAGAAGCGTGCCTCACCGTGCAAACCCTTCTGATAGTGGGGTAGAAGACATTGAGTGTCACGTCAGAGAAATGAAGTTTCATCCCCACACTGCCTTTCTGCCTTCCCATGGAGAACAGTGCGACGAATCTCAAACAATGTCTGATATGTTTTACCCACTCCTTTCCGTTTGTGGTTATGATTGATTTTGAACTAAGTGCCAGTGTCTGTCTCATTACATTGGCCTCAGAGTACTGTCAAGTTTGTTTTCAGAGGAAACTTTTCAAACTATGTAATAGGGCCCCAATAAGAAAAAAAGAATGTTGGTAGCCAGAAAGAGAAGCAAGGTGCATTACTATGGCATTGGCATCCTTCTTTAGAGATCAGGAGAAATATGACAAGCGTGACTCCTATTATTGTTATAGCATATTGCATTCAGCTATGATGAAGCGGACTGTGAGCGTGTATCCTGAGGTATTTTCACTTCATGCATCTGGCATTGTTATTAGTTATTGCACTTAAGATACATTGGTCTGTTTACTCCTCATGTTTTCCTCACAGAGAAAATGTTAACCGTGAAAAAAGAATATTTGATGTTACAAATTATCTAGCTTGCTAGACTCATTTCCCTTTTAGTATGCAATTATTTGTTTAGCTTCCCTTAGCAAATGAAATTTCAAGGGCATTTCAAGGAATATAAATAATATAAAAGGGAAGTAGAGCCCCAAAGAATTTTTCTTTCCTTTTTTTTTTTTTTTTTTTGTATTCAGGAACAGCATTGAATCATGCATATGTATGAATCAACAAAATCAGGTTAGCTAAGAAATTGGAAATTGCACTCCACTAGAACATTTGTCTTGCTCTAGAGATCTTTGTTACGGATTTGAAGGACTAATAAAAAATCACCAGCATGACTGGAACAGATGTTTTTTATGGACTTGGGTTGTTAATAGTCTTTTTAGCTTCTCCTAAGGACTTAAGCAGATTCCTCACTTGTCCTCAATACCTGAAATTATGTTAACACTGTCCAAAATGTACACTAACAAGGTATATTTAAAAAGCCATAAATCAAAATGGGGATGCTGGAGACTCTGAAAAAGCAGAATAAATTTTAAAAGCAGCAAAGTGAGATACATGTCAGAGAGACAAATAGACCAATGAATAAATAGAAGATGTGGGGCTATAAATAAAGGTAGATTTCAGATCAGTAATATCATGAAACAGCCATAACAAAAAATAATTTGCTAATCACCATTTTCTTGTTAAGGCACAAGGTAACCCCTTTCTCTAGCAGAAATTACCAGGATCACAGGACACATGGAGTAGAAAAGAAACTCAGAATGCTGCTCCTATATTTACCTTGATGGTGTGCCTGGAAGTGCTTCCCTAAGAACTCATATGCAACACTTTTTGTAAGCCCTTGTAAGTCACTCCCAGTGGAGGCCAAAATTGATCAATTTTGCAGAGACCAAAATAGGTAAGAAACAGCAGCTAGCAAGTTTCCTGTTGTCACCGGGGATGGCTGTTTGTTGCCATCTTTTAAACTGCATGAGTAGGTGCAAATGGGGCACCTGCCCCCAGCCTTGCCCTCTCTGCCCATCTCAGTCGGAACACACTCCTGCTGGGCATGCCCAGTCCCATTCAGCTTAAGGCCATTTTGCCATCTGTTTCCTCAACTCCTGGTGTTGCCCACAATTTATTTTCCTTTCATTAATGAGTGATGGTACAGGATGGGAGGCAAAATAAAGCCTAGTAGTACAAGATGATGCTGTGCACTTTCTCCATCGCCATTAATTACAAAGAGATGGTTTTGATGCTGGGTTCAAGGCCAGCTCCCCCACTGGGAAGTGATGTACACTTGAGCAAGCTGATTGAGCTCTGGGCCTCAGTTTAACTGCTCTGTAAAATCAGGGTATACGTTTTCTATTTCTCAAGATTGTTGTGAGGTAGGGATGAGTAATTCACATGAAAGTACCTAAAACTGTAGTGGTACATAGTAAGCAGTTAATAAGTGGTCATTACTACCAGTCATTTATTCATCAATTCCACAAATATATTTTGAACTTTTCCCAAGTATGTCTTAACTTCTATGAAGTTATGAGGATAGAAAAATAAAGACAAGACACCGACCTTTCAGAAAGCTTCTATTCTAGAAGAAACAAACATGTAGACAAATATCTATTTTCCATAATACATAATTAAATGTGCCAATAAAGGCACACATGCAATTAGAATTTGAAAACAAGTAGATGGGGGAGCAAAAAACTACTTTAAAACAATGATGGGGGGCGCCTGGGTGGCGCAGTCGGTTAAGCGTCCGACTTCAGCCAGGTCACGATCTCGCGGTCCGTGAGTTCGAGCCCCGCGTCAGGCTCTGGGCTGATGGCTCAGAGCCTGGAGCCTGTTTCCGATTCTGTGTCTCCCTCTCTCTCTGCCCCTCCCCCGTTCATGCTCTGTCTCTCTCTGTCCCAAAAATAAATAAACGTTGAAAAAAAATTAAAAAAAATAAAATAAAATAAAATAAAACAATGATGGCTGTCTTTCTTCCAAGTTGCTGAAAATCATCAACCCATAGATTTAGGCAGAACTTTTTAAACCAAGCCTAAGCAGGAAAATAAATAAATAAATAATAAAAATGGAAAACTATGCCAAAACACATTATAGTCAAATTGCAAGAAATGGAAAATAAGTACATTTTAAAGTATCCAGCAGAAAAAAAAAGACACATTACAGGGGAGCAACAATACGAATGATTTCTGATTTCCAATCAGAAATAATCCAAGCTGGAGGACAATGAATCATATCATTAAATTTCTGAGAGAAAACTAAAACTCTCAACTAAGAATTCTATAGCTAGTGAAAATATATTTCAGAATTTAAGATGAAATATATACAGGTTCAGATGAAATATATACAGGTTCAGATAAACAAAAGTGGAGAGAATTCATAGGCAGCATATCCATACTACAAGAAAAATTAAAGACAGTTCTTCAGACCTAAGGGAAATAATATCAGATGGAAAGACAGATCTATAGGAAGAAATGATGAACATAGAAAAAGGGAAAATTGTGGGGAAATATAGTAAGACTATTTTCTTTCTTTAATTTATTTAAAAGATACAAATAAGGTTAGTAGCATATTAATAATACATGTCACATATTGGGGTGCCTGGCTGCCTCAGTCAGAGGAGTGTGTGACTCTTCATCTCAGGGTCATGAGTTGGAGCCTCACATTGGGTGTAGAGATGACTTAAATAAACTTTAAAAAAGAAATACATGTCGCATCTATAACAACACTTGTACAAAGGATGGGAGGGAAGTGGACATATACTGTTATAAGGCTCTCACATTAAACATGAAGTAGTATAACAACTTAAGATAGATTGTGAGAGATTAAGGAGACATACTGTAATTCCTAGAGCAACTACTAAATAATAAACAAACAAATATATATATTAGTATAGCTAAAAGTCAATAGAGGAGACAAAACGGAATAAGAAAAATATTGATTAATCCAAAAGAAGCTAAAAACAGAGGAACAAAAACAGAAGAGACAAATAGAAAATAAATAGCAAAATAGTAGTTTTAAACCCAGCAATAGGAATAATTGCATTAAATGTAAATGGACACACACAACAACTAATAGACTGTCAAACTGAAGGAAAAAGAAGTTACAACTACAAGAAACACAGTTGAAATATACATATACAAATGGTTGAAGGTAAAAGGATGGAAGAAAATATACCATGCAAATGTAAACATGCAAAAGCTGGTGTGACTATATTGGTATCAGATAAAGGGGAATTCAAAACAAAGGATGTTACTGGAAATAAAAAGACATTTGATAATGATATATGAGCCAATTCATTAAAAGACATAAAAGTATTCAATGACTATGTATCTAACAGAGCTTCAAAATACATGGAACAAAACTTGATTGCATTAAAAGGGGAAATAGACAATATATTATTACAGTTGGAAATTTTAGTGCTTCCGTCTCAATAACTGATAGAACAAGTAGACAGAAAAGTAATATAGTGATGGAAACAACGAATATTTCATCCAAATGAACCATACAAATACAAATGAAGTCTCGGTACTTGTTTTGAAGAAACAAAATTACACACAGTGTGCTTTCTGATCATAGTGAAATATACAGTAGAGCAACAACACCACAGTTTTTTCTTTGAAAAGATTAATAAAATTGTTAAGCCCCTAGAGAAAGATAATTTTAAAAAAGGAAAGAAAAGCAATGAGCTATCATTCTACAAAAAGACACAGAGGAAACATCAATGCATATTACTCAGCGAAAGAAGCCAACCTGAAAAGGCTACATACTGTACAATTCCAGATATATGACATTCTGGCAAAGACAAAACTATGGAGAAAGTAGAAAGGTCAGTGTTTGCCAGGGGTTTGGAGAGAGGGAGAGATGAATAGGTGGAGCATGGGATTTTTAGGGCAGTGAAACTACTCTTTATGATACTGTAAGGTTGGATTCATGTAATTACTCATTTGTCAAAACCCACAGAATGTGCAATCCATAGAGCTAATGTAAACTATGGACTTTTTAAGTTAACAATTATATATCAATATTGGCCCATCAACAAATGAATGGCACTAATGCAAGATGTTAATATTAAGGGAAAACTAAAGACAGAGGTATACAGGAACTCTGTACTTATTATTCAATTTTTCAGTAAACCTGAAATTGCTTAAAAAGTAAATAGTTTATGTTTTTTAAAAGGAGAGATAAAACCCAAACAAATATCATAAAAAAGAAAACATTACAGGTTTTACATTTTTAAAAGATAATAAAGGGAGATTATGAAAACTTGTATTAGTAAATTTGACAGCATACATAAAACGGACAGATTCCTTGAAAGACACAGCTTACTGAATCTGAAAAAGAAGAAGTAGAAAATATAAGTAGCCCTGATCTGTTAAAGAGCTAGGATCCATAATTTAAAACACTTCCAGACATTTGTGTATTCCTTCAAATATTTTTAAAATAATCATTATCAATCTTACAGAAAATCTTTCAGAAAATAGAGAATGAAGGAACACTTCTCAGCTTGTTTTACTGACAAAGACATCACAAGAAAAAATTAGAGGCCAATAATTCTCACAAAATATTAGTAAATAAAATCTAGTAGTATTTGAAAAGAATAATACCATATGGTCAAGTGGGGTTTATCCTCGGAACGTAAAGTTGGTTTAACACACTTCAAGACAAATCAACCCAATTCATCACACTAACAGAATAAAGGAGGAAAGCCAAATGATCATCTCAATAGATACAAAAAAATATATTAAGTTGGCATAATTGAGCATCAGCAAAGATAATTCAACTCAATAGATAAAAATAGAAAGGAGATTCCTCAAGCTGATGGAGGACAGCTCTAAAAAACATATAGCTACTGAATGGTAAAAATCCTTTCCCTGCGAAGGTCAACAAGACAAGAATGTCTCTTCTCACTACTACTCTTTCACATTGTAGTAGGACCTCACAAGAGGTCCTAGCAAGTGTGGCAAGGAAAGAAAAAGAAATAAAACCATTCAGATTGTAAACAAAAACACAGAATAGTTTTTATTCAAAAACAATATGATTATGTATGTAGAAAATCATAATGAATCAACATACCAAAAAAGGCTACAAGAATAAGTAGGTTTAGCAAGTATCCGTTTATAAGATCAACATGCAAGAATTTATTGATTTCTGTATACTAGCGATTTAAGAATTAAATCTGAAAAAAAATGCTACTAATAATAGCACCCAAGACATTAAATGCAAATGTTTACATATAAATTATCACTGTGTGTGCAAGGGCTATACACTGAAAACTACAAAACTCAGAGAGAAATCAAAGGTAATCTAAATAAATGGAAAGATATGTCATGTTCAAGAACTGAAAGTTTTAATACTATCAACATGTTATGTTCATATATTGAAGTCCTAGCACCCTGTCTGTACTTCAGAATGTGACTATATTTAAAGATAGAGCATTTAAAGAGGTAATGAAGACAAAATGAAGTCACATGGGTGAGCCATAACCTAATATAACTGGTGTCCTTATAAAAAGATATTAGGACACAGACACACACACCAACTTAGAGGCAATCCTGTGAGGACACAACAAGGAGGCAGCCATCTGCAAACCAAGGAGAGAGGCCTCAGAAAAAAACAAACTTTGTAGACACCTTGATCTTGGATTTCTAGCCCCCAGGACTGTGAGAAAATAAATTTCTGTAGTTCAAGTCACCCAGTCTGTGGTATTCTGCTCTAATAGCCCTAGAAAACTAGTACAGATTACCCTTCTCCACAAGCACTGCTATTGTAATCAGAATCCAAGTGGGCATTTGTGTAAAAATTAATAAGTTGATTATAAAATTATATGGGCAAAGAATAAGATAAATGGTAATTCAGGCAAAATACCAAAATGATCTTGAAAAAGAAAAGAGTATATATATACACCTATATACTACCTGATTTGAAGACCTATAATAAAGCCACTATAATCTAGGCAGTACCTAATAGGATAGACAAATAGAACACAGACAACATAAATAGACCCATACATATGTTATCAGTTTATTGTTTACAAAGGCACCAAGGAATTCAGTAGGTAAAGGAATCTTTTCATCACATTACTCTGGAATAACTACATAACCATAAAGGGAAAAATGAATTTCAACTCCTACATCACACCACGCACAAAAATTAGCGATATATCACAGACCTAGTCACAAAAGTAAACACTACAAAGCTTCTAGAAAAAAAAAACAAAAAACATGGAAGAACTCTCATGATGTTGGGGTGGGCAAAAATTCCTTGGGCAAGACTTAAAGAGGATTAACTAGAGAACTTTAAAAACAACAAACTGAACCTTATCAAAATGTAAAGCTCTGTCAAAACAACAACAAAAGAAAATGAATAGGCAAAGCAAATGTGGGTGAAATATTTATAATATATGTATTGATCAAAGGACTTCTGATCAAAATATATAAAGAAAGGCCTCCCACTAATCAATAGTAACAAGATAGCTCAATGAAAATATCAGCATAAGATTTGAACAGACTCTTCCAAAACAAGACATGAGAGTGGCCAATATTCAATGGAAAGATGCTCAACAGGCTAGGAAACTATTTCATTGGTTCAGACACAAGTTGTGTCAATGGTGAAGAGTGGTCACAGTCTGGGTATATTTTAAAGTAGAACCAACAGGATTTGGTGGTAGATTGGGTGTAGGGTATGAGAGAAAGAAAGGGGTCAAGAATGGTTCTCAGTGCAGCCACTCTGGACAACAGTATTGAGGTTCCTCAAAAAATTAAAACTAGAACTATCCTACGACCCAGCAATTGCAATACTAGGTATTTATCCAAGGGACACAGGTGTGCTGTTTCGAAGGGACACATGCACCCCAATGTTTATAGCAGCACTATCAACAATAGCCAAAGTATGGAAAGAGCCCAATGTCCATTGACGGATCGACAGATGAATGGATAAAGAAGATGTAGCATACACACACACACACACACACACACACACACACACACACACAATGGAATATATACTTGGCAATCAAAAAGAATTAAATCTTGCCATTTGCAACTACATGGATGGAACTAGAGGGTATTGTGCTAAGCGAAATTAGTCAGAGAAACACAAATATCATATGACTTCACTCATATGAGGACTTTAAGACACAGAACAGATGAATATAAGGGAAGGGATGCAAAGATAATATAAAAACAGGGAGGGGGACAAAACATAAGAGACTCAAATATGGAGAACAAACAGAGAGTTGCTGGAGGGGCTATGGGAAGGGGGATGGGCTAAATGGGTAAGGGGCATTAAGGAATCTATTCCTGAAATCATTGTTCCACTATATGCTAATTTTGATGTAAGTTTAAAAAATAAAATTAAAAAAAAAAAAAAGAATCGTTCTCAGTTTTTAGCCTGAGCTCTGTAAGGATTTGAACCTAGTCAGTATTGCTCCAGAGTTAGCAAGTCCTTATAGCTGCCTTCCTCCCCAAGAGTTACATTTTTGATGCCTGTCCAATCCAGCTCAGCATGCCGACAAGCCCTGCAGCTATTCATGCATCGTTCCGGCCCACCTGCCACCTTCTCTTTAGAACATGCCTTTCTCACCTCATTGTCTCTGGTCAAATCTAGTTTGTGCCTTTCTGTCCAGTTCCTTCGGATTTGGCGCTCATTTGGACCCTCCGGTCCTCAACTACACCTTTGTCCACAGACTGTCTTTTTGGATTCCGCACTCCCGACCCTCATGCTTCATGTCCTGAAGTCTTAGGTTACTGCAAACTCCCATCTTTGCAACAAACCCCAGGTCTAGCAAACCCATGGCAGCTTATACCGACCAAGAGAGAAGTTCCAAAAATCTTAAGACTTTAAACAAAAACTAGGTAAACCCATGTCCTGTATAAGGTATCCAGCCAAAGGTCAAGTTGGGGCTCTCTAGTCTCAAGACCTGAGCCCTAGTACTAGGCTACAGCCTAGAGGAAGCAGTACCTTTTCCCAATTCATTCACTCAAAGGAGAGGTCTTTTATGTAAGGCACTTTTTCCTAATTTGCCCAAAGGCACCATGTGTACAAAAGAAGTCTCTGTTTCATGTCAGACAGGCATGACTCTGATTCACAAAGGTTGGACTTTTTTTCCCCCTAGAAATAACAGTGAGAACCTTAATAGAGCACTCTAAACTGCTGTCTCTCTTGCTTAGAATTTTTGAAAAATTTAAGTTGAAAGAAGAAACCAAACTTCATTGATATCGGCATATCAGAAGGCAGTTTTTCTAGGCAGCATCTTTGTTTTGTCCCACATCGGCACGTCACTGTTTCTCCTCCACTCCAGAAGTGCAAACAGCCTTTGTTTATTTCTACTGAACATCATTCCTTTTTCTCTGATATTGTCTCGATTGAACCCGAGAAGCTGACATAATTGTGCAACTCATATCTAGTGAAATTTGAACTTTGAACAGTAACTGGAGATCTGAGCAGATAAAGGCATCTGACAAGAGTTTGTACTTGACAACACTTTTGAATAATATTATAACCGGTTCAACACTCAATATTTTTCTGCTGTTGCAATGTTGAATTCAAGTGACAGTATGACCTGACAGTTTATCTGGTAAAAACTCAATTAATTTGTGTTCAGACTCATTAATTGTTCTTAATTCACATTTGACCATTGTATCTGGTCCCTGACCTCTAGTCCCATTTTTGCATGAAAATCTCCCTCTCGGTAAAAACACATCATGCTCTGGCATATAGGCACTCACTGCCGATTGTGACTAGGGCTCTTTACTGTCACCACAGCTGCTGAATTTCCTTGAACATACCTCAGCAATAGATTCAGGGAGACTTCCTTTTTCAAGATAGAGTGAAAAAAAATTAATCTGTTTATAAATCCTGATAAGCTCTTTACACATTATTATAATTCACACAGGAAGGCCTGCAGTGGTGTAAACAACACTAAACTAAATGCAGTGCACACACTAGGTGCTCCATCAGTATTTGTTAAATGAGAGAGTAGTCCTAACTCTCCTTATAACCAGCTTATGTCAGGTCAGGTCATCTCGTAGGCACTCAGTCTCCTAGTTTAACATTAAGGGCTAGGAAAGGTAGGCTCTCAGACCCAGAATGGGGGCCTGTGAAATTCCCATCTCTCCTATCACCATTTTCCAAAGTGCTCCTTAGGCAAATTGAAGACAAGGGCTGAAAAACAAGCTCCTGGAACTCAAATGGCCTTTGGAACTTTCTATTGAGTCAGTCCCCCAGAAGTGGACAACTTCAGAGAACAGGCATGCAGTCCTAGGAGATTTTCTCAAATAGCTCAAGCAGTCTGGAGATTCAATAAATCCAGCCAATATGTTGCAACACATCCCACCCCTCTCTTATTTTTTATCTTTTTCTCTCTACTCCATATAATTTTTAAAAGAAAATTCACCTTTAGGGTCTGGTTTGTTTTTCAGGAATTCAGTTATTTTATCTCCTAGTAACTCACTGGGGTATTATAAAAGCACTGGTTGGGAAAAATCTTTAGGCCATTTAGTTTTTTCCTATCTTTTGAATAAAATCACTGATCTTATCAAGGCTACAATATTAATACATTCAAAGACAAAAAAGTGTCTATGTTGATACACTTAGAACAAAATCTTTGTAAATTCTACACTTAGCAAATATTCTCTCACTCAATCTTCTTAGTTTCAGTCTCTTCCATAGCTATTTTCATGGATAGTTTAATTAAAATCGAAGAAGCAATTCTAAAGATTAGTCATAGACATGTCACTAACCTGGGATTCACAAGAACCCATCTCTACTTCAGCTCTAAGTAGCAATATTTAGCTATGAAACATTGCTCAAAAGTATCCTGGAATTTGATATTTGGGAGGAAATAGAGAAGTCAACTATGCAATGAGGAATTACTTTACAAGAAAGCCTCTCTTGCATAGCCTATGTAATTACTTCCTGTGATTAAAAACAAACAAGACCTTACTTTTTCCTGCTTATTTCCATTGCTGGATAGGTATGGTAGAAAGATCAAACCACCACTTCAATATTTTGGTTCCACTTTCCAAAGCAACAGAGGAAATTAATAATAGCCTATATATTTTAAGCATTAACTATATGTATGATTACATTTAGATTCACAATAGCCACTAGCTCTGACCAAAATGGAGTATGAGTTCTGCATTCAACAACTAGAAAAATAAAATCTATAAAACCAAGTTTTTTTGACATTTTAAAATAGGCAGCATAGGACTATGATCCCCGAGAAAAGGGTAGGAAGAAAGTTAAGTCTTACAATTCTGCTGCTTACTACCTGGAGATAGTTTCCAAGCCATAGCACAGGAAAGGACACCTATACACAGCCCAATGGTCTCCTTTAGGTGACGAGACAGACAAGACAGATATGGAAGTTCAAGAAGGTATGACAGCTATAATCTATGAAATAGAAAGTCAGGGATGGAGTTGCTGCTCTGAAAGAGTGTGTGAGAGGGAGAGCATGCATGCAAGCTCTATACATCTATAGAGGGATCCCCTTTAGTCTTTGGATGAGGACTGATCTATACATGTAAGAAAGTAAATTCCCCAAAGCCCAGGGGAAACCTTTGGAAAGCAAAAGATCAAACAAGGCCCAAAGCTTATATCATGTTCCTACCAGAGTGGCCAAACCTTATAATACACAGGGCATCAGGCAAAACCGTCAGAAGTAGCCACATTAAATTACCCATAAATTAAAGACTGGCATAGACTTGCTGTAACAAGCTTAGAGCAAGCCCCAAAAAGATCCAACTGATTCCAAATAACTGCATACAAGAACAAGTCCAACACTATTTAAAGGAAGACACCAAAGTCAACATCCAACAACATAAAATTCACAATTCCAGGCATCTAATCAAAATTTACCAGACATGAAAATAAGCAAGAATAATACACCCAATCAGAGGGAAAAAAATCAATTACTAGAGTTAGACACTGAAATGATAGATGATAAAATTAGGGAAAAGGACACTGAAACAGGTACAGATTGTCCCTGACTCACAGTGGTTTAACTTAACACAATCTTTCAACTTCATGATGGTACAAAAGCAATATACATTCAGTAGAAACTGTACCTCAAATTTTGAATTCTGATTTCTTCCTGGTCTAGTGCTAAGTGGTATGATACTGTCTGGTGATGCTGGGAAGTGGCAACCCCTAGTCAGCCACACAATCACGAGAGCAAACAACCAATACAATTCTGTACCCATTCTGACAACCATTCTGTACCCACATAGACAACCTGTTTTGCACTTTCAGTATAGTCTTCAGCAAATTACATGAGATATTCAACACTTTATTATAAAATAGGCTTTGTGTTAAATGATTTTGCCAAACCATAGGCTAATGTAAGTTTTCTGAGCATGCCTACAGTGGGCTAGGCTAAGCCATGATGTTCAGTAGACTAGGTGCACTATACTAAGTGCATTTCAACTTATGATATTTTCAACTTACAATGGTTTTATTGGAACATAGCCCCATTGTAAGTCAAGGAAGATGTGCATTATAAATACACTCCATAGGGTTAAGAACAGGAAGGAAAATATGGGTATGATGAAGACATATATAGAAGATATTTTTCAAAAAGACCAAAATGACACTGAATACTAAAATGTCTCAAATGAAAATATCTTTTAGCAATAAAAACTAAAATTCTCAAATGACACATCTGGACAGGATTAATAGCAGACATATTAGAAAGAAAAAAAGTCAGTTAACTTGAAGACATTGCAGCAGACACAATCTCAAGTGAAGCACAGACAGAAAAATACTTAAAAAATGAAGACAGCACCAATGGCCTGCAGACTAACAGCAACTAATTTAACAGACATGTCAGTGAAATATCACAAAGAGAGTAGGGGTGGACAAAAAAATATTTGAACATATAATAATGACCAACATTTTTCCAAACTTAATGACTACACACCCACAGATCCAAAGGCTAACCAACTTCAAAATGAATAGGACCATAAAGAAAAGTACATTTACATACAACACAAACATATTACCTAAATCCAGGGATAAAGAGAAAATATTACAAACATCCAAAGGAAAAAATGGGTATATTACAAACATAGGAAGATAAGAGTATATTGGAATTTTTGTCTGAAACTGTTTGAGGCAAAAGACAATGGTGTCTTTAAAGTTGTGAAAGAAAACCTGTCAACACAGAATTCTATACCCAGTGAAAATGACTTTTTTAAGTGAAAGCAAAATAAAAACTTTTTTAGGCAAACAAAATCTAAGGAAATTCACTGCCAGCAGACTGGCACTATAAGAAATAGTAAAGTAAATTCTGTGGATGGAAGACACAAGATACTAAATGGAAATGTGGACATACACAAAAGAAAGAAAAGACCTAGAAAGGGTAAATGTGTAGGTGTCTTAGTCCATGTGAGCTGCTATGACACAATACCATAATTGAGTAGTTTATAACAACAAATATTTTTTTTTCTCCCAGTTCCAGAGTCTGGGAAGTTCAAGAACAAGGTACCAGCAAATTTGGTGTCTGGTGAGAACCTACCCCTGGTTCGTAGATGGTGCCTTTCCACTGTGTCCCTGCGTGACATAAGGAACAAAGTTGCTCTCCGGGGTCTTTCATAACAGCATTAATCTCTCCTAACCTAGTCATAGCCCAAAGGCCCTGCCTCCTAATACTATCACGTGGGGGGTTAAGTTTTAATGTCTGAATTCTAGAAAGACACAAACATTCAGACCATACTAGTAGGTAAATATAAAAAACATTTTCCTCACTTTTATATCTTTGAAAGATAAATAACTGTTTAAAGTAAGAATAATAACAATATATTGTGGGATTAACATGAGAAATTAAAATGTTTAAAATTGCATAAATGATGAGGAAATAGAAGTAAAACTAGACTATCACAAGTTTCTTACATTATATGTGAAATGTCATGATATTATTTAGAGCACATTAAAAGTTAAAAATATATGCTATAAATCCCAGCATAATCACTAAAAATAAACAAAAATAATATAGCTACTAAGCCAATAATGGAGATAAAATCGAATAAAAATGCAGTCTAAAAGAAAGCAGGTAAAGGGGAAAGGAGGAACAAAGAAAAGACGAACAGAAAACAAAGAGCAAGTTGGTAGGTTTAAATGTGGCTATGTTGATAATTAATTTCAAAGTAAATTGTCTTACCCTCCAATTAAAGCCCAAGATTGCCAGAACAAGTTAAAAAGACCATCAAGTTAAATATATACCATCAACAATAAATCTTCTTTCAATATAAAGAAACAAAATAGGTTAAAAATAGAAAGATAGATAATGATATACCATGTAAACACACACACACACACACACACACACACACAAGCTAGGAGGAATGAAAGAAGCTAGAACAACGGTATTAGTATCAGACGTACTAAGTAAAAAAAAATAAAAAGGGACATTTCCTAATGATAAAAGGGTCAATTCACTAAGAGAACAAAACAATTCTAAACATTTAGGCACTTAATAACAGAGCCTCAAAATACGTGAAGCAAAAGTGAGAGAACAGAGAGGAGAAATAGACAAATCCATAATTATAGTTGGAAAATTCAACACTCCTCTATCAGTAATTGACAGAAGTAGTAAACAGAAAGTCATTAAAGATATAGAAAACTTCCCAGAGTTAAACAAGAGGCAGTCTTCACTTCTCTTTGGATTATATTTTGACTGATATCCCCCTTCTCACTACATATGACATTACGTCGACTTCTTTGCCAACCAGTCATGATTCAGCACTTGGTAAAGAGTACAGTCCAACTAATAACAGGATACATTAAGAAGCTTCCAAACACGTGGGTATAAAAATATAAAGACAGCAAGGTAATTGGGGAGAAGCAGCTATTTTCTGCCCACTACATCAGAAACTCAGACAAACAAAAACCTCAACATCTTTGTCTCCATTCTTCTTACATATAGTGATAAACAGGCTTGCCCTTCACAATATGTGTCCAAATGTACAGTGGGTGATCCAGCCATCCCCAAGCATCTATCTCCACATATTTATGTTTGTGTATGGGTTGATAGTGTCAGACATTCTAAGAATTATCCTTCACTGTCTGAGCATCATTGGCAGATAGATCCCACATTCCAGTATATACTCATTCCTTTTTCTGGCTCCAACAGTCCAGATTCTTTTCACACATTATGATGAATACATCAACATCAAGTAGTAGCTTTTCCTCCACAATAAGTTAATTAACATCATGCTTAATTTAGTCAGCTGACCAACTGGTTTTCCAGGAAAAGAATGGCTTGTGCTCTATCTCTCTTGCTCTAATTTTTTTTATACTATCAAATGAAATCCTAAACTTACCTCAGGGACTATCTTGCAACTTTGAATTGTTTTGTATAAAATATATCTATTCATCAATAATTCAATCATGGAACCCTAAAGGTAAGACTGTCAACAAGTCTCCTGCCTGATGGACTGGCTTTGATGGGCCACAGCTCAGGTGCTGGCCAGCAGCTCACTGAGAACATTCTCTAAAGGTTCTCAGAACAACTACCACAGGAACTTCTTATTCTTACAGTGCATCATTTTTTCTCCTAAGGTGCCCAGAACAATTTCACATGGGCAAAAATTGAAGCAAGAGAAGGGAAGTGGAGGGGGCTAGTAGAAAATTTTAAGCTTTTGTATTTTTTTTTTAATTCTCTAGCATTACATAAGATTCCTTGCATACATTACAATTGAGCAGCAAGAGAACATATCTTGAGAAAAAAAATGTTTTCAAAGAAATTTATTCTCCTACTCCCTTTGACTTCCATCTCTATCAATGAAATATCCCCTTCTTATACCTCAGCCAGTCCCTATTACATCACATTCCTCCATCCAAAATACATCCTCCTAGTAAAAGAAGATACAAAAAATATGTGCTCTGCTAACTTCCAGGAAATTGCTCACTTATCAAGGATGGTTCTACTATCTTAATAGTTCTTAACTGTCACTAGCTTTTTTTTTTAGTAACTAATTTTTAATTTTTCTTAAAGTTTATTTATTTTTGAAAGAGAGAGAGAGAGACAGAGTGTGAGCAGGGGAGGGGCAGAGAGAGAGGGAGACACAGAATCCAAAGCGGGCTCCAGGCTCTAAGCTGTCAGCACAGAGCCTGATGCGGGGCTCGAACTCACAAGCCACGAGATCATGACCTAAGCCGAAGTCGGACACTTAACTGACTGAGCCACCTAGGCACCCCATTTAGTAACTAAGTTTTAAACTAGTTATCATATTTACCCAGGGCCATGAATTTCCGAAATTAAATCATTTATAAAACAAATTTTTAGAGACCTAATATTGGGCTCAAAAAACTACAAAAGGAAAAACTATAATCCTCACAACAAGGACTGCATATAAAGCCAAACACTGTACTTGAACTTGACAAGGTGTTTGGAATCACACAGCTTTTGATCCTATAACAACTATGAAACCCAGTCTACTCTGGAAAAAAAAAAATCAGAGGAAACTCTTACTAAAATGAAAAGCTGCAATTCCCACGTTTCCTTTCTGGTATGTCCTATGTCATGATGACAGTGATTATATCTATTCTTTGTATATTTCATAATTTATCAAGTGTTTTCAAGTACTTCATCTGAGTCAAAGCTAAAGGTTTGAGCTTCTGCAACATGTGGAACAGAATCCATTAGCAGAGTGGGAAAAGCTAGGAAGATAGAACTCCTGGAGATACAAACATGGTGAATTATCACAGAGCAACAGAACTTGTTCAACAGGCCATAAGTCTTATAACTATGTGACATGTTCATAGAGTACGAAGGGTACTGGGTTGAAATCTGTCACTAAGGACAAACCAAACATTAATACATATTAATTTACTAATTATTTATTATAGAATTGGATTTAAATTGACTTATTATGGAATTGTAGCACATAAACTGTGGAAATGGCAAATTGTCAGGTAAAACTAATGTGCAGATAGTTATTCAAATTGCATCAAAAAGCCTTTGCTCTTGAAATCATAATGTAAACACCAATTTTGGCAAAGCAAAAACTAAAGTGACAATCATGCCGCAGAAGAATTTAATATTTCTGTGTCTGTGGAATTAAATGTCCATTCAGCAAATGGGGGAAATATACTGTCAGTATGCCAGAGATTACCTATAACTGATGTCCAAGAACAAGAAACAATTGTTCTCTAAATCACCTTTTAAAAAAAAAAAAAAAAAAAAAAACTCTTTTCACAATGACTTTTTTTTTCCTCTCCCAACATAATCCAGGGATGTGGGGGTTGATACCACTGAGGCTTCGTGTGACCTGCTCTGTAGCTTTCTATTAGTGAAGACCACTCCCTCACTGAAATTTGTTTTCCTATTAAAAAAGGATGTAACAGGGAAAGGGACACCTTTACCTAATTACAAATGTAGCTTTTTATATTTAGACCAGTATGGGTGTGGCTATAAATGAGTAGGTATGGGAGTAGGATTGCTAATTGTTTTAGAGACTGAGAAAGTATGTCAAGAAAGAGGGGATAGGGAAATAGGCAGATGTTGTAAAAGAAAGAACATGAACTTCATCAGCACAAAACCCACATTCAAGTTCTAGTTCTAATTCTTACTGACTGTGAGGCCGTAGATAAGTAATTTATGCTTTCCAAACTTTAGTTCACTTATCTCCAAATTAGGATAATAAGGTTGGTAGGAAGATTCATTTTAACAGTGCAGCTAAAGTTCCTGACATCTAGGAAACATGTTACATGGTAGCAGGGAATGGCTTCCAAACCAAAAATTGAAGCCTCAAATCCAGAGAATCCTCAAACCTATTAAAAAAGACTCCTAACATTCATTTGTTCAATCGCTCCAAATAAAAAAAATTAATTTAAAATTTAAAGAAAAGCATCATGGGGGCACATGGGTGGCTCATTCGAGTGTCTGACTTCAGCTCAGGTCATGATCTCACAGTTGGTGAGTTTGAGCCTCACATCCGGCTGGCTACTGCCAGCGCAGAGCCCACTTTGAATCCTCTTTCCTCCTCTCTCTGTCACTCCCCCACTTGTGATCTCTCAAAAATAAGTAAACATTTTAAAAAACTAAATAATTAAAAAAAAATTTTTTTTAAAGCATTATGTACCTTCTCAGAGCCAGGCATCCTATAGAGCTATGCTGCCCTTGACTTCTGCCAGTTCACACAGTCTTATGAGCCACAGAGATATCTTAACAAATAGAAGCCATGAACTGTTTATAGGTATTTTAAGATAAGCAAATATTGGGGTGCCTGGGTGGCACAGTCGGTTAAGCAGTGACTCTTGGTTTCAGCTCAGGTCATGATCTCAGGATCGTGGGATTGAACCCCACATCGGGCTCTGCACTGACAGAGTGGAGACTGCTTGGGATTCTCTCTCTCCCTCTCTCTCTCTCTCTCTCTGCCCCTAGTGCATGCACACTAGCTTGCTTGCTCTCTCTCTCAAAATAAATAAATAAACTTAAAAAAAAAAAAAAGATAAGCAAATGCCTTCTATGATATCCTTTGCACCCCTCTGTTTTGGACACAGACCGCTAATGTGTGAGATTTGAAATCTAGTCTCTGAACACAATTTCTTTTGCCCCAGAGCCGACTCCCTGTCACTGTGTGTGTAAGTAATTGCACATGGCTTAGCCAGACGCCCTGGATTCTGGGAGTTAGGGAAATTATGCATAGATCTGCCATTAAC
This sequence comes from Puma concolor, assembly GCF_028749965.1. Lineage (NCBI taxonomy): Eukaryota > Metazoa > Chordata > Mammalia > Carnivora > Felidae > Puma > Puma concolor. Next base: position 76,756,087 of record NC_141674.1, on the reverse strand, counting down.
ACTAATGGGGGGCTACACGCACAAATCCTCCACACACCAAGAAAAGAACAGACTCTTCTCATTCATACATAATAGATCTGTAGAAAAATTAGCATGTACGCTTTTAGGAGCTGAACTCTGAAGATGTACCTTTTATGGGAAATATGTAAATAAGGAGAGAGGATACACTGAAGGACAAGTGCTGTAATGTGCTCCCTTTCTGATGCCTGAGCACCTTGTCGATTTTGTTGCTGCATAAAGGGGGATGGGATTCGGCTGTGTGGAGATTTCCCAGCACATCTATTTTCTCAGTGTATTACCAAATTTCACCCGGTAGAGTTTACTTTGCCCAATTTGCCAGTTCCCCCTAGGGAAAGGGAGGTGGGGAGGTGCAACTGATCAGTCAGTAAGCAAGTACTAATATAAACATTTTTCACACAAGTCTTTGTTTCCTTAGAAGCTTTTGCTACCTTGCCTTATAATTTAAGCTGTCTTTGAAATGAGGAAATATGATATTCACGGTAGAAGTGCAGACCCTTCCAGTCAGTGGGAGTCACCCCGGAAAGCCACAGAAATCTGTCATGCTGGGTTTTAGCTAGGCAAGGGAGGAAACACCTTCCTGCATCTTTCACTTTTCTGCCTCAGCCCGTAGAGGAAGGAAATTATTTTCCCAGCTTCTCTATCAACCCATTCTTAGATCCCCCCTACCAGGCTGATCTGACACTTGTTGGGCCACATTTCACCAGCAGACAAAATCACGACCGAGAACGGTGATTCACATCCAGAGGGATGCGGGTACTGTCTTCCTACACAGGAATACTTCTCAGGCCAGGCCAAGGCCACCCTCTTTCTGCCACAGTAGAGTCCAACATTCTCCCTGTGCTCCCAACCCAGTGCCCTGACCCCTGCTCTCTGTCCCCTTGGGGGTTGCATCCAAAGCAGGGCTGTTCTGCAGGCCCAGCCTTCCTCTTAGCTACCTCTTCTAGATTCCTGACCAGCCAGTGGTTGGCTACGTGGACCTAGAGTTTGCTCTGTATGATTCATGGATGAGTAGAATAGGAATCTTTCCTGGGAGTCCAATCCTACTTACCATAGAAACCTCTCACCTGGAGGGTGGTCAAGAGAGTTGTATCAGAGGCTTTCATTGATTTCAATAAAAGCTGCTAAACTTCCATACCTTCTGTATATAACTTCCAGAGTGTGGCCCAGAAACAAAGAGTATTTAGGCACCAAACCTCACCCTGAATGCCTAACAGTTAAAAATGCTAATAACTGGCTCAGTCATTAAGCGTCCAACTTCGGTTCAGGTCATGATCTCACCACTCATGGGTTCGTGTCCCGCGTCTGGCTCTGTGCTGACAGCTCAGAGCCTGGAGCCTGCTTTGGATTCTGTGTCTCCCCTCTGTCTCCCCCTCCCTGGCTCACACTCTGTCCCTCTCTCTCTCTCTCAAAAATGAATAAACTATTTTTAAATGCTAGTAATTACTCCAGTGCCTCATTTATTCAGTCATTCACTCATTCATCAGTGTTGGCTCACTTCCTAATTTCAGGCATGGCTAAGGCCAGAAGTACTCCCAGGAAAATGAGCAGTGCCTTCACTTTGAAGAGTATACAACATATTGGAGAAGAGGAAGAATCAAAAGGAAATTTCCAGACAGTATGAAAAATATGATGATCGAGATAAGCACAGGTGATGTGATAATAAAAAGAGGTGTCAACCCAGGCTTTGAGGCTGTGTGCACCATCTTTTACTGAGCAAAACTCTTGAGACATGTTGAATAAGAAACCATAAAAACCAGAGTTAGCCATAAGGAAATAATCACAGAACATTCCAAGTATGCCTAAGTCAGGGAGGTTAACTCCTGAAACCCATTCTAGAATTGAGAAATTCTTTTGGAGAGGAGATGTTTTTATTCTTTAACATGTTACATCAAACCTAGGATATACATTAATCACAGGTTTACTTCCTTCTTTTGTAAATGCCCTTAAAGTTTTGACTACTGACACAGTGGTCCTCGAGGAAGTCCTATCAATGGAGAGAATGAATTGAAGCAATTTGTGTGTGACCTCAAGGATTTCAAGGATTTTCTGTCAAAGGGGTGGGACATTCATTTTAACTCCAGAAGAATGTCTTTGTCAAGCAGGGAATGACCAGAAGATTCCCAGACAAGGACTAGGCAGCCACCTGAAACTGAGGTCTTGTAAAGAGGATGGTGGAAGAAAGTTCAAATGCAGTGCTTTATCTGATCCAGGACCACCATGACTTGATTAACAGCAATAAACCCTAGCCTGTAGATCCTCCCAAAGCTTGCTCTGTAACAGAGCAGATCAAGAGGCACATAGGCAGACACACGGGTAGCTCTTCCCATTTGAAGTATAGGATTTATCAGCACCAAGACATCACCAGAATTCCCAGTCCCAACCCAAGCCTCCAGACCATGCCATGCCACACTATGCTCTAAAAATTCCACTGAAATGCCCATTACCTTAAAAATAAAGTCACACATGCAGACACACAGAGCACCATCTACTCATGAGTCCAGAGACGAGTCTGGGCCCTACTACTGCCTTGTGAAATCACAGCCATGAAGCAACTTGGGCCACCAGCTTCGGTTCCATTGTTCTTTTAAAAATCCAATAGCTTGGGGTGCCTGGGTGACACCGTTGGTTAAGAATCTGACTCTTGATCTCGGCTCAAGTCATGATCTTGTAGTGTTTGAGTTCGAGCCCCACATTGGGTTCTTCACTGATGGTGTGGAGTCTGCTTGGGATTCTGTCTCTCCTTCTCGCTGCCCCTCCCTGGTTTGTGTGCTCGTTCGTGCACACGCTCTCTCCCCCAAAATAAATAAACTTAAAATTTTTTTAATAAAAATCCAACAGCTCAAATCTTTTCTAGAATCATTATTTACATTTTCCTGAAAGTGGATGTGCAATGGGATGGATAGGAGAAAAAGACAAGAGGCAAACCTCCCAACAACGAGCGCAATTAGAATAAAACTTGAGATCTGACAACATGGAAAAACCCATCCCTCCATTAGAGAAAAAGGATTTATGTATCACCATAATAAGTTTGTCCTATCAGGTATATAGCATGGAAATTGACATTTTTGTAAGGAAATTAAGTCAGAGTCTAGAATTATATCTTTTATGTAGCTTAAAATCTCAATTAGAATGCTTTTTGCTGCTATCAATTTTTGTCCTGAATGACAGCATTTGGAAGGAGAGAGTTAAAGAAGGGGAAAAAGCTGAGAAAGATTGAACTAGCATTGCACATGCAAATGAATGCATTATAGTAGTGGGGTTTTTTTCCACTGAATAAATTTACATTTACATCAGTTAGAGCTGATGTAATTCTACAACCAATGGAACTTAAATATATACATATTTTGTCATGAAAGCCCTCACAGCTATAACCTTTTGATTAAAATCTATTGTAAAACTAAGAATAAATTTCAGTCAACCAACTTTAGATTTGACAACTTTTATTACTCATTTTACCCAGAAGTACACTTTAACTGGTATTTTAGCAGCACTCAATAGAAGAAGTCTCCCCCCGTTTTCCTGTTAATTCTCTAGATTTTGTAACAGTTCCCATAAACTGATGGAATTTTATAAACTCCCACCATAAAGAATGAATGATATAAATTGTCTGCTCTTGGCCAAGGGCACATGTATACATGAATGATACATGGCTACCATTTACGTTTTCCCACCAGACTGAAAATCGATCACAAAATTAGAGGAGTGGGAAAAATTGGTGGAGAAATAACTTCCTTCGGGTTAAACTGTCACCTGTTCCTGCTTATGTGAGTCATTGCAAAACTGGTAAACATGGTCCTAAGCATTTGGCGTGGTCACTTGAGGAACGTGCAAGTAAGACTGTGTAGGAATAAGCAACGGCAGCAGGGCTAATGTTCTAAGTGATCAGCCAGGGTAAATATAATTTGTTTCCTCACGGCCATTACAAATGGCAACTTAGTGAAGCTGATATTAGGGGGCTTTGCATGGCCAGACTGCGACAAGGTTAGAAAAGTAGCCTGCCACTAAGTTATCAAATTTGGGGGAAAGATATAATTTCAAGGACTAGTCTCACCACCATTTGTGGAGTGCCTGTGTGTCAGGCACTGCCCACTGAACTAGTATTTCTGCCACCAGCCTTATAAAGTAGGCATTTCAGTTTTCATTTTACAGATGACAAAAGTAAGGGGCAGAGAGGAAAAGTCCATGTCTAATCCCCACAGTTCGTAAATTGCAAAGGTAGGACAGAAGCCTGGTACTGCCCTATGAAATCACAGCCATGAAGCGACTTGGGCCACCAGTTTTGGGTTCATTAAGAATCTAATGGCTCAAACCTTTTCCAGAATCATTATTTGCATTTTTTAAAGTAGATGTGCAATGGGACGGATAGGAGAGAAAGAGACAGAAAGCAAGCCTCCAAGCAACAACTGCAATTAGGATAAAACTAGAGATCTGATAATATGGAAAAACCCACCATTCCATTAGTCAAAGAAGAAGGATTTACGTGTCTTAAGTGGTCTGTTTCTAAAGTATGTATGCATATGATACATACACTGGTATGTATCACAACAGTTATGCTATCACCTGCCATTGTATCCTGTACGGTGTGTGTGGCGGGGGTGGGGGGGGGCGGACGGAGGGTGCGGCGGTAGGAAGGTTTTTTTCCTACCACTTTATGGAGATGACCACTTTCCTTAGCATAGAGCTGTTTTTACAATAGGTGACCTCAAGCAGTAAATGATGGGTGCTTAGTCCCCAAATTCCATATCCGTCTTCAACTCTTCCAACTCTAGCCCAATACTCCCTCAGTCCTAAGGTGTTCTTCCCACAATGCAGAACCAGTCATGTGAAATTTAAAAAGAAACAGATATTACCAGCAAAAATCACAGTATTACATTTTACTAGCTGTATGGGCAGGAAGAACAATGGCCAAGCTAGAGAGAATTTCCCAACAAGTCCACTGAAATCATCTTTAAACATATTCAAATTAAAATTGCATTGCTATAGACATGATGATGTTTTGGTATTTATAAGGATCTTTTGCCTTAGATGGCTAACACCTCATGATTCAACTACAAAATTAAATAAAATAACTAATGGTAGTTGTACCTAATATTTATATTACACTTTACCATCTAAAAAATGCTTCTTTACACATTGTCTCATTCATGCACGGACGAGGGTGAGATGGAAATCAGGGCATGGAAGTATATAGGATATCCCAAAAGGAGAATTTACATCAGTAGTCTTCAAATTTAGTGTCAGAATTGCCTTTTCATCGAAATACAGATTCCAAGGTTCCTGTCCCCCAAATTCTTAACCTGTGGTTTTGCAGCAGGTGGGCCTAGGAATCTGCATTTGTATCAGGCACCTGATGATTCAGTTACATGAGGGTGAGGAGAAGATCCCAGGATCACACTTGAGAAACACCGGTGTGTATCACAAGCATCATGCCATCACCTGCTATTATATCCTGTACTGTGTGTGGGGGGGGGGGGGGGTAGAAATGGTTTTTTCCCCACTACTTTAAGGAGATGACCACTTTCCTTAGCATGGAGCTGTTTTTACAATAGGTGACCTCAAGCAGTAAATGATGGGTGCATGGTTGGCTTTGTTCCCAAATTCTTCAACTCTTCAGACTCTAGCCCAATACTCCCTCAGTCCTAAGGTGGTCTAAACCCTCAGTGAGATCCCACACATTTCAAAAGGTTTTAGGGGCACCTGGGTGGCTCAATCAGTTAAGTGTCTGATTTCAGCTCAGGTCATGATCTTGTAGCTTGTGGGTTCGGGCCCCACATCAGGCATTTTGCTGACAGCTCAGAGTCTAGAGTCTGCTTCAGATTGATTGATTCATTCATTCATTCATTTATTCATTCATTCATTCATTTATTCATTCGTTCTCTCTCTCCTCCTCCACCCCCCACCCCCGCTAGCGCTCTCTCAAAAATAAACTTAAAAAAAAAAAAAAAAAGGTTTTGCCAACAATACATATACTTGAAATACCTGGCACCACATCGCAGTCCACCCCCAGCCTCAGACCATGTGCCCAGTAGTTCAGCCAGTTACTTAAGGGCCACAGCAGTGTTTTAAGTTAGGATATGTTTTACCTCTATGTACCAGGGTCACATTAGGAATTCATCACAGGCCCCACATATATCAATCTATCTGCTGGTTCAGGATCCAGGAAGGAAACTTCAACATCAGAATCTATGTACTCAGCCCCAAGCTCCCCCAGTGGCAAGGAGGCTCCCCCTAGCACCTCAGCACACTGGCTCTTATTTTCTCTTTCATCACATCCATCTGCCTCATTGTTTTTAATGTTTATTTATTTATTTATTTATTTATTTTTAATTTTTTTTTCAACGTTTTTTATTTATTTTTGGGACAGAGAGAGACAGAGCATGAATGGGGGAGGGGCAGAGAGAGAGGGAGACACAGAATCGGAAACAGGCTCCAGGCTCTGAGCCATCAGCCCAGAGCCCGACGCGGGGCTCGAACTCACAGACTGCGAGATCGTGACCTGGCTGAAGTCGGCCGCTTAACCGACTGCGCCACCCAGGCGCCCCGATGTTTATTTATTTTTGAGAGAGAGAGACAGAACGCAAGCAGGGGAGAGGCAGAGAGCGAGAGGGAGACACAGAAACCAAAGCAGGCTCTAGGCTCTGAGCTGTCAGCTCAGACCACAATGAGGGGCTTGAACCCACGAACCCTGAGATCTTGACCCGAGCCGAAGTTGGATGCTTAACCGACTGAGTCACCCCAAGCTCCCCTGCCTCATTTAACCTAGTGTACTTCAAGGGCAGAGGCTGTGCTGTATTCATCCTGAAGTCCCAGTGCTAGGCACATAGGAGACGCCCAATAAATGTTTTTAATAAAAATTACATCTAGGAAATTGACAGCAAATTGGAGGGAGCAGGTGGGGAAGCAGCCCATCAAAAAGCCAGTCTCTTGGGGCGCCTGGGTAGCGCAGTCGGTTAAGCGTCCGACTTCAGCCAGGTCACGATCTTGCGGTCCGTGAGTTCGAGCCCCGCGTCAGGCTCTGGGCTGATGGCTCAGAGCCTGGAGCCTGTTTCCGATTCTGTGTCTCCCTCTCTCTCTGACCCTCCCCCGTTCATGCTCTGTCTCTCTCTGTCCCAAAAATAAATAAACGTTGAAAAAAAAAATTTAAAAATAAAAAAAAAAAAAGCCAGTCTCTTGAATTCCTGCACTTGTCTCTCCTTCTTTACACAAGAGGAACCTAACAGACATTTTCTCCCAGACACATTTACTCTATAAAAATCCACAGGATGGACAGAAGCATCCTTTAGGTAGGCTCTTTTTACATTAAATGGAAACTATTCTGTGTATTGTTTTTTTAAAGAAGGAAACACTGTCCCTCCCTGTCTGTGGAAAGGCTTCACTCAGACACACAGAAAGAAAGGCTGGAGGAACAAGGGCTCCTTGCTGTGTGTGCGGTGGGTGTGATTTATTGCACCTTCCTTTAACGCCTGGAAGCTGATGCAGGGGCAGCTGAGGTGACCTGACGTAGGGTCATTATTGCACCCTTGGGCAGCACGGGTGTTTTCCAGGTGCTCTGTAATCACTTATTTACTATCCCTCCAGAACCTCCAGGAAGGAAGGTCAGCATTATCTTCCTGGCTTGGGAGGAGAGGGATTTTAAGCCCAGAAGGGTAGACGGCAGGCCACACTGAGTCAGTGCCAAACCATCTCCTCCAGCCAGGATTGCAGAATCCATTCCTTTGGGAAAGGCAGCACTTTCCATAGCCTCTGCGGACATCTGGGTGGGGAAAGGCCAGGGGACAAGCTTGTAGATGCCAATTCAGTCTGGTTATTTCAGGAGAAAACGTGAATGGAAACTGAACTTTAGCATGTATACTCAGGGGATCCACAAACTCTTTAGTGGTGAGGAACTAAACGCAAAGCTTAAGTCATACGTAGAAGTTGTTCACAGAGTATCAAGGTTAATTACCAGGTCCAGACTGCTTGTTAGTAGCAGAGTAGCCCCTACCCAGTGGGCAGGCAGAACAGGGCCACAGTTCCCACAGGCACCCCAGCTTTTCTTAGCTGCCCTGCTTTGTGTTCTGTAAGGGAATGGGCAAGGTAGGAAGTGTGTTTACTTGGGGCAGTAGCTTCCAACACAAAGCAATGCACTCTGATTCCTCTCAGCCTCCCTCTCCCCAACACACACGTGCGTGCGCGCGCGCGTACACACACACACACACACACACACACACACACACACACACAGGCAGTGCAGAATTTTAACCTTCTGGATTCACTAGAGAACCAGAAGTGGGGAGACTTGCGTTTACAAGCTCAAGGAATGAGGCAGGGTTGTCTCCCACTCTGCTGGAAGACACATGGAGGGGAGGTGAAGAGATGGAGGTGAGAGAAAGCTTCAAACCTAGTGGGGATGAGTGTGAGCCTGGCAATAACCGTGAGCCTGGCCTAGGACCAGCAGCATCAGCATCACCAGGGAGCTCGTTAGAAATGCTGAATATTGACTCCCACGTTGATGTACTTGATAGACTCTCTGAGGGCAGAGTCCAGGAGCCTGTGTAATATTCACCCAGGTGATTCTTAAAGACTGAGAAGCCCTGGCCCTGGGGTCAGACAGCCTGCTCCATTACTCTCCAAATACGTGACCCGAGACGAGTTACGTAACCTCTCCAGGCCTCCATTCCTACCTTTGTAAATTGGGTACAATGGTAATGCCTACCTCTTGGGGTTGTTGGCTGTGAGAATTACAAGAGATAGTGTGTGTGAAGTACTTCAGTCAGGATCTGCCACACAGGAAACTGTCACTCAAGTATACAGAAAAAATACAGACTGTCCCTTCTTCAACTCTGAAACCACACTTCCGCCCAGGGCTCATGCTTCTGACTAGGTTAATTCTTGGCCCAAGGTCAACTCTAACTGGCAACAAACTCTTGGATCCTGCCTATGCCATTCACGACCCATTCGTTCATTTATGGATCACAGACATTATTCTTTAGTCCTCCACTAAAACCCCTGCCCCTTCAGCAGCTATAGATTCTGCCAGTCTTGGCTTGGTGTATCTTCCCAAGAAAAGAGAGACTTTCAGAGAAATGCCCATAAAATCTAGAGGTGCTTGTGGAAATAGTGGGCTTGACCTCACTTCTGATCTTAGGTTTGCTATTTAATACATGTTTGTTGAGTAAATGAGTATCATAAGACTTGGAAAATACAGCCACAGGGTATGATAACAAGAGGCTGGCATGGGTTTCTTCTCTCAGTTTATTGCAGAATTTATTTATGGTTCATTGATCCATTTAGAGATACCAGGGCAGCTTGGTTTATTATGGCATCTTGCCAGTTTTGCATGCATGCCACACAAGCTCCTTTCCAGATAGAAATGATATTTATAGTGCAAATTAAAAAAAAAAAAAAACCTTTAATTCATCCCTAAGAAATGTGTTACAGAAAAACAAAGAAAAGTTAGTAAGCCATAGATTCATTTGGTGTATTGTTAGGCAAAGTGAAAGTCAAATCTTAAGACTAATGAGCCTGATAAACATAAATGTTGATGGTGTGTGTGTGTATATAAACAAAGGAAGGAAGCCAGGAGGGAAAAAATAGATTCCAGTGATACAGGGGGAGAAAAAACAAACATAGATATGTAGTGATGTGCAAGGAAAGATCTGAGAACTTTTTTCCTTTCTCCAATCCTGCCGAGACCAAGGGGTGCTCTACACTGAAGCTTCTCAAACTATCCATGGTGAAAGACAATTTTTGTTCAAACTTTGGTTTTGTTTTTTCATTTCCTGTCACGGGCCAATGCTCTAAATTTGATAAAATGAATTGTTTTGAAAATTATATAACATAAAAGCACACAAAATACAAGGCACTCTCCTTGCAGACAGATCAGCCCCCAAGATTGCCCTTACATCAAGGGAGAGAACTAGACACCATATAAGAACCCGCTTCTAAAATTCTAGGGGCACGTGCGTGGCTCAGGTGGTTCAGTGTCTGACTTCAGCTCAGGTCATGATCTCACGGTTCATGAGTTCGAGCTCTGCATCAGGGTTTGTGAGTTCAGGCCCCACATCAGGCTCACTGCTGTCATCACACAGCCTGCTCTGAATCCTTTCTCTGCCCCTCCTCACACTCTCTCAAAAACAAGTAAAACTGTAATAAATTAATTAATTAAAAAATTTCTAAAACTATCAAGTGAGCAAAGGATAGGACATGGTTGCCCAAAGTTGTGGGTGACATTGGTAGCAGAAATAGATTAGCTCCCCAGCCCCCTCGGCCCTGGCAGGCAATCGCGCATTCTGGAAATAGCCTGTTGGTTTCACTAATGAAGGTTCATGCGAAAACACTCGAAGCAGCTCAGCAGAGGCCTAACCCAGGCAGGAACTACAAGCAAACCTCCTACCTCCTCCCACTTTCCTTTTTTTCTGGTTGAACATGTTATAAAGAGTCGCGTATGCCCAGTGGAGATGGACATGTGACAAGGCTTAGTATGCATATTTGTTATTTATTTTCTCTTTTAATTATAGTTATTTCTTTAATCTTGTGCAAACAGTGCTTTCAAGAAGTAAAGACTGAGGATCCAGACTTGCTGTAAAATGTGAATTCCTAAGTGTAGCAAGGGCACGCTTATGGGAAGAGAATGCCTGGGCCCTTCTTGGCGGCAACACTAATAGAAGGGGAACTTCAACACCATTTTGACTCCAGAATATTTTTTAAGTTTATTTACTTTGAGAGAGAGAGAGAGCTTGCGTGCACAAGCTGGAAAGGGAGAGAGCCCGTTGTGGGACTGGAGCTCACAAAAGGTGAGATCATGACCTGAGCCAAGATCAAGAATCCAACGCTTAACTGACTGAGCCATCCAGGCACCCCAATTCCAAAATTATTGATGTTGTTTATGCACCGATTTGGGTCAGGCTGGGGTTCTGCGGGGGGAGGAAAGTACCCAATGCTCTCTAATTGTTAATGAGAAATCTTTGTTCCCCACAATGCCCTGGCCTTTCTTCTCCCTGCCATGTGCACTACTGCTCATTCACTTCCATCTCTGCTTCCACCCTTTCAACCGTATCATTCTGTTCCTCAGGTAGGTACTGCCCACCGCCTCTGCCCACAACACTCCATTTCTGCCCTTCCTTTGGGGACTTGTGTCTCTACGACCCGGGGCTTTTTGGCCACAGGCATTTCTTCTCCCAAATATGTCCCTTAAAAAGTATAACCTGTGAATAGAAAGTATATAATATGGTAGTAGTAATAATAATGTGGTATCTTATGAGAAGCCTCCCTGATTCAATCAGGTACCTCAGACTCCACAGAAAAGTATGCCCTTCTCAGAGCCTACAGAGGTATGAATATATTTATCAAATTGTCCTCGCTTGCTTTATTTATTTTTTTTTTTTAATTTTTTTTTTCAACGTTTATTTATTTTTGGGACAGAGAGAGACAGAGCATGAACGGGGGAGGGGCAGAGAGAGGGAGACACAGAATCGGAAACAGGCTCCAGGCTCTGAGCCATCAGCCCAGAGCCTGACGCGGGGCTCGAACTCACGGACCGCAAGATCGTGACCTGGCTGAAGTCGGACGCTTAACCGACTGCGCCACCCAGGCGCCCCAATCCTCGCTTGCTTTAAACATGAACTTCATTCATTAGCTTGACCTTTGTTGGCTACAACAATCCTGGCTAATCCCTTCACCTAGCGCATGATTCGTTCTCGCTGAGCTTGGAGTTTGAAATGCTTTCTGGTTGGGTTGTTGTAACTGCTGCTCAGCTATCAGTGCTCATGGCAGGGCCCTCAGGGAGCATCCTCTCTCCTCTTCCAAGTCAGAGAAACAGGTTCAAGCCCTGGGTCTGCCATTTAGCAGCTGCATCACTTTGGGCGGGCTATTCAGAGTCATAAGACTTAGTTGACTCATCTATCTTATGGAAATAATGATAGCACCTACCCTCAGAGGGGTATTTTTTTTTAACTTTTATTTTTGAGACAGAGAAAGCACTGCCAGCAGGGGAAGGGCAGAAAGAGAGAATGAGAGAGAGAGAGAGAGAGAGAGAGAAAGACTCAAGCAGGCTCCATACCCAGCATAGAGTCCAATGTGGGGCTCGATCCCATGACCTGAGCCAGAATCAAGAGTCACATGCTCAACCAACTGAGCCACTCAACCCATCTCCCGCCCCAGAAAGTTGCTGTAAGGACTAAATGAGACAATGCATATAAAGCAGTTAGTATAGTTCCTGGGACATAGTAGACACTAAATAAAAGCTATTATTTTCATCTGTCCTGGTGGACATGATCTAGTCCATGTCCTTTAATGGGTAACAAGCAACATTTAACAAAATTGAGCTTAAGGATAAAGCATAAATGAATAATACAGTTAGATCCTATAAGCCTGCTCATTCATTCAGCTTATGTTTATTCAGGGCCCTCTAAGTGCTGGTAACTCCATTAGGTTAGGAGGGCAGAATCCTCTAATAAGGAGCTGAGGACAGAGTAGAAGAAACAGACCCATAAAAACAAAGTAACAGGGGTGCCTGGGTGGCTCCATTGGTTGGGCGACCGACTTCAGCTCAGGTCATGATCTCACGGTTCGTGAGTTCAAGCCCCGCATCAGGCTCTGTGCTGACAGCTCAGCTCGGAGCCTGGAGCCTGCGTCAGATTCTGTGTCTCCCTCTCTCTCTACCCCTCCCCTGCTCGCTCTATGTCTGTCTCTCAATAATGAATAAACATTTAAAAAAAAAAAAGTAACAATTCTTGTACCTTTTTCCTTAGCTAAACAAAGATCTGAGGGTACGCACTCATGCAGTATCCTTGAGAAACCAGATTTCCTGTAAAAACCTACCCCAAAGTAATGGTCCCCTCAGCTCTAGCTTGTATTTGAGGCAGCTTTGAGTATAGATGCAGGAAGGGTGAAGAAGGGGGCGTGGCTTCCTTTGGGACCTGGTGGAAAAAGGCACCCCCAGACCCAAAAGGGCCAGGGCACATCTGTCAGGGATAGTTGCTATGGCAGAGGCACCCACTAACATCAGAAAGGCAACCAGCAAGAGCAAGCCAACCCTCCCCCACTCTTTAACTTCTCAAGGCATCATTCCACAGGGCACACACAGCTGCGGCAGGGGCCCCGCCACCGCTTTCCTTCCCGCTATTGTTTATAAAACGGAAGACAGAAAAAGCAGCCCTGGTCTGAGATTAATCTTCTCCTCCGTCCAAAGAACTGGAGCATCTCCACCATCTCTGAGCCAAACGTTGTGCATATTCTCTTGAACAAAGAGCATCTGTGACCAGCTGACTTACACGCTACCAGTACAGGAAAAAGGAGTCTGTGTCACCGCCGCAGCGGGGGCTGTTTTCTCCCTTTTTCCCTTTCCTTTCCTTTGTTTTGGGGGATTTCTTTAAATGCCTTTTTTTCAAGGCAGAAGAGGCTCTCCTTTAGAGAACATTTCGTGGTTCGAGGGAGGGTTAAATAAACAAATGATAACAACACCAATCAACCCTCTTTGCTTACAGCCTGCAGAGTCCATCTGCCTCCTGGCTGTGGAGCTACCCACCAGCAAAGGCAAACTAATTAGACACAGACAAACACTTAGGCGATCACACCTTGTGAATGTAAGCGTCTTCCTGTCATTTGGCAAGTCTCTCGGCCGCCTCTGAGCGTGAGACAACAAATCCCCTGCAAACAAGTTCCTCGCTCTCCCGTTAGTGAGACCTAACGGATCACAATGGCTGGAGGTGAAAGGTGGCAGTCCCGTCAGGTAATGACATCTCTCCAACAGCCCATATTAAAACAGCGGCACTTGTTTAGACTAGCCTATTTGCACCTACCTACAGAGGGCCTTTTTAATGTAATTATTAGCCTCTGCCGCCCTGCTTAGGATCTGAAAATATCGTTCATTTTCATCTTGCTTCAGCTACCGCTGCTACCTCCTACTCACTCAGTCACCTCGTCTTCCCACAACCAAGTGCAGAAACAGGCACAAGCTAGAAGAGCTGAATTAACAAGAACAAGCTGGCAGGTGAGCTATGTGACAAAAAAGAAGAAGAAGGGGGGGAAAAAAAACCTAAGAGATTTGACAATATATTCTAATCACTACCTGTCTGTAGAAACCTTGAAAAAAAAAAATTAAATGGCTTTTCTTAGACCAAAAAGTTATCACAATCACTGACCAAACTCAAAGATATAAAAGCAAAGAGGTTGGAATGTAATAATAGTGTACGGCCAATAAAGCAACTGTATGTTGCTTTAAAAAAAAAAAAATAGAAGGAGGCTGGAATCTATTGACAGGCTGACTCAGGAGTTCTGATAACTGCTCATCATAGCGCAGAATTTGGCCTTTGACATTTTAAGTAGCTGGAAGGGATGGTCCCACCTGACCTCACTCTGTATTATACAAACAAATGCATCACCATGTAAAAGTTTGGCTGATACATTATAGACCTGTAGGTCAAAGACCAGAATTTATAAGTCCCCCGAAAGGTTTCCATCTCTGCTTATAAGCATCTAGGTCATATTCGGGCAGAGCGGTGAGGCGCTTCATCAGCCCACTATTAATTGTTAAATATCTGCAGATGCTGGGGGCTGTGCCCACTTAAAAATGATGCAGTTGACTTTCTGTCGAGATGGTTTTCAGTCTTGTTCCTCAAACCTTATCAGTGCCCTAGTTACGCCATAGATTATGGCAGTGGCTCGTGAATGGTTATAAGCAGGGATGATTTTTTTTTTAAAGACAACTAGCTTAGACTGATATTAAGGAGAGACTTGTGTACGAAGGAATGCACATCTTCCTGTTTTCTTTGTACATTTTTCCCTCTGTCTCTTCACCTCCTCTTCTTCCCCACCACCCCCTGGAGAAAGAGGCAGATTTTAAAGGAGTCAGTTTCCAGCAGAGTCATCGAGGGACACAGCAGCTCCAGAGATAGAAAACAATCTGGGATAAACCTCTAGGGAAGGGGAAAAAGAAAAAAAAAAAAAAAAAAAAAAAAAGACCACCTGTAAGGACAGTGGCTAGCAAAGAGCGTTTATTCCCTATTTGTTGACCTGCCTTCTGTGCAAGGTGCTGTGTGGGCAACTGAGGCAAGAGGGAAAATGGGAAATGGTCCCTGGCTCAGTGGACTGGGGAAGACAGGACTAACAATAATTAAGTAATTAGTCCTCTTAATTAAGAGGATCCCATCCTTAACTTTCTGACTTGACATGAGATGCCTAGCAGCACACTGAGCACACTGTCAGCACAAGATTCAGAATTGCCACGAGAGAGTGCTGCTCAAAACTGAAAATGAGAGCAAAAATTCAAATTCAAAACAGCAAATGAGAGGAGGTTAGAGGGAAATGACATTGCTTCTTCCAATAAAGGACACCATTTTAACAAAAGCACTTCAAGAGGAAAATTTTTTAAAACAATAGGTACTGCTTATATTTGCTCCACTCTCTGGCTCTCTCTTCAAAGCAGAGGACAGGGGACTTCTGTATCAAGATGGTGGCATAAAGTTGTGCCGGCATTGCCTACCTGGCCTTCAACCTGTGATAAAAACAATCCAGATTAACAGAAAGACAAAAACTGGTAACAGCCCAGAAGCTAAACATGACAGGTAATCATAGGCCATCATCAAGGGGAAGGTCCCACCAACTGCAAATGTAAATGAGGATAGGTTGAAAAACACATTCTTAAAATATACACACACCATCTTCTGAAACCAAGCAACACGGAGAAAAATGACAAAAAAGGACATTGATCCCAGTCTCAGAACACACCCCAAGGTGCAAGGTCTGCTTGCCAAGAGAGAAGGCGGCCACCCCTCAGCAACACTGGAATGAATGGTCTTCTGAGCTTCCAGAATACTGCTGCCCAGAACAGCTCCCGCCCCTGCACAACCATTCAGAAGGTAGCCATGCAGGGGCTCGGGGGGTAAATGGCAGTAACTGCATCTTGGGATATCGAGTCATCTGCAGAAGATGCATTATAAACAGGGGAGGATTCAGGGACAGCTGTGGAGCAGGCCTCTGGAAGACCATGGCCTCTGGAATGTACCATGTCATAGGAACCCTGCAGCCCCCTCCTCACTTGCCAGCATCGTCAAAGATTGCACAGAGATAAACGGAGAGAGATTTTAAGGCAGTAGAAATAAGCCCTCCTAGTGACAGAATGTACCCGAGTCGCTTGAACTATGCATTGGAAAAGCCATCACAGGGTCAGAGACCACAAGCCATTAAGACCCCAAAATTTCAAGAAAACTCAGATTGGAAGAAGAGATGTCCAGCTGTTGGAACTTCCAAGAAGAAGTTCCCCAACACTCGAAATGAGTGGCCAAGGCCAGGGAGGTGACAGCAACACAGAGACAGCATTCTAGAGACCGAGAAAGCTTCAGCCTCTTTGCACTCATTAATTAGTCTGAGGAAGCCACCGTCTTACCCTACCCAGAGGTTCAGGCTGCTACCCTAACTTCACCTGGCCTTTGCAAGCCTCAGACAATCAACGAAAGGGCGATCTGGCCTCAGGGACCTTTCAGAACAAGTTACAAGGACTTCTCGGGTCAATTTCAGCCAGCTCTTTGTCCATATTATCTAACTCTGAATTTATAGCTCTGACTAGAGACACAGCTAGAGCATATGATGAGGGAAGAAAGGAAAATCATGTTCACTGCATATTGCTTCAGAAAGCAAGGAGGCACAATATCTTTTAGAAATACTTCCATCAAAAAGCCGCCTAAAAATGTCAACGCCTAAGCAGAGCTTATGAACCCAAATGCCTTTGTGGACCAGGCATAGGACTTAGCTGTGTCAATCAGGAGGGCTTGCCATCATAGGGAGCGGTATGAGCCAGCCAAAGTCTCCAGGTATATCCACAGCCCAATTTGGCTGTTTGTCCTACCAGTTTCCGTCCCACAGCTTAAAGACTTAACCTTAACTGTCTCTAAATGCAGGTATTTGAAATAATACATTCCCAGAAGGCTCTGTAATGCTAAAGTTTGGCCAAACTCTGATTATAAAAGATGCTCTAGGATCAGATGCCAGGGTACACCTTGTATTTTTAACCTTTCCCTTCTGAGTGAGAGCAGTAGGAAATACCAGTGGCAACTGCGTGACCCAATGGGCAATGTGATTTCGGCAGGAAAAGGGGGTCTCAACTGGGGAGTAAGATGGAATTATGCAGTATCCAGGGCTCCATATGGCCCCTCAGTCAGGGGTACCATTAGAGTACATCAAATGCATTACCTTCTCTCAAAGAGCTGGCTGGGGGCCTTCTCATTCCATCTGACCACCTGTCCCCCTTTCCTTCTCTGTCACAAAGACTCCTTCCTCTCTTCATACTGCACCAGTACTGGCACGCTCGGCTCTTACCAGTCACAGCAGAGGTGGGGGAGGTGTTGAGATATCAAGGGACTATCAGCTTGATCAAAGCCTGACATCTCTCAACTCTCCTTAGATTGGAGAAAAGTCAGCTGTCCCTCTGGAAGGGAGTCTGAGAAGGTCCCTGGTTCAGAATCCAAAAGTCAGTAAGGAGTGTTCATTCTTTAAAGAACCATGAAGCTGTGCAAAGATGGGAGAAGCCAGGCCCATAAACGTGTGGCCAGGGTTTCTGGATTCCCCAGGCTCTTTGGAACTGTTTGCAATGCAAGGCAGGGTGCTCTGCACTTGGCTCATGTCCAGACAGAAATATTTTACATATGCTTGTGAACCTGTGTTTGGAAAACAGAAAAATCCTTTTGTTAAAACAGGGTGACTCAGGAATAAGAAATTGAATATGGACAGGAAAAACACAACACAACAAAACAAAACAAAAACCCTCCTTCTAGCTCTGCCTAGAATCACGGATGATTTTTGGAACGGCTTTCTATAATACTTTCCTGAATGTCCAAACTGAAGACTGTCATATTCTGCTTTTATATCCTGACCCCTCCCTCATTTCTAGTCACTATTTTTTCCCAGTGGAGCTCTTTGAATAAACCTGTCACTCCTTGAGGCTGCCTGTCCCCAGCAGCACCGGGCGATGCCAGCCTCCATGCCTGCGGACAAACAAGGCCGAGCTCTTCATCGTATTTAACACTCAGGATTGCTGATTCCTACCGACTTGCAATTGAAGAATGGAACTACTTCGTCTCTGAGAGAGCTCAGTATAGGGTGAAGACAAATTCTAACCATAATTACCTTTCAGCTTTTGTAAAAATCTACTTCCTATTAAACGTGCTTAGCACAGTTCTAGACCCATGAAGTAAGTCGTCAACAAATACAGCTGATTGGTTAACTGACCGAGCCTCTTCTGCCAGCCCATGTCCAGAAAGACTCCCCATGGTTCTCCTTAAAGGCTTTGCTGTTGCTCAAGAACACCCTGCCTCAGAAACCCCTGCTTTAAGGTGAAATCACACAGAGAAGAAGAAACATCTGCACAGCAAGGAGCCAACGGAAAGCATGACTTGAAAATGGCCAGAGGCACTGGAAAACCCAATTTCACTTTTATTCAGTAACTTCACTTTTTTAAAGATGAGCCATTGATGTGGAAAGAGAACTTCAACTTACTCTAAATTCTTACTCTGGGGCGCCTGGGTGGCGCAGTCGGTTAAGCGTCCGACTTCAGCCAGGTCACGATCTCGCGGTCCGTGAGTTCGAGCCCCGCGTCGGGCTCTGGGCTGATGGCTCAGAGCCTGGAGCCTGTTTCTGATTCTGTGTCTCCCTCTCTCTCTGCCCCTCGCCCGTTCATGCTCTGTCTCTCTCTGTCCCAAAAAAATAAATAAACGTTAAAAAAAAAAAAATTAAAAAAAAAAAAGTCTTACTCTAAATTCTCCTGGCTGGGGGAGATCGGAGACCTCCCTAATTTGAGTTTCACATTCCACGGTCTGCGACTTCCATTGCCAGCTCTTTTTTGTCACTCATTAAGGGGTGTGGTCAGTGATACTCTGAAACCTTTCTGTTTCCCAGACTCCTGTGGTCACTTAGGAATTGAGGCATCTTCCTGTATTTTACGGTGGCAACGGGGAAAATGGAAAAGTAACCACTTACGAGACATGGTCAGGGCTGACATATTTGACTTTAGGTATTTACATTTTATTTTCAGTTGGAATGTCTGCTCTGGTCTCTCTGCCATATAGCATCTCAAAATATGGACATCTTAACCATCTTCCCAGACCCTTCTCAAATGCAGTCCCCTCCACAGAATCCTGATTCTGGGCACCAGATGTGACTTCTTCCAGCAACTGTGGTGTCAGGCTGCCTAGGATCCAATGCTGGCCCTGCACATTCTTGACTGTGGGACCCTGGGAAGGGAATTTGAACTCCCTATGTCCAAATGCCTCATCCGTAAAATGGGGAGAATAATGCAACCTACCTCAAAGAGCTGTGAGACTCAATGCAAACTGTGAAAAATGCTTAGCACAGTATCTGGTGTGTGTAAATACTTGACTGAAGCTAAGTGCTATGATCGGCTATTAACTATGAAGTCTAAAAGAACTTTTATTCCTCTAGAAGATCTTGCCTTACTTCCTTATATGTATGGTTTCTTGCTCATCTCCTTCCTCTCACTGTCCTTACTTGTTTAGAGTGAGCACTCATCTCCCCCAGACAGCAGGGTTTTAGAAGAGCTGAGGGCAAGTTGAAGGTCCATCTTAGAGGAGTAAGTTGCTTGGAGCAGACACAGCGTCCAGATCTGTGTGGCTGGTTCACGTATGTGTAAAACAAATACATACTGAAATTAAACACACGAAGCTTACACAATGCCTAGCATATGCTAAGCTCTGGAAATATACGTGTTGACTTTTTGCTGACATAATCTTATACTAAGAGGAAGAGCCCAAGTATCTCTGCATCAGTATGTAAAGTACATATCGTTGAAAGCATCCACATACAACTCAGACACAAGGCAGAACACAAAGTCAAATTTTGCCCTCTGGTAACCTGACAAGGCTGAAAAACTCTGACAGCACACAAAAACTTTTCCCAACATGCAGAGCTGTCATCGGCACATCCCCACCTTCCCAGCAACATACCAATGCTGTGGCGGATGCCAGAAACATCAGCGACCGGAGCAAGGACAGTGCCCTGCCCGTAGTTAGTAGTTACTATATTTATTCTCACTCTGATCTGCTGTCAGCTCATTCCCTTCAGCTCTATGGTTATATTGCGAGAGAAGATTGCAAATCCTCATCATTCGGCTCGCAATATCTATTTTCAAAATGTTCTCTTGTGAATGCCAGGTAAACCTAACAGTTTTCTTTCTTTAATGTTCCTGGGCACTCTCTGTAGTCAGCATAAATCTTTCCTACATCCCTCTGTGCTTTATTAGAGTTCTCCCCCCGGAGAACGCCTTTTGCCATCCCTCCTTCCTGACGCTCCCACTCTGGCACTTGGTCATTTTAAGCTGCTCTGTCATTCTCCAAAGCGACAAATCTGGGCTCCTCTGTGTCAACATCCAGAAAGCTCTTTGGAATGTGATTCGTGTATCTGCCAGGTCCTGATAGGAAGGAGAAGACCCGTTCAGATGGAATTCTGAAGAAATGTAAGGAAAGACTATTCACAGAGTGGGGTCAGGGGAGAAACACTGGGAAGCCATTGCCACCATGGGCCTGAAGAAGCAAGAGAAGAAAATAATGTTGCTGGAGACTGGAGAGAGCTGGAGCCATACAGGAGGGGCCAGCCCTCAGAGCCCTACTCTGGGAGGTCATAGCTCTACCAGGCAGGAAGGGAGAGAGGGTGTCGCAGCCAAGGGGTCAACTGCTTGGAGCCCACTGCAGCAAATCAAAAGACAGAGAATGAATCTCACAGGTGAGATGAGGAAGGGAAGCAGAGAACATGCAGCACAATGTACGTAAAGGTTCGGGTATCCAAACCTGTAAATGACATTGCACCCCGTCACGCTGCCCACCATGTAAAAGTCCGTCCACACAACACACCTTCCAAGGAGCTTCCCACTTGTCTGACTCTCGCTGGCAGTGAGAAAGCCACTGCTTCTCACTAAAGAAGGAAAATAGCATAACCTTACCTGTGATTGTGATTCTCTTAGATGTTCCAAAGATTTGTGGGACACCACTTTCTTCTGGTTGCAGAAATACATTAAGGAAGAAACATTTCTCTTTTCCAGTAATTATACCTGAAATTAAAAACAGCCATCAGTGAGGTATCCACAGAGTATACTTCTTTTTCTTTAAGTGGGAAGTGTTGTGTATTTCAATTCTAGTGGTAATGCAGTGGTCTCAACCTGGATGCCTGTCAGCATTACCTTCATAACTTGTATCTGGTACAGAATCCCATGACCTGGCCCAGAGATTCTTTACTGAGAATCATTAATTTAAAACTCTGGATGTATGATTAGGAAGCTCTAGACAGAGTTTTTATCCAGGCCTCTTTGATCTATCAATACACTTTAACATGTTAGGTTTTTTAAAGCTCCCCCATGTTAGTCTCAAGACAATTTACTATTTGGAAATGCATATCCAAGGGAAATAGAAATTAACTTCCACGTTAACTTTCACATAATGTCATGCTCTTAAAAAGAAATGAATCTAATTCAGAAACGAGGCTTTTCACATGCAGAATTAAAACTAGTTTGTGACTTAAGGATGGGTTATGTCATTTCTGAAAATTACAATGAACAAACTCAACATTGCTGATATAGTTTTCCAAACCCTGCTCAAATCCTCCCAGAGAAGGACATTGTATGTGCCAGCACATTGTATGTGAAAAGGCACAAAGTTTTTATTCCTCAATATCTCCAATAGGTAATTTTGCCATCCACCTTTATTTGCTTATTTATTGGCTTGTTTACTTTAGCACATTTTATCTTCTGGATTTTTTAAAAACACTCATTTGTGTACATGTATGTTGTGAACATTTTGAGGTCAGAGATTGTGTCTTGTTCACTTTTACATCATCACCCACAGTGCTAGTCCATTGTAGGTGTTTACTGTATGTCTGTTGAATTAATACATTAATTTAAAAACAAGCGTATTTCTTTGTGGAAAAAAATGTACCTGGTACTAACAGTGCATTTCACTGACATATACCTTTCCCTGTCATACTCACCTACGGTGACATTCTCAAACCTTCCACGCCAGGTACAAAGAAGAAAATCTAGATCTCAGACCCAAATACATTATGTCCAACTTGAACACTAAAGGCACCCAGTGGGTTTCTTATCTACAACTTCAGAAAACATTCTGTTTCAGACAAATGTTTCTATCTATCCAGTGGACTTTCTTGATTTTAGTATGAGCTCTTTGATTTTCTGTTATTACTCAATCCCTCTACCGGTCTGTTGTGATGAATAACAGGTATCCCTCATTTATTTTTACTCTAAGTCGTTTTAAATGAAAGTCTAAAAGCCACCTACAGAATGAAAGATATCATTTAAAAATAAATAACGACAGATAATATTTGGTAGCCAGGGACTTCAGGAAAAGATGTGTCTGGAAATATCACCCTTGAAATCATGCACATAATGAACAAGGGCCGGAACTGATGAATTTTAATGCAACTAGGCAAAGACCCAAGGCCTGTCACACCAGCTGGTCATTCTTGCTTTAGCCATTAAAAGTGGCCTTTTTTGTGGCTAACAACAGAAATGTCGGTCAATCAGGCACAGCTGTAGGTCTGGGCTTGGAGCCCGCTCTCAGCTCTGCCCCCTCCCTCCCCTACCCCCAGGCTAGGGTGGAATGAAAGGGTTGAGATTGGCAGTAGGCACGGAGAAAGGGAAAACCAAGATGCTGAAATCCAGATGAAAGATTGATTGCTGCAGCATCTCAGGCCTTAGCCCATTAGGTAAAGTTTAACCCCTGCAAAGCAGGTCACTTGGCAAAAATGGATGGAAAATACAAACTTCAGGTTGAAAGACGGGGAGGAGGCAAGGGGGAAGGCTCCACTGCATATGGTGTTCCATTAATAGGTATCACACTCCATAATGGGAACATTTTTATACAAATGTGTTCTTTGGAATCCAGCCAAGAGCAGGGCACCCTAGTGAAATCACAATGCACAGCTAATGAGCTATTTTTGGTGAATTTGGCACTAGAGACTAATAGAACCAATTTGTCCCCAAAATGTTAAATCATTTAGCGCTTCTTTGGAGGTGCTAAGTGCATCTAGAACTTTTCGGGACTGTCGATAAAAATTAGAGACTACTCAAAAGCCTTCGGTCTTGGCTTGCAAGCCTTTATCCTTGGATTAGAGGGCTGCCGGGCACCTGAGGAGACTCGAGCACAGCCTGCTAGCTGCGGGAAGCAAGTGGTCGGGCAGAGCGGCAAATGCGCTACCCTGACTAATGAGAGACTAAAGAGATACTGACCGTTCTTTACCAGCCATGCTGTCAACCCATGGCTCTGCTGTAATCAGGCAGACGGGATCATCTCCTCCCCACGCTCCGCAGCCCACTAATTCTCTGTCGTGTCACTGCCATTCGCCCAAGCCCATAATCTTGGGACTTTGCCTCCTCCCTCACACTTGCCATTTCCCCTTGTACTTTCCCCCGTTCCTCTACACCACCCCTCAGCCTGACACCCCTGGATTTCTGAAACTGTCTGCCTGAACTCCCTTCCACCAGCCTCCCTCACTTCCAACTATCCTGCATATTGATGGAAGATGAATCTTCATTAACTAACGCTCTCAAAAAGTTACTCGCCTATTTGGAAACTTTCAATGGCTCCCCGGTACCCACCACATCAAATTTGAACTCGGCTGTCTGACTGTCACAGCCTTTTATAAGATGACCCTATTCGACCAAGATAGCCTTATTTTCCATGAGCTGTCTTAGCCTGCCTGGCTCAGGAGAATCATTAACCATCGTTGAATAAATAAATCCCTGCTACTGCTCACCCTGGAGCCCACTACAAAGAGTGAGCAAGTTACACAGAGCTGCCAGTGTGAGGAACAGTAAAATCTAAAAGTAAAGCCTGCAATTTAAAGCATCTGCCCTTGTGAATTACATTTTAGAGGTTAAAAAATGGTATTTGTTTTCTTGGTCTGTGACCAGCTCACCCTGTTCCCACAAAAAAAGTCTCCCTCCCCATGAATCTAACTTCGGGCAAATCTATCAAACTATTTTTTTATGCTGCAGTAACAAATAAAAGCAATTTTATTGAGATGGCTGCTTGCCCAATACGTCTTCTGCCCTCATCAGACTGGCTGTGTTCCATGAACACCTGCATTCATGCTGCCCCTGTGCCTTCACATCTGCTTTGCTCTTCTTGGGACACTCTTCCTCTCCACTCCATCCATCCAAGTCCCATTCTGTAAGACTCAGCCCGAGCTCCACCTCTCTAAATTTGGCTGTCATAAATACCCTGGTCCTCCAGGACTTTATTCTTGAAAACTGTATGTACAATACTACTTACTATTAAAGGTTAATATTCTCTCTAGTACTGATTGCTGATTACCTCATGGGAGTCATTCTTGCTCCTCACAAAGTCAAAATTTAAATGTTTCTTTTTATTTTTGAGAGGGGGAGGGGCAGAGAAAGAGGGAGACAGAGGATCCAAAGCAGGCTGTACATTCAGAGTGATGAGCCCGACATGGGGCTCGAACTCACGAACTGTGAGATCATGACCTGAGCCGAAGTTGGACACTTAACCAACTGAGCCATCCAGGCACCCCCAGAAGAATCATAATTTAAACTCAAGTTTTCACATAATGCTATAGTTGTAGTAGGTGCCAAATAAATACCTTTGATTGGCTAACCTATTCATGCTTTAATTCTATCCTTACAATGCCTAAGATGGTGCTGAGCATATAATGGGGGCTCAAAAACTCTAGTTAATCAATAATTAGACATTTTCATGGAGCATCTTTTAGTCCACTCATCAAGTTGGAACATTCTCTAACAGTATGGCCAATGTACCAGAGAAGACTAACCATCCTTGCAAAATTTGTGTGCCTCCTTCCATTATACAAAGTTGTCATTGAGAAGCAACTGCCCAGTCAGGCACATTTCCCAGCCTCCTTACATCTAAGTAAAGCCATATATAACTAGTGTTCACCAACGAAACATAAGACAAAGTCATTTCTGGGCCAAAGTGGCCAAGAAGTAGATCTGTCTTATCCACCCTGTCTCCTCCCAGGTGCCACCTGGATGCAGATCCCTTGAGTATTCACAGGATTTTGGAGCCTGGTGTTGGAAAGACCCAGGTCCCTGAATCACCAACCACATAGAAGAAACTTCCTGCCAATTGCATTGGACTGTTACTTCAGGAGAAAGAGACTTTTATTGTGTTTAGCTACTGCAAATCTGGGCTTTGTTACAGCTAACTAATCCAATTACCTACCTCTGGATGAGTGGAAATGCCACTGAGGAGAAGAGTGGTTCAAGATGAGAAGCGGTTAACCTCTCACGCATCAATACATGATGAACTATCAGGCTGAGAACTAATTGGCTTCCAGAGTGTGCCTCTGTACATTTACTGAGGAATTCAGGCATGTTCCACCAGTCCTAACAAAAGTATTTTATTGTACATTCCAGTGTGCTCAGACCTCTGGTTCTAACTATTACCTGAAGTTGCCTAGGTCTCCTATCTCCAGCCCAAACCACTTTTCTGAACTAAAGAACTGTGTTGCTGCTAGGTGTCTCCAGCTGGGTGTTCCACAGGACCCTTCAACTTGAGGTCTCTAACACTGATCCTCATTGTCCTCTCACACTCAACTCTGCCATGTTATCCCTCCACCTGGACTTCCTATTTAAGTTAGTGGCACCACCCCCTAACCAAACCCTGCCTATTCTTCCCCTTCTCAATATCTCTCATATCCTGCCCTCTTGTCTTCTCTCACTGCCACTGCTGGTTTAAGGTTCTAATTATCTCTAACCTGAATGATAACCGTAGCCTCCTAACTGTTCTCAAAACCAGTGGTACCTATCTTTTGCAGGGATCACCTGGGGGCCTTGTAAAAAAATGCTGATTCATGAGATCCAGTCCCCAGTTTCCAATTAGTGGGTCTGGGCGAAGCCTGGCAAGGCAATTCTGGAACGGGTGATCAATAGAATATACTCTTATACCCCTTTTTCACTCTAGTATCTACCCTGCCACCAAAATTATTTTTTCCACCACACAAATCTGATTTTGTTCACTGATAAAAATTCTTCAAAGGCTATACAGTAAAGTCCTTTTGTGAGTTGGTTTCTGCCTACTCATCAGTCTTATTATCCTCCGTTCTCCACCTGACCATTGATTCTCCAGTAATTTTGTTCAACCACCTCCCTCTACCTTTGTATGTTCTCTTCCCTTTACCTGTTACCCCTCCCCAACATACCGCTTGGACAACTCCTACTCCTCACTCAAGTCTCAGCTCCGACAGTAACTCCTCTGGACGATGGGCTTGACTCCCACAAATAAACATGGATCTTTCTACTCCTTCTACCTACCTCTGCCATAGCAATAATATGTGGGGATCATTGTATGTGCATCCATCTTCCCACTAGCCTATAAACTTCTCCGGGACAGGGACCATATCTTTGTATCTGTGTGTTCACAATACTCAAACACTTGCTCAGTGAAATAATAAATTATCATAGACCTAAATATAAAAGCCAGACTATACTATAAAACTTTTAGAAGAACACATAGGAGAAAATCTTCATGACCTTGGATTGGGTAAAGAGTCCTCAGACATGACAACAAAAGCATGATCCATAAAAGAAGAAATTAGTAAATTGGTCTTCACCAAAATCAAAAAGCTTTGGGATTCTTAAAATACCATTATGAAAATGAAAAGATAAGCCACAGACCAGATGAAAATATTTGCAAATTAGATTTCTGATAGAACCTATATCCAGAACATATAAAGAACTCTTATACTCAGTAAGAGAAAGACAAAACCCAACTTAAAAATAGGCAAAAGAATTGAACAGACATTTCACTAAAGAAGATACATGAATGACCAATAAGCACATGAAAAGATGCTGAATATCATTAGCCATTAGGGAAATGAAAATTAGACCTTCCGTGAAATAGCCCATCACTCTCACTAGAAAAACTATACTACAAAAAAGACACTTAAAAGTGTTGGCACGGACATAAATGGGAATCCTTAAACACTGCTGGTGAGAATGTAAAATAATGCAGCTACCTTGGAAAACAGTTTGGTAGTTTCCTAAAAGTTAAAAATAAATTTACCATATGATCCAACCATTTTACTACTAAATGTCTACCTGACGGAAACAAAAATGTAATCTATACAAGAGAAATGTATGTCCACACAAAGACCTGTATGTGAATGTTCACAGCAGTATTATTTATAGCAGCTAGAAAGTGGAAACCATCCACGTGGCCATCAACTGGTGAACAAACAGGTTGGATTGTGGTAATGGCCACACAAATCTGTAAATTTACAAACCATAACTGAATTGTACACTTAAAACAGGTGAATTATTTTTAAAGATTAAAAATTCAGTCTGAAATTATATAAAAGGCCCCTAAGTATCATTCAATTCTCCTTTCCAGTCATTTTCACTGGTTAAAACTGACATTGCTGTTAAACTACTACTATGGAAGGCACAATTTTATATCAACACCGTTATGTTATCAAAAGCAAACTTTGGAGGCACCCGGCTGGCTCAGTCAGTAGAGCATAGGGCTCCTGATCTTGGGGGTGTGAGTTCGAGCCCCATGTTGGGTGTAAAGATTCCTTAAAAATAAAATCTTCTTAAAAAAGCAAACTTTGGGGCGCCTGGGTGGCGCAGTCGGTTAAGCGTCCGACTTCAGCCAGGTCACGATCTCGCGGTCCGTGAGTTCGAGCCCCGCGTCAGGCTCTGGGCTGATGGCTCAGAGCCTGGAGCCTGTTTCCGATTCTGTGTCTCCCTCTCTCTCTGCCCCTCCCCCGTTCATGCTCTGTCTCTCTCTGTCCCAAAAATAAATAAACGTTGAAAAAAAAAAAAAGCAAACTTTGCTCATCTTCATTGTACTGCAGTTTGTATATCCATCTTCTGAACACAGAAGAGAGTAAAAGATTCTAAAGCATCAAAGTCAGCCAAAACAAAGCTCCCCACTTCCCTTCCATGAACACCAGCCTCATGCACCTATGCCCATATCTGCAACCATCGCTCTAAAAACTCCTCTGCATTGCCCTCACATTTTCTTTTTTTTTTTTTTTTTTTAATTTTTTTTTTCTTTCAACGTTTATTTTTATTTTTGGGACAGAGAGAGACAGAGCATGAACGGGGGAGGGGCAGAGAGAGAGGGAGACACAGAATCGGAAACAGGCTCCAGGCTCTGAGCCATCAGCCCAGAGCCCGACGCGGGGCTCGAACTCACGGACCGCGAGATCGTGACCTGGCTGAAGTCGGACGCTTAACCGACTGCGCCACCCAGGCGCCCCTTGCCCTCACATTTTCAATTCTACCACTTACCCATACCTTACCATGGGCTGTGCATGTGACCTAACAGAAAATGTCTGTGAAAGCCCTAAGTACACTCCTTATAAGTAATACCAATTGTATTTAAATAAAGAAATCTATTGGTGAAGTCTAGGCCCAACTGCTCTGTAAGTAACACTCTGAAAATGAACAGGAAAAAAAAGATGAAAGCCATAGGACACTACATGATTTTATGTGGCTGGCCTTAAACTCGGGTTTGTGCCTCGCTGGACTGCACATTATCAAATCACTGTGTCAGTCAATGCAGTTAAGTCATGTGAGTGACATACGTGTCAGTACAGAGCTATTCCTTACCCTAAAAAAAAAAATGAGGTAGACTTTTAATTCTGCTAAAGGTCCCCTGACCCAAATCCACAGTTGATAGAAATGTTTAAGTTCTGACATTACTGAAGATAACTCGTGCAAGCCAGAAGTAAGATTTCTTTCCCTCTTCCACCCTCTTTTTTTTCAACCTGTCCTCCAGATTATAAGCATTAGCCCTTTTCAGCCGAGACTCAATCGATCATTTCATTTCTTCATTACAAATCTTAAGACGACTGCAGCAAACAAAAAATGGAATTTGACTTGCTGATGTTTAATTATTGACGTGGCCTTTTGAAAACATATTTGGTTCTCTGAAACGGTTTCTCAGAACTGTGCTCCGTTTCTCATTGGCTCCTATTTTGTTTGTTCTTGGCCTCTGCGCTCCTTTTCGATTTTCCGCAGGTTAGCAAGTGCTGCATCGTCTGCTTTTGAAATGTGTCTTTAGGCATGCTTTTGTTTGACAAGGAATGCCAAGGCTGAGCTGACAATCTGTTTGAAAATCTTTTTCCAGGTATACAAGATCAGTGAGCCTGTTCAATGTATACTGTGATTAGAATTTTTCTTCAGATATTTATATCAACATTTCAGTTTTAGGGAGAAATGTTTTCTGAGCCTACCTGTCAAAGAGAAACTTATAAAAAGGTAAAGAACTCTATCATTTATATATTCAAATGTAGAACTACATTGACATCCTCCCCGCAAAGTGACTAAAAAAAAAAAAGAGGCAGCCGACAAACACACAGCCACCAACCGTCCCATAGGCTGGGACTGCCATCTCCTTGGGAGCCCTGGCCCTCAGCTACGGGACTTCAGGATGGAACCTGGCAAGACTTAGGAGATTTTTATCATATGAGTTCGTTTCCTATACACTTTCCTTTAGAGGCTGGGAGAAGCAGTGGCAACATCATGAGAAAATAGAGCTAGTGAAGGAAAAATTGTCCCTACAAACCTGTGTGTTAGGACAATCTGCCAACAGCAGTTTATAAGTAGATGCTTTCTTTATCTGACAGCTTCAGTATTCAACTCAGTTTGGCCAATATTCATCTTATCCCCAGACAAATTTGAAAGTGGAACGCATTTTACCTAAGACCTTACAAACCTGGAACATATTATTTCAAAATAAAAACGTGCTTTAAAAAGCTACTTCTTTTTGAAAAACAAAGTTTAGTGTGTTACAAGGAAGGGGTGCTACTTTGGCCACTGGTTAGTTATCTAGACGACAACAGTCAGGCTTACACTAGTTTGTTGTAAGAAGACACCACAAAGGGCAATATAATAAAAAATTAGAGTGGAGGGCCATATCAGCTCAAGAGATAATTAAGTATTTTTGGTTTGCAGAAATACCCACGTGGAAAAATTAATTTCAAATTTGGTTTACTGAGTTATTAAATCTATTGAATAAAGTAGGCCCGCCTGAAAACTCTTTCTCAACCTTTCCAGTTGGCCGTGACATGCAATAGAACATTCTGCAGTTCCTTACACATGCACCACAATTCAGACAGTGAACTAATTATCCTTGGTTGTAAAAACCAGATTTTACTGGACTACATTTGTCTCTGTTAAATTATATTTTATAAGTCAACCACTTCAGTAACAAATATTCATTGATCACTTACGAGATACCAGGCACAGTTCCAGATACTGGAGATTTAACTGCAAACAACACAGTCCCTACACTCAGGGAGGCTCAGTCCAGTGAAGGTGGAAAGACAGATTTACTGTCAACAGGTGAAAAACAATAAAAGGACTTAAAGACACCAACATGTAAATAGCAATATCAGCCATTTTAAATTCTCTGCAGAATAAGATGGGAAGAATAAACAGATAAAGTTTGAGATCTTGTGTAGCTTTCTTTGGGGAAAAAAAAAAAGCATCTCAGACAATAATGCTTTAATTTTGTATAATCCATCATTGTTCCCAGAGCAACATTGACATAACTGTGTTCCCTTCTTGATAGAGTCTTCTATCAAGAAAAACAAGTTCACATGCCACCTGATTCTGCCACTAAAATGTATGAATGCAAGATGTTTTTCAATTAAATAACACTGAGGATTGGTAAATCTTTCTTTTTGTTTTCAAGCGCTAACCTATGATGGTAATATACATCAATCCAAGTTTCTGTGTCCAACAGAGGAGGCGGAGGAGACAGAGGCAGGAGTGTCACAGAGCCGTTTACACTTCACTGAGGTCTGAGTGCCAGAGCCTCATTTTAATTGCTCGTCCCAGGAGCACTGGTTCTATGTGCTGCTCTTATACACACACTTAGAAAGACCGAGAAAAGATGTGCCCATTGTGTGGTTAAGTGGCTCATTTTCACACAAGTGAGGAGTACCACCCCAGATGGATGGCTGTCCTAATATTCCCCTATAGCCACGGAGGAGCCATGGCAATAAAGGGGATGTTTTTCTTGGTGACAATTCATGGTAGTTTGGCTGACTTGGTGCAGCTGTTTCAGTCTTTCACAGAAAGAGGTAAACCCATGCCAGATACCTGGAGTGTTGCTTTTAAAAATGTCGCAAGATCCCTGTGATGTGGCCCGAAAAAGTGTCAGAATCGGTACTAGTGAACTGATATGGAAAAAAATAAATGTCATTTGAAGTTGGAGGAGTATATATACAACCTATCTATTTCATTTTGCGTTTCTGCTCGCTTTAACTGGACACATTATACAGAATCTCTTATTTTTCTGCAGAAATTCCAGCCAGAGTTATACATGAATCCCCAAGATGAGAATACCTAATATACTTTGGTAGGTGTTACTATGCTCACAAATTCAAATGATAAAAACAAACAGGGCTTTGCAAAACATGTATAAAACCAACATACATGTTAATGCCCATGGTCTACCAGCTTAAGATAGAGGGCCCCAGAGAGAAACACTTCAGAATTCCATAACTACACCTACTTCAGGCCCTGTTTCAGGAATGAAGAGTAGATAATCATTTGTTTCGGATGCAGAGGAGGTGAGCAGGGAATTTGAAAGGTGAGAGAAGGAATATTCTTATTGGGGATAAAATGGAAATTATTTACTCTAGCAATCCTCATTATCCTGTTGATTTCCATCCTGCTGACACTAAGAGGTTCTCTTATCTCCCTCCCACCCCCACCCCACCCCCGCTCTTACAATTCTCTATTCCCTTTGATTTCATGACAAAAATTTGCAAGTATAAAACTTATATTTCACTGAAATATTAGTATTCAAGCTCCATGTATTAAAAGGAGGAAGAGGGAAGGCCCCCACTTTCAAATCCACAGTCAACCCTTTAGTATGAGAAGTTTGACAAGCAGAATCACATGTCCGATGATCAATGCATTATCAACATTTTACCTATGTGGGTTTCATTGGCTTTTTTCTAGTGTAGTTATTCCATGCAAAATTCTAAATTCATATCAAGGTAGAATTAAGAACTGCATTTTTTAAAAGTGTGCCTGATGTGCAGAAAAACAATAAAATCTAATTAATCTTTTGTTTTTTTTCATGAGACTAGAAACACATTTTACCTGTGGTCTATCGTATGGAACAGATCTTCCTGAAAAGGAAAGTATCTCTTAGACCAGAAATATTCTCAGGGCATGAGGAGGAAAATCCATTAAAGAGTTTAATTCTGCTAAAGTAAGATCCCTAGTTGCCTTGTGCCCGAGGCAATTCATGCAAAGGGTGCAATTTGAAAACTTGATTAAGTAGGCTCCACTACCATTCCTGAGCATAGTACCCTGTCTGGTTGCCTTTAGCTCCCTAAGACCCTGCCTGAAATTCAACTTCCAATTCATCAATACCATACCGTGCAGTAAACTTGAGTCAGCCTGGTGAGAATCCCAGCCCGGCAAATCTTATTAACCACCAGGTCATAAGTCTTAGCTTCTTTGTTGGTAAAATGAGTAAGACACTGCCCTAAAAATTTACCTCCCAAAGTTGTCCAAAAGAAAATGATTTATATAAAGCCCCTAACACAACACCCAACATACAGTAGGTACTCCCTCTATGTTTTGGGGAGTATGTTCTCCCAAAAACATATCCTTACCCAGGACATATTCTGCCCTAAACATTTTGGGAAAAAAACACAAAGGGCAATCCTAAAAATAGGCAACTTATTATGAGCCTATTGCCACTCAACCAGAACAGAATACAAACACTTTTTTTTTTTTATCGTGTTACTATACCAATTATATCCAAAGTACTCGCCTTCACTAATTTATCCCAAAGGGGGATTATGCTCGTCGATACAGGCCCTGGGTCTAAATCAACAAGCCAGCACTACTTTGATTGGTTTCCAATTTGTGTAGTTTGGCATAGAACCTAAAGAATTTCCCCAAAGTCTCTCTTTCTTACATATCCTTGCAGGAAATTACAAGGGACTTTTATGCTAGGGTAGAAGACTCTTTCTCAGATGTATCATGGACCACAGAAAAAGGAAGCTGTATAATAAGTAGGCTCTGCTGGCCCCCAAACATGCTTTTATTTAGGTAATCAGGACAAACAAGGGGCAAGCTTCTTGGAAAACAGAGCTTCATCCCTCAGCCCAAGAAGCTATCTCATCCTTTGCCAACCAGGAGATGAAGTAAAGACCAAGTTGTTCAGGATGTTTGTAAGACTCTAAAAGGCTTCAACACCCAGTCCCAGTTCTGGGTATTCAGAGCTCTGCCATTCTCCACAGTCAAACCACACTTAACACAAACATCCCGACATAAACCAAGTCACAAGACCTTCCTAGAGATGGTAACTTCATGCCTCAGCAGAGAAGATGCAGAATCCTCACCACTGACTGAATATCCTCACCACTCAACCAAAGTGGATGCTGGATGGCAGCCTGAGGTGGGTATCTGTAGGAACACCAATGGATCAAGGTTTATGATGAAGCCCTAAGATCTTTTTGAAGCTCATCACCTACCAAAAGATAATATAAAAGAAAAGGAAATAAAACCACCGGTTACATATAGTTTGAGCTGTTCTATTAAAATGGAAAGCCAAAATGCTCTTGACAAGAAAAAAAAATATTTTAGAGAGTTTTCAATCTAGTAGCAAAATGGAATAAAACCATTGCTCTGATTCCAACTACATTATTAAAGGACCAATGACCTAATGTAAAAAAGCAGCTCCTCATTCTCCCTCCCTCCCTCCCTCTCTCTCTCTCTCTCTGTCCCTCCCTTGCTCACACCCTGTCTCTCTCTCAAAAATAACTAAACAAATGCATTTAAAAATGTAAAAGAAAAAGGGAGGGGGGGGCGCTGGCGCCTGGGTGGCTCAGTCAGTTAAGCATCTGACTTCAGCTTAGGTCATGATCTCATGGTCTGTGAGTTTGAGCCCCACGTCAGGCTCTGTGCTGACAGCTCACGGCCTGGAACCTGTTTCAGATTCTGGGTCTCCCTCTCTTCCCCTCCCTTGCTCACACCCTATCTCTCTCAAAAATAAATAAACATTTAAAAACAGGGAAAAGGGGCGCCTGGGTGGCTCAGTCGGTTGAGCGTCCGACTTTGGCTCAGGTCGCGATCTCGCGGTTCCTGAGTTCGAGCCCCGCGTCAGGCTCTGGGCTGATGGCTCAGAGCCTGGAGCCTGCTTCCGATTCTGTGTCTCCCTCTTTCTCTGCCCCTCCCCCATTCATGCTCTGTCTCTCTCTGTCCCAAAAATAAATAAACGTTAAAAAAATTTTTTTAAACAGGGAAAAAAAAACAGCTCTTCATCAATTTATCACTAACGAGAGCATTACCACCTAATGCAAGGGAACTACCCTTCCCCAGGGTTTCTGTTAATGTGAGGCTTGAGCCAGACCACAAGCATAGATAGGAGCAGGTCAGCCACAGGAGGGAACACAACATACATGTTCAGTGTTCCCAGCAAAGGACGTTGCACCGTGGCCTTTAAAACTGATGAGTTTCTTGGGGCGCCTGGGTGGCGCAGTCGGTTAAGCATCCGACTTCAGCCAGGTCACGATCTCGCGGTTCGTGAGTTCGAGCCCCGCGTCAGGCTCTGGGCTGATGGCTCGGAGCCTGGAGCCTGTTTCCGATTCTGTGTCTCCCTCTCTCTCTGCCCCTCCCCCGTTCATGCTCTGTCTCTCTCTGTCCCAAAAATAAATAAAAAATGTTGAAAAAAAAATTTAAAAAAAAAAAAAAAAAACTGATGAGTTTCTGGCACGTTCAAAAAAGAAGGAGGGGGCTGAGTTGAGGAAACTTTCAACTTTCTCATGAGTGTCTTCTTGAATATTTTTTTTATTTTTATTTTTTAATATTCTGTGCTTGTTTTCAACATACATTCCCCAGTGGCTCTAAATTCCTGCCCAGCTTCTCACTCTCTGTTTGTGAGCATGTAGATTTGCAGTTTGGGAGTGATGCCACCTGAAATAACATGGCAATGTAAATGAGTATATTTTTCAAAGGCTAAGATGCCAGACAGAGCCTATATGGGATTACCATCCAGCAATAACACCAATGTACTTTAAATCCTCTAATGGTATTAAATAATTTAATCCCTCCTTAAGAAATCTAAGTAGATCCTGTTATTTTTCCATTAGACAGATAAGAAAGATGAGGCACAAAGAGGTCTCATCACTTGCTCTTGGGTCACAAAGATAATACACAGTGGAGCTAGGATTTGAACCCAGGAACTCTGGCCTCATAATCTGTGCTCTTAAGCAGTGCACTGCAAACCCTGCCAATCCCGCTAATGATAAAATAAGAGCAGACAAATTAGTACAGAACTCTGAGATAACCACTGCATAATCAAGCATCCACACTGGCGATCCTGGGTTCTTCAATTAGACTGTTGACATTGGAGTCAGCCAAACTCAAGGTCTAATCCTAGGCAGGACCTACTGCCTATTAGTGAGTTAAACTTGAACAAGTTATTCACTATCCCAAGCCTCACTTTCTCAATCTTTACAATGGAGACAGTAACAGTACTTACTTCATAGAGTTTTAAGAATTAAATAAGATATTGCCCATATCAGCAGACTTACATGACTCTAGTAACATATTTTGTGGTCTGTAAACATTAACTATAATAATAATCATTGTCATCACTATTTATTATACGCATGGCTCTCCACTGTAGGTGAGTGTTTGGAAGGAATGTGCCTTCTTCTCTCTATCCAAGCACCCTACTGCTTTCAAAAGCCCACACATGTGAGATGGCTGATGGGGATTAAGGGTATTGGCTCCAGCTAAGGATCACAGCAAAGCTAAGGGGCTCACAGGGACCAAACCCCTCAACCTTGGCTTCATTAGCAAGTTTCTCTAGCTGAGCTAACCCAGCGCATGCCAGTCAAGCATTCCCTTGCAAATATAAATCATTACCCAATAAACCACAGACATACAAGACTGTCCATGGTAGATAAAGCTGTGGGTCAGAGTAGCCAATCCCTGAGGCTTTTAGGAAAGGGAGAAAAAGCAACGGCATTAATTATATAAACCATTACTTGGAAAATGCTTTAAGCAAGTGTTTTAGATTCCCCTTTAATTGGGATAAATAATTACTGCATTTTCATTTTTCAATGAGCTCTCCAACCCTCCCATGCCTCATCTTCAAATACCAAGTTGAAACACACAAAGATTGGAGGGAATAAACTAACTGTGTACACTTTTAAAGCCACTTTATCTGTCTGGATCTCAGCTTCACCGTCTGTACAAAGAGGAAATTGAACTAGGTAGGTCTCCAAGGCCCCTTCCGGTAGATTTTCCACAACTCTGGGCAGTGCTTTGGGGCTGACATAATGACTACACCACTTTACTCACCTCATGTTCTTTTCTAGAGTGGCATAACATTTGAAGATATTAGCTGCATTTGTTTATTGAGCTTCAAAAACTGTTTTAGAAATGTGAACATCAAGATGCCAAGCATTCCTGTAATAAGTGTGTTGTAATAAGGACACCCAGAATAGCAGGCCTGAGAAATGTGTGGAGACCAGTTCAAATGAGGAATAAAAGAACTGGAGATGTTTTTGGAAAATGACAAAGTTATCTCTTTTAATTAGATTTATTATGTGTACCTCCAGAACTGGAGTCAATAGATTACCATTGCACGGAGAGAGATAGTAAATAACTTTTTAAGAAACAGCTTTCCACCCAAAATAATAGCTCAAATCGGAAAAAAATTATTTATATAGTTATAAGCATCACTAAAACCAATGTGAAGACTTCCCATCAATACACATAGAGGAAACTCCTCAGTTGGGACAGTAAGTAGAGAGAGATTATTGAGATCACACTACCTCTGAGCCTGTCCTGATTCCCCAGTAGCTCTACTGGGGCACCTGGATGTGGTAACAGTTGTTTGTGTCACCTTATCAAACCAAGAATGTCTCATTATCTTTTGCATTTACCTGTCACAGCTCCAAGCACATAGTAGATTCTTAAGTTATTCTTAAGTTAAAAATGATAATTTTGGGGGCGCCTGGGTGGCTCAGTGGGTTGAATGTCCAACTTTGGCTCAGGTCATGATCACGTGGTTTGTGAGTTCGAGCCCCGCATCAGGCTCTGTGCTGACAGTTTGGAGCCTAGAGCCTGCTTCGAATTCTGTGTCTCCTTCTCTCTCTGCCCCTCCCCCACTTGTTCTCTGTCTCTATCAAAAATAAATAAATGTAATAAAAAATTTTTTTTTTTAATAATTTTTAAAAATGACTCAGGAGTTGTAAAAGACTTCCCTTGCCCTCAGTGAGGCTTGCAATGTAGCCAAAGAGTCAAAATTAACATGGCTGAACTAAATTTTCTATAGTTCTAATATCTCATACACAATCGGGACTTAGTAAATGTTTAGGAAACAAGTTCATTTGGTAGCAGTTAAGCACTGTGTGATGCCAGGAGTTCATCACTATTCAGCTGCTGAGGCTGGCCTGGACCACTGTCCAGGATCTGGCCCCACCTACCTGATTGCACTTTCCTCCCAAACATGAGCTGATTTCTCAGTCTCCCAAACTTATTCACATTCTCACTCCTATACTTTGGCTCAAAATTGTTCTATTGCCCGGACCACCCTCCTTTCTCTGGAGCGCCAAGATGTTTCCTTCCTCACAATTCTCTATCATTATTACCATTTAGTAGTATGTCTGTCATCCGTTTGTTAAGCCAACAGTCACTGGCTCTTCAGTATGTGCAGGGTGAGCTACACGCTAGAATACAAAGGGAGGAGATGTATTTCCTGCCCTCAAGAGTTTTAAAGTTCACTGGAAGCCAAACGCTGTCTATTAAAATGAACAATTTTAATGCATAATGTCATGAGAGAAACACTGAGGACAACACCTAACATAGTCTGCAGGTTTTGACAGATGGTGAAGCAGGTCAGACAGGGAAAGCTTCCTGGCGGAGGTGTCACCAGAGTGGTCTTGAAGAAATGATGGAATTGAGCCAGGTGGAGGAAGGAAAGATCTTTTCAGGCAGAATAGCATGCACAAAGGCTGTAGGAAGAGAAAGCACAGTGAACTGAGTATGGCTGGTGTGTAGGGAAGAGGTGGGCCTGGAGAAATAGAATAAGCTGAATAAGGAAGAACACACTATGTTGAAAAGCCCATTTTTTTTATCCTCACACTTGTAGGGAATTTTTATTTATTATTAAATATAATTTATTGTCAAATTGGTTTCCATACAACACCCAGTGCTCATCCCAACAGGTGCTCTCCTCATTGCCCATCACCCACTTTCCCCTCTCACCCCCACCCCCCATTAACCCTTAGTTTGTTCTCAGTATTTAAGAGTCTTTCACGGTTTGCCTCCTTCCCTCTCTGTAACTTTTTCCCCCCTTGCCCTCCCCCATGGTCTTCTGTTAAGTTTCTCAAGATCCACATATGAGTGAAAACATATGGTATCTGTCTTTCTCTGCCTGACTTATTTCACTTAGCATAATACCCTCCAGTTCCATCCACGTTGCTGCAAATGGCCAGATTTCATTCTTTCTCATTGCCAAGTAGTATTCCATTGTATATATAAACCACATCTTCTTTATCCATTCATCAGTTGATGGACATTTAGGCTCTGCTCTTTCCATAATTTGGCTATTGTTGAAAGTGCTGCTATAAACATTGGGGTACATGTGCCCCTATGCATTAGCACTGCTGTATCCCTTGGGTAAATTCCTAGCCGTGCTATTTCTGGGTCATAGGGTGGTTCTTTTTTTAATTTTTTGAGGAACCTCCACACTGTTTTCCAGGAGAAACAGGAACCCTCTTACACTGTTGGTGGGAATGCAAACTGGTGTAGCCGCTCTGGGAAACTTTGTGGAGTTTCCTTATAGGGAATTATTAAAGGTCTGTAAACAAGGAAATTACCTGAACAGACTTGTCTTTTATAATGTTAACTGAGGCAAGAGTGAATTGAAAGGAAGGTCAGACCTTAGGCCTAGATGCATGTCAGGAAGCACCTGTAGGGAACCATATATAAAGTGAACTAAGGCAGTCTCAATTTGGGAAGAATGGAAGGGACAGGTAATTCTGAACAGGTTGGATCTATGGGGTTGAGTAAGTTATATTGGAAACCAAGGTGATAAGGAATTCAAGGATACCTTCCAGGATTCTGCCTGGAACATGTGAGTGGACAGTTATGGTGTTATCAAAAGAAACACAGTAGAAGGAGTGGGTTTGGTGAAGAAAAGGGCGAATTTTGTTTTAGACCAGATGAGCTTGATATGCCTTTGAGATAGATAAGAAGCAGTTGGATGCACAAGTCAAAAACTCAGGAGTAAGAACTGGGATGGGGATGTGAATTTGGGAGTCCGGGACATACAGATGGTGAAAAACATGAGCTCTCATGGGGATTATGAGTGAGGAGGGACCAAGTCACTGTCACCCACCCCAACCTGCTTCCAAAGAGCAGAAGAAACCAAAAGAGAGCTAGGACCACCCCTTGACCCAAGTGATCACTTCCCCCAAGGAAAGAAACCAATTTTTATGCAAGCTAGGGGGTCAGCAGTTTATCTGCTAATGATTATGTCTCAATTTAAATGCTACCTTTTTGTTTGGTCTGTAATTGCAGAAACCGTGAAAACTGACCTTTGCTGAAATTCGGTGACCATCGCCAGCCCTTATTTTGATGATGCCCTTCCTCCCTCTCATCTGTCCTCTACTGTGTCTAAGAGAAGTAGAAGCAGCTGGCTTCAAGTTCCAGAGCTGGTTTTTTAGCTGATAAAGGCCCTACTTTTCTTTTCCCTGAAGGTTGTTTCAGCTGAGCTGCTGTATTTTGCTGTTTCAATTTCAAAATAAAAGGAAAGACACTGAAAAAGAAAAGCAAAGAAAGAAAAAGAATGCCCTCTAGATACGTGAGTGCTTGAAGTCTTGAAGAAACACTGCAAGGGTTATCCACTTCTCAATGTACCTATCCATCTGGTCACCCAAAAGCAACTCTAAGCTCCCTGAAGGCAAAGGGCCAGCTTCTATCTGTAGTGGGTCCTACAGAGCAATCAGTGGCAGGGTGCCTTACCAGAGAAGCTGCCCAATAACTATTTATGGAATCAGCGGTTGTTTATACAGTTAGACTAATTCATAGGCACACTTTTGAAGCTCTTGGAGCATTCCATACTATTTAACTCAATTAACTGCCATCTACTGTTGAAGGTGTGCTTGAGAA
Source organism: Puma concolor (assembly GCF_028749965.1). Taxonomy (NCBI): domain Eukaryota; kingdom Metazoa; phylum Chordata; class Mammalia; order Carnivora; family Felidae; genus Puma; species Puma concolor. Next base: position 76,715,922 of record NC_141674.1, on the reverse strand, counting down.
TAGCTTATTCTAGTCCTGCTAATCTGAGATACATATCTGTCATGTCTTCCAGAGGTATAATGTAGCAGGATAAATTCCTTCTAGATAAAGCAATACATGTGCATCAACACACATTTATTGAATGCCAATGCTGACCAATAAGCAGTACAGGATAAAGTATAAGCCACCATTCCTGTCTCCCAGGAGTTTACTGTCTAACTGTAGTTCTAAGGATGGCACCTGTGAAATAACCAAAGAACAGGACATGGCCCTGTATGGTGACTAATTGTGTAATTTATTCAGGAGAGTTCCTACTGAATTGGGCTGTAGCAGGCTGTGCATGGGAGCTGCACTATGACCTTCAATGGGAGATGCCCATTTCACACACAGATTTGTAAGCAGCATCAGTAATGTCGTATACTTCTTGTGAATTAAATCAGCAATGGCTTCCGATGTAATGCAGGAAGCTACACTCACAGCAGAGAACATATGGAAAGAAGGGATGAGGTAGAGAGAAAGAAGGAGACAAAAGAGAGTAAGAATATATTCCAGGAGGTAAAGGAAGAAAAAAATGTTTTTTTGCTCATCACAAGCAATCTGCAGCAACGGACCCAAGTTCAGAGAGACCAGGAGCACCCTGCATGGCCTCCATATGGCTTCACAAAGATTCTCTTCATTCAAAAGAATGACAGTAAGCCTTCCTAGAGGAAAGGATTACAACAGAATACCTATGTTTCTCTAACTAGTCCCACCTTGACTCCAGGCTTCAGAATGAATGCGGTATCTTGATAAACATTAAGTCACTGGTTGGCTTGTCAAATTGTCAAATACAGATGGCTGCATATTTCCCCTTTCTAAGAGTCCACAGAGATCACACTGAAGAGGGGGATCAGCCAAGAGATCCTAACCTGGAGAGGTGAGCAAGCAGCCTCTGAAAGCGTGCTCAGGAAACATAAGTCAAATGTCTAAGAAGGCCAACAGGAGCTGGGCTTCTGTGAGCCCATGAGTACAGAAACCCACCGCGTGATCATGCCCTGGGCACTGGAAAACCATGGGGTTATGTGCTTATAAATGAGAAAGAATAAAATATTCCCTAATTCCTTCTTTTTTTTTTTTTTAGCATTTAGAGATGTAAGCATTCTGAGAAATTATGGTCACCATGCTAGGACACAAGTCCAGGTCCTACATTTGAACATGTGAAAATCTGACTTAGCAAGATAGTGTAGAATAAGCTGAGTTTTGGTGTATATGCACCAGTAGAGTGATCCCTAAAATAATGAAGTAATTCTGCCTGAATTAAACTGCTGCTGCCACAAATCTCTGAGTACCCCTAGGCTGCCCCAGCCTTTCTTCCTAGGACAGTCCAGATCTCTCCACTAAGAGGTCAATGCCTGACACTGTAGTGGGCCTCACGTGCCTGCTCTTGGCTGTCATGACAATCTGGTGTTCCTATCAGCCTTATGAGAATCTTATCTCCCTATAGGTACAAGAAGCCCAAGCATGAGAAGGTTGCTAGCTGATCACGGAACTGAGCAAGTGCTAACCTGGCAGGATACAGGACAAGATGGCCTTTTCTTTGGAAGTACAAGCTGGGTTTTAGTTTCTGCTCTGTGGGGTCACCTGGCTTCCATTAAATTGTCATATCCTTGGGTAATTACATTACAAACCTATAATGCATGGGAATGTGCTCACTTCCCCCCAAACTATAAACCTCTAAAAAGCGACCAGTCCTCAGACACAGGGAGCCCACCAAGTCCTAAGCCAAATACATTAAACCCACACCTAGACACAATTTCAGTACAACTATTAAACATAAAGGATAAGGAGAAAAGCCTAAAATATATCAAAGAGAAAAAGAACACATACAAAGGAATGACAATTAGTTTCTCAGAAGGCTTAAAACAGTACATGCTAGAAGTTATAAATATCTTCAAAATGCTTAGGGAAAATTAGTCTCAACAAAGAAATCTTTATCTAGCTAAACTAGTTGTTAAGAGTGAGAGCTAACTGGAGTGCCTGGGTGGCTCAGTTGGCTAAGTGTCTGACTCCTGATTTCAGCTCAGGTCATGATTTCATGGTTCATGAGATTGAGCCGAGGTCAGGCTCTTTGCTGACAGCATGGAGCCTGCTTGGGATTCTCTATCTCTCTCTCTCTGCCCCTCCAGTGAGCTTTTGTGCACATGTTCTCTCTCAAATAAATAAAGAAAAAAAAGAGTCAGAGTAAACAAAAGTTAGTTGAGTCTTCATAGACTCTGAGACCTATGTCACCATGTATAAGAAACAATATTAAGTAAATAAACTAATCAACTTTTGGTAAATTTGAATGAGAAGTAACTACTATTAAGGATAGGATGGGGCGCCTGGGTGGCGCAGTCGGTTAAGCGTCCGACTTCAGCCAGGTCACGATCTCGCGGTCTGGGAGTTCGAGCCCCGCATCAGGCTCTGGGCTGATGGCTCAGAGCCTGGAGCCTGTTTCTGATTCTGTGTCTCCCTCTCTCTCTGCCCCTCCCCCGTTCATGCTCTGTCTCTCTCTGTCCCAAAAATAAATAAAAAAAAACGTGGAAAAAAAAAAAAAGGATAGGAGGGTCTGGGTGCCTCAGTTGGCTGAGCATCCAACTCTTGATTGAGGCTCAGTTCATTATCTCATGGTTGGTGGCATCGAGCCCCATGTTGGGTTCCACGCTGAGCATGGAGCCTGTTTGGGATTCTCTTTCTCTCCCTCTCTTTCTGTCCCTCCCCTGCTTGTGCATGGGTCAGTGCACATGCATGCGTGTTCTCTCTCTCTCTCTCTCTCTTAAATAAGCTTAAAGGAAAAAAAAGAAGAATGACAAAAAAAGAATAATGAATACATTTTGGGGATTAAATTCAAGGTGAACTAAAACTTCAACACACATGAAAAAATGAAGCAAATGTTCAGGTTAAAAGCATCTTAAGGTCTATGTATTGTTCAAATGATACAGGGTTTCTGGATTTTCCTACATTAAGGACACACATTAAAAGAACAGCCAGTGGAGGGGCGCCTGGGTGGCGCAGTCGGTTAAGCGTCCGACTTCAGCCAGGTCACGATCTCGCGGTCCGTGAGTTCGAGCCCCGCGTCGGGCTCTGGGCTGATGGCTCAGAGCCTGGAGCCTGTTTCCGATTCTGTGTCTCCCTCTCTCTCTGCCCCTCCCCCATTCATGCTCTGTCTCTCTCTGTCCCAAAAATAAATAAACGTCGAAAAAAAAAAATTTTTTTAAAAAAAAGAACAGCCAGTGGAAACAACAGAAATAGAATGGATCACTCCAAACTATAGAGAGGAATAGACAGGACAAGTAAAGGTAATATGTTCAAAGATATAGGAGGTAGGTAAGGAATGAGGAAGAAGATTTTTTTTTTAACTATGACAATAGAAAATGAGTCTAAATACGTCAGTAATCACAAAAATAACTGGATTACATTTAGTATTACTTATAAAAAGTTGGAAATTCTCAGATATTTTGAAAATTGAAAACAAAACAAATTCCAGCTATTATATGGTGTTTAAAAGAGGTACATGCGAAATATAATGACATAAAAATTTGAAAGTTAAAAGAGTGGTAAAAATATACTGAGAAAATATTACCTTAAATAAGCCTGCATAGCCATATTAGTAAGATACTAAGTAGAATTCAAGGGAAAATGCAATAATAGATAAAAACCTATAAAGGCAGAGGCACCTGGGTGGCTCAGTCAGTTAAGCATCCGACTTCGGCTCAGGTCATGATCTCGCAGTTTGTGAGTTCAAGCCCCACGTTGAGCTCTGTGCTGACAGCTCAGAGCCTGGAGCCTGCTTCAGAATCTGTGTCTCCCTCTCTCTCTGCCTCGCCCCCATTCATACTCTGTCTCTCCCTCTCTCAAAAATAAATAAACATTAAAATAAAAATTTTAAAAACCTATAAAGGCCATTGGAGGCCCAGGGTGGGGAGGGTCTGGAGCAGGGTCTTACATGTGAGGGTCTGGAGCAGGTCCAGGGTAAGAACCAGGGTAAGCACCAGGTGGTGATGGTCAGGCCCTGTCAGCCAGGGCTGACAATGAATGGTACTTTTCAGCAACAGAACTTATGCTCAGGCCTAAGCCTCCTGGACAATATGGGGGCCTAGATGCTTTAAACAATAAACCTACAGTCATCTGATGGTCAAGTGACACAGTGTCAACTAGTGCAGCCTCTATAAAGATAGTTCGTATTTAACGATAAAAAGGAAAACCCTGCCGGGAACACCTTACAATCAAGAACTTGAGTGCACTTAACACAAAACATAAAGAAAAATGTATCCAAGGAATAACACCATGTCACATGCTACAACATGGATAAATGTTGAGGAAATTATGTTCAGTGAAATATTTAAGCAGGACACAAAAGAACAACTATTGTATAATTTCACTTACATGTAGTATCTCTTATAGTCAAAATTCATAGAGACAGAAAGTAGAATAGTGGTTGCCAGGGCTGGAGGAGAAGGAATGATAAGAATTTATTGTTAAATGGTTATACAGCTTTGATTTGGGATGATAAAAAGATACCCAAAGTGGACAAGTGGTGACCGTCACAAAACAGTGGTGAATGTGTTTAATGCCACTAAAATGTACACTTATGGTTAAAATTGTAACATTTATGTTATGCATGTTTACCAGAATCAAAACAGAAAAATACTTTTAAAAGTGTATTGTATCACAAATAGAAATATCAAATCCATGATTATAGTGGAGATCTTAATATGCCTCACTCAAAAGAAATACATCAAGCAAAAAGAAAACCCACAAAAAATTGAACTAATAAGCTTATTACAACAGAGAATCTCACAGTTAAAGAAGCTAGTTGATTTTTTCCAAGTACTCATGAAGCAGCTATGAAAATTGTACTAACCTTCATAAACAATCTATGAGGTAGGCACTATTATATTCTCATTTTACATGAGGTACAGAGGCAAAGTCGCTTATGCATGGCCATACAACTCAGGTCTAAGTAGAGCTGGAATATGAATCCAGACATCCTGATTCCAGAGTCCAATTTGTAACCATAGTGTGAATCAATAGAGGCAAGAACAAAGAATTAATAGAAAACTGAGAAACAGTAGAGGCGTTCAACAATCAAAAGCTGATTCTCTGCAGGGCACCCGGGTGGTTCAGTTGGTTAAGCATCCAACTCTGGATTTCAGCTCAGGTCATGATCTCCCGGTATGTGGGATCGAGCCCCACATAGAGTCCCACATCAGGCTCCGTGCTGATGGTGTGGAGCCTGCTTGGGATTCCCTCTCTCCACTCTCTCTGCTCCTCCCCCACTCTATCTACCTCTAGAAAATAAAGTTTAAAAAAAAAAGCTGATTCTCTGAGATGACAAAATTACCAACTGCTTATGAGATCAATTCAAAAATTGAAAAGTGAAGATGTATTAGTCATGATAGAAATAAGAAGGAAGAAATACTACAGATACAATGCAGATTCTTTTTTTTTTTTAAGTTTATTTATTTTGAGAAAGCGAAAGTGAGAGAGGGGCAAAGAGAGAGGGAGGGAGAGAGAATCCCAAGCAGGCTCCACACTGTCAGCACAGAGCCTGATGCGGAGCTAGAACTCACAAACTGCAAGACCATGACCTGAGCTGAAACCAAGAGTCGGATGCATAACCAACTGAGCCACCCAGGGACCCCAGATACAGTAGAGATTCTAAAATATATTAGAAAACACTATTATCAACTTAATGCCAAAAATTTTTTGAAACATAGATGAAACACACAATTTTCTGAAAAGATTATATTCCTAAAACTGACTCAAAAGGGTGAGAATAGGGGCGCCTGGGTGGCGCAGTCGGTTAAGCGTCCGACTTCAGCCAGGTCACGATCTCCTGGTCCGGGAGTTCGAGCCCCACGTCAGGCTCTGGGCTGATGGCTCGAAGCCTGGAGCCTGTTTCCGATTCTGTGTCTCCCTCTCTCTCTGCCCCTCCCCCGTTCATGCTCTGTCTCTCTCTGTCCCAAAAATAAATAAACGTTGAAAAAAAAAATTAAAAAAAAAAAAGGGGTGAGAATAAACCACTGCAATTAAAAAGACTCAGTAGTCAACTTCCACCACTTCCCCCCCCCAAAAGACACTAGTTTTATAGTTAACATTCTCCAAACTCTTAAGAAACTATTGTCCCCATCTTATACAATTATTTTGCAGAAGATTAAAGAGGATGAGCTTTATTAAGAAGACCCAAAACAAACTTAAATACAGATGGTGGGAGGGGTGATCTGTTACTCTTTATACTTTTCTGTATTGTTCAAATACTTCACATTAAAGAGGATATGGGGAAGATATGGGGCTAGCTCATCAAACAGGTATATATCATATCTTTGATTCAAGATTTAATCAATCATCAAAACATAAAGGGGGGGCGCCTGGGTGGCTCAGTCGGTTGAACGTCCAACTTCGGCTCAGGTCATGATCTCACCGCTTGTGGATTTGAGCCCCGCGTCAGGCTCTGTGCTGACACCTCAAAGCCTGAAGCCTGCTTCAGATTCTGTGTCCTGCTCTCTCTCTGCCCCTCCCTCACTCATGCTCTGTCTCTCTCTCTCTCAAGAATAAATAAAACATTAAAAAAAAAAAAAAGATTTAATCAATCATCTCTGAATCAATAACTTCCAAGTACTTTTTTTTTCTTTTTAAGTTTCTATTTCCTAGGGGATGGGCTCCAATATATCAGACCAACATGGAGCTCAACAACTGTCAGCTTGGAGGTAACTTTCTCCCACAGACACCCTTTCTTTCAGAGATCAGTGTAGGGGTTCTCCTCTAGACAGTTTCTGAATCTGTAACCATGTGATCATGCCACCAGGTGAGAATCCAAGAGAAATGTAAGCAGTTCCTACCTTGAGAACCTTTATGAGGCTCTGACATTCTTCAGACATTAGTCCTGCTTCTACTGGGAATTATATTTAGAAATAAGTCACCCTAATTCTTTCCCCATGGGTGCATTCATATTAAATTTCTTGACCTAGAAAAGAAACCATCTTAGGGAAGAAGTGACCCATGTAATGCTCTGTTTAAGTCATGAGCTTTGGAAAGAGCATGATTAGACTAAGTTCAGCACAAGTTACAAGAGGAAGATTACCTTCTCAGAGCGAAAACCTTGTCACACTATTCAGTGAGGCTACTAGAGGAATCTGGAAAGGTCACACACAAGTTTTCAATGTCTTCACTGATCTGGAGGAACAACCACATTCCAGGAAATACATCAGAAAGTTAACAAAAGTAAAGTTTAGATGTGATAAGTGATATTAGAAAGAGTTTTAATTAGCATCGTGATAGTAAAGAGTATTCAACATTAGAGTTCAGCATAAAAATAACATAATTTGTGAATTACAGTATAATGGTGTACATACTATATGATTTAGCTGAGGCCATTCTAAGGGCTGGAAACTCTCTGATAGACAAGTTTTATGAATTTGGGGATGAGTACTTTTGATCATCACTCAGACTTTCACTGCTAATCCTGATAATAAATCATTGCACATTATCCTTCAGTAAGGTTCCCCAACCCAAATGTTGCTGAAGAATGATAGAAATCAGTTTTCTCTACTGAGAACATGCAAAGAACAAGGAGAATCATTTTTTAAATTTATCAGAATATTTAGAATTAACTTTTAAAAGGAAATGTAAAAGTGTATTTTTTAAAAAGTATAGTTTTTAAAAGTAAATAATTTTTGGAAGTAGGCACTTCATTTCACATTAAGTCACTTTTTATGTATTTTTATATAGAAGGATCCTGTTGTTTCAGGGGCCGTGTAATTATCCTTTTCTATTCACATCAATACCGTAGGAGTTGTGAGCTATGCTGATTCTGTGTGCATGTTTAAGTTTACAGTGATCTGTAGTATGCCATATATTGTAAAATAAGTTACCCTGTTACTCTTGATCCCCTAGGCTAGACAATATGTGAACATTTTTTTCCATATTAATTTCTGTTATTTTCTTACTGTATTTTTTTTTCCAAATTTTTATTTAAAATCTAGTTAGTTAACATATAGTATAATATTGGTTTCAGGAGTAGAACCCAGTGATTCATCACTTACATACAACACCCGGTGCTCATCCCAACAAATGCCCAACACCCATCTAGCCCATCCTCTAGTCCCCTCCCTGTATCAACCCTCAGTTTGTTCTCTATGATAAAGAGTCTCTTATGGTTTGCCTCCCTCTCTTTTTTTTCCTTCCTATATGATCATCTGTTTTGCTTCTTAAATTCCACGTATGAATGAAATCATATGGTATTTGTCTTTCTCTGACTATTTTACTTAGTATAATACACTATAGCTCCATCCACGTCACTGCAAATGGCAAGGTTTCACTCTTTTTAATGGCTGAGTAATATACTCTGTGTTCTCTTCAGATCATACAAATCTTTCACCCTTTTAAAGGTATTTTTAACAAAATGAATTCTTTGTGATGATTGATCATTTTTCTCAACCTGAGCATCGTTAATTGCCTGCATCTTTCTGTATTGTATTCTACCTTACTTTTCTCTCCACTAACAATACAAAGCAACATTTTACCAGAATCTCCTTGAAGTTTGTTCATTGATTTTTTTTTTGTTATTTTGCTAGAGTGTGTTATTATTGCTTCTTTCAGTGTTTACATGTAAGATATGCTTATCCAACATCAAAACACTGGAGATATTCCATTCATTCACTTTATCCTTCAACATATATTTGTTTCATGTCTGCCTACTGTACAATAGGTTCTGGAAATGCAAAACCTAAATAAGACGCTTGAGGTATTCAATCTCTCCCTTATTTTTGCCTTTCTTTAGCTGGCTACTTCTTCCTTCAAGTTGAATGCTACAAAGGAGGGATAAGATGATGACTGAAAACAGAAAACCAGAGTTGGCATCAAAGAGGTCACTGGGGACCTTTAACAAGAGCATTTTCAATGGGATAGGACGAGGGAGGCAGGATCCAGACAACAGGTGATGCCAATAAGGAATCAGAGCCAATGAGGACAGTGTCTATTTCTGAAAATCGCAAAAAGAAAGGAGCAGATACAGCAACAACATGGAGGGGAAAGATTACCAAATGGAAAAGCTTATTTGGGGTTTGGGAGATATTTGACTATGTTTATAAACTTAAAAGCAAAGAGCCAAATTGTTGGGAGAAACTGAAGATACATGGAAGAATGAAGATTATTTATGTAGAAGACCCTAGAGTCATGTGTGGTGTTTTATGGGCAGAGATTTTTGTTGTGGGAAGGAGAAGGTAATATGACAACAATTAGAATCAAAAGTGAAGAGGAAGGAAGAATAAGAGAAGTGCCTCTTATTCCCATTGAGAAAAATGGAATAGATTCATGCTTTGAGAGAGAGACAGATAAGCAGAGGCAAACAGTCTGAAGAGAATGACAAAGGTCTGGAACTGTTTCTGTAAGGCTGGTGTGTGGCATATTCTCTTTTAGCCCCCTAGATCCATTCTCCATACTTCTCCACCCTGCTCTGTGTCCTGAGATGCTGGCAGCTATGGATTGTACCAGCCATTTTCCCTACCCTCTGGCTTTGGCTGGTTTCAACCAGTAGAAGAAAGGAAGGTTTGGGATATTTTTTCCAGGTCTTTCTACCTGGCCATGGGCTGCCAGTGGCTGGTGGCTTCTGCTGGGAGGCCTCCGCTTAGAGTCACAGTCTGAGTGGATTCCTTTTCCCCATCAGCTTAGGTATAGTAGTGGTTTTCCCTCCTTTGCTAGCCCCAGGGCCCTTCTCCATCCTTTGGGCAGACATTCTTCTCATTAAATGCTCCTAAAATTGGGCTGTGACATTTGTTTCCCATCTGGAATCCTAACAGATACAGAATGCAAGAGGAAGCTGAGTGGAGACAAGTAAAAAGTGATCCTTACACACAGGTGAGGGTAGGAGCTATAAGCCTGTGGTACTTATTTACCCTGCTTAACCTAGCTGCCCAGGAGAAGTGGATGGAGAGGATGGTGTGATTCAATGAAGTCTGCTAATGAAAGAGGACATGTGGCAAAAGAAGAGGGAGAGGAATTGAAGGGGCTGGCGAATGGGTCACTGAAATAACTGCCTTAGGCCTAAGAGTTGTGCTTTCCATGTGCATGTTGAGCAAAACACATTTCTAGGTTTCTTAAGTCTCTGGAACAGAATTATGATCTCCCTTGAATTTACCTGTACATTCAGTAAATCTCTAGAAAATAGGAATACACACACACACACACACACACACACACACACACACACACACACTTTAGGTCACTTCAGATCTGAAAGTGTTATTGGATGGTTATGGACTGAATTGTGTCCCTGAAGCCCTAACCACCAATGTGACTGTATTTGGAGATAGGGCCTTCAAAGAAGTAATTAAGGTTAAATGAAACCATAGCAGTGGGACCCAATCCAGTAGGGCTGCTGTCCTTAGAAGAAGAGACACCAGGAATACATGCACATAGAAAGGCCAAAGGAGGACACAGCAAGAAGGTGGCCATCTGCAAGAGGCCTCACCAGAAACTAACTCTGCTGACACCTTGATCTTGGACTTCTACCCTCCAGAGCTGTGAGAAAATATTTATGTTGTTTAGGTCCCCTGGTCTGTGGTATTCTGCTATGGCAGCCCAAGCAAACTACCACAAAGATCATCTAAGCCTTCTAACATATAAGGGGAACCACACTTCTTTGGCCATGGAATCCAATGATGCATAAACTCCTTTCTGCCCTCTTGTACTGGCCCCTCTCCTCCTCTTTACTATTATTTACTCTCCAAGGCCCGCTCCCATGTCACTTCCTCTAGATAATCTCCCCTGACCAGTCTTATCCTCCCTAACGGAAGCCACTTCTTAGGGATAAGGTCTATCTGGTCTTAGATTATCACTTGTCTTCATTATTCTCTCTCCGAAGGCCAAAGTCTTAACAATTGTATGAACTCACACCAGCTCTTAGCAATGCTGTATGCAGAGCAAGTGCTTAGTAAATGTTTGTTGATTAACTACTTGTCCTTGATAATGAAAAGAAAGTTAGTTTCATTTATTTCTACACTTAGGACACATCCTGAGAACAGATGAGAATACAGAGCAAAAAGATCATCATAGCCCTATTTAGAAGCATAGATAGGACTTCCAAACCTTCACTATATCCACCCCCCACCCTATGATGTTCAATCAAGATCATCCATCCCCGGCTGGCGACACAGCAGATATGACAAGGCTGTTGCCTTTCACCACAGCTAGTCTTACTTAAGGTGCCTAAGAGCAATAACCAGTTTGTTCTCATTCCCAAGGCACATGGCCTTGGAATAACTTGCACAAATCAGACCAATGAATCCTTAAGTCCCTTGCTATGCCATCATTCTAGACATTGTCTAAACAGAGCCCCAGCAAGGTATGTCCTTGTCTGAGATTAGGTCTCAGACCTATTCTAGCTTTTGTACCTCAACAGCAATAGCTGCTTCTCCAAAATGAACTTACCTCATTTAACAGGCTTTCTGTAGCAAACACTGTTAAAACCATTCCCTTTGAACCTTGCTTTTTACTTTTAAAATCACTGGTAGAGTTAACTCTCCCTTTCTCCTGAAGACTGTATCACCTTTAAAACAAGCTCATCATCCACTAATCCATTTCCAAACCCAGTTCGGGAATCTGGGTTAAGCACGGTATAACAGAGCGAGACTGTGGCTGGATGGAGCACGAGTTCCTTCTTTATCCTAATTGGCAGAGTCCTCACGAGAGAAGGCAGCGCACCTGGTTCTAACTCTAATTTGTCTTCCTCACATGAATAATTCATACTGTCTCTACGCGACCAGCCACTACAACAGTAGGGGATGGTCCCTATGTGCGAATCACTGGCTGTCCCTGCCCACTCAGCAAGAAGCATTGGCTTCTGCAAATGTGAGAGTTCTTGCTCAAGGTCAGGTTGATGGCCACTGAATGTTAAGTTAGGGTATTGTCAATTTGGTATTAGTAATTCCCAATTTGGTCTATTTAACTAAGGCTGACCTGCGTTGACATTAACCTTTAAAAGAATGCAAGCTGCTTCCTGGCAAAAGAGCATGTCGGTGAACATATGGTAAGAATGGGTGTATTTGAAGTTTTATAGGCCTGCATGTATCTGAAAATGGAACAGAAACTCAGAATGATTTTATGTAAAAACAGAGGGGTGGGGAAAGGGAAAAAAAGAGCTAAGGAGGGAGGGAAAAGAAACAGAAAGAAATGTGATCACGTCACTCCTCTCCTTAAAACCTTCCATATAGCTCTCATTGCTCTTAGGACCAGCTTCAAAACTCTCCACATTGCCTAAGCGACCCTGAAGAATCTGCCTCCTGCCTACCCTTCTAGACTCATTCCACCACCTTGCCCTTTGCTTGCTGTACTCCAGCCACACTGGCATTTTTGAGTCCTTGAACCTGCTCAAGGGCTCCCCATAGATTTTCTTCCCTCCTTACCTCCCCTTGCCCTCATCCCCAAGCCTCTACATGGCTCATCCTTCAGGTTTTGTCCAGGAGGCTGCTTTCACACAGTGGCAGTGACCTCAGACTAAATTAAGTTCATAGATCCCACCCCACACCATTATATTCCCTGGTGACATAGAAGGTCTGTCATCATATAAGCTGCTTTGTCTTTATGAATTTTACCTCACTTTTAACTAAATAATTCTAGACTAGACTAGGAGCTCCAAAAGTACAGAAACTCCATCTGCAAACTGTATTCCCAGCACTTCCCATAGCACCTGATGCTATATAAAAGGCAGCACAAATGGAGCACCTGGGTGGCTCAGATGGTTCAGCATCCAACTCTTGATTTGGTTCAGGTCATGATCTCACAGTCTGTGGGTTCAAGCCCTACATCGGGCTTTGTGCTAATGGTGCAGACCCTGGTTGGGATGCTCTCTCTCCCTCCCTCTCTCTCAAAATAAATAAACACATTTTAAAAACTTTTAAAGGTGGCACAAATGAAAGAATAAATGAACAAGTGAACACACTTATGAATGGGGCTCTTCATATATGTAACTATACCAAAGTGCAACTGGAAAACTCATAGTCTGTTGGCTTGTCTTGCCAAAGTGGAGGACCGATAGTCTCACCTGAAGGAATAAACAGATGAGAAAATGTGGACATCCCCACCAACATCCTGCTTCTAGGTTTCAAGGTCTGAAGAGCAATTCATCTAGTTAGGTAGGCTGAAAGGATCAAGAGAAATGAGAACCAAGAAAGTGTATCTCTGCCTGAGGCCACTGAAGAACAAAAAACAGTTAGCCAGCCAGGAGAGGTCCTGTTAGAACATAACTTGGAAATCCCTCTGGCATGCCACACTGAAAAGCCCTCTTGCCATCAAAAGACCTACCAGTTATTCTGTTATTGCCTCACCAAGCTTCAGCTTCTGTGTTAATAGAAATGGGAACGATCGTATTTAGCAGATGCTTGTTCAATTTCTTCATGGCACTTCCCCAGCACAGACTTCTGAACCATTAGGTACAGTAGCCACAGTGCCCAGGACCCATGATGCTTTTAGGGGCTCACCAAAATGGTTTAACTTCTTTTAGGACCAGAAGATAATTAATATAATCTAGCCTGGATTGCATTCATCTTTATATCAAGAGGTCATAAAATATAAATGTTAATATACGTATGAAGAAAGAGGTCTACAAAGGCTTCAGTGTTGAGGGCCCACAAAAGTCATAATGTAGCCTTGTCCCCACCCCCTTTGGGAGATCTTCCTCTCCCCCACATTATCTGCCTGTTTACAGCACTGCATCCTCAGCAACCAGCTTTGACTCTGCTCCTGTAGTTTGATTATACCAAGACCTACACTTGGCCAAGGTGGGCCTGTCAGAGGTGCCTCCACTCAGTGCTCATCCTAGCCATGGTAAACTGGATGGATAAGGGGAGAATATCTGGGGCTGCGCCTCCTGCCTCTGGCCGAGCTAGTCAGGTTCTTCCTTATGAATTTAGATTTGATTCTGAAATCCAGCCAGTCTGACTACTCCTTCTCTGAGAGAAGATGAAAATTTGGGAGCTACTGTTTCCCAGTATATGGACTTTAAGCAGAGAAAGCCAATCTGAAGGAGAATATGCCCCCCCCCCCCACAAGGAACAGAGGACTAAGATAGTAGATCCCAGACATATTCTATTCTCAGGCTGGATGCTGTTTCTATGGCTGCTGGCACCCTCTCTCTCTTGGATTCTCTGAGACCTCAGCAGGACTGAATAGGATAGTGGTTTAGGATCTAGGGTAAGGAACTAGGCTGCCAACATTCAAAGCCCAGTTACTACCCTCCAGCTCCATGACCCCAAACTAGTATTTAAATTCCCTGTGACTCAATTTCCTCTATCATAATAGGTATGTGTTGTGAGAATTAAGAGAAGTAATCTATTAAAAGTGCTTAGAATACAGAAAAAAATACAAGTCCAGAAACAGACCTGTAAATATGTTGTCAATTGGTTGTTTACAATGGTGCAAAGCAATTCAGTGGAGAAAGACAAGTCTTTATGACAAAGGATGCTGGAATAATTGGAAATCTATAAATCAAAAAATATAATAAATCAGGGGCACCTGGATGGCTCAGTCAGTTAAGCGTCCAATTTCAGCTCAGGTCATGATCTCACGGTTTGTGGGTTCGAGCCCTGAATCGGGCTTTGTGCTGACAGCTCAACCTGGAGCCTGCTTCAGATTCTGTGTCTCCTTCTCCCTCTACCCCTCCCTCCATTCATGCTCTCTTTCAAAAATAAAACAAACATTAAATAAAATTATATAGATCAAAAAATGTATCAAAAACTCAAAAAATATATCATAAATTGACCCTCAATCAATACTTTGCAACATACACAAAAATTAACTTGAAATGCATCGTAAACCTAAATGTACACCCCAAAACTATAAAAGTTCAAGAAGAAACATAGGAGAAAATCTCTATGACTTTGAGTTAGGTAAAGATTTATTAGATATGACATAAAAACTGCAATCCATAAAAAAATTAATTGGACTCCATCAAAATTTTGAATTTGTTTTTTTTGTTTTTGGTAAGACAACATTAAGAGAAAGGCAAACCACAGGTACAAAGTATCTGCAAAACACACATCAGATAAAAGACTTCAAATATACAAAGAACTCTCAAAACTAAAATAATAACACAAAGAACCCAAGAAAAAGTCCGGCAAAGATGTGAACAGAAACATCACCAAAAGCAGAGATACGTGTGGCAAATAAGCCCAGGAAAAGGTGCTCAACATCTTGACTCATTCGGGAAGTACAAATCAAGGCCACGGAGAGGTAGCACTGCCCCACCCTTAGCACTGCTAGGATGAACACGGAGAATACCCACAGCTGGTGAGGAGGGGAGCTACTGGAACTCACTGCTGATGGGAATGTAAACCACACAGGCCTTACAGAAAACAGCTTGGCTACTGCTTCTAAAATCAAATATACACTTAACGATGACTCAACCGTCCCAGGATTAGATATTTTTACTCAAGAGACATGAAAACATGTATGCACTCAAAAGCTATACACGGATATTTATAGCAGTTTTATTCATAATCATCAAAAACTGGAAACAACCCCAATATCTTTCAACCGGTGAATGCATAAACAAACTGTGGCACATTCATACGACAGAATACTTCTCAGCAATAAAAAGAAACCAACAACTGATGCAGATATAGGCATGAATGAATCTGAAGGAAAAAGCCACATTCAAAAGGCTATGTAGGATATGAGCCATTGATATTGGGGCTGGGAAAAGGCAAAACTACAGGACAGAAATAGATTAGTAGTTGCCAATGACTAGAGACAGCAAGAAGGTTTGCTACAATGGGGCATGAGGGAACTTTCTGGGGTGACAGAAATGTTCTATATCTTGACTGTAATGGGGGTGACATGACTGTATGAGTTTATACACTACAGTGAATGTTAATGTATATAAGTGACAGTTCAATAAACCCGATTTTTACATTTTTAGGGGAAAAAAGTAACATCATTGACTTAAGTTGGTCCCAGTGGGTTTCTGTTACTTGTATTCAAGAATCCTAAATGACACAAACACACAGCTCATAGTATTGTGACTATTTAATGGCACAATGCAGTTTCATCTTAAGATGGGGTTAAATTCTAACATTAACCCATAAGGCTAACTTTACCTTTAAAAGCCCATTAACTCCCCCATAGAAGACAGTGTACATTTTTCATGTACACAAACTGGTACAAGAATGCATATATGTGCCAACTCTGAGAACCGTGAGCTATTACAAAAGGAAACGTAGATGCAGGTGACTAGACTATTAGCGGCACGGTGTTTCCAGTCAAATTATCTTGGTTCAAATCTCAATTCCACCACTTTCTAGCCCTGGACAAGTTACTTAACCTTGCTATACTTCAGGTTTTTCACGTGTACAATGGTGATAACAGCACCTAACTCAGAGGGTTTTAGTGTAAGTTAGTTAAACATATGGAAAGCCCTCAGTCAGGCACAATGGAAAGGCTGTATTTGTGTTAGCTGTCAGTGGGTCAGATAGGCCTACAACACAATCCCTTCCGTCAATGATTATCTAGTAAGCTCCTACGGTGTACTGTATCTATTAAGCATGCTGTGTGACGTGTTGCCTCAGGCTGCCCACCCAGAAAACTGACCCTCTCTGTTTAGCATGTGAATTAAGTTTCACCTAGACTCATTTTGAGAAGGCTATACCCATCCACAGGGGCTTCACCAAGCATTTTAATACCTAATATTCAAATAAAACCATCCACTTGCCTCCACCAGCACTCTTAAAGCCTGCATGTTTCAACTAGTTGGGAGGATAATCTGGTGACCAGAAAAAAAAAAAAGTCTATGACAAAGCAGCAGTTATTTGGGGAGCCCAGGCCTCACAAAGGGACCACTCTAAGTCCACCGCTACAACTCCTCCTCGCCTCTCCAAAGCTCTTCGTTTCTGTTCTACTTTGTTTCTGTTCTACTGGCCTGGTTTCCCTTCAGTGTAGGTTCTTTAATCTCAGCTCCTTACCTCTTACCTTTTACTTAGGTGTCCACTCAACAAAGCATCCTGCTTGTTAAGACACCTTGAACCTTTGATTTTGCTTCCTGTACCTAAGATTTTTCTTACATCTAAATGGCTTAACAGCACCTGTTCTCTGTTTCCCAAAAAAGATGAAATTAGGTAATCAATGTGACAATGCCTTGTCACTCATAGATGAAGAGGAAGAATCACTTTTCATTTTGTTATAGGATGACCTTCCTTTATACAATTGTTTTTCTCAAATGTTTCTTGTGAATCAAATCCACATTTAAAAGTCCTAGGGATAGGGTTCCTGGGTGGTTCAGTTGGTTAAGCGGTTAAGCATCAGACTTCGGCTCAGGTCATGATTTCAAAGTTTGTGAGTTCAAGCCCCACATCAGGCTCTGAGCCTGACAGCTCAGAGTCTAGAGCTTGCTTCGGATTCTGTGTCCCCCTCTCTCAACCCCTTCCTTGCTCATGCACTCTCTCTCTAAAATAAATAAACATTTTTTAAAATAATTTTTTAAAAAGTCCTTTGGGTGCTCACAGCATGGTAGAGAATTGTGTCAAAAAGCCAAATTTGTTATTTGGCCTAACAAATATGGTAGTCTCCCCACTTTATCCACAGGGATACACTCCAAGACCTCCAGTAGATGTCTGAAACCACAGAAAGTACTGAATACAACATACATACTATGTTTTTTTCCTAAGCATGCATAATTATGATAAAGTTTATCTTACAAATTAGGCACAGTAAGAGATTAACAATAACTAAATATAGAACAATTTTAACAACATGCTGTAATAAAAGTTATGAGATTATTGTCTCTCTCAAAATATTGTACTGTACTCACCCTTCTTCTTAGGATGATGCAAGACAGTAAAATGCCTGTGTGAGGAGATGAAGTGAAGGATACAGGCATGTGACCTAACATTAGACAACTACTGGCCTGACCATAGGTCATAAGGAAGACCATCTGCTTCCAGACCATCATTGACTATAGGTAACTGAAACTGCAGAAAAGGGATGACTACTGTAATCACCACTGATTTTTCTAAGCCTCCATACTGGGTTAATTTAGATGATGATGATGATAACAACAACAAACATCACGAAAGCCATCTTAATTCATTTAACAATTTATGAATTTTTAAGACACTTTCATGCACCTCTCAGCTGATGCTCATAACTACCCCCAGGAGGTCAGGTATTATTATCCCCAGTTGCCAGATCAAGAATCTGAAGCCCAGTTAGGTTAATGATTTGCCCAGGTTATGCAGCTAATGGACACGTGCTGAAGGCTCAGATAGTCTCAAAACTCTTACACTGGACCTGTACAAAACAGACCAAGAACCAAAAGAACCAGGAATCATCTGCAGTCTGCAGAAATGCAAATAACTTTCTTTAAGCATTCATGGCGTCAAACCTTAAAATTCTAAAGCCAATGTCTCCAACACATAAAATTCTAAATAAATAGAGGAGACTGCTGACATCTTCAAAGCAGAAAGACAGTAAATGCAGTATCACCATGATAAAAAATGATTAAATGCTAATCATACCAGCTGAAATATCATTAAATTTTGCATTAACAGCCACAATTAGATAGTAGACTTATTAGCAACATTATGTTTAAGTGCATCCGTCCAGAATCTTTGTATTTTTCCACCAAACATAAAAAAGACTTTAAATCAACTTTAAGGGGATGCAAAGAAAAAAGATAAAATAATGTCACCTGTATACACAGTGTGGGAAGGAGCCTCAAAGACCCTAGAGGAAATAGCTGAGGTCTGCAGTTTCCAAATGTCAATTTGGAGGAGACTATTTTAGACACAGGTAGCCTTCTTGCTAATGAGATTCTAGATAAAACTTTTACATAAATTCAACCTTATCTCTCTCCATCCCTCCCAAATATCTCAGAGGACCTGGAATGCAGGCATAATCCTCTACCAGAAGGAAAATATCCTACTATGAGCTGATACAAGCTCCCCTGAAATCTGAAAGATGCAGGATGGCCGTTTCTTTATTGATCAGACCCTTCACTTGTACACAGCTAGCCTTGGATAGATGCCCAGAAGTCTTGGGTGCATGACCAAGAATCTCTTCTCCCTCTGATTTTCCCAGTTTCCACCTTCTCCCAGTATGCCAGTGCTATCCAAGTTTGCACCACTTGGACTGGACCACAGAGATCATGATTCTTGCCTCCATTCTGGGGAGGGAGAAGTTAGAGAGGATCCTTCAGTCAAAAACTCCCTAAGTTCTCCTTGGCTTTGTCTGTGATCTTTCAGCATCTTCTACGTAAAATCACTGCAAGGCAAACAACATCTCCTCTTGGCAGTATAGCTGGTTTCTTACAGCCATCTATACTGGCTTGCAGTAGGTCATGTATTATTAAACTAAAAGTTCTCTCTCTTACCAGGAGTAAAGTGATAAAATAAAGGGAGACAAGAAAAATTCATCCTCCCACATATGCCTAAAAGCAAGGGTACTCTTCCAAACTAACCTTTTTTTTTTTTGTATGATCTAATTCAAATGTTCTACTCCCACCCTGCCTCCATAATAGTCTCTCCCAATGTAAAAGATGATTAAAATAGGCATGTCTTATGATTTTCTTAGTTATAAACAAGATGATTTTTTAAATTGAGGTATGTAAAATTGATTGTGTCCTCATCAACACCCATTTTATGTTTATTTGCCAAATTCCAATGGCTGATATAAACAACTGTGTGGCCAGAAATGATTAGGGCTTTGTTGAGGTCTGTGGTTGAACTGCTTTATGGTTGGATTGTTCTGAACTTCCATCCGCAATGCAAACCCACAGGAGAATGGGTCACCTTCCAGACTATGCCTTTGCAGAGTTATATGTAACAGACTTCAACTTTTGGAAACCTGTTGACATCTATTTTAAAAATTCCAGTTCAAAGGATTCTGCAAATTAAATGTACCCAAATATGATGTCTTTCTTTAAAGCTCTGGAAGGAAAGGGAGCATAGTATGTGGATGGGCAACCATTAAGGTTTCTGCATTCATATATGGTCTGCAAGAATGGATTCATCTGTTCATTCATTCATTCAATTATTTGTTGACTGTCAATTATTTGTTGAGGGTGCAAAGTCCTGGGGATACATTAGTGAATAGAACAAGACAGACTGCATACTTGCTCTTAAAGTGTTCCTGCTCTAGTGGGGAGAGAGCTGAAAGTGATAAACTACAAATATTTCTAAGATGTAAAAAAGAAAAAAGGGTACCTGGGTGGCTCAGTCGGTTAAGCATCTGACTCTTGGTTTTGGCTCAGGTCATGATCTCATGGTTTTGTGAGTTCGAACCCCACATCAGGTTCTGGGCTGGCAGCATGAAGCCTGCTTGGGATTCTCTGTCCCTGTCTCTGTCTCTCTCTCTCTGCCCCCCCCCCTCACTTGCACTGTCTCTGTCTCTCTCAAAATAAATAAACTTTAAAAAAAGATGTAAGAAAGAAAGAAATAGGAGACAGAGGTAGAGAATAAAATGGATGCAATACACCTACTTTCAATGAGAAAGGAAAGCTTTCTGAACAGATGACATTTGAGCCCTGAAAAATGAGAGGCTATCATGCATGTAGGACTAGGGAAAGAACATTTTCAGGAGAAGGAAACAGCCCAAAATCTGTGAGAAAGGAAAGGGCATAGTGTATTCATGGCACTAAAAGGAAACCTTGTGTGGCTGGAGTGAGCTAAGAGAGGTAGGCATGGGCTAGATTATGCAAGATGTTGAAGGTCATGATAAGGAATTTTTATTCTATTCTGAGGCAAACTGGAAGCTGCTGGAGATTTAAACAGAAAAGTGACATGACCTCGTCTACGTTTTATATGGTACTGGCTACTATGCAGACAATGGACTGGAGGATGAAATGCATGGCTATGGAGAAACAGGAGACAGTTTTAACAGTCCAAACGGGAGCTTAGGAGAGCATGGCATAAGTACAGAAGTGAGATGGAGAGAAGACAGACTCAACACATCTTTTTGGGTAAAACCAAAAGAACTTGCTGGTAAGTTCAATGTGAAAAATGAGCGCAAGAGAAGAATCAGGGATAATCACAAATTTCTGGCTGGGTGGGTGGTGGCGCCATTCATTAAGATGATGAAAACTGGCCCTGGTTTCTTCTGTTCTAGTGCAAGGCCTGCCTGTGATACACATGTGGGGCCCTAAAAGGTTATTTCATTTTCTTTCTAATAGATCTTCCTGTGGGGAGAGCTTTCTGCACTCTTTTGTACTACTAGGGATCTACACACACACACACACACACACACACACACACACACACACAGAGTTAGCCAACACAGTCCAAAGGAGGCCTGAGACCTGTTTCAGCTCCTACCATCAGGTTTCCCAGCCCCAATTAACATGCAGAATGTTAGCAGGTAAGACCAACTGTAGCTTAGTGATGCTCAAGGGAACAAGAAAACCACATGGTAACATAAAGTCACATTTTTCCTGGGAATTAAGACTTGAGTGTCAAACCTTTGGCATGAATTGCATTATTGGATGGACTGAGAATTCACACATATGCATCCACTGGCCACTGGTATCAAGTTCTTTAAAGAAAACCCAAATCAAAGATAGGAAGTTGTTCACTGGACAGAGGAAATGGACTTTCTTGGGAAAGGGCACTGAGAGATGAATTTAGGGTCTGCCCTCTGATAGGTGGGCTTCTTCAACAAAATGTGTTGTCAGAGAGACTCTTCCAGCCAGTTCAACTCAAAGCCAGTACCACTGGCTTTGGTACCACAGTACCAACTGTGGTTCAAGACCACAGTTTAAAGACATTCTCACCTTTGTGGAGCTGGAGCACCACTTGAAGGTCATCAGTTCAAGGGGGTTTATGAAGCTGAGGTCTAATCAATTAAAATAGCTTTGGGGACATTTATTCCATAGAATTCTAGATATCTTTCTTACTGTCTGTGTGGCTCTTGATGCAAACACAACTGGCATGGAATCATTGGCCATGTGTCCTTCCTTCACCAGCTTACACCATCAGTATTTCTGTGCCATGAAAAATGTGCTTATGAGAATTGGTAAGGGAAATCTTGAAAAGATAAAGACATTGCAAAAGAATAATCAGTACCTAAATAAGGAGTGAAAGGGATGGCAGAATTCATCCCACTGCTCTGGATCCAATTCCCAGCTTCCCTGTTACTAATAGAATATACCATCAAGGTAAGACTTTTAGGAAAAATGGGAAGCACTTCAGTAAGAGATAGCTAAAAGGGGAACCAGGCTTTGCTTCACCATTTCCTAATAATTGTATCCTTATGTTTTGAATTTTTCTGATTTTGTTTAATGAGACTTATCTCTGCATTGACTTTATAGTCCCTCATCATTTCTTTCATTTATTTTTAATGTTTATTTTTGAGAGAGAGAGTACAAGTGATAAAGGTGCAGAGAAAGGGGGACAGAGGATCCGAAATGTGCCATGTGCTGATAGCAGAGAGCCTGATGCAGGGCTTAAAATCACAAACTGTGAGATCATGACCTGAGCCGAAGTCAAGAGCCAAACACTTAACCAACTGAGCCACCCAAGCGCTCCTTTCATTTTTTACTGAGCTCTACCAATTTGTTTTTTTTTTTTCTTTTTTTCTCTATGGTCTTATCTCCTTTTCGATCATTTTGCACATGTGTGTGCTTCCTCCTCCCCAAGAGATGATGCTGCCTATAGTATCTTTAAGATTCTTTGTCAAATTCGTAAGAACAATTCCTCTCCTGATTTATGAAAGTTATCTGACTTTCGATTACTCTTTCTTCCTCTATTCTTATGTATATTGTCTAATGTGTTCCTTTCTCAAGATTATTCACCTTTATTGGGGCAGTTCTATCTGAGGCCACCATTTGCTTGAAGACTCAGCCCAGAAATTTAAATGTAGTATATTATCTCAAAACCCTTCTCACCAAATTTGTCCTCCATCCTGAATGCACATTTCTCCTCCTCTCTCTTCAGTTAGGATGTGGATTTGTGTTGCAACCTGGCGAGCACAGCTTCCCCTCCAACCTCCCCATTGCACACCCCATTAGCTAGGAGGCTAGGGCATAGCTGTGGACCCTCCACAGGGGTCCCCATCAGCTCCAACCCTCCCACTTTTCTCCAGTTGACACCTGGGTCTGCCGAAGGACATGCCCACTTCTCTTCTGGCCGCATTTCTCTAGATCCCAGGAAACTGAATGAAGGATCCTTTGGACCTGAAGACTGTAACATGCACTTCCAGAGAAATCGGACTCTACTAAAATCTGAGGAGATTTCTGGGTTCTCAGTCTCCACCCTTAGTTTTAGTCTCAATTTCTCAGCACTGGCCAGATTTTGTTCATAGTGAAGTTTCTGTATTTCATCAAAGACAGAGTTTTCTTCTTTTTTTCCATTTTTTCAAGAAAAGTTTTTTTTCAAAAACTTTTTCAAGGTCTCAAGGAGGACTGAAGACTGAAATGCTTTTACTTTGACTTCTTTGACTGAAGGCCCTGTTGTTCACTCCTTGACCCACGGCAAGCTTGCCTCTACTTCAAGTTGCTCAAACTGCTTTCTCAAAGATAACTACTGACTTCCTAATTGCTAAATTAAGTCTTTTTTTCCTGTTATCAGAATTTCTTTATTATTAAAATATATATAACTAACACACAGGTTACATTAGTTTCAAGTGTACAATATGATTCAACAATTCTATATATTACTCAGTGCTCTTTATAAGTGTGCTTTTTTTTATCTTTTTTACATTTATTTTTGAGGGACAGAGAGACAGAGCACAAGTGGGGAGGGGCAGAGAGAGGAAAAGACAGAATCCGAAGGAGGCTCCAGGCTCAGCTGTCAGCACAGAGCCTGACGCGAGGCTCAAACTCACAAACCATGAGATCATGACCTGAGCTGAAGTTGGATACTCAACCAACTGAGCCACCCAGGCACCCCGGTAAGTGTGCCTTTTTTAATGTTTATGTGTTTATTTTGAGAGAGCACACAAGAGTACATGAGCAGGGAAGGGATAGAGAGAGAATCCCAAGCAGGCTCTGCAAGGTCACGAAGGGCTCACTCTCACAAACCACGAGATTATGACCTGAGCCAAAACCAAGAGTTGGTCACTCAACTGACTGAGCCACCCAGGCACCCCCATAAGTGTGCTTTCATTCCCCTTAATCTATTTCATCCATCCCCCAACACCTCCCTTCTACTAATCATCTTCTTTATTCACCTATTGATGGACACTTGGGCTGCTTCTTTAATTTAGCTATCGTAAATAATGCTGCAATAAACATAGGGATGCATGTATCTTTTAAAAATTTTATTTCTTCTGTTATGCCTAATGCCCATTCTCTTGCTGTTTTTCAATTTTCCTTCAATTATAGCTATTCTCCTGGGATTTCTGTTTAAATGATCTCCCTGGTCCACTCCTCATTCCCCAGGCTTTAACTGCCCACTGTGTGCTTTACTTCCAAATGTCTCTCATCTATCCCAATCCCCTCTTGAAATTTATACCCAATTTCCAAAGCCAGTTTGACACCTCCACCTCCACATGTATATCCATGTATGTTCTAAACTACTATTTTCTAATCTAGTGATGCTCAGAATGTTAGTGTTATTTGTCTTAAAGAGTCACACATTAGTTTCCTAGGGTTGCAATAATAAGTTACCACAAACTGGACTACTTAAAACAATCAGTTCTTTCACAGTTCTGGAGGCTAGAAGTCCAAAATTAAGGTGTTGGCAAGACCATGCTCCCTCTGAAGGCTTAGGAAAGAATCTTTCGTTGCCTCTTCCTAGCTTCTAGTTGTTGCCAGTGATTCTTAGCATCTCTAAGCTTGTAGCTGTGTCACTCCAACCTCTGCCTCTATCAACACACAACTTTCTTCTCTAGGTATGTCTTTTTCTAAGCCTCCCTCTTCTTTCTCTTATAAAGACACCACTCATTGGATTTAGCACCCACCCTCACATAGCAACACCTCATCTTGACTTGATTACATCCGCAAAAGTTTATTTCCAAATAAGGTCACATTCACAGGTACTGGGGGTCAGAACTTAAACATTTCTTTTGGAGGAACACAATTATCCCACTACCTCATGGTAAAATACATTTTGAAAATATTGACTTAAGCAAAATCAGACAGATTCCATCACTATAGAACTCCTCAGAGCTTTAATAAGCTAATATGAATTGTAGGGGTTTGGTTTTGTTACCATTATTTTAGATTCAGGTGTGCAACATGACTCAGTATTGGTATACACTGCAAAATTATCACAATTAAGTCTAGTCAACAGCCCTCCCCGTACATAGTTACAGACTTTTTTCCTTATGTTGAGAACTTTTAAGATTTACTTTCTTAGGGCCTTTCAAATATGCAATACGGTATTATCAACTATAGTCACCATGCTGTACATTACATCCTCAGGACTTATTTATTTTATAAGCTTATTTATTTATTTTGAGAGAGAGACAGAGGGAGCACAAGAGAAAATCCCAAGTAGGCTCTACACTGACAGTGTGGAGCCTGATGAGGGGCTCAAACTCACGAACCGCAAGATCATGACCTGAGCCAAAGTTGGATGCTTAACCAACTGAGCCACCCACGCACCCCTGGATTTACTTATAACCGAAAGTTTGTACTTTTTCACTTCCTTCATCCATCTTGCCTATCAGACACCCCCACCTTTGGCCACCACCAATTTGTTCCCTATTTCTATGAGCTTGGATTTTTGTTTGTTTTTGGCAGTTTTTTAGATTCTACAGATTCTTTAGATAAGTCTTTCTCTGTCTGACTTATTTAGCATAATGCCCTCAAGTTCCATCTGTCACAAATTGCATAATTTAATTCTTTTTTATGGTTGAATAATATTCAATTGTGTATATATGCCACCTTTTCTTTTCCCTTCTTCCATCAATGAACACTTAAGTTGTCTCCATGTTTTGGCTGTTGTAAATCATGCTTCAATGCACACAGGGGTGCAGCTATCTTTCTGAGTGTTTTTGTTTTCTTCAGATAATTGCCCAGAAGTAAAATTGCTGGATCATAAGATAGTTCTATTTTTAATTTTTTGAGGAATGTCATACTGTTTTCCGTAGTAGCTACATCAATATACATTCCCCCCAACAGTGCACAGGATTTCCTTTTCTCTACATTCTCACCAACACTTATTTCTTGTCTTTTTGATAACAGCCATTCTAATAGGTAATATCTCATTGAGGTGATATCTCATTGTGGCTTTAATTTGCATCTCCCTGGTGACTAGTGATATTGAGCATATTTTCATGTATCCATTGGCCATCAATATGTGCTCTTTAGAAAAATGTCTATCCAGATTCTTTGCCCATTTTTGAATCAGACTTCTTTTTTGCTATTAGGTTTAGGTATTTTTGGATATTTTTATCAAAAATTGATATGCAAACACTTTCTCCCATTCACTAGGTGCCTTCCATTTAGTTGATGGTTTCCTTGGCTGTGCAGAAGCTTTTTAGTTTGAAGTAATCCCACCTGCTAATTTTTGCTATCGATGCCCTTATTTTTGTGTCAAATTCAAAAAATCTTGCCAAACCCATGTCAAGATTACCACTTACGTTTTCTTCTAGGAGTTTTATGGTTTCAGGTCTTACATTCAAGTTTTGTATCCATTTTGAATTAACTTTTGTGTAGGGGGTAAGATAGTGGTCCACTTTCATTCTTTTGCATGTGGCTGTCCAGTTTTCTCCTCACTATTTAAGACACTGCCTTTCCCCATTGTATATTCTTGCCTCCTTTGTCATAAATTAATTGAACATATAAGTATGGGTTTATTTCTGGGTTTTCACTTCTGTTTCGTTGATCCATATATCTGTTCTTAGGCCAATACCATACTGTTTTGATTACTCTAACTTTCCAACTGTAGTTTACAATCAGGGAGCATGATGCTTCCAGCTTTGTTCTTCTTTCTCAGGATTGCTTTGGTTATCTGGAGTCCTTTAATGTTCCATACAAATTTTAGAATTGTTTGTTCTATTTCTGTGAAAAATGCCACTCAAATTTTGATAGAGATTGCACTGAATCTGTAGATTGCTTTGGGTAGTGTGGACATTTTAACAATACTAATTCTTCAAATCCATGAGCACAGAATATCTTTCCATTTATTTATCTTCTTCAATTTCTTTCATTAGTGCCTAATAGTCTAATAGTGTCTAATAGGTCTTTCAGCTCACTGGTTAAATTATCTCTATTTCAGGGGTTTTTTTTTTTTAGATATTTGAAATACAACTTTATTCTAATTCTAAATTAAAAGAAATGGAAAGGACAGTGACAAATGAGATTTCACCACTGGATACTGTGATGTGACTACAGCAGTCTTATATTTGAAACTCAGAAACAATTGTGTTCCAAAACAGCTAAATATGCAGGTTCAAAAAATGAGTGTATACACTGTCACATTCACTCCGAAGCCCATTCTTTTCCTTCAGCAACCCATAGATGAAGCACATGTTCCACTTGTTAGTTTTCTAACAAGCCACAGGAAGGGCTGGTCAAAATTGTAATTACTTTTGGCAGAAATGTCATAGTGTTGAAGGTTGGTCTTATGGTGGAAGATTTTGCCGTACCTTTCCTGTCCTTGATGTCCACTTTGTTGCCACACAGCATGATGGGGATGTTTTCACATATTTGTACCAGATCTCTATGCCAGTCAGGCACGTTCTTGTAAGAAACCCTTGATGTTACATCAAACATTATAATGGTACACTGGGCTTGGATGTAATAGTCATCTCTCTAGCCCACCAAATTTCCCCTGACCAGCCGTATTCCATATATTGAACTTAATAGGTCCTCTATTGTCATGGAACACAAAGGGATGGATCTCAACACCCAATATGGCTGCATATTTCTCAAACTCACCAGTCAGATGACATTTCATGAACATAGTTTTTCCAGTACCACCATCGCCAACCAATACAAGTTTGAACCGGACTTGGGGTTCTCCTTGGACAAGCATCATGCTGTTGCTCCCAGAAGTGTCTCCGGCCCATCTGACCGAGCAGTTTTTCATTATCCTTGATGTAATTACACCTGGGATTGTTTCCTTAATTTTTCTTTCTGATGGTTCATTGTTAGTATGTAGAAATGCAAGCAATTTCTTTATATTGGTTTTGTGTCCTGCAACTTTACCAAATTCATTTATCAGTTTTCACAGTTTTGCGGTGGAGTCTTTAGGGTTTTCTGTATAGAGTATCATGTTATCTGCAAATGGTGAGTTTTACTACTTCTTTCCAGTTTAGATGTCTTTTATTTCTTTTTCTTGCCTAACTTCTCTGGCCAGGACTTCCAATACCATATTAAATAAAAGTGGCAAAAGTGGGCATTCTTGTCCTGATTCTGATCTTTGAGGAAAAGCTTTCAGCTTTTCCCCTTTGAGTATGATGTTAGCTGTGGGCTTGTCACCAATGGCCTTCATTATGTTGAGGTACATCTCCTCAATACTTGCTTTGTTGAGAGTTTTTATCATAAATTGCTATTTGTCAAATGCCTTTTCTGCATCTAGTCAAATGGTTATATGATTCTTATCTTCATTTTGTTAATGTGGTGTATCATATTGATTTGCAGGTGTCGAACCACTTTTGAATCCCTAGAATATATCCTACTTCATCATTGTGTTTGATCCTTTTAATGTATTGTTGAATTTGGTTTGCTATTATTTTGTTGAGGATTTTCTGCATCTATGTTCATCAGGGATATTGACCTGTAATTTTCTTTTCTTGTGTCTTTGTTTGGTTTTGGTATCAGGATAATGCTTGTCTCATTCCTTCCTCTTCTATTTTTTTTAGCCGAGTTTGAGAAGATTGGTATTAATTCATCTTTGAACATTTAGAATTCACTAGTGAAGCTGTATGGTCTTAGACTTTTGTTTGTAGAAAGTTCTTAAATTACTGATTCAATCTCCTTACTCTTAATTGACCATTCAGATTTTCTAACTCTTCATGATTCATACTTGGAAAGTCACATGTTTCTAGGAATTTATCCATTTCTTCTAGGTTGTACAATTTGCTGGCATACAATTATTCATAGTAGTCTCTGATGATCCTTTGTATTTCTGTGGTATCAATTGTAGCATTTTCTCTTTCATTTCTGATCTTATTTCCTCTCTTTTTTTTTGGTGAGTCTAGCTAAAGGTTTGTCAATTCTGTTTATCTCTTCAAAGAAAAAGTTCTTGGGTTCATTGATATTTTCTGTTGTCTTGTTAGTCTCTATTTCATTTATTTCTGCTCTGATCTTTGTTATTCCTTTCTTCTACTAACTTTGGGCTTCGTTTGTTCTTTGTTTTCAAGTTATTATTTAAATTCTAGTTAACATATAGGGTAATATTGCTTTCAGAAGTAGAATGTATAACTTGTAGTTTTTGAATCTCCAAGAATAGTGATCATATGGGTTATCACATAGAGCCTTCCCCAAACTTAAATAACCACAAAGCCCTTTTTGGTATGGAGTCCTTTAGAATGATTGTGTCCCAACAACAGACTTTGTATGTTCTTCTACCAGTGCTTCTCAGATTTTCATGTGCATATGAATCGCCTGGGGATGGCATAAGAGTGCTGATTCTGATTCAGTATATCTGGGATAGAAGTCTGAGTATCTGCCTTACTTAGAAGGTTCCTAGAGCTGCCCAGCACAACCGGTCTTCAAACACACTTTCTAAGCAAGCTTCTAAGTCAAAAGCTTTATTTCCACCAATAATGTTTCTCTTTCTCCATTGCCTGACTTGGTCAATCATGTCCCTATCCACAGTTACTCAACTGGAAACTTGGACACCAAATTCCCTTCCCTTCACTCCTCCTTCAAATTTAACCCCACCTCAAATCCAACTTATTGCCAAGTTATGTTTGTCTCTTGAATCCAGTCCACCATCTCCATTATCTTTGCCAGGACTTTAGTTTCTTTCCATGGACTATGAGTAGCCTCTTAACACTTCTTCCTGTCTTTAATTGTTTCTGTCCAAATTGTTGCCACACACAGAATTAATCAGGTCAGTCCCTCACTTTAAAATTGACACTGATATCTCACTGCCCACCCAACAAAACCCCAAATGCTCAGCATTGAAATATTCCAGGTCCTGCAAAATCTGATCTCAGGACATCTTGGAGCTTTATTCCCACTTCTAATGCAAGACACAACAAGGGCTGTGGTCATATTAGGTTGCTCACCCTCCCCTGAACACACCATGCATGTTCCCATCTCTGGACCTTTCTTCAAACTCCTCCCTCGTCAGTATGGTCTTTCTCCCACCTTCTCCACCTAGAGGAAAACTCTCATGCTTCCTAGTCTAAATATAGTCTCCTTTGCTAAATGTCCCCCAATTATAAACAATTTATTCCTCCTTTATGTTCCCAAAGATTTTTCACTTACAATTTCTTTAATTTGCCTTATAACCATCTATACATGTGTTTTACTGGCTAACTCCTTAAGGGCAATGATCATGCATGGCACATAATGCATGTTTATTTATTCCTTTATTCATTCAAGAAATCTCCATATATATGCAATGAATATTAAGCAAATGAGTGTATTGGATGGAGGAGAGTCAAACTTCTATGAATTCTTTACAAAGTATGGTTGAGCCTTAAATAATTTGGAAGTTAGAGGTGCCAACACTCTGCACAGTCAAAAGTCCATATATAACTTTTGACTCCCCCAAAATTTAACTACTAATAGCATACTGTTGAAGCCTTACCAATAACACAATCTATTAACACATATTTTGTACATTCTGTTTTATATATGGTATTCTCACAATAAAAAAAGTTAGAGAAAAGAAAATGTTAAGAAAATTGTAAGGAAGGGGCACCTGGATGGCTCAGTCTTTAAGCATCTGACTTCAGCTCGGGTCATGATCTCACAGTTTGGGAGTACAAGTCCCACATCGGGTGAGCTTGAGCCCCGTTTCATGTGAGTATGAGTGCTCGTGCTTTGGGTGAGCCTCACTTTCTCTCTCTCTCTCTCTCTCTCTCTCTCTCTGTCCCTGCCCCTCGCTCACTTGCATCTTCTCTCTTTAAAAAAGAAAAAGAGAAAGAAAATTATGAGGAGGAGGAAATACATTTACAGTACTATACTGTATTCATTAAAAAAAAAAAACCCACAAATATACACACATTTCAAACCCATGTTGTCCAAGGGTCACCTGTATAGACGACAGGCCACCTGAATAAAATGCAGATTACCAGAAGCCAATCCCAGACCTACTGAACCAGAATTTTGAGGAGATGAGACCTTAGAATCTAGATTTGAGCAAGAAATCCAAGTGACTCTTATTCAGGGTAATGTGTGAGAATCACTATAATTTAAAAGTAAATAGGTCAATGGTACCAACTTGTGCTCATAAGGATTTAAAAACATTTGAGATAAAAATTCTCCTGGTCAAAGTGAAAACTCTGTAAAACAACAAAAAAAGTTAAAGCATATTTGGCATCAATAAAGAACAAAATAATATTTGGTAAGTCTTTTGAACAAAAAACTTGCTGTTGAGTTCATGATAGTTCTTTTTAATATTTTCTGGCCAATGACAACTTAAAGCATGTACGCACTAATTATTTCAGTAAAGCTAAGCTATTCCAGTTGCGACATTTTTCTGAAGCACAAGAATTGTTTTTCAGTTCTGTCCTTTTTCCTGTGCAGCATTTAAAACCAGCGGATTCCTAACTCACAATTGAGATCACCTACTCTTTGTTACCGGGATCGACACAAAACTGAAGGCCATCTTGATGAATATAAGAGCTAAGTGAAAGTTAAATTTGTCACATTCTTTACCATGCTGCACACTTTCAGAGTTTCATTAAAAAAAAAAATCCACATAATTAGTTTAGCTTTACCAGGAAAAAAAAAATTTTTGAATGACAAGGTCAGGCTCCTGACCTTTTAGTAAATTAGAGAAGATTGCCATAAATTGCACAATATAATGAAACACCAATTTGCATATTTGCTGCTATATTAAAAGGGATCAGTTTTAGCTCACAAAGCAGAACAAACAAAAACATGCATTTTAATAACTCAAATTACTCCCAGGAAGTGACCCTCAGCAGAAAGCCTGATTATCACTACTTAATTAGAAGCCTTGGAAATCTAAATCCTCCTTTAAATCCTATTCTGGGTACAGTGAAAGATGAAGCCATGAGTTTTGTCTAAGATTCAATATTTACTCTTTACTAATATGTTTGCTGGAGAGACTTCCCAAGCATTATAAAGACATGCGAGAAAAAATTTAATATTCAAAGAAAGAGTGCACAAAACCTGTGTTGGCTTGCAGGTGCAAAGCAATTAACAAGCTGGCATTTACAGTACTTTTAATTAATTAATTAAAAATGCAAAGCTGACTTTCATTTCTTTAAATGTTTGAACATTTTATCCATCAATAATAAACCACTACATGCTGCTGGGTGACAACAGCTGGTAAATGAAAAAAGTTAGTCCAGTGTTGAAGTAAGTGAAGAGAGAGCTGGAATTTGCTAGAGCATCCCCATCTCGTCCTCCCGCCCTGCCTGCCCCCTTTAAGGCTATTACGAAACTTAGTGTCAAATGAGAGGGGAAATGGCCTTTTGGCTACTCTGAGTCATGAACTGACAGTGACAATATTTGATGTGGCATGGTCACCTTGAATGGGAATGAAAACCACAAATTACAATTTGTTATAATTACAATTATTCTCACCAGTAAGGACCCGCTGTGCTGTTTCCTTAGGGGAGCAGAGTTGTTTGGAATCGAGGCTACGTACTTCCATCTTATTTATAAAGGTTAAAAACATAATTAACAGAGGGAATTTCAATAATTTGCAAAAGAAGTGGGTAATGGCTTCTAATGTAATGCTGCTGTGACTAATTTTACAGCCGGACGCTGCTCGAACAACGACATTACCGTTCCCCATGAACACATTTTTGGTCAGTACATATTTAAAAACAACACCATTAATGTCCTTTAATTAAAACATAAATACTACAGTGCTACCTCGGTAGGCATTCACTCAGCTGGAACTAACTGTATTTGCTTAATCTACAATTTTAGATGTATTAGCAAAAATAAATGTTGGTGAATGTAAGAGCCTGATTACATATCTTGGGTAAATTGGTGATAATGAGTCAAGAGACTTTGTGTTCATTCACATATATTAGAATAAGAATCATTATGAAATTAAAGCTAAGATTAATCCTGCTAATGACACCACAGAGCATCTGGGAATAAGATAACCCAGATGTCAGATTCACTGTGCTACTGTGCTGCTATTTGATAGAGTAACCCTTGAAGTGTTCTTCTAAGGCAGATAGCTGCTACCCCCCCCCCCCCAGTCCCAGCACTTGAAATGCAAATGAGTGACAAGATAGTCCAATAATGAGAGCAGATTCTAGCAGTAAAGAAAATGAATAAATTAAAAAAAAACCCTCTGCACCACTGATAAGAACGAGCAGCAGGCACCCTGATGTCCTCAATTAGGGTGGATGACATCTGCTGAGCATTTCTCTCTAATAAAGCCCTCACTCGGTATTCCAAAGCACACGATTCTAACACTGTTAACATTTTAATGTCCTGGGCGTGCATGGTAACATTAATTACAAGATGATTTGGATGACTTCTGAATCTCTTTTATGTCTTCCGCAGAAGAGAACACAGCGTTGCAGCTTTGATATCATAAATAAAATGGGGACGCCTGCCAAGCATGAAAGGTATCCTGAAGTCACTTGCGTCTGCTGTGTTGTCCTGAACCTCGGTAGCCAGGCAAAGAGAACCCTCTGGGCATTTACAGAGGGTCAGTTAGCTACACATTTTAGGGGGAGGCTATGTGGCTCTCAAGGATTTTTTTTCCTTTATGCTAAAGGTGAACATTTTTGTTGCTGTTTTTAATTCCTAATGAGCTTAAAGTCCAATTAATATTTTTCTAAGCACAGTTTGCCTTCCTAATAGCTATTTTCATGAGCTTTGGCAAATGTCACCAGGGCTTTCTTGTTTGCTGCCTGGAAGATGGGGGGAGTTTCCCCCCTTATTCAACAGACTAACACAAAGCACTGGCACCATAGGGGACCCCAGGTGGAGAGTGAGGCAGGGGGGCATAAGAGAAAAGAAATTTGTTGGTTACCCTACTATGTAACTGGCACTGGATGACCATCATTACCAAGAAAGTACTATTATTGTCTCTATTATACAGAGAGGAAATGGGTGCAGAGAGATAATGTAATTTGTTTGCAACTTATTAAGCATGAAACAAGAAGCAGAATCAGGATTCAAACCTGTGGTGGACTGAGCTCCAAGTCCATGATCCTACTACCCTCTTCACTACACCCATGGCAGTCATTAGGGTTGTTCCCAGATGCTCTGGGTCTCATCCTTTGGGACATATGATAAGATTAGGTTTCCTTGCTCTTTCATAGCTGTCTAAACTTCTTTGACCACTGATAGGTAAACAGAAGCTTTAAGAATCACTGTGTGGTTCACCTGGTCCCCTTTTCCCTATGTGGAGTAATGAATGTCTCTCTGCCTGGATCTGAGGATGACTGGGAGCAGAGCCCACAGCCAACCTACAATGGACATGAAGAGTGAGCAAGAAATAAATCTTTGTTATTTAGGCTTCTGAGATTGTGAAACTATTGGTTACTGCAGCATAACCTGGCCTATCCTGACAAATTTAATACTAAATATGTACAAATCTGTAAAACCCCCAAGTGGCCTCAGGAATGGATGAAGAAGGATGGAAAAAATAAAAGTGAGGGGAGATGTGACTGAAAAGGTGGCTCAAGAACTATAAAACCTGGGAGAAAAAGACTGCAATGTAATTAATCCTAATGGGTGCCACTTAAATCGTATGTGCAAATGGCTCCCCCTAGAGTTTTGCAATGCCCAACCTGTACCATCATGTGCAGGGGCCCTGCCACTTCCAGCCCTGCTACTTTGAGGACATGGTTCCCCACTCTTTTTGCAGATTAAGCCAGATTCGCAGGGTGTGCTGGGTATAGAATTCATATTCAGCCAATGAACACATGCCCAGCCCAAAAAGGAGCTTGCTCACTCATAACGTCAAGAACAATTCATCAGCACATTTATTAGGGTACTTGTCCACAGATCAAAATTAATCTTGATGACAGATCACTGCCACCAGATACATATAATAAAAAAATAATAATAATGTTATAGAGTCAGATGTTTTATCCAAATGTGAAGGGAAGAAGAGAAAAGACCCTTCTGGCTTTTCATAATTAACTCACTGTGGTAGTGATTTAACGAAAGCATTGTCTAAGGGGAAGCGAGAAAGTGAGACACAGCAATGAGGCAATACCTGTGAGAATCCAGCCCCTTTTCTCTCTTGTATCTCTTTCCTACCTCTGTTTGGACCACTTGAGTGAAATATCCTAATTCTCTATGCCAACTTGCCCTACTCAAAAGACCAAAACAACAACTCAACAGTAGGATCAAAGTCCCCAGCCACCAATCAAACGTTCTCCAGGGTGGCTCAATGGGTTAAACGTCTGACTCTTGATTTTGATGCTCAGGTCATGATCTCACAGTTCATGACATAGAGCCCTGTGTCGAGCTCTGTGCTGACATCGTGGAACTTGCTTAGGATTCTCTCACCTCTTTGACTCTCCCCATGCTGGTGCACACGCTCTCTCTCTCTCTCTCTCTCTCTCTCTCAAAATAAATAAACATGAAAAAAAGAGTTCTCTATAGTATTGCCCAACGTTTCAGAATTAGTCAACTGGATAGCACACTTAAAGAACTAAAGCAAGCAATAGAACTTTCTAGAATAGAGGCAGAATGGATCTCAAGCAGGCAAACCACACACAGCTGCAGGTCCCTTCCCTTGCTACCCTGTGGCACAGTCCAATGGTTGCATTCCCCCAAGGAACATTAGAGAGGATGCTCAATGAGTGAATCAGCCCCCTGTATTTGGTACTCCCAAGTTCTACCTGTCCAACTCTACTTCCAAGAATGCTGGTTAGTAAGAATGAGAATGTCTAAGAAAGCTCTAACCTTGGTTAAGAGTGGGAGACCCCTCTAAAACCAGGTGCATAGAGCAGCTCAACTTCTAAAGATGTAGGAAGAAGGCACACTTAGATCCACCTTCATGCTCCAAACCAGCAATTCCCTAGGGAAAGGGATTCAGTCCCAAAGTTTATGTTCTAAAAAATGAAGTAACTTGATACAAATGTTCGTGGAGTCTACTCGCTATAGCACCATGAGTTTTCACTGCCTTGTGCCCTAGCCCAGGCCATCTCCTTCACCAGGAATGCCTTCCACTGGAAATCGGTGAAGACCTACTCATCCTTCAAGATACAACTCAAGTGTGCTCATAAAGCCTTCTCAGACCCACTCAACCAGAGGTGCACACACCCTCCTCTGCTCTGCACCTCTCGCAATTCACAGAACTCACTCTCCTCTTGTAATTACGTCACAAGGCCTCCTCTTCTGGACCACAGGGTCCCGGGAGTAGAGATGGGGTGGTTTCCCCAACCACTAGCAGGATGCCTGCCACATACAAGACACTCCGTACCTACTTCCGTACCTACTTACTGAATAGTGGGAGGCAGACTGAAGAAGGTGTGCCATCTTGGAAGATAAACAATGCCCTTTATTTTCTTGTTGGGTGCTTAAGGACTGGCTCAACTACTGCTTCTGACAAACATATAATACCTTTTATCTCCCCTTCCTAAGGCTTCAGCATCACCTTTATACCTTCCCAGGTACTGTTTTAGTTTTTTTTTTTTCAATAGTTTTTTTTTTTTTTTTTTTTTTTTTTTGGGACAGAGAGAGACAGAGCATGAACGGGGGAGGGGCAGAGAGAGAGGGAGACACAGAATCGGAAACGGGCTCCAGGCTCTGAGCCATCAGCCCAGAGCCTGACGCGGGGCTCGAACTCACAGACCGCGAGATCGTGACCTGGCTGAAGTCGGACGCTTAACCGAATGCGCCACCCAGGCGCCCCTAGTTTTTTTTTTTTTTAATAAGATGTCCTTAGATAAGCCTCCCCAGTTAGCATTATTTTGTGCCTGGCTGTTACAAGGTAACAGAAAAATCAGTGAAAACAAAGGCTGAATGGCCTGAGTTCTCATGACTGAGTGGGCTCCTAGGTGTCTTTTACACAGAATAATTTATGGAAACATCCTTTAAGTACCATGCATTTCCATCTGTTTCACCTTCACTCTTGAGGGGAAATGAAATAGGAAGATATTTAGTCTGTTTTCATCCTAATATTTTTAACCTCTTCTTCTCAGTATTTGGAACTTTTGGTATCACATCTTTGAACAGTATCTCCAGGGTAGGAGATGAAAAGCAACAACCAGTGTATTGTCAACTTGGTGCCAGGCAGAGTGATAGGGATTTTAAGGCTCCATGAACTCAGTCTGGTGGGGGAGAGGACATAAAGGCATTTTTCTCTAAACAGATGCTAAATGGAGATACAACCAGTCCCTGGGTGAAAAAATAGAAGGGGAGAGTTGAGGTGACATTGTCACTCAGCCATAAGAGAGGATGAAGAAAGACCAGGAAGATGATAAAGGAAAAAGAAGAACAAGAGAGAAGAAAGGCACTCTAAGTGCCTCCCCACGCCTGGAGCAGTGGTAGCAGAGGATGTGGTGTGAGGTGAGGTCTGGGTGAGGTCTGAAGGCAGTACAGAGATCTTGTGTGTCATGCTGAAGGCTTTCACTTTACTGACAATGGGGAGCACCTAAACTTTGAAAGAAGAGGTTGACACAACTCGACCTGCATTTTAAAAGGATATTTTTGAAGGTTACTGGGGAGGGGAGGCAATTGGGAGGTATCATTAGGAAGCTTTTGCAGAAACTCTAATAAATCATTGAGAGTTTTTGTTCCCTCCCCCCCCCCCCCCCAGCATTCAGAATAAGGACAAACTGATTGTCTAGGTAATGATTTCATTCAACAGAAAAGATAAGTACTGAATTGGATCCAAAATGGCTATAAAAAATTGCATCTTATCCCTTTAGGTTAAAAATGTCGTAAACACAGGGGTGCCTGGGTGGCTCCATAGGTTGAGCATCAGACTTGGGCTCAGGTCACGATCTCACAGCTCACGAGTTTGAGCCCCGTGTCAGGCTCTGTGCTGACAGCCCAGAGCCTAGAGCCTATTCGGATTCTGGGTTTCCCTCTCTCTCTACCCCTCCTCCGCTCAAGCTCTGTCTCTGTCTTAAAAATAAATAA
This sequence comes from Puma concolor, assembly GCF_028749965.1. Lineage (NCBI taxonomy): Eukaryota > Metazoa > Chordata > Mammalia > Carnivora > Felidae > Puma > Puma concolor. Next base: position 76,677,830 of record NC_141674.1, on the reverse strand, counting down.
ACATTGGGGCGCCTGGGTGGCTCAGTCGGTTAAGCGGCCAACTTTGGCTCAGGTCATGATCTCACAGTCTGTGAGTTCGAGCCCCGCGTCAGGTTCTGTGCCGACAGCTCGGAGCCTGGAGCCTGTTTCAGATTCTGTGCCTCCTTCTCTCTCTGACCCTCCCCTGTTCATGCTCTGTCTGTCTCTGTCTCAAAAATAAATAAACATTTAAAAAAATAAATGAATAAATAAATAAACATTAAAAAAAATTTTTTTTCAACATTGTAAACACTGGGCCTCTCTTTTAGAACATGCTCAATGCCAGTGGCAGATGAGTCCCCACAGTTAAGCAAGGTAGAGAGAAGTAAACACAAAGTCAGAATGTGGTATACAGATCTTCATAGAGGTTTGTAAATGAAAAGTAGTTGAGAAAAGGAAGGACTGGACTACTATGTAGGAAATAGGAAGAATCAGATAGTTTCCCAAAGGCAACCTGAGATGGGTTGTGACGCACGGATAGAAGTCCGTCACCCAGATAAAAGGAGAAGACAATCATCCTTTGGGTGGGGAGACACTATGGCAGTGAGTGTCTAATCCAGAGAGATAAAGGCTATCCTTCATGACACCAATCCCCAGGCTCATGAAAAATTTCCACATAAATCAGTATTTCCTTTAATTAGCTTTCATGAACCTGCCATCCATGAATTTATTTTACCTCTTTAAAAAGTTGCTTCTGTTTTCACCTCTTGGGATTATGAGCTCAATGCTTATCATTAGCTGCTGCTCATGTGACTGAAATTTACTTCATTTCAGGGTCAAGGAATATGAAATACTACTACTAGGCCTGCCTTTCCAGGAATTGTTGAGAGTTTCTCTCTCTTCTCTTGATACTCCTCATCCTTCAGTATCAGAGAACCTTGACTTTTGTGGTCATATTTATTTATATCTCTGTTTCTTTTCTTATCCCAGATCCAGATTCATTTGGAGTAATAGAAGCTCACGCCATCCACTCTAGTCACCTGGAAATTCTCATTAATGAAACATGAACATCTACCCCTGTATTTCCCCCACACCTCTGTCACTCCACCCCAGTCACTAGATGTTATTCCTTGTTATAATGCCCACTTTAATCTGTATGTTAGCTTTTCCATGGTCCTGAAACAACATATCACGTACAGATTTAATCCAAGAGTTCTAGAGAAAAAGGGCCTCAAGGACCATATTATATGTGGCATCATAAACCCGGACTTTTAATTATTTGACCTGCTCCCCTTGCGCCCAAAATTATTTCCCAATATTTCTCTATTCTTGACAAGCACACTGCGCAGTAACTCTTACATAACCACCGTTGGTTCTTTACTGTCTCTCTTCTTTCTTTCCTTGGGTAAGGGAGTTCCTTTAATAAAAGTGATGGTCTCAAAGGAAACTTAAATCCCACTGCCTCCCTCCAGTGCTGCACTTAATGCTGTATGTTTAACAACACCTTGGGGATTACACTTAAATCCTGGAAAATCTTTAAGCAGCAACACACTGTCAACGGGAAACTCTCTGTCCCTTGAGATCTCAGGGACAGGGAAGAGCTAGAGAGGTGGGCTGTCTGAGGGAGGGGGGTGTGCACAGGATGAGAAGCTACTTGCAGAATGGAGTGGAGATGACCTGTGGGCTCCCCATCCATGACTGACCAATGGGCCAGCCACCCACCGTCCTCCAAAGGTGTGGGGTCTCAGAATGAAATGAACAGATGTAGTCTAAGACACAAGTGGTCTGCATGACCATCTACTGTCATCCCTGCCTGCAATCAAGATCTGATTTATACCATTCCAAAGCAGAAGTGTTTGCCAATTTTAAAATATCCTTTCTCTAAAGGAGATTCACCGGCACATGGATACACACACACCATCGCTCAGTCCAGGATTTGATAAAACTTCACCACAGCCCTTCACTGCCTCTAACCAAATTCCCTCTAGCTAAAACTAAAATCCACTTCAGATTTGCTTTCCCCTTAGGGTAGAAGGAAACAGCTGATCATTCTTTAGGGGGAAAAATTTTGCACACAATACCTCCTCAGATAAAGTATCTGAATTTTTTTTTAAAGTAAGCCCAGAAACGATCCCAGAAATCATCGTTATAATTACTTCTTAGATTGGGTCTCTCAAAATCAAGATGCAGTCTTTTTTTAATTTTTTTAATTAATTTTTTTTTGAGAGAGAAAGAGAGACAGAGACAGCCAGGGAGGGGCAGAGAAAGAGGGCCAGAGAGATCCCTCTGCAGGCTCCGCACCATTGGCACAGAGCCTGACGCGGAGCTCAAACTCACAAACCGTGAGATCATTACCCGAGCCAAAACCAAAAGGCAGCTGCTTAACTGACTGAGCTGCCCAAGCGCCCCAAAATCAAGGTGCATTCTTTATCCTACATTTATTGGGCATTGACTCTGCACAAACACAGTGCTGGATAGGGCATCATTAGTATTCCATGCTAAATGACCAGGCTTTTAATAAGGCTTTAAAAAAATCCACAACTCTTAGGGAACCTGTGTGGCTCAGTCAGTTAAGCGTCCAACTCTTGGTTTCAGCTCAGATCATGATTTCACAGTTCATGAGTTCGACCACATCAGGCTCTGCACTGACAGTGGATTGGGATTCTCTCTCCCTCTCTCTCTGCCCCTCCCCCTGCTCATGCACACTCTCTCTCTCTCAAAATAAATAAAACTTTAAAAAAAATCCACAATTCTTGTTAACTCCTATTATAGATGCATCACTATTGGCAATGATTCTTTGGACTATGAACAAATATTAAAAAATAAATTAAAGGAAAAGTCTCTTTTTAGAGATTACACTTTTTATAAAACCCTAGGGGGCACCATCTGCGATGCCTGATCATACCAGATAAGGAGGACTTTTGCAATGCAGTGAATGAAAAAAGTCATTTTATTCCTTCATCCAAGCCAGGAAACCACCTGGTAGTCTTTGGACATTCAGACTCTGCTCTGGCAAGAAAGTTCAAGGACATCAACAAGGAATAAGCCAAATAAGCATTTGCCTTCAAAAATCCATTTCATGTTTTACCACCTGAAGCATGAGGGCTTAAAGAAAAACAGTTTTGCTGTGAAAGAACAAAAGAACAGACGTGTTGGAATGTGGGAGATGAATTCAGTGCGCTTAACTACGGTGGCTGGCAAAATGCGCTGTCCCATGGCAACATCACTGTACTGCCCCACGTGCTGCATGAAAGCAGTACCTCATCACATTTCTTTAGTGTTCTGTGATGCTTTAGAATTTTCCTGATTTCTTACGCCATGTCAGAGTTTAAGGCTTCCTTCGAAGTTCCCTTTTGAAGTTAGGTCTAGTTAGGTATCTGGCTTTTCTGTCAAGTGCGTAAGAGAAACCCTGTGTGCTGATATTTAGCCTACTTAGGTGTTTAATACCTAAGAAAAGTTGTCCAGCTGAAAAAAAAATCATTGCAAATTATATCAAGCAACCGATATAATGAGGTTTAATATTGCAAAATGTCTGCTTCGGTTTGGGGCAGTTTATAGCACCTTCCCCAATCTCCTTAAAGCCGTAAACATGAAAACAAGCCTTGCTACTAACCCCAGATGTTTTGTTCTGCTTGACCTCACAGGTGGAACTGTGGTAGAATTTGGCTACAGTTCCATCTTCAGGTAAATTATATCACTGTTAGCTTTTTTATTTCAGAAGAATGGTTCGTTTTCAGAAGACATTTCATCTTTCTTGTAGAGGTTCTAGAGCTCATCTGTTCACTAGTAATTTTGAAATTGCAAAACCATTTCAGTGTTCCAGCGTCCATTCTCTCAAAGATTATAGAGGACCCATTCTACATCTAGTTGATGAGGGACACAAGGGAACACGAAGATAGAGGAGTACTTTCCTCAGGTCGGTCATAGTGTATACCAAATTCCCAAGAAACTGGTGGCTTCCTAGGGCACAAATGTGCATAATGACGGGGCCCACAGACTTGGTTTCCTCAAAAGAAACATCATCTTTCCATCTTTTTGATCACTAAGGCAATTAATGTTTCCAGATGTGGGCCTGTCACTCACCCTCAGAGATATTGTCAAATCCTAGGAATCCAAGGGCTATAAAAAGGTGCAAAAAGAAGGCTAAGTTCTCTGCTGACTTCAGGATTTTCGGCTCATGATGGTCCAGACACACTAAGTTTGATTTTCCTGAAGCATGGCTGTTCCTGCCCCATCCCACCCCAGCATTACTGTTCTAGGTCATGTAATTTTTAAAACCAAAAGCTACTCAAACCAAATGTAGAGAAAACAAATCTCTGGAGAATAATGAGGACCAGAGGGCTCTGATCCTTGGCTTGCTTCAAAAATCTGTGTCTCGTGATAACAGCACACTTCCCTTTTCTTTGATATAGGGAAATACCAGTGCTCTTTTCCAAAACCTGTTTTTCAGATGAAAAAAAAATGTACGGCACTTAGATGGAATGACTGAAGACTTACCCTGCCCCCACTAGCACCACTGCCTGCTGCTGTTTAGAGCAGACAGACAAGTACTTTGTCATACTTTGATGTTGCCTTAGAGGACAATTAGTACCGGTTGTTACACATTGCTAAAATGGGGGGTGACAAAATATCTACTCTGACCCTGTGGTTATTATATTTAGCAGCACTGGTCCAGCTCCTCACTGATTCATAGATATTCATCTCAGGCAACAAGGAGCCTCATTCATTTACCTTGGTGCACACTATAGCATTGTTTATCTTGGGGATTAGGACGTACCAGGACACAGGGTTGCTAAAGCTGAGTATGCTGCAGCTATTTGTGTTTTGTTTTTCTTTTGTCAAGTCAGGCATCTAGCTAAATCTATTTCAGCATTTCCCAGTCCAGCCTTATTAGATGGAGTAAAACTCTGGGCCCTTGATCACACATTTGTTTTGACATTGGAACAGACTCAAAACTACCTTCAGTTGAAATAGTTGAAATCTGGACCTTTCCAGAGATACTCTCTTGGCTCATCTTAAAGCAGGGACAGAGCCCTTCTCTCCAGGCAGCCTTCCTTACTCAACTGCCATAAATTACCCTTTCTTAAGTATCTGTTAAGATAGATATAACTGTTTATGTGGGACTATATTCCAGCTGTGCTGCGGGTACTTTTCAAGTACATCCTATCCACAATCCCAGCCCAGCCCAAAGGAATGGTTGGAAGGATTTCCTGGAGGAGAGAGTCAATACATTCCTCTAGGGTCTCCAAATTCCACTTCTGGGTTAAGCCAGGTTACAGAGAGCTGGGTGCTTGGACAAGTGTTTCAACTTTCTGTAGCAAAATGTTTTTTCTATTGAAATTGTCGTTTGGCAGGGTATAACTGGCCTATTTTCAGGGACTGGATTTAAGGAGCATGGATGTTTAAAAGTAAAGATTTGAGGGGCGCCTGGGTGGCGCAGTCGGTTAGGCGTCCGACTTCAGCCAGGTCACGATCTCGCGGTCCATGAGTTCGAGCCCCGCGTCGGGCTCTGGGCTGGTGGCTCGGAGCCTGGAGCCTGTTTCCGATTCTGTGTCTCCCTCTCTCTCTCTCCCTCCCCCGTTCATGCTCTGTCTCTGTCCCAAAAATAAATAAAAATGTTGAAAAAAAAAAAAAAAGTAAAGATTTGAGAAATATTTAGGTCATAAAATCTCCTGGTCTTGGTGACAAATTGGATGTGGGCTATTGAAGAGACAGAGAAAGGAAAGTCAGATTTTTCACATGGATTTCTAATGAATGATGGTGCATTTAACATTACTGGATTGAGGCTCAAATGAGGGCACTCAGAGTTTGAGAGGCATGTGAGACATTTTACGACTTGTGTCCAGCATACATTTGTATAAATGGCTCAGAAGTCAGAAAAGAGGTCAGTACTACAGCAGGAGAAGAAAATCTGGGCAACATCAAAATGATCTAAAAGAATAGCATACAAAGAAGATCCAAGGCGGCCACTTAAAAATGAAACTTTAGGGGCGCCTGGGTGGCGCAGTCGGATAAGCGTCCGACTTCAGCCAGGTCACGATCTCGCGGTCCATGAGTTCGAGCCCCGCGTCAGGCTCTGGGCTGATGGCTCAGAGCCTGGAGCCTGTTTCCGATTCTGTGTCTCCCTCTCTCTCTGCCCCTCCCCCGTTCATGCTCTGTCTCTCTCTGTCCCAAAAAATAAATAAACGTTGAAAAAAAAATTAAAAAAAAAAAGAAACTTTAGGGGCGCCTGGGTGGCTCCGTTGGTTAAGCATCCGACTTAGGCTCAGGTCATGATCTCATGGCTGGTGGGTTTGAGCCCTACATCAGATTCTGTGCTGATAGTTCAGAGCCTGGGGCCTGCTTCAGATTCTCTCTCTCTCTCTCTCTCTCTCTCTCCCTTCCTTGCTCTCTGTCTCTTAAAAATAAACATTTAAATCTGTGTCTCCCTCCCTCTCTGCCCCTCCCCTGCTCATGCTCTCTCTCAAGAATATTTAAAAAATAAACATTTAAAAATTAAAAAAAAGAATTTTAGCAACATCTAAACCATAACATCGATATTCCCAAATGTGAAATTGTTTGACACCAAATGGCATTAAATTGATAATGTGACCATTAAATCTGGAAGAAAAAAGTCCAGTAATTTCACTGAGTATAGGAATAAGCAAAGACTCATGCATGACAGGTTAGTTCTCACTAAATGTAGGTATTTTTATTGACTTCTACCTTGACAGGAACATTTCAATGAAGAAGAAAAAATCCAAATTGTTTGATCTAAAGAAAACTGATTTCAAAGTGGACACCTGCTATTCACAGAAAAGTATCTGCCCAAATACACAATAAATTATTAGTAGTAATTATCTCTTGGGCATGTGTGTTAAAAGAGACTTCAAAAAGAGACTTTTGTTTTCTTGTACATTTCTAAAGTATTAGACGTTTCCTCACAATCAAGCATTTTTAAGCAGAAAGGTTAAAAGAAAACCAAGTGGACACTTCAATATCTTTCTAAAAATTTTTCTATCACTGCTGTCTTCTTCAATTCTCAGTACCAATTTAAGGAAAGCTTCTTTCATTTTACCTGTGTCCGCTGGACCAGCAGGTGCCAAAGGAGTCAGGTTTAAGGGGAAAACTGTGACCTCCAGTATAAGAACTAGAACACAGCCTGTCCTTTGGCAGGCCTGCTGCTTCTCTACAGGGGATTGATTACTCAACAGCAACGGAAAGCAGGCTCCTGGTGAATTCTCTAGCTGTCACCCACAAGCAACCCTGGCCCCCAAAGCCTGCTAGCGAGAAAGGAATGAAGCTTTTTGTCCATTTCAGCACCCGCTTCCTCTCCACACACACCCCACTCTCCTGAGGTCAGTCTTTTATGCCATGCTCTATACTTGTGGCTCCACAGAGACCATATCTGGGACTGAAAGGTCAGCCCACCTGGATTAAGAGGGCATCTGTCCCTGGCCTTGCAAGGGCTGTTAGTTCCACATTTGCAGATAGAAACTTACCCCCTGTTGCTCACACTGATGAACCTAATGGTTTCCTGGCATGCCAAGGTTCAAGGCCGTCTGTTCTGTTGGCAGCATGCCCATGTTGGAGGTGGTGTGCTCTCTTCAACTGGGGTGGGCCATGGATAGCAAGCAAAGAGAGGGCTGGAAAGTAAACCCAGTAAATGCAGTCAGTGACGCCTTATTTGCAAGAAGACCTCCTGGTAGCCAATAAAGCTACACGAAGGACACATGATGTGCTGCACCACAAGGAAGTAAATCTACTGACACGGTTGACATAGAATCATTGAGGCTGGTTTTATTCTGTATCCCATTTCCTAAGTCGTCATTGAACATGGAATTGTGAGCTTAGAGGAAGTAAAACCTGGCTGGCTGGACTTCTTCTGAGTGACCAAGCACAAGACAAAGGTTAGAGCACCATGTGTGGGGCAACCTTCCCTGAGGCATGTAAATCCATTTATTAAGCTGTCACCAGAACTGGATCCTGGCCTCCAGTGAGGCACCATGGGTGGGAAATGGGCCTTTCTACACACCGCTTACATATGGCTGCCATACATATATTACATAGGACATACTCACACTAAAACTTATTTGTTGTTTATCAGAAATTCTAATTTAGTTGGTGTCCTGTGTTTTTACCTGCTAACTTTAGTAACCCTACTCTTAGATGAAGCTAAAAAGGCAGGATGGAGACAAGATAGCAAACTCAAAGAGATTTGCAGCAAGCCCAGGACAGTTAGCATACATAATGTCTTAGAATCAGGGTAACTGAGAGAAATCCCCTTTCATCTGCAAATACCCCCTCACCTATGACTGAAGAGCCTTTGATTGTTGAAGGATTTCAATAGTTGAATCTCGTTTTAAGTGATCACAGCATCTCCCAAGCTTTATCTAATATACGTACACACCTCTAGCCATACCATGGTCCCTACTGGTCATTACAATACCACACACAGCCCAGTCACCACAGCTTCCTCATTGGTACTTTATGCCAGATAAGGACAGCAAGAAGAAACGAACATTAACATAGGAGCCAGTTTAACCTGGATTTGAATCCCAGATCTGCTAGTTAATAATTCAAGTCCTTCGGGCAAGTTTCTTCATTTATTTATCAACAAATTCTCAGATTTTATTTCCTCGTCTTTTTTTTAAATATATTTTTTTAATGTTGATTTTTTATTTTCGAGGGCAAGAGAGACAAAGCATGAGCAAGAGAGAGGAAGAGAGAGGGAGACACAAAATCTGAAGCAGACTCTGGGCTCTGAGCTTTGAACTGTCAGCACAAAAGCCTGACGTGGGGCTCGAACCCATAAACCATGAGATCATGACCTGAGTAGAAGTCAGATGCTTGACCAACTAAGCCACCCAAGCACCCCATTTCCTCATCTTCAAAGTATGTGTCATAATCCTTTTCCATTGGGTTATTTTCAGAAACAAATATGATAATATACTGAAGTGAATTACCAGACATATAGCAGTTACTTAAAAAGAGTAGTTTCTACTACTGTTGTTGTCAGGATATTATTCAAGGCCCAGCCCATAGGCACAGGAAACTAGCAACAGACTGAGACTGGGTTTGAATTCTGACTTTCCCTCTCTCTTTCTGTATCTGTCTCTCATAAGCTTAGGCAAGTTATTCTGCAGATCTGTGCCTCAGTTTACTCATATATAAAATAAGCATATAGGGGCGCCTGGGTGGCGCAGTCAGTTAAGCGTCCGACTTCAGCCAGGTCGCGATCTCGCGGTCCGTGAGTTCGAGCCCCGCGTCGGGCTCTGGGCTGATGGCTCAGAGCCTGGAGCCTGTTTCCGATTCTGTGTCTCCCTCTCTCTCTGCCCCTCCCCCGTTCATACTCTGTCTCTCTCTGTCCCAAAAATAAATAAAAAACGTTGAAAAAAAATTTTTTTTAATAAAATAAGCATATATACCATGCCTTGAAAATAGGAAGTGCCACATAAGCACTGGCCATGGTCTTTCAGGAAGCACTCCCTGCCTATCCCAGATCAGTATGGCGCAATCCCTTCTGAATTTTTTTTTTTTTTAGTTTTTTTAACGTTTATTTATTTTTGAGAAAGACAGAGACAGTGCAAATGGGGGAGGGGCAGAGAGAGAGGGAGACACAGAATCCGAAGCAGGCTCCAGGCTCTGAGCTGTCAGCACAGAGCCCGATGCGGAGCTTAAGCCCACGAACCGTGAGATCAGGACCTGAGCCGAAGTCGGACACTTAACCAATGGAGCCACCCAGGCGCCCCTCCCTTCTGAGTTTTTTAGCACGTTACTAGTCCCATTTGCATTTGGTTCTTAGGATGGGTGTCATCTCTTGACTATGCTCCTAAGAGGAGCTCAATGAGTGATGATGATGGCAAGGAAAGTAAAGCAAACATCTAAGACACTGATCTAAGTAAGCACACAAGTGAGTATTCCTTAGCTTGCACAGCCCATGAGGTATTTCCAGATTCATTCTCACGTGATGTGGCGAAAAATGACCCCTCGTGTACTGGTGGTGGGAATGCAAACTGGTGCAGCTACTGTGGAAAGCAGTATGTAGATTCATCAAAAAAATTAAAAAATAAAATTACCATATGATCCAGTACTTGCACTACTGGGCTTTTACCCAAAGAATACAAAAACACTAACTCAAAAAGATACATGCACCCTTACGTTTACTGCAGCATTATTTCAACAGCCAAATTATGGAGGCAGCTCAAGTGACCATTGATAGATGAATGGGTAAAGAAGAGATATCCATATTCGATGGAATGTTATTTAGCCATAATAAAAGTGAAATCTTGCCATATGCAATGACATGGATGGAGCTAGAATATATAATGCTAAGTGAAGTAAGTCAGTCAGAGAAAGACAAACACTATATGATTTCACTTACGTGTGGAAAAAAATAAAAGAAAAAAAGAGACAAACAAAAACCAGACTCTTAACTATAGAGAGAAAACTGATGGTTACCAGCAGGAGGTGGATGGGTGATGGGTGAACAGGTGAAAGGGATTAAAACTCCACTTATCTCAATGAGCACTGAGTGATGTAGAGAATTGTTGAATCACTATGTTGTACACCTGAAACTAACGTAACACTGTATGTTGATTATACTGGAATCTAAAGCATAAAAGATACTTAAGTAAAAAAAAGTAATAATTATAGAATTTTAAAAATTAAAAAAAATTTAAGAGTTACCCTCAGGCAACCTGACACTAGAGTCAGTGCTCTAACCTACCCTGTTTGGCCTTCAACAAATTACTTCAATTAGCTGAGCCTGAGTTTCTTCAGCTGTACAATAAGGGTGGTAATAGTAACTCCAGACCGCAGTGAAGGCAAGCTGAGGGAATTCACGGGCAGCGCTTAGCCCAGCGCCCCAGGCACGCTCACCATACCCCAGCGAGTGCCAGGCATCAACAGTAACACGCAGCATCATGGCTGGGAACCCAGCCACACTCCCTCTCACTCCCACGTCTGTGCTCTTGACTTCGGCCAATGGAACACATACCTGAAGACACGTAAGAGAAACAAAGCCTCTAACACTAGGAATCATTCAATAGCAGGAATTTTTAGGTCTTTCCCGGCATTTTTTTTTTTAACGTTTATTTATTGTTGAGACAGAGAGAGACAGAGCATGAACGGGGGAAGGTCAGAGAGAGAGGGAGACACAGAATCTGAAACAGGCTCCAGGCTCTGAGCTGTCAGCCCAGAGCCTGACACGGGGCTCGAACTCACGGACCGCGAGATCATGACCTGAGCCGAAGTCAGACGCTTAACTGACTGAGCCTCCCAGGTGTCCCATTTCCTGGCATTTCTTAAAGGAGGCTTCATTATTTTTGTTTCACTGTATGAAGTTTATTTTTTTAAGTTTTTATTTAAATTCCAGTTAACAGTGTTATATTAATTATAGGTGCACAATATATGATTCAACACTTAAATACAGCACCCAGTGCTCATCACAGCAAGGGCACAACTTAATCTCCATCACCTATTTCACCCATCCCCCCACTCACCTCAGGTTACCATCAGTGTGTTCTCTAAAGATTCTGTTTCTTGGTTTGCCTCTCTTTTTCCCCTTTGCTTGTTTTGTTTCTTAAACTCCACATATGAGTAAAAGCATATGGTATTTGTCTTTCGCTGATGGGACTTATTTTGCTTAGCATTATACATTCTAACTCCATCTACGTCATTGTAAATGGCAAGATTTCATTCTTTTAACAGCTGAGTAATATTCCATTGTGTGAGTATGTGTATATGCGTATACACACACACACACCATTATCCATTCATTAATCGATGGACATATGTACTTTGATGTTTATAGCAGCATTATCTACAACAGCCAGATTGCGGAAATAGCCCCCAGGAGGCTTCATTCTTAACCTACTGCACCTGCAGCACATTCCTCTCCAAGGAGGTTGGGTCCACTCCTCCTGCCTTCCTCCTTCCCCCTCCCCCTGCCAACATGCTCTCTCCCTGAGGCAGGGGCCTGGCGCTCCTGGGGGATAGTGCTGCACTTAAAACCACCAGGCTCAGGACCGAGTTCTGGAATCACCAACACTCGTGTGTCCTTCCACACAGGGTAGGCTTTCGCTCTGCCCGAGGTCAGGCCAAATTCTGGGCTGGCTTCTGTGGTACTGCCTGGTTCCCAGCATGGACCAGAGTCACTCTGTTGGAAATAACACTTACCTATCCCTCTCCCCAGGTGACAGCTCAGACTTCTCTACCCTACCCCCACCCCTCCCTGTGCTCCTGGGCCATTTACCAACTCTTTTTTTAACCCCAGTTTGTATTTAAATCTGTGAAAACAGGTTAATAATCATGACTCAGAGCTAGCTTAAAGATCAAAATGAAGGGACATCTCTGAAAATGCCAGGTTCACAGAAGGGATTCAGTATTTTATTTATAAACATGTTATTAATATGTTAATTAAGAAAGCACAGTTCTAACAGCTTTACAAGCATAAGCTATTTGATCCTTATAATAACCATACTAAGGTAGGATTGTTTTCATCCTCCTTCTAAAGATAAGGACACTGGGGTATGGAGAGGCTGAATAACCTTCCGAAGGTGACACAGCGAGTAAGTGACAGAGCTGAGATTAGAACTCAGGCAGATTTCATACTTTAAACCACCACTCTAAGTACGAGTCATTCTTTCTTCCCCTCCATTGCTGACTTTTGTCTTACATCCCTTAGGCTAAGTATATTGTCCCAACAGTCTTTCCCATCAGTGACACGTTCTCCCCCTGGTGACAGCCAGGGCAGCTGTAGATGTGAGTCTTGAACAAAGCCCTTCATGATGCTTCTAATTTTCAATGGCCTTTCTTAGAAAAGTATCTATTCCTAAATTACTTTGCCCAACAACTACAATATTCAAGAAATTCAGTTTCTACTAAAATAGTCATCAGAAGCCCAATAGAATACCTCAAAGGAGCATTTTTAAAGCTTTTCAATAATTCATCCAAACATAATTGGAAGAAAAGCAAGTGTCTCTTTCAATGTCATAAGCACCCATATATAGGATGATCACTTTCACCTAGAAAAACACAGGGGCACCTGGGTGGGTCAGTTGGTTGGGATCTGACTCTTGATCTCAGCCCAGGTCATGATCCCAGGGTCATGGGTTTGAGCCCCATGTTGAGCTCTGCACGGAGCGTGGAGCCTGCATAAGATTCTCTCTCCCTCTCCCCTGCTCGTGCACTCTCTCTCTCTCTCTCTAAACAACAGTAACAACAAAAAAGAATTTATATCAAGATTTGAAAATACAAATTCAATGGTACAATCATATGTATGTGTTCATGTACCTGTGTATGTTTATGGATGTGAATTTTTGTTGGGACTGTCTCAACAGTTTCTTTGGGTGATATTCAACATACTTTAAAAAAAAAACTAAGATATTAAGATAATGTCATTTTCTCCAACATTGGCTTCCATGGCAATGCTCCTATTAACAAATGCCAAGTTGTAGTTTGGTAATTGGCTGTCATATCTAATCTCCATAAAGAGCTGTATATCCCAGATGTCTCCACTGTACATTCAGCTCTATGTTGGAAAATAAAAGAAGAGGTTTTGTCCCAACAATGACAGAATTATGATGAGGACAAAGCAAAGGCTTACTCTCTCATCCTTGAAAATAAGGCTGAGGCTACCTTTTTGGGTCTTAAACCTTACCCAGTAGACTAGCCCCTGGGCATGCTATCTGGGATGTAGAAAATGTGTGATCATTGAGGCCCAGATCAAATGAAGACCATCTTCTAGAAGAGAGATCCTCTACTGGCAGCTCTTGTACTCATCCATAACACTTCCGTAGGGCTCACTCTTAAAAATAAAAATCTAACGGGCACCTAGGTGGCTCAGTCAGTTAAACGTCCGACTTCAGCTCAGGTCACGATCTCACAGTCTGTGAGTTCCAGCCCTGCGCCGGGCTCTGTGCTGACAGCTTGGAGCCTGGAGCCTGCTTCAGATTCTGTGTCCCTCTCTCTCTGCCCCTCCCCTGTTCGCGCTCGCGCTCTCTCTCTCTCAACAATACACATGAAAAAAAATTTTTTTTTAATCTAGGTGAGAAAAGATCACAGAGATAAGACCAACTGGGACATAGATGTGATAGGAAAGTTTTTTTTTTTTTTTTAAAGAGGATTGACAAATTAGTAACTATTTTATTCAGTTATAATAAATAGTTTAATATAATAATTTATGTGCATTTAAAAGGCTAGGCAGTAGAAGCTCTAGGGTAAGCATGACTTCCATAAAGTTATAGTATCTATTATCTGTTACAGTACCTGTCTAAAAACACTTCGTATTTATTAGTGGAATAAATCCCTAAAATTCCTATCTAAAGGCTTATCAAACCAGATTGGGTCCCAGCCCAACAAATTGAATTAGAAAGCCATGTAAGACTGCTGGGTTATTAAAGTGATCTGTATGGATATTCCCAGTTCGCCAGGAAACATTCTGTTTGGACATTTAGTCAAATGCTGCCCTCTAGTGAGAAAACTCTTTAAAAGGCTCCAAAAGGCCTTGGGATTATAAACACTCAAGGGCTTCAAAGAGACCCAAATGAGATCATCAAGTAGCATCTTCAACTAGTACCACACTTATTCTACACAAAAACAACCCCTTCATTTTTACTTTGTTGGTAATGCCTAGTTTTCTTTCTAAAATTGCGTTAGAACTGGTAAAACATTCAAATTATAGCCAGATGTCACATGGTTTTACCACTGTGACATTTAGCTGTTTTAGGCTCTTGTATTTGATTATCTACTAATAGTAATTTATAGATGGATTTGTTTCTTTTAGCTGGTGGTGCAGCTAAAGAATTTACATAAAATTGAGTGATAATATGGCTTCCCACTCTGTCAATTAAAAAAAACACCGAAGTAGTTATGGATATTCCACAGAACGTATTAAAAGCAATTCTTTACTTCTAGGTGTTTATTTTGCTATAAAAGCCAAGAATTATAATGTTCTTAAATAATACAAGAATTGCTATATCCTCAAATAGACAACTAGTCACTTCTAATTCGGGGAGGGGGGAGGGGAAGAAAAATCTCTTTCAAACTTTTTTATAGAATTTTGTTAATACATCTTATTCATTTAGCAGTAACAGGCATTTAGCATTTTTTAAATTGTATGCTATACTTTGTGTAGAGGGCAAATTTCCTAAGACAGGATATTCCTACTAGAAAATGCATTCAGTCATCTTTTGTCTGTTAATGAAATCCTGCGACTCCCTAACTCCGTACCCACACTCTGCTAGTGACATGAGACATAATGATGAAAAAGATGAACTGGTCCTAAAGCATATGACTCCCACAGCAAAGTAAGGGTAACAAATGTGTCATCCGATCATTATGAACTGTTGTTGTAAATGCTTAAAATTGGGATGGACACGGAGCTCTCTGGCCACATGCAGGAGGGAAGGGACACTCGATCCAATATCAGGAAGCCAAAAATGCTCTGCTCTCCAAGGAAGTAAGGGTTGAGTTTTGACAAGGCTCCACGGCCAGCAAGGCAGTGCTAGTAAGACAGCCCAATTTCTTTCTGCAGAAGCAATTCAAAGACTGACTCTATGACAGTTTTGTGATTTCGTCAACGTATATCATTCTCAAATACACAGTGACGAGGGGTGCCTGGGTGGCTCAGTTGGTTAAGCACCAGACTTCAGTTCAGGTCATGATCTCACAGTTCGTGGGTTTGAGCCCTGCATCAGGCTCTGTGCTGACAGCTCAGAGCCTGGAGCCTGCTTCAGACTCTTTGCCTCCCTCTCTCTCTGCCCCTTCTCAGAGCTCTGTGTCTCAAAAATAAACGTTAAAAATTTTTTTTAATTTAAAAAAATAAATATGCAGTGATAATAGTCCCTAACTTAGCACTAGCCACACAAATATTTGAATCCAATCTCCCCATAACTGTCAAGGGAAATATTCCTAGTCAATTTATCTAACAAAATTTTGTTCTCCTTTCTTAGTTCTAAACACATCCACAGAGTGTCATGCCGCCCTTTTTCTGGAAAAATAAAAATTAAGTTACTTGGAAATTGTATAATCCTTGTGCTCTGGTACAGCTGCTAACACCCTATGTGATCTTGGGCAAGTCCTCCATCTATGATCTAACATCCCTTCAGTTCAAATATCCTGTAAGACCACAAGGAACACTATGTATAAACATTGTTCTTTATTTTAAAGTGTTGTATTCATTGCTGAGTGTGTTTGCCTTTCATCTCTTCATTCCTCAATTAACCACGGTCATCTTGGTAAGTCAGAGAAAATTTCTGGTTTGAGAAATACTCGACTTTGTCCTTTCTACTCAAATACTTTAATTATCGAAAAAGAAAATAGAAACTGCAGTTTGTGGGGAAAGTTTACAAAGTACTGGTCATGGATTTAAAAAAAAAGCAATATATCAAGAACACATCTCTAGAAGAAGAATTAAGTTGGGGGCTTGGTATGTGAGAGACCTTTAACAATTTCTGTGAACTTGAATACACATGCAGAAAACTTCGTTTGGATTTTTGACATCTATTAAGATACGTGGTTTTTTAAAGGCCCCTGGGTGGCTCAGTCGGTTAGGTGTCTAACTTCGGGTCAGGTCATGATCTCGCAGTTTTTGAGTTTGAGCCCCACATTGGGCTCTCTGCTGTTAGCACAAAGCCTGCTTCAGATCCTTTATCTCCCTCTCTTTCTCTGCCCCTCCCCAATTCATTCTCTCTCTCCCTCTCTCAACAATAAACATTTTTTTAAATACCTGGTTATTTTAGGGGTGCCTGGGTGGCTCAGTTAAGCATCCCTCTTCAGCTCAGGTCATGATCTTACAGTTCATGAGTTCAAGCCCCACATCAGGCTCTGTGCTGACAGCTCAGAGCCTGGAGCCTGCTTCAGATTCTGTGTCCTCTTCTCCCTCTGCCCCTCCCAACTTGCTCACACTCTCGCTCTCTGTCACTCTCAAAAATGAATGAACATTAAAAAATTTTAAGGGGCATCTGGGTGGCTCAGTCAGTCGAGCCTCTGACTTCAGCTCAGGTCATGATCTCATGGTTTGTGGGTTTGAGCCCCGTGTCGGACTTTGTGCTGACAGTTCAGAGCCTAGATCCTGCTTCAGATTCTGTGTCTGCCTCGCTCTGTCCCTCCTCTGCTCGCACCATCTCTCTCTCTCTCTCAAAAATAAATCAACATTTTGAATTTTTTTTAATTTTTAAAAAATAATAAAAATAAAGAATACCTGGTTTTTAGACAGCTATTTTTTGATGTCTCATTTCATGTCTCAAAATTAACTGAATGTAGAAAAACGTTAAAACAGAGTTAAAATTGATCTATAGATGTGGGTATAGATATGAATATATATCAAAGGGAAACAGAGTATTTTCAACCCAAACTATGTGTGAGCACAACTTTTAAATGGCACTCCATGTTTTAAGGAATGAAAAGCTGTATAAGTAGGGGCAAGGTTTTACACAAAAAATTAAGAAGCCTGGATTCTGTCTGAGAATATAACCAACTCTAGCCAACCAAGTCATCTAACCTGTGTCTGTGTTCAAATTTCCTCACTTACCCTATCTTACATGTGTCACTGGGTTCACGTAAAGATCCCATGAGCTAATCTTTGTGAATGTACATCGAAAATTACAGCAACAACCTAAATCTACCCCAATAGGGGAAGGATAAACAAAATGTGTTATATTCATACAATGAAATACACACACAAAAAAAAATTACGTATATAAGCTAAGTAAAAAATGCTAGATACAGATTGATATACCATTGACTACTTATATTTTTAAAAAGCACTCAAAACAATACTATATGTTGTTTATGGATTATAGATTGTAGATATATATGCATATATATGTATATACACACACACACACACACACACACACACATATATATACACACACACACACTTTTTTTTTTTTTAATCAACAGTGGTTGTCCCTCAATAAGAGGGAAAGAAACAAAACTCAAGGCTAAAGGGGACTATATCCAATCATATAATTATTTTAAGAGACTGGAAGCAAAAGTGAGAGTTAACCATCAGCTCTGAGTGCTAGGAGTAAGGTTATATTACCCTTATTCTCTGGTATTTCCCTGTACCTTTTAGATTTCTTTTTAAAAAAATTTAAGGTAACAAAATAAAATCAACAGCAAGAGTAAAGCACTTTGATAGGTTAAAATAGGGCTAGTTCAATGACCCACAGATCCCTCCAATCTTTGTTTCATGGTCAATATATGGATCAATGTAAGAGTCATCTGACTATAAGGTCAACCTACATTTAATAAGTGATGCAAACAAGTGTCTGCATGAATAGATTCTGGGCATAAGGGCAGAGGTGCATTCTTTTAACAGAAAAATTTTGAAATACACAATTTCAATCCCAGGCAACCTGTAGCTTTTCACTTCCTATTCTGTCTTCAAACCTTCAAATAAAATCAAGACTTTCAAAATTAAAAAAAAAAAAAAAATGAGGGTAACAACAAAATTCCATCATGGTCTTCATGTTATCAGCTATAGATGTTTTTCCCAACACTCTTGTCCAAAACTTAAAAGAATTGACTGGAATCTCCAATTTCAGATTCCAGATCCATGATTCTGTAGAACAAGCTGGAAAATAAGTGATGTGACTTGTTCTACAGAAGTAACTTAAGACACAAACAGATTGGGGGCGCCTGGGCTGTTCAGTCGGTTAAGCATCCGACTTCAGCTCAGGTCATGATCTCACAGTCCAGGAGTTCGAGCCCCACATCAGGTTCTGTGCTGACAGCTCAGAGCCTGGAGCCTGCTTCAGATTCCATCCTCCTCTCTGCCTCTCCCCCACTCGTGCTCTGTCTCTGTCTCTCTCTTAAAAATAAACATCTAAAAAAGAGAGATAAACAGATTGCTTACAAAAAATGAAACACAGCTGTTAAATATGATTTAAGCTAAGCATTTGAAAATATAATAGGAGAAATGGAATTTTAAGTTTTAAGGATCAAATTTATTCACCTATCAGATTGACACAGATCTAAGTCTGATAAGGCACTGAAGGTGCAGTCAAGTGGTACAGACTGAGGCACTCTCAACCCACACTGTTCAGAGTGTAAATCAGCACAACCTCCACAGAACACCATTCAGCAATATTCATCAAAATTACAAATGTACATTTCCTTTGACCAGCAATTACATATATCTAGAAATCCATCTTACCGATATTTCTTGCATATGTAGGATATGCCATATATACAAGACTATTCTTGCTGCAGTTTTTAACCGCAAAATATTGGAAATAACTTCAATTTTCACCAGTTGAAAACTCTAACTTAACTGTGATACAATCGTAATGGAATATAGTGCTGTCCCTCCTCCCCCCATCAAGGAGGAACTTAGGATAGGATATGGAAACTCTCCAAGATTAATTATTAAGAAGAAGTAACCCAAGTGTGGAGCGATTTGTAAAGAGCACTACCACTTGAATAAAAGGGGAAATACAGTAAGGGGCAGGATATTTCTGAAAGAACAGAAGAGGAAACTGCTAATACTGGCCACTCCTGGGGAAGAGAACAGGAGTGGACATCTGGATCCTAGTGCTGAAAGGCAGGCTTTTTACTATATATTTTGAATTTGAAACCATGCAAATATGAGTGTGCTACTTTAAAAAAAAGTGAAGTTAAAATTTTAAGTGATGACTTAATTTTAGCTATAATGGTGGGAGACCTTTGAAAGAGGTCTTAAACTTTAACAGATGGCCCTAATAAAGGTAAAGAGTACCCTTCCCCACCCCAAGAAAAAAGAAAAACATGAAAAGAAGAATTAAATCTCAACGAAGAGCCAGAGAGGAAAACTTCCTCAGAGGACGGACTCATTTTGTCAGTTCTAGCAAATTACCTCGCCTGAAGGTGCCATACAAAAATCAATCCAGATTTTCTTAAAACCATACCCAATTCAAGATGCTCAACCAGCCTCTGCTAAATGAAGCCCCAGTACAAATTTATAACAAAGCTTAAGAATCCAATAGTGTCTTTCCCTACCTGGTTTTCAATTTGATTATGAAACTCAGCAGGTGTAACATAAAGTACAGAAGTTATTTTCTCTTTTGGCAAAGCAAAAATTCATCTTCTTACCTCAAGAATACATCAACATGTGTTATGTAGAACCAACAGCTAAATCTGAATAATGTGAGCCACACTTTCAAGTAGATGAAATCCAGCATATACAAAGCCTAAGCCACATAACTGGGTCGTGGGGCAATAGGGATTGGAATTTTCCCTTAAGTAGCCCTGAGCCAAGTTGTTCACCTTAGCCGGTAATTACCGCTAATTTGCATCTGATTACTAGCTTATGCTTTATTTTAGCCCGTTAACGGGAAGGCTATTATGAGGTTAAGAATTTTACAAAAAGACACGAATGTCTCCTTAAACTGGAAACCTCCAAATGGATCTTTCTGTTTTCTGGTATTATATTTGACTACATTTTTCTACAGAGGAATCCACTGCTTTTGCAACGTATTATTCTGCCTTGCCTTTATTTTCAATTTATTCAGACGCACTGTGCCACCCAGCCATACATCGTCACCCGGTACTAGGGATCCAAAAATTACGATCACTGCTTCCTGGCTCCACCTGCTGCAAAGGTTCTCCAGGCTGCTCTCCACCGGGGCAGCTCAGCCATGCTCTGGGAGGACGTCTGACAAACTAGTGCTGGATCAGGGCACTTGAGTCTTTCTTCTGCTCTGAAGAGCAGTCACTTCCCATTTCCCTTATGAAGAAATTTCTCTTTCTTTCTTTGTGAAATTTCAGGACGAAAACCCTTCCCAGCATCTCCCTGAGAAGCTTGGTACAGAAAGGAAAGCTTGGTACAGAAAGGAAATGCTCTCCCTATGAATTAATCAGCATTGACCTGACAGAACGAACAGGAAAAAAAAAGAAAAAAAGAAAAAAGAATTTCATCAACTCACCTCAGGGTCACAGAATTTTTTATTTATTTATATGGAAATTTTTCAATTCCCAATAAAGGGCATTTTTCTGTAAGTTACAGAATGTCCTAGAAACAGTGTCAATTTCCCACACAGGAACTCCTTTTAAAGATCTAAAAAGACTTTAAAACCACCTGCCGAAAGGATACCCACACATCTTGAGAGTTACCCACGGAGCTGGCTTTGCAGTAGGCTTTTAGTGCTTTTAGTTAGGATGAAAACACTGCTTCATTTGGGCTGGTTTCTCTATCCCATAGGACTTCAAAAATGACTTTCACAACCAGTGTTCGCCAGAGCTCCCACACCACTGCTTCCTCACTTCCTCGTGCCTCACAATTTCCCTGATTGATGCACCTGGCAGCCTGGAGCTGCCTAGGATAATAACTGTGACGCTCGCTTTTCTTCTCCTCCAGTTGTGGATTCATTAAAGAATGAGCATTGCCTCTTGCTAGAGAATTCGGTAGATCCCACACTGAACGTTCCTGTTCCTTCGTTACAAATGACAAGTAGAAATTACATTTACACACACACACACACACACACACACACACACACACACACACATCCACACCCACTGCCAACTCTGCAAATTTGCCATCAGCCCATGGGTGGCAACCGAGACTGACACCCAGAGGCAGGCTGCTTGCTACACAGGGCAGACGCTACCAAGGTACCATCCGCATTTAGGGAAAGAAATTTCTTCATCACACTTATTGACGGCACTTGTGGCTTTTCTGCTTTGTTTCAGTTTTCTAACCTTCTCCCCAGGAGTCATGTATAGTCTTTTCTTGGGGTTCACCTTTTGAAAGAAGCTGAAGCTCTAGATACAAAATTGTATCCCCACTCTGTGCTCCTTCTTTGCCACTCGCCTGGGTTAAAAATGGCCAAACTGACTTTTAATTTGGTTAAATAGAAAAAAAATAAATAAATAAAATGTCCCCAGGTTAAGACCCTGCATTCCAAGCTCCGGCCCAGAGTGAATTTGTATGGCCAAGTTATAAACCCCTGAAAATAGGAAACTAATGCCATGAGGATTTAAAATAATAGAAAATGTTTCACATAATATAAATCCATAAGCAGTGTATTATATTTAAGTCTTAATATCTACATCCTTGGATTATCTTATATCTTGACAATCACACAAAGTAATCTCGCTCCCTCGCCCCCTTCCTTTGACTCTGGGTTTCATTCCTATGTATTAACAATGCTCGGGGCCATAAAATACTGTATTAATATTAGTTTGTCACAGCAGACTAAATTTAGAACAACTCATTAATATGGGAGAGTTAAAGGCAGTCAGCCAAGAGTACCAAGACTATAAGCTCTTAAGGCTATAAGTTATGCAGATATGCCACTTGAACTGGAGAGGCAGCCATTCTTTTTGTGGCTAATAAGAGATTCTATTAGTTCTAAGCTGATTCTAATTCTAATTAAGAAATGTGGGAAAAGGCAATTTTGCCACTGTAGGTATAGTTGATGTGCAACTGGAATAAGTCTTACATCATCTCGCTTAGCTTTCTGGTCCTATAAGATTAGCAGCACATGCATGGAATGAATATTCTTCCTACCATCCACATTAAAAAAAGAAAGAAAGAAAGAAACACAACTTGGCCACCGTATTTGCCATGGTGTGATCATAATCGATGTTCCTGGAAGAAGTCTCGTAATCAGTGGTTTTTTTTTCAAAGCAAACCTTTTGTGGCTCAGAATCACCCCAGTTGTACAAAAAGTTTTGACTTTTTACAAATAAAAAACCTTTCAAATGGATACTTCTGGACCTGTTATGCCTTTCTTTGGGCTTGTCAAATATTAATTTTTTTTAAATTTAGTCCCTTGCTAAGCTACAAATATTCATGTTTAACACCAAGTAGCAGTTCAGGGGCTGACAACTTGGTATGTACCTTTTGAATGATGCATAGAAAGCAGCAGTTAGCACAAAGAAAAAGCCACCAGATTGGTCTCAGGGAAACCCAGTGTCTGAATATTTCATGACTCCTCTAGCACTTAAAGAATAAAAAAACTGGCTACTAGTGTTGGGAGACCAACATCAGGAAGGTCAGAGCCTGGAAACATGCAAGAGATTCCAGTCTTGCCCGGGGAAAGTGAAAGGGATTTAAGCTGCTTAGGAGAATTAGAAAAAGAAAAAAAAAAGACATTTCTTTTGCTTTGTTTTGTTATTTTATAAACACCAGAGTGGCAAAACAAAAGCTATAAAAGAGTATGCAGTCATACCTCTCTAGGGGTCCTTATTTCCACATCTCTAAGGACACCAAAAACTTACCTTCCCTTTTGGGTTATGAGACTTGGTGTTAAACTTTCCCAAATCGTGCCCTTTCTGGCATACTTGCTCACTCTTGTGGGTTCTCCCTCCCAAGGAAACCGATGAAGAGGGAAAGGAAGCAATTCGATTATTTGTTTCCCCGGATGTGCTAGCAAACATCTCCCATAGAGGCGAGGGGGGGGGGGGGGGGAGATGATATCTTAATTACACAGATGCCCAGTGACCTGGGACTGAAAAATGTTCCCCCTTTGGTGAACTTCTCTGCAGCTTATGATGATTTATAGGAAATCTAAATTGAATCCAGGAAAACAAATGAGTGACTCTCATGGAAGGAAAAAAAAAAAAAACCTGTACAGTGTTTAAGCAACTGATGACTTCACCTGTCACTGTCTCATTAAGCTCTTAATGAGTTCTTTTCTATTCTTGGTCACATCTGATTTTTTTTTAATATAAGTCCCTTTGAACAGCTGGGAGTAAGAATCGCCTTTGATCACTGAATTCTTCTGAATTTTCAGTCAAAACGAGGCCATTTTCATCCTGACTTGGGGTGTTTTTATGGGTTTATTTCCCCCAAGTACATTCCTGGGCATAGCTTTCCAGGCTGAGAAGAGCCTGAACAATTAATGTATACATTTTTACATAAATGTTTATAAATTTAACAAAGGGAGAGAGCTTTGCCACAAGAAGCCTCAGCTCTTTTGAAGGCGGTTTTCTAATGATGACCCTTGGCGTGTTGGACCACATGGGATTCCTCTGAGAAGAGTCAGATGAAAATTAGTCTATTCTCATTTCAAACAGAATTTTGCTGAAGTCCTGATCAGAGCATCAGCATGGAGTCCGGGGAGACAACACTCGCTACTTGATTCACTCCGCAGCCTCCCTCTCCTGGTAATTGTTGCAGGAACACATAGTGACAAGGCTCTAGGATGTGAGCGGTCTGGATGTACTCCGGCTGTTACGCTCTGTTTAAAGATTTAAACCATCAGGGTATGATAAGGCTTTTTGATGTTCATTGAACACGGAGCTTGGGTACAGAAGAAGGGGAAAGGGCTTCACCAGAAGGCAATCATCTTTCAGAGCCACAGTAAGACAGAGAGAGGTGGGGAAATCTCAGCCTCAGCATAGACACGGAACAAAGGGAGATGAAAGGGGCAGGGTGAGGAAGGGGCCAGCTCTGGCTGTGAGGCAGAACTCGCTCCACGCTCCACGAGAGTCCGATGCCTTAAAATGCGGGGGAAACATTTAGTGTTCCTCTTTCATTAAAAACACACTTCTGTTCGTGGGGGAGGGGGGATGCCAGCTGCAAATTTGGGTGGCTTCAGTTGACCCTGGATTTAAAAGAGCCTCCCCATGGCTTATTTTGAAATTATTTAATGAGTATTTATTTTGAGTCTGATGAATGTCGTTTCCAGCACTGAGCCCTGCAAACCTGGAAGAAGACCTTCCTTAAAAGTACTTTTTTAAGATCCTTGCACAGTGTTTTCTTCCCCCAAAGGTAAAACCTGGTATTTGTCTTGAAGAACGCAAAGATCAGGAATGAAAAGGCAAAGAAAAAAATTAAAGAAAGTGCCCCCTCCAGAATGCAACTTAATTTCTTCATATTTTTCTTCTTTGGCAAAATACCAGCTTTTCCACCCTCTTCACGGTCCTATTATGCCAGGTTAACTGAGCCTGCACTTTGATCATATTAAGTAGACAAGACCCAAACCAACAATTTCCCATCTTTGTCTCCCCGGCCCCTAGCACAGGGCTGTATGTACCAAAGTCTTAAGAAATGTGTGTTGAATTAATGAATGAATGAATGAACAAACGAACCCATGTGTGCAGGCTCCTAGGAATTGACGGGACACATTTCAATTTCTTTTCTGTGCCTCCATTAAAGGTTTCAGACAACTGCTATGTAAAGAAAGCAAAAAGTTCTGTTATCCCCTGTTGCCTCCTGTCCCAGCAAACACCACCGCAAGGCATAGTTGTCAAGAATGGTTGCTTTGGATGCAGACATACCTCTTATTCAAGGCAGCTTGGCTACTCACCACTGGACTCTAGGAAACGTCACTTTCCTAAGCCTGCTTTTCCCCATCTGCAGACTAGGAGTATTAAAAAGAGCCCCCTTGTGGAGTGAGAAAATCCATGTAGACACCTAGCACCGTATTTGGCATATGGGAAAACTCTCAAAATATTTAGCTATTGCTTTATTATTGCTATATTAGTATTGCTCTCCAAAACATTTTCAGACATGGTGGCACTGGAAGGGGATTTTAGAAATACATAGTTATCAACACAATTTAAATTCAGGATATTGTCATCACATATTCTACTGAAGGGTTGTTTCCGTACTTGTCTCTATAGTGACAGGAATAAAATGTGTTGTAACCTGCTGTTCTCTTCTGGTCTGACAATGTGCTCTTGTTCCCACCTCATGTAAGTATTCCATAAGCAGGGATAGGATCCCCTTCTCTTAGATATCAGCAATGGACCAAGAAGTGGGTTTGACCAACCAATACCAGGAAACCAAAATGGATCCTATCTGTTTGAACCTGGGAAGCGATAAACCAGTCAAAACATATACAGTTCTGAGCCATTTCCTCATATATTTCAGTTCACCACAATATAGAAATCACTGCTTTTGAGCAGGCAGAAGGAGATGAGGCCCCAAACCCAACTCCATCCCATGATGGCTACACCCTACCTAAGCCAAGCAAGGGCCATCCCTGATGAGCCATGTCCCAGGAGAAGCTACAAACACCATCACATCTCTGGGAAAGCAGCCCTCCCATGTAATCCTCTCAACAACCCTATGATGAAGGTAGACTTAATAGATGAGAAAATTGAGATGCAGAATATTAGTATCAAGAGAATTACATTTACTGGCATTTTATTGTATTTCTCTTTTAACATTTTGCTCAGTAACCTACTGGACTGGAGTAGGGCACTCATTATGAGACTGTATGAATCCCTCGGTCCTCTGGATCTCCGTGTCCTCATTGGCATCACTGGGGGGCAGGGAGTAGATGGGCTGGCCCTATGGTCTATGAATACTGCCAGGAGGCCTGAGCTCCTTACCTAAGGACACTGGAATCTCTGTAGAAACCACACACCTTACATCATGACCTTCCTTCTCTACTTTCCCCTGGCCTTCCAGCCTCCAATACCAAAAATGGGAGCATTCCAGCCATTATCATTACTGAAAGAGTCCATTTTAGCAGAGCTCAAATCTAAGGGAGCACTATGGCCAAATAACCTGCCCCATGATTGAGCAGTACGGGAATTACGGTCTCTTTTTCCTTAGCCCACTAACACAGAGAAAGTCAATCCTCTAAAAACAAATTGATTGATGATATAATTTAATATCTTCATACGATTTCTAGTGGCAGAATCAATCTGCTGCCAGCACAACCATCCAAGGCAAAGGAAAAGAAAAACTGCACCAGTTGCTTTTCTTTTATCACACTTCTGGGTGCTCTAAGAGAAAACTCTCTCCAGAAAATCAATAAGGCAGATTTTGATTTCAATAAGGGGACTGTGCCCAGCAGTCCCCCATTACAGAATTAAATCCATATGACAACACAAAACAATGAAGAGACCCAACTAGCAAGGGATCCATTTGCTTTGTTTGACTTTGGCAGCCAGGGAATGAGACCACAAGACTGGCTGTAATTTAATGCAAACCTCGGCCTATCCTGGTTGTGCATATGGCTGACCCTTAGGGCACGACCATCAATTTTCTATTAAAGATCAGAGATTTGACATATCAAAGTCAACATCTAGCTGAATAACTGCAGTAACCTGATAATAATTCTTTTGTGGATTTCACAGTGGCTTTTCAGTAAAGTATCAGAAAGGTAGCCGATTTCAATCCTGACCTGGCAAGATCTGAATATGAAATAAAGGATTTCAGCTTGATCTCCCCATGATGTGAGGATGAATGTTCTGGTAAATGTTAACTTAGTGCTCTGAGTAGCTCAGTAATAGATGGGTTTAGGCAGTAATAGGTTTAAAATGTCAACTTATTGAATAATAATTTCATGTTGTACAAATACTATGTGTAAGAAGGGATTTGTTTTGCAAATTTTGAAATAAATGAATGGATTTATAATGTCCTTGACTGTTTCATTGTTCCGGTCAGAATTTTACAGAAGAATCAAAATTAGTTTTGCTTTCTCTGGTCTTGTTGTTTTCCTGCATTTGTCTCTATTCAGTTTTCACAATTACTGGGTCATTAATGGAGTTTTTCCCTGTTTTGGTCCCCGAAGCCAAGCTGATAACATTATTTTCTAGTAAAAATAAAAACTCAATTATCCATCCCTATAAAATGTTTCATGACACCAATAGCATAAAAACCTTTCACCAACTCAGCTGTAAAACATTCAACTGTTCAAAACATAAGAACCAAATAAAATTCTGTTTCCATAACTGAATTCAGCCCTTCAGTCCAATTATAAGCTGACAGCTCTATAAATCCAGGTGGAACACAAGTGTGGGTAAAACCAAATTGTGATTGGGACACTGAGGACATGGGGCAAACACCTCCACCACAGCCTGTGGAAAAGGTCCCCAGATTCCACAACTAGCCCCCCGCTCTCCATGCACATACATACCTACATACACATACACATACACACACACACTCACTCACTCTCGCTCTCTTCCAACCATGCTATATAGAGTCAACATCTTTGCTCACGGAAATGGGAGATGCCAAGAAATCACCCAGGTAAGTTCTCTGACTACTTCAAGTCTGATTCTTCAGATCCTCAGCTTACCTCATCTTCCCAGAAGACTCAGAAGGAGAAAACAAAAGGAGCCCACTCTTCAGCCCACCAGCCTGGCAACAGGAGGAGCTTTTTAATGCATAAAGGACATAATTTCCACAAACCAAAACACCTGTCAGTAGCTTATAGATGCTCACGCTTGGGTAATATCTACACGAAATGGTCCTGGATGAAACTACTCAACCATTCAGCTCAATGGTTGAACACATCACTCCCTGATCCTGTCCTAGTCTGAGTTGCCCCAGAAGCTGACTATAAACCAAGGATGTGAGTGCTTATAGCTTATTGGAATGTAAAGAAAACATTGGTAAGGAAGTAAGACAGGGAAGCAAAGGGAGCCAATAAAGTGTGCATCCAACTAGTTACCACCTTGGCTAGATCAAACTTAGTTCCTCTGGGGACACTCTGACACAGTGTGGGAACTGAAGTATTTACACACCAACTCCCCTGTCAGTCATTGGTTGAAGCTGCTCCTTCCTTGGTATTTCCAGCCTATACTATATGGTAGGCAGAGGGCTTCAGGGGCCAGCGAAAGCCCTCAGGAAAAAAAATGCAATTGCTGAAAGCTTGAAGTCAGGCACTGAGAACCAAAGCACAAAGTGAAAGTGATGTGGGCAGGGCATTATTATAGCCTCTGCTATAGACCCTGGCCTTTTATTAACTTTTGAACTTTTATAAAGTTATTTGTAAGTTATGAAAGTAATATGGATCATGGAAAACAAAAACAACATATTTAAACACTGCAGAAAAGCTCAACTATTTCTTTAAGACCCTCTTCCTCCCAGTCACTCAGTCCCATTCTCAGGGATAAGCATTTTTTACAGTTTTTCTATATACAAAACCTATGTATTTAAATACATACACACCCACAAAATTTGAATATCCTTTTTTTTTTTTTTTTTGCTACACCAATCAGGTCACAGTGGATATGATTTCCTGTGGTTTGCTTTTGTCAGATAATTTATTATCTTGGACATCACTGAATAGTAATACGTCTATTATTTATTTGTCTCAAACTTCTTTGTGGATACTAAGATCAACATACCTTAATTCATTTAACCTATTCCCACTTGATAAACATTTAGGTATTTGTTCCAACATTTTTGCTATCAAAGACAATGCTGCAACCTTATCTGCAATATACATATATTAGATCTCTCTCTATATGTGTATATATAGGATTATACAATGTTAAACATGATATATACATAATTCCTAGAAGTGAAATTTCTAAAAGAATATATGCATTTTAAAATTTGACAAATTGTGCCAAAGTAACCTCTAAACATTTCAGCAATTTACACTTCTACCAACAGTGCGTGAATGCGTGGTTTTTTCCTTCATCTATACCAACACTGAAAATGATCACACTTTTTTTTAAGTGTATTTATTTATTTTGAGACAAGGAGCGGGGGGGGGGGGGAAGAGAGGGAGGATGAAGAGAGAGAGACAGAGAGAGAGAGAATATGAATGAATGAAT
Organism: Puma concolor; assembly: GCF_028749965.1. Classification (NCBI taxonomy): domain Eukaryota; kingdom Metazoa; phylum Chordata; class Mammalia; order Carnivora; family Felidae; genus Puma; species Puma concolor. Next base: position 76,648,427 of record NC_141674.1, on the reverse strand, counting down.
CCCAAGCAGGCTCCGTGCTGTCAGCACAGAAACACATGCAGGGCTCGATGTCACAAACCATGAGATCATGACCTGAGCCAAAATCAAGTCAGACACTTAACTGACTAAGCCACCCAGGTGCCCTCAACACTTTTTAATCTTTGGCAAATAGGTTAAAAAAGTGTATCACTGTCCTACTTTGTGCTTCTTTTATTATGAGTGAGGTTCCTCAACTGTGTTTCTTGGCAACTTCATACATCTTTCTAATGTCGTGGTAGCCTTTTCCTTAATATTTTGAAAGTACTGTTTATAAGAAAATGTATTCCAAGTGTGTGTTTCATTTGTATTGCTGTTTATGGCTTTTTTTGCTGTATAAAAGTATAATATATCTGTGTTTTCAAATTATTTTTATGATTTTGGGGTTTTGTTTCATATTGTAATCTTACTCAAAATTATTTTTTAAAAATTCAACCATTAGTTCTCTAGAACATTTACGGTGTGATTTTTATATTGAAGTTTTTCATCTTTTTTTAATGTTTATTTATTCTGGAGAGAGAGCAAGTGAGCCAGCGCACAAGTGGGGGAGGGGCAGGGAGAGGGAGGAGGGGGAGAGAGAGAGAGAGAGAGAGACAGAATCTGAAGCTCCAGGATATGAGCTGTGAATGCAGAGCCCGATGTGAGGCTAGAACTCACCAACCGTCAGATCATGACCTGAGCCAAAGTTGGACATTTAATCAACTGGGCAACCCAAGCGCCTCATTGATTTTTTTTTTTAATATAAGAAATGAAGTAGAAATATGGTTTAAACAATTTTTTTCCAATGGCTACCCAGTGTCTCCAAACCTTTTCATAAATGTATTTTTAGCATTGATTTGAAATATCTCTTTTATCCACAATTACCATATGAATTTAATTTTTTATCTGGAGTATTCGTTTTGTTTTAAATGTTATAGATCTATAATACAGTTTATTATCTGATAAGGCTTGTCCTCTCTAATTCCTAGCATTTCCCCATGTTTTCCCCTCCAGATGACTGTAGTATTTTGTCAAGATCACAAAAAGTTGGTATTTTATTGGAACTACTTGAATATCTAGATTAGCCATGGGAGAATTTTCATGTTTATAACATTCAGTCTTATGGAATAACAAAATTTGTTTTTCCATTTATTAGTGTTCTCTCATGTCCCTAGCCAAGTTTGTTTTGTTGAATTGTGATTTTGTACCTCAGAGACAGAAAGGTCCAAGACAGTAATTATTCTCAATTATAGCAAACTATCATCATGTTCTCCCCTTGAGAAAACTTAAAGTTTTCTTCGGGTATTTCCTGAACCTTCCTTGTTGAATTCATTTCTATAGCTCAACACATTCACAGCTTTCGTAAGTGAGTTGTTTTATCCCACTCTATTTACCACCCTCTAATTGTTTCTGAATTGTTTATTTTTGTGTATTAACTACAAATGTAGCTACTTACTGAATTCTCTCATTGTGCCTGAAGACTTTCCCACCATGTATTATCTTGGATTTCCAAGATCTATAACTATATCAAATATAAATAATGACTTTTGAAGTCTTCTACAAATTTTTTCTTGTCTAATTGCATTTGCTACTACAATACTTTTAAAATAATGGTAAATAATAAGAATGATTATTGGCAATTTTTCTTGTTCCTGACTTTAATAAAAATGCTCCTAATGTTTTATTACTAAGAATGATGCTATTTGAAACTAAACTATACATTTGCATCAAAGTAAGGGAGAATCACTATTACTTGGAATCCATTTACTATATTTTATTGGGGAGAATGTTTTTAATTCACCAGTCAATTTTATGGAATTTTTCCTTTTTTGTGCCTTTTTTGGCAAATCTTAGGATCAACATATTACTAACAATGATGCTATTTTAAACTAAAACATACATTTGTATCAAATTAAGGGAAACAGCATTATGCTAGCAGGCCTTTTCTGAAAACTAGCAGAAAGGATAGTTCCCATTTTAAGAATTAATCTTCGACCAGCACAGGATTCTCTGGAGGCCACATGATTTCTCTGGACATGACCTCAAGTATGGATATAGCCATAGTTTAATTCTAAAGTATGTACTGAGCACTTATGTCTATGCAAAAACTATGCATAGTCTGGCTCTTAAAATTAGTATTCAAAGCTAAAAAAACTCACATGCTACTCTAACAAAATTTTGAAAGGGATTTTCCTACTGTCTTGAAATTTAAACTGAAGGCCAAAGCAGAACATAACAAATATGCATCCAGCTGATATAAAAACATTTGAAGAATATACATTCTTCAAATACTTACAAGATTAAAAAAAATAAACAATTAAGAAAATAAAAACCCTAGTTCTGTAACCCAAATCCAGGCTTACAAGAGAACTCAAGACATTCAAAATGAAGATTGAGCCAATGAAGTAAAAAGCTGTCAACTCTCCTAAGCCAAGTGAGAAAGGAGCTTCAGGAAAATCTCTCATAGAGAATGAGTGTTGTTTTCCAGAGAAGACACTGACACATTAATCTCAAACAGAGATGCTGAGCTGCAGGGACTCTCCAGCGTCCCTGGATCAGAGCTGAGCCTGGGGCTATTCCTGGGAGATGCTGACAGAGTCCCAGGCTGAAGAAAACTTGTGTAGACCACAGTGACAAGAAAATACAGCAGCATGAGTGGTTTATCCTTCCAGAATTAGGTGGAGCAAGATATTGAGCTTTCCTTTGAACTAAGGGGTCATCTCATTAGCTACCATCTTGAAAGGTTTCTGTACCAAAGGAGGTTACCTGCCAGAGTAGAACACTACCAGCAGAATGAGGCTGGCAATCTACCATCCTAAGCAGGAGCAAAGACTTGTAAGAGCTGTGCTAGAAAATGGATTTTCAACAGCGAGTGTCAGGGAAGTGCCACAGATGCCCACAGGCACCTCCAAAGTACCCACAGAAACTTCCCAGAATAAGAACGCCAACTTTCAGCTATCTGTCACATGGAAGGCACCAGAGCCAGATTTCATCCATACCCATCAAGTACAGCAGTGCCCTTTCAACTCATCTCATTCTTGCCCTAGCACAGGAGGAACTAGGAACATCAAGAATAGATGAGCAAGGCAGAGTAACAGTGAAAGAACAAAATACCGCACATCTTCTCCACCGGTCTATGGATTTTTTAGTGAGGCTAAGGCTTGATGGGGAGTCGAGGAAGGGAAAAGTTTGGAACTGGAGAAAAGAAGGAAAGAATGAAGCTGTGGTTTGAACTAGACTGGCCATTTTAATGCCTTCACAGGAGACAACTCTAAAGCCAAAGGTGAGCTCTAGAAGCTGGAAAAACTATGTGATATGCCCAAAATATTGCCAGGTTGTGGAGACCCAACCGTTCATATCTGAAGGCAAAGGTGAGGTACATGACATAGTCAAAATTACCCTTGAACATGTCTCAGGGGAGTTTACATCAGCGACTGACACCCTCATCTTTCATTAATTCCAACAGAGTATTTCTTCCAGCACTGGAACTGATTGCAGCTATTTCCCCGAGCACAGATGAAGTAGTCGGCTGAGGTTAGCAGCCATGTTGTTGGAAAAATATGTATTTTTAAACACAGGAATCATACCCGGCACAGCAATACATTCACACTCCAAGAGGCACACAGACATTGGGTCTGTGTGAGAGAATGAAAGATAAAAGGTGATGGCCTCCCAAATACTGTGTATTCAGGACCACAGACTAATTAAAAGCAATGGTGAGTGGCATCCCTTACTTGCCCTACTTCAATCGATCAACCAATCTCTCACCCCCACCCCAACCCCCACAACTATGTATAGTTAGATACATCTGGATAGGTAAGACTCACATACCATACAATTCCACTTATCTCACTCTGAAAAGACCGAAAGGTTAGTAGCACACCCTTCTCAATGAGTTCCCAGATAATGAGAGAGAAAACTATGTAAACAAATGTGTAACAGGTCCTCTAGCAAAAGTAAGCTTAGGATCCAGCAGAGATACAAAGGATACATTCTCGTCTTCACCTTGAGGAAGAGGAACTTCCCAAGGGAAGTAAAGTAGTCTAGCTCAGCCGCACCATCCTTAACAGGCAGTGCCAACTGCCCAGAGCAACAGTCTCTTCCTTCTCAGTTTCAGTTGGGAAACTACCACTTAAAATTGATAGTAAAAATAATACCTTTTATTACAAAAATGTCTATAGCCCTTTCAATGGATTGGATGAGAAAATTCCCAAAGAGGTTGAGTCTTGCACAAAGGTATTAAAGTTGGCAGGTTTAGGAACCCAGCCTAGATCCAGTGTGCTGTCTCTTAATTCCATGCTCCATACCTCACTGCCACTGAAGACGAGAGTCATTCGTAAGATTTTTAAAACTTATTTCTCCTGGAATGACATTGCATTGATAGTATTGACAGTAACTCTAATCAGGTACTGATGTAACTATAAACAGGTTTTTTAAAGGGATTTGCAAACATTCATGGGTTGGAAGCACATAAATGATACCAATATAAAAACATAAGCCTGATGTCAAGGACAACTGTGTCTTTGGAAATTTCAGGTCTTTTTCTTCCCCCAGCTTTATTGGGGTATAATTGACAAATTATAAGTTACTTAAGATAATATCTGTAAGATATTTACAGCATACATGTGCATTGTGAAAGGTTTCCTCTCATGTAGTTAACACTTTTGTTACCTCACATATTTATCTTTGTGCGTCTGTGAGAACATTTAAGCTCTACCCTCCTAGCAAATTTCAATTACATAATACAGTGTTATCAACTATAGCTACCATCTTATACATTAGATCCTCAGACCATATTCATCTTATGACTGAAAATTTGTACCCTTTTACCAACCTCTCCCTATTTCCCCCTACCCCACAGCCTTTGATGACCATTTCAGGTCTTTGTGTATAACTTGATTCTCAGCGCCAGAAACCAAGGTCAGACACACTATGGCAATCTCTTTGCTCTCCTGGAGTTGTTCCGCCCACCACCCCAGATACCACTTCTGCCCTCTGACTCCATGTATGCTTTATGGTACACTTGAATAACATGATCCTGGGCTAGCATTCTCTGGTTAGTACAGAAGTAGTGGAGTGTGACAGGGCTCTTGCTTGGAAGCCATGAAACTTCGATTCTAGTACAGGCTCAGCCTTACGTAAGTGATTCATGCAAATTCCTGGGGATTTGGTTTCACCGTCTTTAGAACTGAACTAGTAAGTCCCAACTAAGCTTTATCATGAGGGTCTCCAAAATCCAGCTGCTGCCTTGTCCCACTGTTATCTTCAAGGTCTTTACCTGCCGTCTTCAGGGACACAATCAGGAATCTGACCAGGGCTATGTCAGCCTGAGATCATCATTTCAATACAGGCCCAGTCAACAGCGCCATGGAGACAGACACTCTTTTCCTCCTCTGCTGGTAATTGGAAGAAAGCACACTAGAAACCCGATTTTCTGACTCTACTTCAATTCCTCTGCCCACCCTTCTCCAAAACCCTTGGCATGGCATGTAAGGGTCCCCACTGATTGACCTCAATTTTCATGTCTTGCTCCCATTCTGCAGAATTTTAAGTTACACTTCTCATCTCAGCCTCCATACCTTGTCTCATTCTCTTCTTACCATTCATGTGCCTTTTGTACCTCATTGCTTCAGATTGCCCAATGAAACCCTCATTGTTCTCTATAGCTCAACTCCAATGACGGCTCTTTAATAAAACCTTTCCTGATGACAGTCTCGAGGATGGGCTCTCGCTGTTCGTCTTTTACTTCTCTCAAAGCAATTTCCACACCTTGGCTTTTTACTTGACTCTTTCCCACTAAACCAAGGATTGGCAAACTACAGACCAAGAATAAATCCAGGTTGCCACTGTTTGTTTGTTTTTTTAAATAAAGTTCTGTTGGAATACCATGATGCCCAATCATCTATATATTGGCCGTGGCTGCTTTTACTCTACAGCAGAGGCATTGTAACAGAGACCATCAAGCCCCAAAACCTAAGATATTTACTATATGGCCCTTTAGGAAGAAAAATATCAGTCGACCCCTGCACTGGACCATAAGCCCCTTAAGAACAAGGTTATAGTCCCAGCACCTAACAGAATAATTGGCTTATACTAGGCATCTGATAAATGTTGTTTAAATAAATGAGTAGGCTCATGAGTGTTTATGGAGTTAAAATCAGTAACAAAAGACAAAGAAACAGGGAACAGAGAGCATCATAACTTTAAATTTTGGCAAAATAAGCTCTCCAGATTCTCTGTTCTAGTTTCACATCCTATCACTTTTTTGGACAATGAGTAAACACTGGGAATCAACATTAATCTTCTAAGTGTCAAAGCAACTAGAATTTGCTACAGCCTAGTTAGAACAAATTAAGCAACTGTGACACTTACAAAATGCTTTAAAATTACAAAATTACTAAATCCACATCCATTTGCTCTGTAGAATATTTCATTCTCTTTGATTAACAAATCTGACTTAAATGAGGTGCAGACCTTTTCACACAGTATTGTAGAGCCTTCAAAAGTACCACAACTGGTATGAATTGCCTCCAAGCTGAGTATCCATGAGATAATGTAAGTACACTGGTTCAGAGCTTCCAGAAGTAAACACACAGTATCTGGGCCATGGTGATTTTACAGCATATGAAAAAAAAAAAAAAAATCTTAAAATGCAAGCAAATCTGGAAAGTACAGCATCCCAGCTTGTTTATAACAGCAATTTCAGCTAGTACAGATCCACAATTTATTTGCAAACAGATTAATTAATGTTTCAGCAGCTGTTTGCAGCCAGTCTGTGATCTCGCTGAGCACAGATGACACTTTTTTCCTCTTCTATTCCATAGGGGCGATTTTAGCAATGCTTAGATTAGATTTTTACTGTATCAGCCTACATGATAAAATAAGTTGAGTCCTGAAGCAGCCAAGATGGCTTTACAAGATCCCCAGGCCGCCGAGTCTCTGGTGGGTCCCCCATGCCACCTTCCCTGGGCTTCCTTTTAATTACGGCCCCAAAATGCCAGTTTGCAAACAGATCTGCAAGATCAAAACCTGCCATTTTTTAAAATTGTTTTTTTCCTTCTCCTATTAGGTCCCTCAGGGTTGGTATTCAGCAATGTGTACCACTGGGTGTAATAAAAGCAAATGCTTGAATATTTTTCAGTAACCTGACAGAGAATAAACAAATGGAAGAACAAATGTTGAAGAGCCTACAAGTTAACGCACTGCATAAGCTAGGTGGATCGCTTCTGACAGAGCAAGGCGGCTCTTCTGATTCTATTTCTCTTCTTGAAGAAAAAGAAACAGAGAAGACAAGACAAAATCCCCAAAGCCTCACTAGGCTAAATTTCCTTATTCTCCTTTGAACAGACTACACAGATTTTGTTGACTAATTGAGATCAATCCCAGTTGTAAATCGCCTAGCTATCCTACAGCTTTAATTAAGCTACCAGAGGGAGCTGTTTATCAATTAACACTTGTTACAAATTATTAGTAATTATATGGACTTTGTGTATATACCATAGCCTGCAAGACCAAAATTGCTTCCCAGTTGTTAGGGGAGCAAATTGAATAGCTAATGGGCTATTTGGGTGAAGGCGCCGGGCACCGCCATAATTACAGACCTCCTTTCTTGGCACAAAGATTTAAGGTAAGTTCCAGCACCATCAGCGGTATTTGAATACACACCATTGTAAAGGTTTCTCTCACCAGGACTTTGCCAAATCCTGTTAACTAGTGGACTTTATGATACAGACGTCGGATCTGTATTTACTTTTTGAGTAACAAACATAATGAAGATAGGAGCATTAGGTAAAAGTTGATAATGTATTCAAGCATTAAAGCTACCTATTGCAGTATGCACTGCATTCTGTGATAATTTTAATTGGCTTAATTGAGATGCGCAAGCCTGATTAATGTTTAATTCCTTTATATTAAAAAAAAAGAGTCAAGTAGTTCGACATTTCTTCAATTATGTTAGATCTTTCCAGACTTCAAAGGAATGTTACATTAGACAGCTAGATACGGGACGAGCTGATTAAAGAATAAAGACTGCTCATTATAATCTAAGAGTACAAAATTGGTTTGTGTAGCCTTTGAAAGTCAAAATTATGAGCTAAAACTTGAGCTACAGTAATTAACCCAATTTATAGTCATTCTTGCTTATCTATTTGCTTATGATTAGTAATTTAAAATGATCCATGGGATTGATTTACAGATCTGAAAGCCATTCAGGGACCCAAAACGTGTTGTTCACGATTCTTAAAAATGTTGGAGAAATATACTTAGTAGCATTAGTAAACATCTATCAGTCAGTGAAAAACACCAGTATGAAAAGACTTGATGGTCAGCTTCACTATCCTAGACGCAAAACATACTAAAATATTTGTATAATGTAATCTACTTGCAAAAAAATTTAGCTTAACTTGAACTTTTCTGTGGCTCTCTGGAAAAACGAAGACAATGTAAAAATTGTGGATTTCTTAAGATCAACTCATAATTTCTCTAATAAATGCTGTTTTTTAAAGGTATATAGATGATACTCTAACATGCAGTGGCATTTACTTTAACGATGTGTAGCAGGAATACTTGTATGGGAGTCATATTTCTCTCTCCCCCTCTCTCTCATATGCATTTTCCAAAATGTTCTAATTTCATATCTGGAGGTGGGATCACAACAAGCTTTGGGAGAAGTTGGGACAGGCACCCTTAGGGAATTAGGAGATAATAGATATGTACATCTACCAGAAATAAACATTCAGGGGTGCCTGGGTGGCTCAGTCAGTTAAGCTCCTGACTTTGGCTCAGGTCACGATCTCGCAGGTTGTGAGTTTGAGCCCATGTCAGGCTCTGTGCTGACAGCTCAGAGCCTAGAGCCTGCTTCAGATTCTGTGTCTCCCTCTCTCTCTGCCCCTCCCCTGTTCACCCTCTGTCTCTCTCTCTCTCAAAAATAAAACATTAAAAAATTTTTTTGAGAAATAAACATTCAGAGTCATTATCACGTTTGCTAAATTTTAACCATCTCTACCACCTTACTGATATAGGGACATGAAAACACAGAACCTTCTATTTGATCAAGGACACACAGAAATTTGAGGCAGAGAAGAAATGGAACTCACAAACTGTTTTTTGGTTTTTTGTTTTGGGTTTGTTTGTTTTGGCTTCTTTTAGCTACAGAAAATACAAACCATTTCATCAGAACTGAGTCCAGGGATTCAGGACAAATCACACTTTCAGTCGGTCATAATATTATGACTCCATGTATGAGTCAATGAGTGTATAACAGCATTTCCCAACATGGATTTCATGGGACACAAATTTACCTAAATGTTACATGAAAAGGAGATTCTGCACATTAGTATGGGAAACCTTGCACTATATCCTTCTCTTGAAATTGCGATGCCTGTTAGCATATCAAATGCTCTATATATTTCACCAAAGAACATTTTTAATTGAATATCAATATTAGCCAACATTATTGAATCACAGTGGTATAATAATATGTATCTAAATACAATACTGGTACTTGTTCTTCCCAGAGCAGCATTGACCACATATGTCCAAATAAATAAACTTTTCCCATCCCACCAGCCTCGCTGAGGGAACGATCACATACCACATTAGAAAGCAGTAAGGTTTTATTCTCCTATTGTTTCTGGCCACTTGTATTAATCTATATTTGGTATTCTATGTATCACATGTGCTAGAGTTCACAAATTTAAAATAAATGTGTGAAATGTGTCCAAGAATTGGGGAGGAAAAGGTTAGTCATTTTTTCACTTGGTGAAAATATGAGTCCTAGACATTTTTTTAAGTGCTAACCACATATAAAATAGCAATTCCTTTCCCTTTGTCCTGTAAACTAAAGAAGCAAAAGCTAACCCCTATGGATCGAAATAGAAAGTATATAGGGGTGTGTATATGTGTGTGTGGATGTGCGTGTACCCTAGTGATATCTGGTGACAGCAACTAGAAGAAAAGATATCTCAGTGTTGATGAACATCCCTAGCACCCAGATCTTGGTTTCTAAGTGCCATTCCTCACCAAGGGGAATTAGGGCCTAATGAAGAAACAATTTGTTCCAGGGCTGGGATAGGATATGCACAAGGTGAGCCTAGAACATGCTGCTATACCAGAGATTAAAGTACTCAAAGACTAGTGAGGCCATGTCAAAAGGACCCAGAAGCCAGCTTCAAATGGCTCCCTGCTAGCTAAATCTGGGTCATTTTGAACATCAAATAATTACAGTAAGATATTAAAACCCATAGAACATAAGAGTATGTGAGACTATACAAGTATCAGTCCATCAGAAGGGAAAGCTTTTCTTTAAAGTAAAATGCCAACTAATAAACACAAAAGGCATAATGAAATTCCGAGTCACCATTTGACAACTACCGTGGTAATAATTATTTCAGGAAACAATCATTAATGAATGCTAAAACTAGTGGGTTCTAACTCAATGAGAAATTAAAATATTTGCATAGTCTCAAAGTATTTCCCCACAAGATACTTATTAACAAAGGAGAAATATTAACTTTAAGTATGATGGACAAATCTGACCAAGTGATCAAAACCTACATTACCATTAATGAGACATTACCATTAATGTATCTGACATCAAGTGCCTCCCAATAAAATGCACTCAGAGGGACACAACATTACTTCATTTTCCTACCCAAAATGTATAATCAGAATCTAATCATGAGACAACGCCAAGCAAACTCAAACTGAGGCTCTTAAAAAATGACTAGCTTGTACTCTTCAAAAATATCAAAGTCATGACAAAGAAAAAAATCTATTCCACATTAAAGAAAACTAAAAAGACATGACAACTAAATTCAAGTACTAATCTTGAACTGGATTTTGAACCAGATTTTTTTTTCTTTTCAACATAAAGGACATTAATAGGATAACTGACAAATTCTGAATAGGGTTTGTTGATTAAATAATACTGTCTCCATGTTAATTTCCTAATTTTGAATTATACAGTAGTTAAGATGGTTGGGGCGCCTGGGTGGCGCAGTCGGTTAAGCGTCCGACTTCAGCCAGGTCACGATCTCGCGGTCAGTGAGTTCGAGCCCCGCGTTGGGCTCTGGGCTGATGGCTCGGAGCCTGGAGCCTGTTTCTGATTCTGTGTCTCCCTCTCTCTCTGCCCCTCCCCCGTTCATGCTCTGTCTCTCTCTGTCCCAAAAATAAAATTAAAAACGTTGAAAAAAAAAAAAAAAGATGGTGTCATTGTTTTTAGGAAATACACACTGAAATACACAGGAGTAAAGTTTCATGTCTGTGACTTACTCTCACAATTCAGAAAAGTGTGTGTGCACGTGCACATATGCACACACACACACACACACACATACACACACACACACACACACACCTGGAAAGAGAATGAAAAAAAAATACGGTAAAAATGTTAACATTTGAAAAATCTGGATGAAGGATATGTAAGGATGTATGGTTTTTGTAATTTTTCTATAAATCTGAGCTTATTTCAAAATTAAAAATTAAAGAAAAAAGAAACAAAAGTTATGGCCCTGAGAAGGGAGTGCTGGGAAAGAAGTGCTGAGACCCGAGTGCTTAGCCAGCTACATGCGAGGCTGTCCCGTTGGATTCTCCAGGAATGTGTCACCTGCTACTTGAAGGCTGTCCTATCTGCTGGCCTCTAAAGTCACCTTCCCCTCGGCCCTCCCACCCTCGACCCTGCCAAGCTCAGGTCCAAGTGACTGTTACAGGGCCTCAACCCTAAAAATAACTCTGCATTTTCTTCAAAAAATATTTTTAGGTATGTGCGCCCAGAGCCACATTGCAGCCCCAAGTGCTATTTCTGGGACAAGGAAAATGGAGTCAGTATAAAACTGCAGGTAAACACACAGCAAAGGTTTTAGAGGAATAGCTACAAGGAAGAAAAAGTCTTTGAGACTACCCCCCAAAAAAAAATTACTTTCCCCCTTTCAAAATGCCACTATATTCTATAACATGCCCTAACACAGCAACAGCAGGCTGAGAAAACAAACAAGAAAAGGAACTGCATGAAGGAAACAAGATGGTAGGTGCATGGAGTAGCGAAAATGGGCACCAAAAAAAGTTGGAAAAGTTTTGCCACTGGGATCATTGAGTGTTGAGAGAAACAAGCTAACAATATCAGTCAATAAATTTAAATTAATTTTAATTTTAGTAAAATTATCGCAATAGCACAGGCTTCTGGGATTGAACAATCTTCAGCTCCCTCCCCTTCCCGCTAGTGTCTTCATAGAATGAGTTAATTTAAACACACACACACACACACACACACACACACACACACCACTTATTGAAAATACAGATTTTGAGGTATTAAGCCTTTTTAAGTACTCGGCAGATTTAAGGTTTATTATATATGTTCCTGTCAGTGAAATCTAAGAATGGTTATTGGGTAAGGTCAGAATGTTGCTTATTAAGCAGATATCCCCAGAATTACAAGGTATGATCCCTAAGACTTGTGCCAAGACCTCAAGGAAAAGTGCAGCAGGAATTAGAGTAACATTGCTATGTTAAGAAATGCGTATGAATCAGAATCAAACTGGACTTAATTAGGGGAGGTATGGGGTTATAGAGCAGCCAGAAGAAAATAGTTCCTTAAAAATGGTTTCTCATTCTGGTTTTCCTACTAAACCTTTGTAAGGCCTTGAACAGGTCATTCAAACATTCTACCTTCAACTCCTCTGGCCACTGAATGGAGAACTGTATATAGAAGGACAAGAGAGGGGGAGGCCAGTTAGGAGTCTGCTGCTCTCATCCACGTGAGGACTAACAGCACCTTGGGGCAGAGTGGTGACGGCACAAGTGACAAGGGAGGGAGCCCAGCCAGAGTCCGCTCCCTCCGAGAGCCTATGCATGTATCTGCAGATCTGCTTCAACTAAATCCAAGAGGAAAATCAAATCTATTCCTTAGGTTCCCTAAGCTGTTAATATCTTCTGAGTCATTCACTCAGCATCGGCAATAGCATTTATTGTACTAGGGGCCAAGACCTGTGGTAGCTGATAGAACCTGTACAGGGGTGAATGAGAGAGACATCATCTCTGCACCCAAGGAGCTCACAGCCTAGCTGTGCACAGAGACAAGCAAACCAGCAATTACAGCGAGGTGGAATCAAGCTTTGCTGGAGGAGTTCAGGACTTAGGCTCACAAATGAAGCCCAAGCGACTTTACCTTGGGAGAATCAGAGAACACAGTGCTGGAAGAGGTGACAGGTAGGCTGAGATCAAAGAATGTAAATTAATTACTCCTTTAAGATACGTGGACAGGGACGGGAAGGTATGTGGGCGGACAGAACAGAGAAGAGACAGAAAGGGATGGCAAAGTGCAGGAGCTGAAGGGAGTTTGGAGCAGAGAGGAGTGTGTGAAGGAGGGGGAGTAGGCAGGGGTCTTATAACCCAAGTTAAGAAGTTTGGTCTGTATCCTGAAGGCAAGAAGGACAGCTGAAAAGTTATAGCAGGGGAGGAACAGTTATTTGGTCATTTAACAAATAATGGCTGGGCATCTACCATGTCCCAGAGTGTTCTAAACGCTGGGGAATTAGCAGCTAAACATGATCGGATTTATGTACAGAACAATCACCTTGGCTACCAAATGGAGCACTGTGTATAGAAGAGCGAGAAGGGAGAAAGGGGGACCAGTTAAGAGCTTATTTCGGTTTATTATATGAGGACCAACACAAGCATACCTTGCTTTATTGTGCTTCACAGATACCTTTTTTTTTAAACAAATTGAAGGTCTGTGGCAACTCTGTACCAAGCGAGTCTATCAGCATCATTTTTCCAATAGCATTTGCTCACTTCATCTCTCTGCGTCACATTTTACTAATTCTTGCAGTATTTCAAAGTTTTCACTATTATTTTATTAGTTATGGTGATCTGTGATCAGTGATCATAACTTTCCAGAAGCTCAGATGATGGTTAGCATTTTCTAACAGTAGAGTATGTTTTAACTAAGGCATGTACTTCTTTTTAGACATAATACTATTTCACACTCTACATTCTTACATGCTGTGTAGGGTCTACACAGACTCTAGTATAGTGTAAACATAACTTAAATGCACTTGGAAGCAAAACACCCATTTGACTCGCTTTACTGTAATATTGGCTTTATTGCAATAGTGGCTTTCTTGCAGTGGTCTGGGACTGAACCTGCAATATATCCAAGGTATGCCTGTAGTAGCTGGGGCCAGGGTGGAGACAGTGCAGGTGACAATGAGGAAAACTTGGACTTCAAGAGGCACAGGCTTCCCCAGCTAAGAGAGTTTACTGCTGTGCCTCAAAATAGGGTAAGAAAGTTTGGTGATAAATAGCATTTAGCACACTACACCCTTCATCTTTGAGGAGAGCAGACGCTTCAACCCTGCTAGGGAAGCATTAAATTATTGTTTTGACATCGAGCACTTCATCAAGTACATTACTAGGTTTGTCCATCCTTACCCAAACCATTATTAAAAGTACATGAAATCAGAAAGAAAATCAGTCTGCCAGCATAACCAGCCTCCCTCCATGTACAAAAGTAAATAAAACTCAGAAAAAGTCTGCTAAACGTAACCTTTTTCTAAGTCACCAGAAATATTGTTGGCAGCTGCTGGTGACAACTTATTTCATTACATTCTAATGATGTAAACTGCTCCCTCAGGATGATTTAGCTTGCTGCAGACAAAATGCTTATTGCTTCTTTACTCGTGTAGAACACAAATGATTGCTGAGAAACTCAAGCCCGATATTCAGGATTTCAAGCTAACCTAATGGACCAGCAGCACTCTATGGAGAATAGAGGCGGTTCAACAGGAATGCCTTTCACAACCCAAATTACTGCCACGTTGCATTCTACGCATGCAGGCTATTAATGCGGGTTTCATTCTGCAGCCTGGGACTTAGGAAGCCAAGGGAATTTCCTGGCATGGTTCCAACACTTCCCCAGCCAGAACTAGGTAATCAATAAATTCATTAGTGAGGACTGCTGTGGGTAACTTAGGGGAGTAAATGCCTGCATAAAGCCCACACACTGCCTCCAGCTGGTGGGTAGCTTCAAGGTAGTGATTTCTCAAGACCTGCCAGGGAACCAGGTGCTTCAGAATTTTCTGAGGTTATTGTTTAAAACATGGATTTGTTGGACCTCCCTGAGACCAGTTGGAGTCAGAACCTCCGGGAGTAGGACCTGGGTACCAGTACATTTAACAAGATCCCAGAGAAATGAGATGCGCAACCAGTTTTGTCGACTCCTTTAAGGGACCGCCTGCATGAGGCCAGGTACGGAAAGCCAGTTTGTGTAAGCCGCAGAAACAAAAGCATCCTGCTCAGGGGTGTTCTCCGGACACCATGTTCAAGCATCTCTTACTGCTCTGGTTCCAACCTGGGCCCCACTCCCCAGATGTGCTCTCCTGTCGGTTCCATCTGGGAGACCCTGACCAACTTACTTAACTTTCTCAGCTACAAAATAGGGATAATATCACAACCAATTGTATTACTACAGGAATTGAGTAAGCTAATACACCTAAGTACTTGACACATACCAAGCAATCCATATCTATTACTATTTTTAATTTTTTCTGGCTTTATTTCTGTCTCACCTCTCATTTCTTACTGGACAAACCTTTGTTTGGTTTCTCCTCTAAGCCCAATACATCTTCCTCCACGCTTCCCCCAAATTTGTAAGTCAAAATCTGAACAGGAGCTTGCCCACAGGCTCCAATCCTACCCCATCTGGCCTCCTTGGAACCACCAACTACCATCTGATGCCTGTGAAGCAAAATTCTTCCCCTGAGTGTCATCCTGCACAAGGGAGCCTCAATGGTCCTGAACTCAAGACAATGGGAAATTCAAGGTGATAGTCCTTACCTACACTAGGAAACAGGAGCTTGTGACAAGTTTGTCCTGTTGCTTGTACACCAGTGAACTGACTGATAATACAAGGGTGACGACCATGGTATTAGTAAGTAACACTAATTAATAACCAAATCTTGGCCAGGCACTATATTAAAGGTTTCAAACAAAAGCACCTAAAAGATATAAATTGGAAAGAACAGTACCTGTTTGAAAAAAAACAGAGTCTTGGAGAGTTTATGAAACTTGCCTGAGTTTACACAGGTAGCAGCCAGGATCCTAACATACGTAGCCTGATTGCAGCATTCTTTTTTTTTTTTTTTTTTTAACCATTCCACTAGCAATCTCCCAGAGATCTTGGAATATATATACATATATATTCCAGCCACAGAGTTTTTTGTTTAAAAAAACAATATATATTGTTTGCTTTTTATCAGAAAGTATCTGGCATTCCACATGGAAACCTTGCTGTCTCAGACTGGTATCAGCCCAAGTCACATCTCCTTGCCTATGGTAGACAATATGCTGTGAGATAAATACCAAGAAAGTGAGATATAGGCGGAGGATTTGGGGCAAAGACACAAACTCTCTGAACTCCATGTTTCTTCATCAATGAAACAGGGAAAGTAATACCTACCTCACAAGGTTATATATGGAGATTAAATTGGATACTAAATATAGAAATGCCTCAACATGGTATATTGCAACTATTACCAGTTACAATTATTTATTCATTCCAGTATTTATTTATGCAATGCTATGTTCTAAGCGTTGAAGTTGTGACCATGAAGTAAATGCAGTCATGCCTATCAATGTAGAGTTTAGAGTCTAGCAAAAAGACCATTAGAAATTCAAGTAGTAAGTGCTGAAACACAGGATGTACATGATACAATGAGGACATGTAGGAAGAATGCCTGCTCCTGACTTGCGGGAGCTAGGAGGGCTTTTTGGAAAAGGGGAAAGCTCCATAAGGATCTGGAATGTACTAGGGAAACAAAGTGGGAAGAGATAATGGGAAGGTAAAGGAGAATCAAAGATGTCTACTAGCATTTTGGTTGGCTATTGGTGCCTTTTCATGCTGTAAGAGACCTTCAAAGAAATCCTATTTGGAAGAAATGGTAAGTTGTTTTAGATACGATGAGTCCAAGGTGCCTGCGGCTGGAGAGCGGTGTCTGCTAGGCAGCTGGATAAAAGGATCTGGAGCTCAAGAGACTGATTTTGCACGAAGCTATAGGCTTGGAGGCCATTAGAATGAAGGTAATACTTGAAAGCATCAAAGAGTTATTTAGAGTAAGAAGAAATAAGATACTCTAGTCCAAGTAGAGGTTACAGAAGAAGCTAAAAAGGCTTTGGATTCTACTCCTTCCTGCTTCCACATGGACCTACTCTATCAAGTGTCCTATCCTGTTTTGTTTCTTTAGTCTCTCCCTTTATATCTATTCTTCCAATGGGCATTTAAATATACTAAGTCTCAATGATCAAGAAGACAAATAGCTTTTATCTACCCCATAACTCTCTCCAGTCATTTACCCCCTCCCTCTCCTTCATAGCTGAACTTCTTTACAGGGAAGTCTAGAATGGGAATCTCTAGTTCCTCAGTTGCCATTCACTTCTCAACCCACTCCAGCCTGGCTGCTGCTCCTGTGTCTCCAATGAAGCACTCTTACCAAGGTCCCTAAGAGCCTATTTGTTGCCAAAGCTGAAAGATACGTCTTCATTTTTACCTTGACTTCTCCATGGTTTTAAAGATTGGAAATATTCTTTCTTCCTTTTGTTTAGAAAGCACTCATCTCTTGTCCCCCTTAACATGACACTTCCTTGCTTGTCCTCTCCCCTCTCTGTCCCTGCGGCATCCTCTTCCATCTCTCTCAGATAATGCTATTCTTCAGGGTGCTTTCCTAGATCTTTTTCTTATTGCACATTTCCCTCTTTCCCCCAACCTGGTATTTAATCCATACCCAAGTTATTAGCTAAGATAGACAGAATCCCAATTCCTTCTTTTTAATGGACAAGGAGAAAAGGATGATGGAATCCATGAGTAATTTTTTACATTTGACTGCAAGAAGTTAAACCTATATAATGGCTTATATGTTCTCTGAAAAGTAACAGGCACAGGCATCTGCTGAACATGTGGTAGAAGGTGGTAAGATTCAAGAGTATTAAAAAAAAAGTCTTGAAATAGTCATGGAGGATTGGGAAGAAGGTTAAGTGGGGAGACATAAGCGGATAACTGAGAAATGTTGAGGTTTTAATTAAAGCTAGAGAGGATGGTTTTTAAATGTCTCTAATATACCCATGATTTCTGCTAGCAATCTAAATATAAGCTTGGAGATGGCCACAAGTGGTTTGATCCAATGTGGAATTTTCCAGATGGGCTCCATAGAACCCACAAACGGACAATAAAGGAGTAAAGGATTTAAAGATAACAGCAAGGACTACCTGAGGAAGATGGCGGCGTAGGAGGACGCTGGGCTCACCGCGCGTCCTGCTGATCACTTAGATTCCACCTATACCTGCCTAAATAACCCAGAAAACCACCAGAGGATTAGCAGAACGGAGTCGCCGGAGCCAAGCGCAGACGAGAGGCCCACGGAAGAGGGTAGGAAGGGCGGCGAGGCGGTGCGCGCTCCACGGACTGGCGGGAGGGAGCCGGGGCGGAGGGGCGGCTCGCTGGCCAAGCAGAGCCCCCGAGTCTGGCTTGCAAAAAGCGGAGGGGCCTGACGGACTGTGTTCCGACAGCAAGCGCGACTTAGCGTCTGGGAGGTCATAAGTTAACAGCTCTGCTCAGAAAGCGGGAAGGCTGGAGGACAAAGGGAAGGAGAGCTGCTGAGCCCCCGGACGACAGAGCTCAGTTTGGTGGGGAACAAAGGCGCTCGCCAGCGCCATCTCCCCCGCCCATCCCCCAGCCAAAATCCCAAAGAGAACCAGTTCCTGCCAGGGAACTTGCTCGCTCCGCGCGCAAACACCCAACTCTGCGCTTCTGCGGAGCCAAACCTCCGGCAGCGGATCTGACTCCCTCCTGCTGCCACAGGGCCCCTCCTGAAGAGGATCACCTAAGGAGAAGCAAGCTAAGCCTGCCCCTCCTGCCCCTGTGCACCTTGCCTACCCACCCCAGCTAAGACGCCAGATCCCCAGCATCACAAGCCTGGCAGTGTGCAAGTAGCCCAGACAGGCCACCCCACCCCACAGTGAATCCCGCCCATAGGAGAGGGGAAGAGAAGGCACGCACCAGTCTGACTGTGGCCCCAGCGGTGGGCTGGGAGCAGACATCAGGTCTGACTGCGGCTCCGCCCACCAACTCCAGTTATACACCACAGCACAGGGGAAGTGCCCTGCAGGTCCTCACCACGCCAGGGACTATCCAAAATGACCAAGCGGAAGAATTCCCCTCAGAAGAATCTCCAGGAAATAACAACAGCTAATGAGCTGATCAAAAAGGATTTAAATAATATAACAGAAAGTGAATTTAGAATAATAGTCATAAAATTAATCGCTGGGCTTGAAAACAGTATAGCGGACAGCAGAGAATCTCTTGCTACAGAGATCAAGGGACTAAGGAACAGTCACGAGGAGCTGAAAAACGCTTTAAACGAAATGCATAACAAAATGGAAACCACCACGGCTCGGATTGAAGAGGCAGAGGAGAGAATAGGTGAACTAGAAGATAAAGTTATGGAAAAAGAGGAAGCTGAGAAAAAGAGGGATAAAAAAATCCAGGAATATGAGGGGAAAATTAGAGAACTAAGTGATACACTAAAAAGAAATAATATACGCATCATTGGTATCCCAGAGGAGGAAGAGAGAGGGAAAGGTGCTGAAGGGGTACTTGAAGAAATAATAGCTGAGAACTTCCCTGAACTGGGGAAGGAAAAAGTAATTGAAATCCAAGAGGCACAGAGAACTCCCTTCAGACGTAACTTGAATCGATCTTCTGCACGACATATCATAGTGAAACTGGCAAAATACAAGGATAAAGAGAAAATTCTGAAAGCAGCAAGGGGTAAACGTGCCCTCACATATAAAGGGAGACCTATAAGACTCGTGACTGATCTCTCTTTTGAAACTTGGCAGGCCAGAAAGAATTGGCACGAGATTTTCAGTGTGCTAGACAGAAAAAATATGCAGCCGAGAATCCTTTATCCAGCAAGTCTGTCATTTAGAATAGAAGGAGAGATAAAGGTCTTCCCAAACAAACAAAAACTGAAGGAATTTGTCACCACTAAACCAGCCCTACAAGAGATCCTAAGGGGGACCCTGTGAGACAAAGTACCAGAGACATCACTACAAGCATAAAACATACAGACATCACAATGACTCTAAACCCATACCTTTCTATAATAACACTGAATGTAAATGGATTAAATGCGCCAACCAAAAGACATAGGGTATCAGAATGGATAAAAAAACAAGACCCATCTATTTGCTGTCTACAAGAGACTCATTTTAGACCTGAGGACACCTTTAGATTGAGAGTGAGGGGATGGAGATCTATTTATCATGCGACTGGAAGCCAAAAGAAAGCTGGAGTAGCCATCCTTATATCAGACAAACTAGACTTTAAATTAAAGGCTGTAACAAGAGATGAAGAAGGACATTATATAATAGTGACAGGGTCTATCCATCAGGAAGAGCTAACAATTATAAATGTCTATGCGCCGAATACCGGAGCGCCCAAATATATAAAACAATTACTCATAAACATAAGCAACCTTATTGAGAAGAATGTGGTAATTGCAGGGGACTTTAACACCCCACTTACAGAAATGGATAGATCAATTAGACACACGGTCAATAAAGAAACAATGGCCCTGAATGAGACATTGGATCAGATGGACTTGACAGATATATTTAGAACTCTGCATCCCAAAGCAACAGAATATACTTTCTTCTCGAGTGCACATGGAACATTCTCCAAGATAGATCATACACTGGGTCACAAAACAGCCCTTCATAAGTTTACAAGAATTGAAATCATACCATGCATACTTTCAGACCACAATGCTATGAAGCTTGAAATCAACCACAGAAAAAAGTCTGGAAAACCTCCAAAAGCATGGAGGTTAAAGAACACCCTACTAACGAATGAGTGGGTCAACCAGGCAATTAGAGAAGAAATTAAAAAATATATGGAAACAAATGAAAATGAAAATACAACAATCCAAACGCTTTGGGACGCAGCGAAGGCAGTCCTGAGAGGAAAATACATTGCAATCCAGGCCTATCTCAAGAAACAAGAAAAATCCCAAATACAAAATCTAACAGCACACCTAAAGGAAATAGAAGCAGAACAGCAAAGGCAGCCTAAACCCAGCAGAAGAAGAGAAATAATAAAGATCAGAGCAGAAATAAACAATATAGAATCTAAAAAAACTGTAGAGCAGATCAACGAAACCAAGAGTTGGTTTTTTGAAAAAATAAACAAAATTGACAAACCTCTAGCCAGGCTTCTCAAAAAGAAAAGGGAGATGACCCAAATAGATAAAATCATGAATGAAAATGGAATGATTACAACCAATCCCTCAGAGATACAAACAATTATCAGGGAATACTATGAAAAATTATATGCCAACAAATTGGACAACCTGGAAGAAATGGACAAATTCCTGAACACCCACACTCTTCCAAAACTCAATCAGGAGGAAATAGAAAGCTTGAACAGACCCATCACCAGCGAAGAAATTGAATCGGTTATCAAAAATCTCCCAACAAATAAGAGTCCAGGACCAGATGGCTTCCCAGGGGAGTTCTACCAGACGTTTAAAGCAGAGATAATACCTATCCTTCTCAAGCTATTCCAAGAAATAGAAAGGGAAGGAAAACTTCCAGACTCATTCTATGAAGCCAGTATTACTTTGATTCCTAAACCAGACAGAGACCCAGTAAAAAAAGAGAACTACAGGCCAATATCCCTGATGAATATGGATGCAAAAATTCTCAATAAGATACTAGCAAATCGAATTCAACGGCATATAAAAAGAATTATTCACCATGATCAAGTGGGATTCATTCCTGGGATGCAGGGCTGGTTCAACATTCGCAAATCAATCAACGTGATACATCACATTAACAAAAAAAAAGAGAAAAACCATATGATCCTGTCAATCGATGCAGAAAAGGCCTTCGACAAAATCCAGCACCCTTTCTTAATAAAAACTCTTGAGAAAGTCGGGATAGAAGGAACATACTTAAAGATCATAAAAGCCAGTTATGAAAAGCCCACAGCTAACATCATCCTCAACGGGGAAAAACTGAGAGCTTTTTCCCTGAGATCAGGAACACGACAGGGATGCCCACTCTCACCGCTGTTGTTTAACATAGTGCTGGAAGTTCTAGCATCAGCAATCAGACAACAAAAGGAAATCAAAGGCATCAAAATTGGCAAAGATGAAGTCAAGCTTTCGCTCTTTGCAGATGACATGATATTATACATGGAAAATCCGATAGACTCCACCAAAAGTCTGCTAGAACTGATACATGAATTCAGCAAAGTTGCAGGATACAAAATCAATGTACAGAAATCAGTTGCATTCTTATACACTAACAATGAAGCAACAGAAAGACAAATAAAGAAACTGATCCCATTCACAATTGCACCAAGAAGCATAAAATACCTAGGAATAAATCTAACCAAAGATGTAAAGGATCTGTATGCTGAAAACTATAGAAAGCTTATGAAGGTAATTGAAGAAGATTTAAAGAAATGGAAAGACATTCCCTGCTCATGGATTGGAAGAATAAATATTATCAAAATGTCAATACTACCCAAAGCTATCTACACATTCAATGCAATCCCAATCAAAATTGCACCAGCATTCTTCTCGAAACTAGAACAAGCAATCCTAAAATTCATATGGAACCACAAAAGGCCCCGAATAGCCAAAGTAATTTTGAAGAAGAAGACCAAAGCAGGAGGCATCACAATCCCAGACTTTAGCCTCTACTACAAAGCTGTCATCATCAAGACAGCATGGTATTGGCAGAAAAACAGACACATAGACCAATGGAATAGAATAGAAACCCCAGAACTAGACCCACAAACGTATGGCCAACTAATCTTTGACAAAGCAGGAAAGAACATCCAATGGAAAAAAGACAGTCTCTTTAACAAATGGTGCTGGGAGAACTGGACAGCAACATGCAGAAGGTTGAAACTAGACCACTTTCTCACACCATTCACAAAAATAAACTCAAAATGGATAAAGGACCTGAATGTGAGACAGGAAACCATCAAAACCTTAGAGGAGAAAGCAGGAAAAGACCTCTCTGACCTCAGCCGTAGCAATCTCTTACTCGACACATCCCCAAAGGCAAGGGAATTAAAAGCAAAAGTGAATTACTGGGACCTTATGAAGATAAAAAGCTTCTGCACAGCAAAGGAAACAACCAACAAAACTAAAAGGCAACCAACGGAATGGGAAAAGATATTTGCAAATGACATATCGGACAAAGGGCTAGTATCCAAAATCTATAAAGAGCTCACCAAACTCCACACCCGAAAAGCAAATAACCCAGTGAAGAAATGGGCAGAAAACATGAATAGACACTTCTCTAAAGAAGACATCCGGATGGCCAACAGGCACATGAAAAGATGTTCAGCGTCGCTCCTTATCAGGGAAATACAAATCAGAACCACACTCAGGTATCACCTCACGCCAGTCAGAGTGGCCAAAATGAACAAATCAGGAGACTATAGA
The DNA here is from genome assembly GCF_028749965.1 of Puma concolor. NCBI lineage: Eukaryota > Metazoa > Chordata > Mammalia > Carnivora > Felidae > Puma > Puma concolor. The sequence continues at coordinate 76,624,917 of NC_141674.1, read as the reverse complement.
TGCTGGAGAGGATGTGGAGAAACGGGAACCCTCTTGCACTGTTGGTGGGAATGCAAATTGGTGCAGCCGCTCTGGAAAGCAGTGTGGAGGTTCCTCAGAAAATTAAAAATAGACCTACCCTATGACCCAGCAATAGCACTGCTAGGAATTTATCCAAGGGACACAGGAGTACTGATGCATAGGGGCACTTGTACCCCAATGTTCATAGCAGCACTCTCAACAATAGCCAAATTATGGAAAGAGCCTAAATGTCCATCAACTGATGAATGGATAAAGAAATTGTGGTTTATATACACAATGGAGTACTACGTGGCAATGAGAAAAAATGAAATATGGCCTTTTGTAGCAACGTGGATGGAACTGGAGAGTGTGATGCTAAGTGAAATAAGCCATACAGAGAAAGACAGATACCATATGGTTTCACTCTTATGTGGATCCTGAGAAACTTAAGAGAAACCCATGGGGGAGGGGAACAAAAAAAAAAAAAAGAGGTTAGAGTGGGAGAGAGCCAAAGCATAAGAGACTGTTGAGAACTGAGAACAAACTAAGGGTTGATGGGGGGTGGGAGGGAGGAGAGGGTGGGTGATGGGTACTGAGGAGGGCACCTTTTGGGATGAGCACTGGGTGTTGTATGGAAACCAATTTGACAATAAATTTCATATAAAAAAAAAAAAAAAAAAAAAATATAACAGCAAAAGAGTGGCCAAAGGTAATCTATGGCAGTCTACACTGGGAAAAGAGAGAACTTTATTATTTTTTTTTAAGTTTAATTATTTATTTTGAGGGGTGAGGGGCAGAGAGAGAGGAAGAGAGAATCCCAATCAGGCTCTGTGCTGCCAACATAGAGCCCGACATGGGACTCCAACCCACAAACAATGAGATCATGACTTGAGCCAAGATCAAGAGTCAGATGCTTAACCAACTGAGCCACCCAGGTCCCCCAGAAAAGAGATTGGATGATTGGAGAATGAAAATCTTGAGAAGTTTGAAGGAACAGTTGTAACTGATCATAAGTGAACAAGCAAACTGGAAAGAATGGTTGGTCTGGTCAGGGAGTAAGATTATGATTTTATGGTTTCAGAGATGGGACAGTTCTGGATGATGAAAAAGCCTAGAATATGGCCATGGGAGTGGCTGAAGATGAACACAGAGGATGGTCATTGGAGATGAAAGGTGAGTTTATACCAGTATAGGGACCCAATTAAAATGTTGCTTCTGTAAATTCATCATCTCCCAACTCCAAAATAATGTAGGCTCTTCTGTACTCTTTCCCAAGGCGTTTCAATTATTCCTCTTATTCCACTGTGTTCTACTTAGCATGGTCTCTTGTTTACCCTCTACTTGACTGTGAGCCCTTCAAGGAGAAGTGTCAGATTGTATTTTTCCCATCCACCACAGTATATAAGGTCAGTAAGCAAACAATGCTGAATGAATAATTAGTAAACTGTTTCAATATGACTTCTTATCATAGGCCTCTTTCTCTAATTCTTGGCATATTTCACTGTTTTATCTATAAATAAAGATAACTATGCATTGTATTTGTGTATTCATAGCTCTTTTTCAATGATAAAATAGATCTTTTTTCTAAATAAATTATTTGCTAAGGTTTTAGATAGGGAACAATGATCATTATTTTTCCCTTCAATAATATTCCTTTATCACTTTTCCTCACATCAGAGCCATGCCAAGGGCTTGGCTACCGTAGAAATGAAATCTTCAGATAGATCCTCCCTTGATATAGAATTATTATTTCATCCCATGAATGATTTGTTATTAGTTGCCTACCATATTTCAGGCAGGTTTGTAACAAGGCTCTAGAGATAGAATGGTGAACAAGATGATTACTCCCCTCAGTAAGACCTATAGACAGGGGAGGAAGCAGGTTGATGGCCCAGGAATGGCTCTATCAGTCAGGATATGTTGCAGGGCGCCTGGATGGCTCAGTCAGTTAAGCATTTGACTCGACTTTGTTTCAGGTCATGATCTCATGGTTCATGGGTTCAAGCCCTGCATCGGGCTCTGCACTGACAGCATAGAACCTGCTTGAGATTCTCTCCCTCTCTCTGCAACCGCCCCCAACAAAACCTCCCCCTCATCAAAATAAATACACACACTTAAAAAAAAAAAGATATGCTGCAGTAACCAACAATCCCAGAAATCTCAATGGCTAAAAGACAACAAAGGTATATATATCCCATAGCAATGTCTATTGTATGTTTTGGCAGCTCTCCATGCCAGATGTCCTCCACACAGTGATTCATCATTGCACCTCCATTAGCAACACATGCTTTCAGAATTTCCATGGCAGAGGAAAACAGGAGAACTTGAGCACAGGGTAACTACATAAATTCTGCTCACAAATCAACCAAATCAAACCATATGGCCACACCTCACTTCAAGAGGGTGAGAAGGTACAGTCCTCTCAGACATTCAGAAATAAAGAAACATACTACTGACCAGTGGAAATACAACCATCACAATAGCAATGCAGAAGGACAGATGCTATGGTATAGTATACTTGGTTATTATAAGAGTACATGGGAGGGGCCTCAAAGAATCAAGGAAGGTTTAATGGAGGACATAACATTTAAGCTAAGAGGCAGAAGATAAGTAAGAATCTAATAAGTTAAATAGACAGTACAGGAAGGCAGAAACAACTTTATATAAAGAAAGCATGGGGGGCACCTGGAGGGCTCAGTCAGTTGCGAGTCCGACTTAGGCTCAGGTCAAGATCTCATGGTTTGTGGGTTTGAGCCCGGGGCAGGCTCTGTGATGACAGCTCAGAGCCTGGAGCCTGATTTAGATTCTGTCTCTCTCTCTCTCTCTCTCTCTCTCTCTCTCTCTCTCTGCCCCTCCCCCCCTTGCTCACTCTCTCTCTCAAAAATAAAACATTAAAAAAATTTTTTTAATATAAAATTAAATAAAATAAAGAAAGCATGGGAAGTCTACCCCCTTGCCTGGTCCTGCTAGTCCCACAAAAATTGCAGCCAATGACATGAATGTAAATGGTGAGGTAAGAACAACCAGGGTTGGAGGAATCAGTAATGAGCCTAGGCACGCACACACAAACACATACACATAGACAATGGAATATTATTCAGCCATAAAAAAGATACCTTGCCATTTGCAATGACATGGATGGAGGGTGTAATGCTAAATGAAGTAAGTCAGAGGGAAAAAAATACCATATGATTTCACTCATATGTGGAATCGAAGAAACAAATAAAGGGGAAAAAAAAGAGAAACCAAAAAGCAGACTCAACTACAGAGGCCAAACAGATGGTCACCAGAGGGGAGGTGGGTTAGGGATGGGGGACCTTGGTGAAGGAGAGTAAGAGTACATGTATCCTGATGAGCACCGAGTACAGAATTGTTAAATCACTTCTTATACATCTGAAACTAATGTAACACTGTATGTTTATGGAATCAAAAAAAAGTTTTTGAAGTGGAGTGGTGGTAAGGATGCCACTGGACTTTTGATGGTAACGCCTTCCCCCACTACCCTCTAGAGACAATCACACCATGATGTGCAGAGGAATCCCAAAGTTACAGAACAAAACTCCATGGAGTCCACTGATAGGGAAGTAGCTTTGTCCCTAGCAACTGGGTCCACGACAGAGAAATAACAAGCTGATCATAGATCCCCAACATATTTCTCCTAGTATCCCTGCCCTCAAAGCACCTGCTCTACTGTACTACTCTGCCAGCATGAAATGGTTACTGTAAGGATCCAATGGCTTGAAGCTCATAGTTGCTTAGCACATAATAAGACCTCGATTAAGTCGGCTCTGCCTCTGTGGCCCACACCGAATTAGGTGCTCTTCTTAAGCTACATACTTTCAAACCTCCCCGGCTGGTAAGAATGATCATCTCCAGGGGCGCCTGGGTGGCGCAGTCGGTTAAGCGTCCAACTTCAGCCAGGTCGCGATCTCGCAGTCCGTGGGTTCGAGCCCCGCGTCAGGCTCTGGGCTGATGGCTCAGAGCCTGGAGCCTGTTTCCGATTCTGTGTCTCCCTCTGCCCCTCCCCCGTTCATGCTCTGTCTCTCTGTGTCCCAAAAATAAATAAACGTTGGAAAAAAAAATTTTTTAAAAAAGAATGATCATCTCCATTTTACAGATGGGAAAATTGTGAATGACGGTATGATCTCCAAGGATACAAGCCAATAGTGGCAGGAACAAAGAATTAATGCTAGGACTGTCTTAATTTAAATGCTGATTAAATGGTATTTTAATTACTATCAACAGAAGTAAAACTGCCAAGTTCATTTAGAATGAGGATACTACATTTGACCAAAATTTTCTTCATACAGGTATATACATATGAAGCATTAAGCAAGTATAAACCATTTGCCAATCCTAAAGCCTAATCAACACTGTCTGTACTGATGGTGACCCTCTGGCATAGACATCAAAGAGACATGGCTAAAGTCTTCCAGTTTAAAGTGCCCTTCTCATAATTCTATGACCCCTCCAAATTTTCATAGTTGGCTGGAAGCAACTCAACTCTCAGAATCACATCTCTCTCACTCATCTGAACACACTTGTTAGTGCAGATTAGAACTTCTTAAAGATTAATTCTTAAAGCATTCTCAAGCTTCTTTTCCAACAAAGGAAACATCAATTATAGGCTCACACATAAACTTTGCCCCTTTCTTGAATACTTGCTGCCCTTTATAAATCTTAGATTTCTTCCCCTTGAGTATTCGTTCAAAGGAGAGATTTTATTGCCTCCAGGGGTTGTTAAACTGATTGCAATACTGCCTATTTAGAGCAGTTCAGTGGGAATTACGCTGGTTCAATGCTGTCAGACCTAGAATATAGCTGTCAAATAGCATTACAAGTAAAACACCCTTGATAAGAAATAATGACCAAATGTCAATCTGTTTTTCACTACCCTTACTACAGACTTCTCCTGCCACACACACACACAAAGCAATGTTTTACACGTTATAGTAATAGCACATTTCTGATATATCAGTTAAAATTCTATCAGTGTTTTCAAGGACAAAAAGATAGTTCCAAATGCAGTCTGAGTTCAAAAATTGACTGAAGCATGCTTTTTCCTTGTAATGAAGTATCTGGCAATCTGTTTCAAAATGCACCAACTTTATTAATGCAAGTAAATATGATGTGTCTTAAGCTATTTTTATATGTCACCTGTACTTCAATTTAAAATTTTTAAGTTTCGGGGCGCCTGGGTGGCGCAGTCAGTTAAGCGTCCGACTTCAGCCAGGTCACGATCTCGCGGTCCGGGAGTTCGAGCCCCGCATCAGGCTCTGGGCTGATGGCTCAGAGCCTGGAGCCTGTTTCCAATTCTGTGTCTCCCTCTCTCTCTGCCCCTCCGCCGTTCATGCTCTGTCTCTCTCTGTCCCAAAAATAAATAAACGTTGAAAAAAAAATTTAAAAAAAATAAAATAAAATTTTTAAGTTTCATCATTCATTCATTCATTCATTCATTCATTCATTCCACTAACATTTGTTGAGCTTCTAGGAGTTTGGCATTGTGCTGGATGATTGTCAGGGTACAGACATAAAGTTCCTTGCAAGCCACTTTAACGGATCTAGATTTAATCCTGTGGGCAACAGCAGACTAAATGAAAAACTTTAAGCATGATGATGAGATTTGATCTTTAGAAAGACTCATTTGGCTATAGGGTCATTCTCTTTCCTCTCTGTTCTTTGTCTTCATAGCATGGGTTATAATTCATAATCACATAAAGGTTTTTACCCATCTTCTCACTAAATTATAAACCCATGAAATCCGGGATCATGTCTACTTTTGTTCATTGTTATATACACAGAGCCCAGTACAGTTACGGGTATAGAAACCATCTGGTAATTACTTGCAAGATAAAGTGAATAAACAAATTTATTGTGAGGGGTGGACACTGTATTTTAAGAGATCAGTAAGACTATCAGGTTTCTGTAGTGTAGTGGTTATCACATTCACCTAAAAGATTAGTAAGACTGTTGTAGTTTATAGACAGTTCATGAGAACCTAAAATAAGGCAGTGATATTATGGCAAAATAGGACGTGAATATATATTTAATTTAGTACATATTTAGATGACAGAGAAATGTACCTAGAGTAACTCAGAAATTTCTAATTTGGACCTAATGCATATTGCTATGTTTATATCAAAAAAAGAAATATATAGGAGTAAACATTTATGGACTATGCCCTGATGAAATATTTCTAAATTTTAGGTGTTATGGAAGATGGAGTAGATGCAAATAGACACAGTATGTAACCCTGTAAAAAGGGGTTGTTACATCATTTTAAAAGGATTTTTTTTAATATTTATTTTTGAGTGAGACAGACAGAACATGAGTTGAGGAGAAGCAGAGAGAGAGGGCCCCAATGCGGGGCTCTAACTCACGGACTGTGAGATCATGACCTGAGCAGAAGTCGGACGCTTAACCAACTGAGCCACCCAGGCGGCCCTAAAAGGATTTTTAAAGTATAAATAACTTAAGGATTTAATTAGTGATTTAATCCATTTAATCAATTAATGATCCAGAATCACAATGATCAGCAACAATTAATCTTCCCCCCTTTGATCCTCACCCCCACTTCCATCCTCTCTTGATAATTTTCCATCAAGGAAAATTACTTTGATTCTGAAAGAATGGAGTATCAGTTCACTAATAAATTGTGTCAAATAATTTCCTCAACTGAAAAGGGTTACTATGTCCTTTTAATTAAAGAATATCACAATGTCCTAGATCTCAGAAACATACTAGATTTGGTTTCCCAAACATTTTTCACCTTCCCCTTCATCCATTCTTTACTATACATGTCATTCAACAGCTCAGAAACCTTTAATGGATCCCCCACTGAAGCTAAAATTACATTCCAATTCAACAGCTTTGCAATCCCAGCTTTGAATCCTACCTGCCTTTCTAATTTATCTCACATACATGACCAATGTCACCCTAAGAGCCAGTTTGGGATTCCTTTTCCCCCTGATATGAGAAAATTGGTCTCGTTACACTATGATCCTGTCAAAGGATCATAGACAAAAGACAAAAGTCTTTGACCGAAGAACAGATTGGTTGCTGTTTCAACCAGCCCTGTTTCTGAAGGGTCTCTGCTATTTCTAAAAAACAAATGTATTCTTCTAAACAAGACGATATTTCCATTACTGAAAAATATTACCATGATTAACTTTACGTGTCAGTTTGAGGGATATAATTACCAACAACAGCAAAAAGCACAACAGGCTCCAGAGAAAATTCTAAAAAAAGTGTTCTGTAAATAACCTAAGGATGGAGTGCCTGGGTGGCCCAGTACCTGGAATGTCTAACTCTTCATCTCAGGTTTTAATCTCAGGGTCGTGAGTTCAAGCCCTGTGTGGGGCATAGAGCCTACTATTAAAAAAAATAAATAACATAAAGGTACCATTAGAACAGGTGTCTTCATTTCCAAGATGACCATTTTGAAGGGACTCCTACTTATAAGTACCAAAGGTTCTTTGACAGCTGCTGAAACATTGGTTTCTTTTCTTCAGAGTTCCCATTGGATTCTTAAAGTCTTTATTTCTTATGAAGATTTTATTAAATGTAGATGGTTGGCTCCAGTTTCACATTCTTCTTTTTCTCATTTCAATTAATATTTACATTATTTAAGGTACTTTAAATCGTTAAGACACAAATAACAAAATCAATATATTAAGCAAAAGATTTTGATGTGTTCAATCTTCTCTATTAACAAATCAGAATGAACAAAAATTACGAGTCTTAGATTTTTCACCAGAATGTTAACAAATAAATTTGTTGTCACAGCTAAATTGTCCCAAGTTAAAACTCTAAAATTAAATACTCCTAACTTTTTTGTTTTATTATTTTTTAATTTTTTTTTAATATTTATTTTTTTGAGAGAGAGAGAGAGAGAGACACAGAGCGTGAGTGGGGGAGAGGAAGAGAGAGAGGGAGACACAGAACCCGAAGCAGGCTCCAGGCTCTGAGCTGTCAGCACAGAGCCTGACATGGGGCTCAAACCAACAAACTGCGAGATCATGACCTGAGCCGAAGTCGGACCCTTAACCGACTGAGGCATCTAGGCACCCCTGTTTTATTACTTTTAATCCCAAGACCAGAATGCTTCCAAATAGGAAAAAATGTTTTAGTATTTATTTTTGACACAGACAGAGAGTGTAAGCAGGGAGAGGGACAGACAGAGAGGGAGACACAGAATCTGAAGCAGTCTCCAGGCTCTGAGCTGTCAGCACAGAGCCCAACGTGGGGCTAAAGCTCATGAACTACAAGATGATGGCCTGAACCAAAGTTGGAGGCTTAACTGACAGCCACCCAGGTGCCCCAAGAAAAATATTTTTAACTGCAAAATAAGGTATAAAATAGAAAAGATTTTGCTGTATGTTAATGGAAATGCTATTCTCTTGAAGAAAAAATGTATCTTAGGCTCAGTCATGTTTCCTAGGCTCTCTTGAACATTGTACAGAACAGAATAAAAAGAATACAGAGCTGAAATAAAGAGGGCATGAGACATAAAAATTGCAAAGGTTTTAAAAATAAAAGGTTTTAAGGATTCCTGGGTGGCTCAGTCGGTTGAGCAACAGACTCTTGGTTTCAGCTCAGGTCATGATCTCCCAGTTAATGGGATCGAGCCCCACCTCGGGCTCTACGCTGATAGCTTGGAGCCTGCTTGGGATTTTCCCTCTCCTTCTCCTTCTCCTTCTGTCCCGTCCCCGCTCACACACTCTCAAAACAAAGTGTGTCTTCTCTTTCCTGTGAAAACCCTGATACACTAATATAGAGATTTGTATATCAGTCCTCCATATTTCTTAACATCTATGTTAAACTTTAAAAAAGATAGAAAGTATATTTTATTTTTCAGGCAGAGAACGTGCAAGTGGGGGAAGGGCAAAGATAGAGAGGGAGACAGAGGGTCAGAAACAGGCTCTGGGCTGACAGAAGAGAGCATGATGTGGGGCTCAAACTCATGAACTACGATATCATGACCTGAGCCGAAGTCAGACGCTTGACCAACTGAGCCACCCAGGCACCCCCTCTTTCTTAATGCTTACCTCAAGACTTCTTTGTCCTAATCTTCTAATTCATTAATTCATTTTTTGGCTATCCATTATGCTAGTCAATCAATTTACTGAATTCTTCTTTTTGACAATTATAATTTCGCACCCAGTATTTGCACTTTGTTTTTCTCAACTTGTTACAGCTATGTAGCTTGGCTACACTCCATATCTATTTGAGAGTATTTGTTATGCTTATTTTAAACTCTTATCCTGTGGGTTTCATTAATTCCACTTTATGTGGCAGAGGTTTATTTTTTTTTCTGTCATCGTAGTTTCACTCCTTGAGTATTTTCTTCAAGCAGTTCATGTTCCCCTGGAGCCAACTCACTGGTTGACACTGTGCACCTTCAAGAGAGGAGCTAAATCCCAAGCCCCAACTCATTCCCCTTCTTGTGAGAACAAGGATGGGAAAAGTGTCTTCCACTGGACAGTGTCTGGCATTAAAATCTAGGTTTGGCCACTTCCCGTTGGTGTTTGTTGTAGCAGATAAGCATGCCTCACATGAACCCCCACCCTGGTCTTTTCATTATCTAGACCTGGTAGTTTGGGTGGGTGTGGAGCAACAGAGACTCCTGGTGTTTGTTATCTGCTCCCATCGCCTGCCTGCCTCAAATACAACTCTCATGTTACTTCCCTACTCTACCAGGAGCTGATCTGGTGATGCAATTTTTTTTTTTTTAATGTTTATTTTTGAGAGAGAGAGAGAGAGAACACGGGCACACACGCAAGCACAGGGAAGGGACAGAGACAGAGAGGGATAGAAGATCAGAAGTGTGCTGTGCTGACAGCAGAGAGCCCAGTGTGGGGCTTGAACACAGGAACTGTCAGCTGGAACTCACAAACCATGAGATCATGATCTAAGCTGAAGTCAGACACTTAACCAACTAAGCCACCCAAGTGCCCCAAGCAATGCCATTTTCTTTTGATGACAGGGAAGGTCATGACCTACTCAGGGCCATGGAGAGGAATTAAAAATGGCACAATTGAAAAGTTGTCCTCTGCCTATTCCCTGTCCTTGCCACAGAGCCTCCCTCTGCCCTGAGCCACCACTGCCTTCTTATAAAGGGGCTAAACCACATTCTCTCTCCCCAGTGATTTCTCACAGTTTTATGTTGTTCTCTCAGATCCAACAATTCTCTTCATACTCTATCATAGCTTCCGTGTTGAGTTCAGGAGACAAATAGCTCATGTTACCTCACCACTACTTTTTCTTAATTATAAAGTGTAATCTCTTAACGAGAGAGAGAGAGAGAGAGAGAGAGAGAGAGAGAGAGAGAGAGAGAGAGAAAGCATATAACCATTGGATTCATGTACCACATTATCCAGAGCCACTGGCCTTACAGGTCAGGTCATGAAATTACAGTTCAGGAGTTCAAGCCTTGCATTGGGCTCCATGCTGACAGTATGGAGCCTGCCTGGGACTCTCTTACCCTCTCTCTCTCTCTCTGCACCTCCCTCGCTCATGTGCACGCTCTCTAAATAAATAAATAAGCTTTAAAAAGAATTTAAAAAATGCAAATGAAGGGATTCCACTTCCATTTATATAGAAAGATGGAAAGAGCCTTACAACTACGTGAAAAGAAAAATCCATGGGAATTCAAGCTGGTGCAGCCACTCTGGAAAACAGTGTGGTGGTTCCTCAAAAAATTAAAAATAGAACGACCCTATGACCCAGCAACTAGATATTTATCCAAGGGATACAGGTGTGCTGTTTCGAAGGGATATATGCACCCCAATGTTTATAGCAGTGCTATCAACAATAGCCAAAGTATGGAAAGAGCCCAAATGTCCATCGATGGATGAATGGATAAAGAAGATGTGGTATATATATACAATGGAGTATTACTCGGCAATCAAAAAAAAATGAAATCTTGCCATTTACAACTATGTGGATGGAACTGGAGGGTATTATGCTAAGTGAAATTGGTCAGTCAGAGAAAGACAAATATCTTTATTTGTCTTTAAGAGACAATATCTTTATTTGACTTTAAGAGACAAAACCGATATACATAAGGGAAGGGAAGCAAAACTAATATAAAAACAGGGAGGCAAAACATAAGAGACTCTTAAATATGGAGAACAAACAGAGCGTTACTGGAGGGGTCGTGGGGGGGAATGGGCTAAATGGGAAGGGGCATTAAGGAATCTACTCCTGAAATCTTTGTTGTACTATATGCTAATTTGGATGTAAATTTAAAAAATAAAATTAAAACTAAATAAAAGAGAAAGAAAATAGATTCAATATTCTGAAAAAAAAAAAAGAAAAATCCAGATAAAGTCCAAAATCCTAACTTTTCTTGAACATACCAGAGCTAAAAATCACATGGCAACCAAGTAGCCCGAAATTTAAGGAAAGACAGGCCTTTCTAAGGAGATAAAAATACAAATGCTGACTCACTTGTGGCAAAGCATAGGAGAGAACCAAGGCACCATACAAGAATGTAATAAGTCAAGTAAAATTTTCAACAAATTGTTAGACTGAGCATAAATTAGTATCAGAGTGTAGAATTACTGATCTCTGCAGAAACAAAGGCAGTTCATACCACTCTTCTCCTCTGTCATCTATCGTGTGCATACATGTTAAGGTCAGGACAGAAGGCCAGAAAAAGCTTCCTTCAGTGATGCAGGCTATGACACAGGCATGTACACTTATACACACAAACACAGGTACACAATTCTAAGCACATTATGTTCAAATTGCTAAAAAAAAAAATTAGATGGCAAGGGAAAGCTGGAGAAAAAACACACAAAACATACTAAGGAAAAGAGACATGAATTACAGCAGACTGTTTGTCATAAACTATACAATCCAGAAGACAATAGAATGACATCCTTAAAATACTAAAAAGGGAAAAAAAAAAAAACAAGACAAAACACCCTCTACCCAGTGAAAACATCTTTCTAACAAAAGCTGAGAGAATTTGTTACCAGCAAACATACAATATAAAAAATGTTTTGGGGCGCCTGGGTGGCGCAGTCGGTTAGGCGTCCGACTTCAGCCAGGTCACGATCTCGCGGTACGTGAGTTCGAGCCCCGCGTCGGGCTCTGGGCTGGTGGCTCAGAGCCTGGAGCCTGTTTCCGATTCTGTGTCTCCCTCTCTCTCTGCCCCTCCCCCGTTCATGCTCTGTCTCTCTCTGTCCCAAAAATAAATAAACGTTGAAAAAAAAAAAAAATTAAAAAAAAAAAAAAAATGTTTTTAACAACTTCTTTAGTAATAAGGAATAAGAGATCAGACTTGAATCTATACAATGAAATTACATCTCCAGAAATGATTAAAGATAAATGTAAAATAGATTTCTCTCATTTTAATGGCTCTAAAAGATAATTGTCTAAAGTTAAAATAGTACCAATGAATTGAAGGTTAATCACAATATACGTAAAAGTAAAATATAGGATAAGACACACAAGACTGAAGGAAAGAGGGACAGATTAGGAGTATGTTTTTTAAGTTTCTCATGCAATAGGTGAAGCAGAATATTATTGAAGGTAGACTATAATTACTTAAATGTGTGCAGTGTAAACACCTGGACAGCTACGAAGTCTTTAAAAGAAGCAGAAGTAGTAAGTCTAATGATGGGGACAGAGTGGAATTTTTTTTATAAAACTCAATGCAAAGGCAGACAGCAAAGATAATAGGACAAAAAAAATCCACCAGCAGGGGCACCTGGGTGGCTCAGTCAGCTAAGTGTCTGACTTCAGCTCAGGTCATCATCCCACGGTTCGTGGGTTTGAGCCCTGCATCAGGCTCTGTGCTGACAGCTCAGAGCCTGGAGTCTGCTTCAGATCCTGTGTCTCCCTCTTTCTCTGCTCCTCCCCAGCTTGCACTCTTTCTCTCAAAAATAAACAAACATTAAAAAAAAATTCCACCAGCAAAATGGTATGTATAATTCTAACCAATTATTAGGTAAATACACCATTTAAAAAACAGAGATAATCAAATAGTATTAAAAAGCAAAACCTGGGGTACCTGGGTGGCTTAATAGGTTAAGCATCCAACTCTTGGTTTCAACTCAGGTCATGATCTCACTGTTTGTGAGACTAACCTCCCACATTGAGCTCCACACTGACACCACAGAGCCTGCTTGGGATTCCCTCTCTCCCTTTCTCTCTGCCCCACCCCCCAAATAAACAAACTTAAAAAACATAATAATGAACTTAAAAAAAAAGGCAAAACCTAACTGCATCAGTCTACAAGGACTCCCTTTAAACCTAAAAATGCAAACAGATTAAAAGTATCAGATGAAACCATATATGTCTTGTAAAACAATGATTAAAAGAAGGCTGCAGATGCAGGGACTATACAAAGACCAGATAGGCTAGAGTGCACATGATATATTACAAGAAATAAACAAGGACATTGCATGATAAAGGGTCAATTTACTAAGAAAAAAACAGTCCTAAATGTTTACATACCTAACATGTAAGCCTCAAAACATATAACCCAAAACTGATAAAGGTGAAAGGACAGATACAGCCACAATTATTGAGGGTGACTTCAGTACTACTGACTCAATAGTAATTTAAAGGACAAAAAAAGAAACCCAGTAAGGATACATGAGACATGAATAACACTATTAACCAACTTGACATAATTAATATCCAACAGCAGAATACACATTCTTTTAAGTACACATAGATCATTCACCAAGAAATAAATGAGGCTATAAATCACATCCCCCAAATTTAAAATAATTGGAATGACAAAGTATGTTCACTGACAGTGTCAGAATTAAATTAGAACTCAAAACCAGAAATATATCCAAAAACTTCCCCTACATATTGGAAATTAAATAATGCACTTCCAAATAACCCCCTGGTCAAAGAAAAAGTCAAATAAATAGTTAGAAAACATTTTTAATTAAATGAAAATAAAAACACAACATAAGCTAAATTTGTACAATGCAGTTACAACAATGCATTAAAAGGTATGGCATTAAATGCTTTTATTAAGGGGAAAAAATGGGTCTCAAATCAATGATCTAAGTTTCCATCTTAAGAAACAAAAAGTACAAGTTAAACCCAAAAGCACAAAAGAAGAGCAAAAAAAAAAATCAATAAATGTGAAAACAGAAAATAAGAAAAAGGAGTCAAAAAGCTAGTTTTTTGGAAAGATCAATAAAATTGTAACACTCCAGCCAGACTGATTCAGAAAAAATAAGAGAAGATCCCAATTACCAATGTCAGAAACAAGAGACATCACTACAGTTCATACAGTCATAGGATAATAAGTAAATATTACCAACATTCTTATGGCCACTTGACAAAAAAAGATGAAATAGAGTCCTTAAAAGACACAAACTACCAAAGCTTACTCAAAAAGAAATAATTTGAATTTTCCTACATCTACCAAAGAAAAATAAATTTGCAGTTAAAATTTCCTACAAAGAAAACCATAGGCCCAGATGGCTTTACTGGCAAAATTTCTCAGACTTTTAAGAAACAAACAGTGTCAAAAATATCTATTCTACAAACTCTTCCAAAAAATAGAAGAGAAATGAGCATTTCCAGTCTCATTTTTAAGCTACACATAACCCTGATAACCAAATCAAAGACATTACAACAAACCATTATCTTTCATGAACATAGACACAAAGATCTTCACTAAACATTAGCTAATTAAATGCAGCAGTTCATTTGTAAGAATTATATAGCATGACCAAGTTAAGTTTATCCCAGGAATTCAAGACTACCTAAACATTTGAAAACATCAATGTAATTCATATCAAAAGACTGAAGAAGAAATTGTTACGGTTATCTCAAGAGCAACAGAAAAAACTTCCAATCAAATTCAACATCCGTTCACCATAAAATCCCTCGGCAAACCAGAAACATAAGAGAAATGCCTCACTCCATAAAGGGCTTCTACAAAACACCTGTGGCTTACGTCATCCACAATGTTAAAGACTAAATGTTTTCAGCAGTGCACCTGGAGGTCCCGTGGATCTGTCTCTTGCTTCCACAGTGCTTGGGCACAGCAGTCCCGGGGACCCCGTCTTCCAGCGTCCCACCACCCCGCAACCCCCTCTCCAGTCCCAACCTTGGGAACCATCGTGGGCCCCCTGTGCCTCCCGGACCGGCCCACCCCGTGTTTTGCGCTCGGCTCCTCACAGCGGATCAAGCACGAGCCCCCCCGGCAGGTCGGAAAGCCTCCCCTCGAGGGGCCGCCACCCAGCCGCCCACCGCCTGGTCAACACGCAGCCGCGGGCTCGCGCACCCACCTCTCTCCCGCTTCTCTTTCCGCCGCCAGGAGGTGGCTCCGGAGCGCGGCCCGCTTCTCGAGAGCCGGTGGAGGTGAAGCCAGAAGGCCTCTCCTGAACAGGCAGAGCCACGGCGGCGGCCGGCCTCTTCCGGGACGAGCAGAGGCACAGGCCGTCCCAAGAAGAGCGGGGGGAAAGCCCTGGACGCCACGCAAACCACCAGGGACCTGGAGCGGACCCTGAACCCCGCCCTTTATCTGCGCGCCCCGTTCCAACCGCGCAGGCGCCCATCTCCGGGGCCTCCTGCAGAACCGCCGCGGGGTCAGCAGGTGAAGCTCATCCAGAAGATGGAGACCACCTGACTCACCTGGGAGGCCGGCGGCCCCGGGCCGGGCTGGGCGGGCACCGCTGCCAAGCGCCCGGCCTCCGGCACCACGAGGAGCCTCCGGAGCCCGGCAGGCTTTGAGGGGCCCCTCTGGCACCCCGGCCCTGGTGTCAGGGCCTCTGGCTGAGGCTCTCCCTGCGGCCCCTAGGCAGGTTTTTGACCACCGCGGAGCCCTCGCCCAGGCCTGGACCAGGTGGAAACAGTAAAGTTTTTTGGCAGTAAAAAAAAAATATATTTTTTTTAAAGAATGAAATAAACTACTATCATATACCATACACAAAAATTAACTCAAAATGGATTAAAGATTCGAACATAAAGCCCAAACCCATAAAACTTAGAAGAAAAATAGGTAACCTCTTTGACATCATTCTGGGCCATGATTTTTTGGATTTAAACCAAAAGCAAAATTAACAAAAGCAAAAATAAGAACGAGGGACTACATCAAACCAAAAAGCTTCTGCACAGCAAAGGAAACCATCAACAAAATAAAAAGGCAACCTACCAAGAGAAAAATATTTGCTAATCATATAAAATATGATTTATCAGCAAAAAAAAATTTTCTGATAAAAGGTTAATATCCAAAATATATTTCAAAATGCATAGAATTCAATAGCAAAAACCCCCGAACAATCCATTTTTTTTAAATGGTCAGAAGATTTGAATAGACATTTTTCCAAAGAAGATATACAGAGGGCTGACAGGTACACGAAAAAGTACTCAACATCATTAATCAGGGATATGCAAATCAAAATGATAATATCACTTCACACTTGTTAGAATGGCTATTATCAAAAAGACAAGAAATATCAAATGTTGGCAAGGATGTGGCGAAGGGGAACTTTGGGCACTGTTGGTGGGAATGTAAATTGGTGCAGCCACTATAAAAAACAACATGGAAGTTCCTCAAAAAATTAAAAGTAGAACTACCATGACCCAGCAATTCCACTTCTGAATATTTATCCAAAGGAAATGAAATCACTAACTTGAAAGATATCTGCACCCCCATGTTCATTGCAGCATTATTTACAATAGCCAAGACATGGAAACAACCTAAGGGTCCATCAATGGATAAGTGAAAAAATGTGAAATAAATATATACAATGGAGTATTATCCAGCCATAAAAAAGAAGGTAATTCTTCTATTTGGGACAAGATGGATGGACCTTGAGGGCATTATGCTAAGTGAAATAACCCAAAGACAAATACTGTATGATTTCACTTACTGTGGAATCTAAAACCAAAAAATAAATAAGTAAATAAATAAATAAAACAAGCTCACAAGTACAGACAGCAGATTCGTGGTTGTCAGAGATGGGGGGGTGGGTAGGCAAAATATATAAGGGGGTGAAAAATTACAAGCTTCTAGTTATAAAGTAAATAAATCATGAGAATGTGATTTAAGCATGGTAACTATAGTTGATAATACTATATTGCATATTTGAAAGTTACTAAAAAAGTTTTACTTTTTTACTGACTTTTACAAGTCCGTTCAGCTCTCTGTCTTAATTTCCTCATGGATAAAATGAGGTTTTTAAACTACAATTTCCCTAAATCCTTTACAAGTGTATGATTTCAGTTGTATCATGTTGTTTTTTTTTTTTTTTTTAATGTTTATCTACTTATTTTGAGAGAGAGAGAGAACGTCCAAGGGGCATAGAGAGAGAGGGAGGGAGAAAGAATCCCAAGCAGTCTCTGCTCTGTCAGCAGAAAGCCCGATGCAAGGCTCAATCTCAGGAACTGTGAACTGAAATCAAGAGTCGGACACTTAACTGAGCCAACCAGGTGCCCCTCCAATTGTATCAAATTCTTCATTCTGCATTAAAGGGAATAGACATATATTTTTTAATGTTTATTTATTTTTGAGAGAGAGAGAGAGAGAGCACACAAGCAGGGGAGGGACAGAGAGAGAGGGAGACATAGAATCTGAAGCAGGCTCCAGGCTCTGTGCTGACAGCTCAGAGCTCGAACTCACAAACCATGAGATCATGACCTGAGCTGAAGTTGACCACTTAACTGACTGAGCCACCCAGATGCCCCTAAAATAGACATATATTTAGTGAGAATCCAGTTGTTTGTTCCATGAGCATTTACCAAAGCAGTGCACAAAGACAAATAAAGACACATTTCACCATAGGGGGATTCACAAGACAGACCTAAGTGTTGTGAGTAGCACTGAACCTGGGGTTTACCTCAAAGGAATAAAATTTGGGAGCCTATTCTGTGAGCATAGGTTCTGTTCCCAAATTTAATTATAATACATAGTGTACCACTCTTAGTGAAATTAGACAAATACAAATTGGACAACTAGCCTATATTTACCTTGTCCAGAGGTATGAGAATGTAGATATAATGCACAATTATAACAGAAATAGCACCATTCTTCCAAGCATGGAGAGTAGGGATCAAGGAGGATTTATGACATGTTTTTGGACAGGATCAAATAGTCACCCTGTCCTTGGTACTCAACTCCCACATTTAGAGCTTTCTTCCTTTAGCTACAGCATTAAACACCTATTAAAATGCAATTGATCTTGAGACGGGCTGCAGTCACTTATGTCTTCATATGAATGAGTTTAGTCAGTTCTTTCTCCTAAAAGAAGGAAGAGAAGAAAGCATGAAGACAAAGGTCCCCCCTCCAACTAGAGGGGAAAGGCAAGGCAGGAAGATAATTGTAAAAGTGCTCTACTCTTTTCCCATTCGTAACTCATTTAAATAATGTTTAATTAAGTTAGGTGATTATAACTACAAATAAGCAGAGTTAGGAACAAGCATTGGGACCCACTGTAACCACACACCTTACAAGAGAAGCAGGTGCACATGGGAACACTGGAGAGCAGCCACATGACAGGAGGGTTCAGCCAGCCACAGTCACCAAATGGCATGCGGTTTGGTCAAGAGCTTCCATTGTACTTCACAGCTTGCTTAGGGTTGGGTCTGTCTACCATTATCAAAATGTACCTCTGCGGATTCAGAATTCAGTGGAGCACTAAACCCAAATAAGTAAAAGTCATCATCCTGTTGAGCCACATGCTATGGAAGTACGTTCACTGTGTGCTAAGTGGTAGGCACTGTCAGTTGCTTTATATATTTATAATCTTTGGTTTGCAGCACAGCACAATCCTATGATGGAGGGGTTGTTATTCCATTCTATTATGAGGAAACCGGGGCATAGACAGGTTAAGTAATTTTCCCAAAGACCAAACAGCTATGAAGAGACAGAACCAGGATTCAAAACCATGTCCGATGACTCCAAAGCCTAAGCTCCTAGTTATTATATTTTGCTGAATTTTGTATGCGTTACTGTGAAATATTGCCAACGACATTTATGGACCGCTCATCTGTTTAAACTGTTGTGGAGCACTAAAGGTCAGACCCTGTGCTGTGCGTGGGGAATACAGACATGAGCACAGTCCTATTCCTGAGGAAATATGAATCTAGTAAAGAATACAGTCAGATCACCTGGGTTCAAATGCTAACTCGACTTCTAAGTATGTAAACTTCAGGGAAGTTAGTGAATGTCTTTCAACTTCAGATGTCCTGCATGTGAAATAGGATAAGAGCTCCTACCACACAGGGTTGTTGGGCGGAACTATGAGACAAATACATTAATAGCATAGTGCCAAGAAAACACAGTGGACACACAGTAAACATTAGCTAATATGATGTTGCTGATGCTGTGAACAAGCAGGGCTCATAGGAGGTAATCACAAAGCATGCTAACACTGGTCCTTTAAAATTTATGCAGAAGGGACTCTCTAAAATTAATAATAATAATAATAATAATAATAATAATAAAGGGCGCCTGGTTGGCTCAGTCACTCGAGCATCAAGTCTCAATTTCAGTTCAGGTCACGATCCCAGGGTCACGGGTTCGAGCCCACCTTGGGCTTCACACTGAGCATGGAGCCTGCTTGAGATTCTCTCTCTCTCTCCCTCTCTGCCCCTCCCCTGCTTGCACACACTCTCTCTCTCTCAAAAATAAAAATAAAAAACATTTTTTAAAAAATTCTCTTTTTCTCTGGGCGCCTGGGTGGCTCAGTCGGTTAAGCGTCCGACTTCACTTCAGGGCACGATCTCACAGTCCGTGAGTTCGAGCCCCGCGTCGGGCTCTGGGCTGATGGCTCAGAGCCTGGAGCCTGCTTCCGATTCTGTGTCTCCCTCTCTCTCTGCCCCTCCCCTGTTCATGCTCTGTCTCTCTCTGTCTCAAAAATAAATAAAACGGTAAAAAAAAATTTTTTTTTTTTTTAAATTCTTTTTCTCTGTTCCTGCCCCCTGTTCACACACTTCTCTCTAAAATAAAAATAAATACAGGGACGCCTGGAAGGCTCAGTCGGTTTAACATCTGACTTCGGCTCAGGTCATGATCTCATGGTTCACAAGTTCGAGCCCCGCGACGGGCTCTGTGCTGACAGCTCAGAGCCTGCAGCCTGTTTCAGATTCTGTGTGTCCCTCTCTCTGCCCCTCCCCCACTCACACTCTGTCTCTGTCTCTCTCAAAAATAAACATTAAAAGAAAATTTTTTTTAAGATTCCTAGGTAATAAAAAGATTACTCAGATCACTTTATGGCATAAAAACAGTCTGAATTCAGAAATCAGAATGTCCAGTCCTTAAAAGTACGAAGCTGGTTTAATGGTAAGTCAGTAAATTGTCTCTGGGAGGGGGTTGCTGAAGACTGACAGTGTTTATAGAAAGACAGGCCTCATCCTCTGCCTCTTCCCAGACCATGTGCCTCCCAGTGCTCAGGATTCCTCCTCTCCCAGCTGTAATCACTAGGTTTCTCACCCTGCCAGAGGCGGTATGGAGGAGAGGTAAAGAGGGACCAGGAAGTTCTTGTTTTGACAGATTCTCTTTGGGGCCAGTTTCTTGCATTTGGAAAATTCTTTGCTTTGGGTGTTTAAAGATGATGCTTTCCAACAATTTCCTGAATTGTTCAAAGCCTCCTCTGCAAAAGACTTTTTTTAGTAATATTTGACTACATTTCTTCCTTTGTCAAAGGTAATGCATTTTACTCCGGCTGGCCACCTTCTTTGTCTCCAGCTGTCCTGGAGGGGAGCCTTCAGGTAGCAATCATGGGGAGGACTGAAAATGACCCGGCTGGTTCAGTCTCTCACATGATTCACCCAGACTCTGGGGGGGGGGGCCTCCTTGTTCCCACGGTCAGAGCAGCCGGCTGACCTGTCTTTGCCTTCTGCCATTTCCAGGCAAGACTCAAAAAGGACTCGTGTTTCCCTCACTGCCAGAGACACACTATCTCCATGTAGTCCCTGTGAGCCCCTTCCTTGGCTCAAGTTGAAGGTAGAAGCACCCTCCCTGCCCCTCGTGGTAGGGGTGGGGGACTCCCAGCACAACTCTTTCAAAAGAAATTCTCCTCATCAAACCTTTACTGGTCTCTACTCTCTTGATCCTTCAATGTCCACAATGTAAGTGTTTTTGGTGGTGGTGGTTTTTGTTCGTTTTTTTCGGAATCAGGAAACTCATGGAAATGTCCATCTTTGGATGATATCTCAGATATTTTGTACTTATTGCATCTTGGCACCTCCATCAAAACTTCCAATTTAAAATTCTGTTACATTATTTTTTGTTATTGTCATCAAAATATAAAGCAACTATCACACAGTAGGGTAATTGCTATAATACAAATAGAAACAAAGTGCCACAGGAAAATAGAGGACAGATAAACAAATCTTATCCAGGATTGGGAGAAGTCAGACACAGAAGGCTTCACGGAGGCAATGACATAGAAGTCCAGCCTTCGGGGACCCACTTCTTCACTTAACGAATTGTTGAGTTCCTATTATATTCTAAACAGTCTTCTGGGTGCTGGGGATCTATAAGTGACCAACAAAGATCCCTGCTCTCACAGAGCTTATATGCTACCTAGCAGGATAGGAGAACAGACAACAAACATAATAGATAAACTACCTAACTTGATAAAAAGAAATGAATTCTATGAGGGGAAAAAGAAAAAGTAGGGCAGGAAAAAGAAGCTGATGAAACAGAAAAGAGGAAGGACACGCCAAGGGGGAAAACAGTATGAACAAGGGCCTGGAGGTGTCAGGGGCACGACACAGTCAAAGAACTGAAGACAGTGTGACGTGACCCAGGTATGGAACCACATTGAAAGCATGAATGCCCGCCAGTCCCTGCTGGAGGCTCATCCCCGAACAGCCACTTGGCACTGAGCTGCACGCTGTCCCTATCTTACCCCGGGACCCCATAAACCTTTTGTACTTATTCCCATGGACAATGTCCGACATCTGGAAAGAGAAGTACAAGTTTAAAAACTGGGGATAACAACCCTGTTTTTTAAGAGAAGTTTTATTAAAAATCCCATTATGACATTGAAGTGAAAAGGTTGTGGTGCCTATTCAACAAAATGATCAGGTACCTCTTCCGTAGCTCACCTGTGCCAGACACAGCAACATACAGGTAGATGTGGTCCTTGTGTGTGTAACAAAGCAGACCACAGAGAAGCAAGCCTGGGAGCACAGCCCCGGGGCCCAGAGTGACCTGCACGCTGTAGGTCAGCAGTAGGCCCCACTGTTCTGTGACCAGCGATGACATCACCTGCTGGAAGACAGCAGAGCAGAGCCCTAGGAACAAAAATGAGAAGCTTCTGTGCCCCTGCTTCACAGTCTAGACAGTAGGTGGAGGCTGGGAGGTAAAATGACAGAGAGTGGAAAGCACCAGGAGGGACGGCAGTGGTAAGATAGGTCAAAAGGCAAAGAAGTACGAGTTACCCTTGTAAATGTGGCTTCATTTCCCACCCTTATCCCAAGTCAACCTGACTTGAGGAAACCCAGACAATAGCAGCAACAAGGACTGTGGACTGTACTCACCATGACTATAACTGTAATAGTAAAGGTATCTCAAGAATGCGGCTCTGGCGGGCCTAATTTCTTTTCTTTAAATACCAACGGTAGTCTCCAGGATAGAGTCAGCCCTCACGCTAAAAATCCGCAATTCCAGTCCAACGCCAAGCCTTCTACTGAAATAGCATCAGGCCATCACCAGTAAATAAGTTCTTAACTCCTTTTCTTTAAAAGAAGTTGATACATTCAGCTTGGAGGCACGCTTGCCCAAAGTTAGCCTTCAGATCCGAATGCTGTACCCAAAGACAGAAATTTTGGAATCAAATTATGTTCTCCAACTTTTAAAAAGGGGATATGGTATCGTTAACAAAAAAGATACAAGTTGCGGGAAGGGGTGGGGAGCAACGTTTCTTCTGAAGTTGTGGCCGGAATCTCCTTTGAAAAGTGGGACTCTGCTGCCCCCTGCCTTCCACTATAAAAACTGCAGAAGATAAAACAGGAAATCACTAACTTATTGAAGGACAGTATCTTTTTGTCACACACACACACACACACACACACACGCACACACACACACGTGCATATACCCCCTAAAAACTTAAGAGCTCCAAAAGCATCCTCTGTGATCTCAACCCCATTATTATCTAAACACTGGTCCCCTAGACACAGTGACAAACACATTGAGACCCCGCATGAATCTGCCCGTCTGTGCTCTTCCTGGAATAATCCTCTGACTTCAGCCATCATGTCCATGCTAAAGGGGAATCGCCAACTCTTACCACCCAAGCTTTACTCATACCTGGATATCCAACAATGCCTTCCAACTCCAAATGACCAAAACCAAACGGCATTTTCCCTCACAAACAAGCCGCTACGAGGACTTCCTTCAGTGAGCTTCATTTCTTTTAACGGCACTATTCGCTAGTCACTCAAGTCAAAAACTAGTATTGCTTCTTTGACTCCCCTCTCACTGGCCCCCTACTGAATCAAATGAATTGCAGGTACTCCCCCCACCCCCCACCCACCCCTCCACCACATTAACAGCTTCCAAACCCACTGCCTCCACTCCATTGTCAGCCTGGGTTAGGTGCTCATTGGGTCCCGGCTATTCCTGTCTGGAGTGTTACACTACCCTTCCAACTGCAATCCCCAGCTCACGCCAGCCTTTCCTCACTCCAGTACATCTTAAAATTGCTGGCAGATTTATCTCCCCGAAGTCCTGCTCTGCTCGTGTCACTCTACCGTCTCCCTCTTGCCTCAGAATAAAACCCATAACCCTTTACCCTGGCAGTCAAGACTTTCCACGATCCGTACCGTCTGCCGCCAACCGCTGCTACCATGTCCACGTGCCTTACGCTGCAGCCCCATGGACGCAAACGCTGCTCCCCGGAGACAGCCGGTGGCTTTCTTCTGCCTTGCTCCTGATACTTCTTCCTTGCCTGCTTTTCCTCCACCACCTCCACTATCTGTAGTTCTTTCCGTCCAAATCATTTGCATCTTTCAAGCCCTAGGTCGAACGCCACTTTTTCCACAAAGCTTTCCCTAATTCCTTCAGCCGGAGCAAATCTTTGTCTAAAGTCCAATCATATTCCATCTGTTCCTTTCTTCCTTTCAAATGAGCAAATATGTATAGAGTTCCTCTCGTATAGGAATATACTAGGCCTTTGCACACTGGGGCAAACAAAAAGACACGACCACACCCCCTTGTGTCTTACAGTCTAGTATTTACCACTTGCCAACTTGTGTTCTCTTTCTGAGAACATGAACACATGAGTAAGGCATCAGTGTTTCAGTGTTCCATCTTTTATGCCTCTCTCACATAGTCTCTAGCAGAGTGCATTGTATGTGTTATTCAGTAAGTATTTGAATAAGTTAATAAAAGTATTAAATGGTCCTAGATGGCTGAATTTCAGAGTCATTAGTCACTTCCCAAGTTCAAGTAATTGATTAACCCTAAGTTTGAGAGTCTAACAACTTTTATGGATTCCCTGACTTAAAAATTATTCATTGTGTAGGGGTGCCTGGGTGGCTCGGTTGGTTAAGTGCTGACTTCAGCTCAGGTCATTATCTCACGGTTTGTGAGTTCGAGCCCCGCATCGGGCTCTGTGCTGACAGCTCAGAGCCTGGAGCCTGCTTTGGATTCTGTGTCTCCTTCTCTCTCTGCCCCTCCCCCACTTGTGCTCTGTCTCTATCAAAAATAAATAAATGTAAAAAAAAATTTTTTTAAATAAAATAAAAATTATTCATCATGTATACCCTACTCATAACAGATTGAAGTCACAAGCTTTGGAATCAGAGGGAACTAGACATGAACTACAGATCTGCTCTGTCCCTGTTTAGCTGAGTGAACTGGGGTGTGATGGGCCCAGGGGCATTACTTAACCGCTCTGAGCTTCAGCATCCTTATCTGTGGTTGGGTGAGGATTGAGTACTAGGATAAATGCAAGGCAAATAGCACAATCTCTGATGTGTCCATGGCTGGCAAATTGAGGTTATTATTACTGTTATTTACCACTACTGCTTTCCTCTAAATCAAAGCATAGCAAAACTGTTCCCCAGAGCTTGTTGGAAAACTGACTCAACCATCTTTGCCAACACTTTTCTTCCTTGCCATCTCCCACTACAGACAGCTAGGGATGGCCGTGACCCAGTTCTGGCCAAAGAGAGATAAGCAGAAGCCTGATGGAGAACTTCCAGGAAAATACTGGCTTTCCCAATAACACAGACAGATATGCTCGGGGACTGCCTGCCCCTCCACCCCTTCTTCCTGCCTTAAATGTAGATATATTACTTGGGGCTGTAGCAGCATCTTGAGATGATGAGGGAAGGCCAGAAGAAGCAAGATGCTGACTCAGATGACACTGAGCAGCTGTACCAACATCAGCAGTTAAATCTGACCCCAAAATCCATGGTAGGTAGTGGATTTCCCTGCCCTTTGACTTTGGTCTTGGCCACATGTCTTGCTTTAATCAATGACATGTTTGAGAACATAACAAAAGCAGAAGTTTGAAATATGCTAGCATGATTGGGCTTGCCTTTTTGCACATCTGCTTTTCATCATGAACATGATTCAGGCAGTCACTGATCTAAAGAAAGTGAGAATTTGGAACAGACCTGATCAAATCTGCAGTTTGATCTCAAACCTTGCCAAGCCCAACTAAGATCATCAGCCCAATCCCAGCAAAACTGCAGGTGCACGATTGAGAAAAAACAAACAAATATACATATATAGCTATATGCCACTGAGATTATGCAGCATTAATATAAAAATGGCCAAAACTGTATCTCCAAAACTCTGTAAGAAACAGGTGCACAAGTTTCCCTGCTTTGGATCTCTCTAAAAAGTGGTTTCCAACTGGAAGCGATTTTGCCCTTAGGCAAACATGTCTAGAGACATTTCTGGTTGTCTTAAATTGGGGAGGGGAATTACTGGCATCTAGTGGGCAGAGGCCAGGGATGCTGCTAAACATCCTGCAGTTCACAGAACCGACCCCAACAACGAGTTATCCTGTCCAAAATGACAATGATGTCAAAGTTGAGAAATTTTGTCCTAATACAATATGATATAAATAGGAGTATCTGGGTGGCTATCGGTTGAACGGCTGACTTCAGCTCAGGTTCTGATCTCATGGTTTGAGTTCAAGCCCCACATTGGGCTCACTGCTGTCAGTGCAAAGCCTGCTTCGGATGCTCTATCCCCCACCCCTCCCCCACTCATACTCTCTCTCAACAAATAAACATTAAAAATGAAAAATAATGTTTTTTTAAAATATAAGACAAATAAGGATGAGATATTTGTTTCCCATTTTGCCACATACCTCTGCTCAGCCATTTATCACATCGATTGATTGATTGATTAATTAGGTCAGTAAGTATTTACTGAGTGCCCACCACCATTCTATGCACCAAGGATCCAGTGCTGAATTAAAAGAAAATATTCCTGTTCTCACAGGGCTTCTATTCTAGTAAAGGAGACCAGTGATAAACAGATAAATACAATGATTTTAGATGGGGTGGGTAGTAAAAGAGTAATACAGCATAGAGAATGACTACGTGGGAAGTCATGTCTGAGAAAGTTGCACTTTAATGTAGCTGAATGATGGAAGAGACCCAGCCACACAGCAGTTTGGGAAAAGAACATTCTGGGCACACAGACAGAAGCAAGTATAATGTACGAGAGGAGCAGAAAGAAGGCCGCTCTACCTGTGGCATAACGAGGAAAGTAGGAGATAAGGTCAAAAGATATTTGCAGGATCACATATGGTAATCTTGGTATGGTACCAACTGTAGACTCAAGTGAAGTTTTTAGAGATGTCATGCAGAGAGGGACGTCAGCGTCTGGCAGAGACCACATGCAGTGCAAGCAAATATTCATGAACACATATGAGACACTCCTTAGTGCATGTGGAAAGCTGGAGTGGGGAGGGTGGGAAACTTTACAGGAAAACTAAGAATAAATTAGTGAGCAGATTTGAACTATTTTTGTTACTATGTCCCATCAGCACCTACAGAGACAGCTGACTGATCCTAATCAAATGTAGGGATACATTTGTAACTAGAGGAGAAAGAAAGCTATTCAACACTTTTTTTTCCCCCACTCAAAATCTTGTGCTTTCTTGGAATGTTGCCTCTCTAGGCTCCTGGCAGGAGACCAGGAAAAGGTTTGTTAGGAAGACACCCGTTGAAAACCAGCATTGCCTCATTACTTCCTAATGATAATCCCACCACAGTTGACCCCAAATTTCCCCCTCTGGTGTTCTAGAACATGGAAAAAGCTATAAAGCAGAATTTAGGCTCTCTGAATCAGAAGGGAGAGCCCGGCAGCCTACAGGCCATGATCCCACTGTGCCATGTATCTACAGGAGGTTTCCAGGCCCCACATAATTTTGACCTGAATGAGCAGGTCATTCCTGGATCGTAACTGTCCCTTAACCATCTGTAAGACTCCAAAGGACAAGGATCCTGTCTGTTTTGTTCATAACTGTATCCTCAGCTCCTAGTGTCTGGCACATAGTAAGCCCTCAATAAATATTAGGTGAATAAATAATGATTCATGAAAATAAAGTCTCACAGGCTTGGAACAATCAAAGAGATAACACAAAGCAAAATAAAATAATTAGACACATCTATTTTTTTCTTAAAGGTCTGTCATTTTATAGATATATACTTCCAAGAGAAAAATAACTATAACATCCATTCATCCACTCAGTTCATTTTTTGGGCATCTAACATGTGCCATCCACTGTGCTAGAAGCTGGAGGTAGGAAAAAAAGAGGAAGATACAGACCTTTCTGGAAGCAAAGGCCTATATGGCATAAAGTGGAGAAAGAAACACCTACAGCACATTTTACTGGTGAAGAGAGGGGAAAAAAGTCAAGAAAGCCCAGAAATACTTCCTAAAACAGTTCAATCGAAGGCAGCTTTTTTTTTTAATCCTAATATTATCAAGCAGATCATTTAGAGTTCAAATTCCACACCCAACTGCTTTTAATATATGTAGACTAGTGGTTTTCAACTGAGGGAGATTTTGCCTCTCAGGGACATTTGCCAATGTCTAGAAACATTCTAGAAGAATTAGGAAGAGCCATGCAAATAAATACACGAGTACAGCTGACCCTTGAACAACACAGGGATTAGGACTGCCAATCCCGGGGTACCTGGGTGGCTCAGTCAGTTGAGCGTCCGACTTCGGCTCAGGTCACGATCTCGCAGTCCGTGAGTTCGAGCCCCGCGTTGGGCTCTGGGCTGATGGCTCAGAGCCTGGAGCCTGCTTTAGATTCTGTGTCTCCCTCTCTCTCTGCCCCTCCCCTGTTCATGCTCTATCTCTCTCTGTCTCAAAAATAAATAAAAGTTAAAAAAAAAAAAAAAAAAAAAGGACTGCCAATCCCCCATGCAGTCAAAACTCTGCATAACTTTTGATGCCCCCCCAAATTAACTATGATAGCCTATGGCTGACCAGTCAATTAACACAAATTGACACAGTCAACTAACATGTATGTTGTATGTTATATTATATACTGTATTCTTATAGTAAAGTAAGCTACAGAAAAAAAAATGTTGACAAAGTAATAGGGAAAATACATTCACAATACTGTAAAAAGTCTGTAAGTGGACCCGCACAATTCAAACCCGTGTTGTTCAAGTTCAGCTGTGTACCATTTAGGCAAGTTTTTTCTAATGCAATTAAAATCATAAGAATCATTTAATTGCTGCCTCAACGGTAGGTCAACAAAGTACAAATAGTAATACAATCAATTTTTGTGATGGCTATGAATAAAAACCTTAACTCTGATGCACAAAGGTGTATATTAATCAGTCATATTCTTAGCATTGCAGATCAGATGCAGGGTCTCAGCAACACACTGCCTCATTAGAATTCCAAATTGAAGAATGGCGTACTTACATAGGAATTTGGTTTCTTTTATAGTTTTTAGCTCTAGGATAGAAAAGGCTTAGCCCATTCCCTTTCAGTTTAAAATTACAGTCATATGTTCAGCATCCTTTAGCTGGATACGTTTGTTCCCTATAGGAAGTTTATAACTTGTAAAAGGAGTTTTATGCAGAATACAAATTGGGAGTATTACATGACGACCTCTTGAGGACACTGAGTTGTGCAAACAACATCACTTTATCTGACGTAGCAGCTTGGGATTGGTCTATCTGCCCACCCTTGGGCTGTCTGGAATTATAGATCAGGGACATCACTGTCATACCCCAGCTGCTGCAGAAAGCTACTGGAAGAAAGGAGATTTATGAGTATTTTGGTTGTACTGAACCAAGGATACAGGAGCTATACAACAGGGAGCCTGGTGGCTCTAAATTGTAGGCATTATGCAAAAAGAAAATGCAGACTTTGGTGTCAAGGGAGTCCTCCAGGAGCAATAGGACATCTTTGTAAAATCTCTAAAGAATAAATTTAACAGTTATTAAAGAACACCACCCTGTTGTTGCAGACACTGAACTTTATATGACAAGAAGAGATATGAGGGATTTTCAGGAAAACATCTGTCATTTAACAGTGATAGTGACCTCGGCACTGACAAGCAATTCAAATCCCAGTTGAGGAGAGTTATTTACCTCTTTACAATGGCTGAGTTTGGAGCTCTTATATCAGCAGGTTATTTAATATCCTGGTCAGTTAAGCACCTCTGATGCTGAAGGAGAAAGTTGTTTGGGATAACCATGATTATTAGTTCTGTATATGAGACACTCATGAATTACTTCCCTTCAATTATATTAAATTATCAAGTGATTTTGTTAATTTTGACCAAAGGCCTGTGCAAACCTAAGGAGAAGCGTAGATGTAATCTTCAAAACACATCATGAAAGATCAAAACTATGTTAAAATGAATGTGGAAAAAAAAAAAAAACCCGAAATTTCTGTATTAATTTTGCCATGGACTTACCCAGCCAGTACTTCCACTTCTCTTTTATCTCTACCTAAAAATAACTAAGTGCGCAGTGATATTTAGGTAACAATAAGAACAATAAAACTTCAATGCTGAGAGCTAACTAAGCGCTCCAGACAACGGTAGGTGTTTTACTTATACTCATGCGATTTTTACAACAGTCATGAAGGTAACAAACATTGCCTTCATTTTATGGATGAGAAAACAGAAGCTTTTTTTCATTTAAATGTTTTTCCCTGAAATGGACAAATGGACTGAACTAGAAAATGATACAGTGGGGGTAAGGGGAGGGCAACAGCAGGAGAGGAAGATCTATTGAATTCCAGGGCTAATAAGCTGTGTTACACTACGCTGCCACAAGAAATGACATTTTTATTTGTGTCAGACACATGAATATTAAAACCCATCACTTGAAAGAGAAAGCATTAATACTCTAAGTTGATCATTGAGCTCCCCTGGCCCCCATACCCATATATCCAGTTGCTTGCTTGATATCACCGTATCAGTGCCCTACAGGCAATGCCAACTAAACATGCCCCCACATTGACTTACCTAAAACCTGACATTCCTGTTTCTCTTACCTCAAGGAACAGTGTCAACAACTACGGAGTTGCAACGAGAAATGGAATAGAAAGAAATACACAAAAACTGCTAATGGTACTATTACTTGGATGGTCGTATTCTAGGTGTTTTTTATTTTATTCTTTATACTTCCCTGGGTTTTCCAGATTCTTCTTAAACATTTACATTATAAATGTGACACACAATTACATCCTTGTTTAAAAATCAAAGGAAGAAAACAGAAATAAGCAGTTAAAAAAACACATCACATTCCCAGTGCAACTTCCCTCCTCACATGTAAACACTATGTATCATTTCCCACTTTTCTTCTATGTAAATATATTAGTTTTATTTTTATGCATTTCTCTACAAATATATAGTTTGGAACTTATATAGTTCCTCCAAGTAAAATTCTAATGCATATATTATAACTCTTTTTTTCTTTTGAGCAATATATCTTGATGTCAAAACATACAGATCTCTCTTACTGTTTCCAATGGCCAGAGTATTCGATTGTCGTAACAATCGACCTTTACCACGTTTTATCCATTCCCTTATTGCTGAATATTTAGGTTCCCAATCTCTCATCATTACAAATAAGGCTGCAAAGACCATTCTTTTAGATACACTGTTTCAGCATTTCTTAGACACACTCTCCCCACCCCCCACCCCCATTTTATCATCTCTCAGGCTAGAATGCATCTTACAGTCGATGGCATCTTACCATTGCTATCAGCCAGGTGGTATTTGTTGTGTTAAAAACCCTTCCTGACACCTTCTGGTAAAAGCAAAAAAGTTATTAGCCTCAATACATTTTAGATAAGGTGAAATGTTATCTTGGAACTCAAGCACATTTCAGACATTTGTGATTTCAGGCAAATGAAGAGCTATTTATAGGCTGGATGGCTGGATCAAATAGTACGTGCATTTTAAATTTTGCTAGTTACTTCCCAATTGCCCTCCAAATAAGATGAAACAGTTTATGCAGCCATCAATCATATGAAAAAGGGACTTTTTTTTTCACCAATAGTGGCTATTGTTAGGTCTCTGAATGTCTATTAACATAATGGTTGATAAATTGGATCTCTTTATTGATTGACCTAATCTTTGGTCTCTTGTACATATTGCAAACATTTTCTCCCTTTCAACCACTCTTCTTTCAACTTGAGTGTCTTTCACCCTATGGTAGTTGATGTACCATATTTGTCAATATTTTCCCCTATGTCTGCGGGAAGTTGTAACTTACTGAGAAAAAATTGTGTCCAAAATTACAAAGAAGTTTCTTAGATTTTAATACATGTGGAGGGGGTTTTACCTTTATCTCTTTAATCCACTTAAAATTTACTTTTGTGCATAGTGTGACTTAGGTAGGTCTTTTCCCAGTGTAACTATTCTGTCTCCAAATCATTCATAGGCTACTTTATCTTTTACCCATGATTCAAAATTATACCTTTATCTGTACTATATCTACATAATATTCACGGTTTCTTCAATGTTTTACTTATCTACTCATATTTGATACATTGTTTTGTTATGCATTTCTGGTAAGAAACATAAGCTAAATATTTTTCTTGCATATGAACTTCTCAATCAGTTTAAGATTGAGGTGTTACTGCTAGTAGCACCCTAATATCCATTATCCCCTTTCCCCAAATAGAACCTCTGCTTTTTAGCTGGAAAGATGGCCACGTAGAATAAATACAATTCCCTGCCTTCTTGGCAGGTACGTTCCCATGACTGTTGTAAGCAATGGAAATAACGTAGAAACTAAGTGCCATCTTCTGGTACCTCTTCCTAATGAGAAGTTGTGTCACTTTCTTCTCTTCTTCCTCTCCACTGACTGAAATACACACAGGAAGACTGGAGATTAGGTGTTTTGAAGATGGTGGACTATACAGGGAGCCTCAGTTTCTGATACCTGGAAGGGTACCACCAACCCTGCATTACTTACCTGAACTTTTATATGAAAGACTTCAATCCTAAGTGGCTGTTATTCTTTTTTATTTTTTTTTAAAAATTTTTATTTTTGAGAGGCAGAGAGAGACAGAGCATGAGCAGGGATGGGAGAGAGAGAGGGAGATACAGAATCCAAAGCAGGCTCCAGGCTCTGAGCTGTCAAGCCCAACGCGGGGCTGGAACCCATGAACGAACTGAAGTTGGCTGCTTAAGCGACTGAGCCACCCAGGCACCCCAATTGCTATTATTTTTAACTTTCTCTTACAGGCGACATTAATTCTAAGTAACAAAATCCTATTGGAATTTTAATTAATTTGATGAATTTGTTTGAGGATAATTAACATGTGGACAATGTTAACTTTTTACAAACAGGAATATAGAATGCTTACTATTTATTCAGGCATTTTATGCCCTTTATTAAAATGTGTAGTTTTCCTCATATAGATCTTATACTTTTCCCATTAAGGTTTATACCTAGATAATAGTTCAGATTTTTATTGCAAATAAGGGTTTTTTTTAACATCTTATTTTATTTTTTGAGAAACAGAAAGAGACAGATCGCAAGCAGGGGAGGGGCAGAGAGAGGAGATACAGAATTTGAAGCAGACTCCAGACTCTGAGCTGTCAGCACAGAGCCCAACACGGGGCTCAAACCCACAAACGCAAGATCATGAGCTGAGCCGCAGTTGGCAGCTCAACCCACTAAGCCACCGAGGCACCCCACAAATAAGGTTTTTCAAAATTACATTTCAAATTGGCCATACTAGTCTATAGAAAGCTACAGGTTTTTATATGTTGACTATTAAATGAAAGTACATGATTTGTAAGTTTTTCAATTAATCTTCTTCAATTAATCCACTATCTCCACATCACATTGCCTGAAATAATGACTGTGTTCTCTCTCCCTGGTATTTCTATTTCTTGTCAGTAAGTGATTATACAGCCAGTAGGCTTGATCCTGTCTCAAATGTGGATGTTTGATGAAGGCTTCTGTTGATGTCCTCAGCCAAGTTAAAAAGTTTTCTATTCCTAGCCTGACAAGATTTAAATCTGGATTGAGCGCTAAATTTCAGGAAATGTTTTTCCAGCATCTGTTGAGATTATGTGACTTTTTCTCATTTCATCTGCCTTTTTTTTTTTAAGTTACAATAATAGACTTCCTAATGTATTGAGTTACATTAATAGATGATGCTCTATGCTTTGGATAAACCCTACTTTGCCATGACACATTTTCTTGGATTTAATTTGCTAATGTTTTTTCAATGATTCTATTTTCTCCTAAGTGAGATTGGTCTATAGTTATCTTTGCTGGACATTATGGAGTAAGCGTTCTGCCAGTCTCAGAGACCAAATCGAGAGGTATTTCAGATTTCTGTATAATCTGGAAAGGCTTAAAGAAATTCTTCCTTAAAGTTTTGTATGGTTTTGTTTCATTTTAAATGCAAGCATTTGGAGGACCATGTGTTCTGACTAGATTTTATTAATTGATTGCTATCCATACTTTCTAGTTTATTGAACTGTGATAGCAGGACAGAGCCTGTACATAATTTCTTGTGGCCTGCTTCATGGTCATTTCTCACAGTATTTGAAAAGAAGTTCTCTGTAACTATTGAAGTTTCTGAATTATATAGTTCAAAACCTGTATCCTCAATTTTAAACTCTTCAGTCAGTAATTTCTAAAAGAGTTGTGTTCAAATACCTCGTTCTAATTGCAAATTTGTCAGTTTCTCAACAGTTTTTCATTATAATTTGAAATCATGTTGTTGTGCATAGTTTTATGAGTTAATTTCTGAATCCTTCCATGTTCTTGATTTTTTTTAATGTCTTTATTGTGCCCTCTCTCTTAAAATGACAGTTTAGCTCAAGATAGAATTCTAAATTCAAAGTAATTTTCCCACACAACTTTAATGTTTATTTTCGAGAGGGGGGAGGAGCAGAGAAAGAGGGAGACACAGAATCTGAAGCAGGCTCCAGGCTCCGTACTGTCAGCACAGAGCCCAATGCAGGGCCTGAACTCACAAACTGCAAAATCATGACCTGAGCCAAAGTCGGAGGCTTAACCAGTTGAGCCACCCAGGACCCCATTCCCACACAATTTTAAAAATTAACAGTTGTCTTCTAGCACGCCAACATACAGATGACAAATCTGAGACCAATGTGATCCTTTCCCTTTACAGGTATATTGTTTCTCTTTAGAAATTTTGAGATTGTTCTCATAATCCTAGGATTATACAAATTTAGTCGGAGTATGTTTTAAGTGTTCATCTCCTTTTTAATTATTTTTCCTCAGTACTTAGAACTTTTTATATGGCCAGTCTTTTATCAGAAAAACATTTTTTTCCTATTATTTCTTTTCTTTACTTTTTCTGTTATCGACTTCTGAACCTCCTATACATATACATATATTGAATCATTCAAAAGTATTTACTGAGCATTTCATGCACCTGGTACTGTGATAACATGCAGGATTTTCAATGCTAAACTTCCTACACATATGGCTCCAGACCTCATGAAGTTTCATTTTATCTTTTTTAAACATTTATTTATTTTGAGAGAGACAGCACACATGCAAGTGAAGGAGGGGCAGAGAGAGGGAGAGAGAATCCCAAGCAGGCTCCTTGCTGTCAGCACAAAGCCCAGTGTAGAACTTGACCCCAGGAACTGTGACATCATGGCCTGAGCCGAAATCAAGAGTCAGACACTCAACCGTGTGAGACCCACAGGCGCCCCCATGAAATTTCATTTTAAATGGATGGTGTTTATCTGAATCTTCTACATCTCAACTTTTCTCATTATTTCCACCTATTTGACCTATTCTTAATGAGTCTGGAAGTATCCCTCAGCTTAAAATTCTAGCTCAGTAATTTGATTTTCAGCCATGTTTATTCAACTACTTGGCCTAAAACAGATTTTTATTTCAGCAGTTATTTTTTATTTCCAAGATATTTCTTTCTCATAGCAGTTTGCATTTTTTTATTATTTTTTTTTATTTTTTTTTTTAGTTTGCATTTTTTTAAACTAGTGCAATAACCTCTGAAATTTCTTTGGAGAGTATAATGATATGTAACACTGTATCTAAGAATTATATAGAAAACTTACACTTATTGCTATTTTTACATATACTACTAAATTTGCTTTAGTATGTACTAAAATATTTTAAAGTTTTGTTTTCCCTGAATTGTATCCTCAGGATTATTTCTGCTTATTAAGTATACTACCTATTTTTCATGTTGCTTTCTTCCTTAAACGTCTGTTGCTTCTGTGTTGTCTATTATTGACAAATGAGAAACAAGGGGTCAGCAAACTTTTCTGTAAAGGGCCAGTTAATAGTATTTTAGGCTTTTAAGGCCGTATTAGATGTCTGTCACATACTATTGTTTCCACAGCCCTTTAAAAATGTAAAATCCACACAACAACAGGCAGTAGGAGGCTTACAGATGGTAGTCTGTGAAACTACTAGATTTTTCAGTTTTAATACCTGGAGTTTTGGGGCGCCTGGGTGGCGCAGTCGGTTAAGCGTCCGACTTCAGCCAGGTCATGATCTCGCGGTCCGTGAGTTCGAGCCCCGCGTCGGGCTCTGGGCTGGTGGCTCAGAGCCTGGAGCCTGTTTCCGATTCTGTGTCTCCCTCTCTCTCTGCTCCTCACCCGTTCATGCTCTGTCTCTCTCTGTCCCCAAAATAAATAAACGTTGAAAAAAAAAAAATTTAATACCTGGAGTTTATTCTCTCCACTTGAGTGAAATACCCTGGCAGATTTTGATTACAAGTAACCTGGCATTTTAATTGTATGAGAGAGGAGGGAGGGGCTTCAGTAAGAAAATGGGAAATGGACAGCCACCAGGTTTTTCTGTTTGCCTGTTTTCTAAGTATGAGGAATCAGAGCTCTTTGTGGGATCCACAAAACACCTAGGGCACTACCACACTTTGATGGCTGCTGTATATATGCTCTGGGAGTCTACTACGTCAGAAGTTACACTCTGATGGGCAAACAGCAAGCTGTGCTATGACTTTATCTTGGAAGAATATCATAGACTAAGACTTCTGAGCCAGGGACTAGCATAACTATTCAAGTCCTTTAATAACATGGCTTACCATGCTACAGCCAGCCACTCTCACAGCTACCTCTAAAACATGGAGGCACTTCCTTAATTTCATCTCGATGTGACTGTGCCTCTCTGTTTCACCAAGATCTGGTTCCTTCTTTTATATCTTGTAGAAATGCTTCGCAGCAACCTTGTTGTCTTTCCATTGTGGTTATGAATTTACTGTTATTACTTGCATTTTTTATCATTGTCTGTTCTGTAATTTTAATAGAACTTCAGAAGATAATGACTTGATTCCAGTATGCCATTTTAATCTGGACCTCTCCCCAAATTCATAAATTATATTCCTCTAATAACTAAGCAGCTTATAGTTGTTCCCTTACACACTCTTAGTCACCAAGAAAGCCATCTCTTATCACCATCAACTCTGCCTCACCCCTACCTCTAACACAGTCTTTTAAAAAAATTTTTTTCTAAGGCAATCCCTATCAAAATAATGCCAGCATTCTTCACAGAGCTAGAACAAACAATCCTAAATTTGTATGGAGTCAAAAAAAAAAGAAAAAGAAAAAAAACCCCGAATAGCCAAAGCAGTCTTCAAAAAGAAAACCAAAGCAGGAGGCATCACAATCCCAGACTTCAAGCTATACTACAAAGCTGTAATCATCAAGACAGTATGGTACTGGCACAAAAACAGACACTCAGATCAATGGAACAGAATAGAGAACCCAGAAAAGGACCCACAAACGTATGGCCAACTAATCTTTGACAAAGCAGGAAACAATATCCAATGGAATAAAGACCGTCTCTTCAGCAAATGGTGCTGGGAAAACTGGACAGCGACATGCAGAAAGATGAACCTGGACCATACACAGGTTCTTATACCATACACAAAAATAAACTCAAAATGGATGAAAGACCTAAATATAAGACAGGAAGCCATCAAAATCCTAGAGGAGAAAGCAGGCAAAAACCTCTTTCACTGCAGCTGCAACAACTTCTTACTCAACACATCTCCGGAGGCAAGGGAAACAAAAGCAAAACTGAACTATTGGGACCTCATCAAAATAAAAAGTCTGCACAGCAAATGAAACAATCGGAAAAACTAAAAGGCAGCCAACGGAATGGGAAAAGATATTTGCAAATGACAGATAAAGGATTAGTATCTAAAATGTATAAAGAACTTATCAAACTCAAGACCCAAAAAATCCAGTGAAGAAACAGGCAAAAGACATGAAGACACTTCTTCAAAGAAGACATCCAGATGGCCAACCAACACATGAAAAAATGTTCAACATCACTCATCATCAGGAAAATACAAATCAAAACCACAATGAGATACCACCTCACACCTGTCAGAATGGCTAACATTAACAACTCAGGAAACAACAGATGCCGAGGATGTGGAGAGAAAGAGGAACCCTCGTGCACTGCCAGTGGGAATGCAAACTGATGCAGCCACGCTGGAAAACAGCATGGAGGTTCCTCAAAAAATTAAAAATAGAGGGGCGACTGGGTGGCTCAGTCAGTTGAGCATCTGACTTCAGCTCAGGTCATGATCTCACGGTGTGTGAGTTCAAGCCCCGCGTTGAGCTCTGTGCTGACAGCTCAGAGCCTGGAGCCTGCTTCAGACTCTGTGTCCCCCTCTCTCTCCATCCCACCCCTACTTGTGCTCTGTCTCTTTCAAAAATGAATAAACATAAAAAAAAAAATTAAAAATAGAACTACCCTACAACCCAGCAACTGCACTACAAGGTGTTTATCCAAAGGATACAGGTGAGCTGTTTGGAAGGGGCACTTGCAGCCCAATGTTTATAGCAGAGCTATTGACAATAGTCAAAGTATGGAAAGAACCCAAATGTCCATCAATGGATGAATGGATAAAGATGTGGTATATATATGTATGTGGTATATGTATATATATACAATGGAGTATTTCTCGGCCAATCAAAAGGAATGAAATCGTGCCATGTGCAACAATGTGGATGGAACCAGAGTGTATTATGCTAAGCAAAATTAGTAAGAGAAAGACAAATATCATATGACTCACTCATATAAGGAATTTAAGATACAAAACAGATGAACATAAGGGAAGGAAAGCAAAAATAATATAAAAACAGGGAGGGGGCAAAACATAAGAGACTCTTAAATACGGAGAACAAACAGGATTGCTGGAGGGGTTGTGGGAGGGAGAATGAGCTAAATGGGTAGGGGGCATTAAGGAATCTATTCCTGAAATCATTGTTGCACTGTATGCTAATTTGGATGTAAATTAAAAAATAAATTTAAAAAATAAATAATAAACATTTGAAAATAATAATTAAAAAAATTTTTTTTAATTTAAGAAAAATTAGGAAAATCAGATGGGGAAAGGAAGGCAGAAAGAGACTACCATAACTGCTTCTGAGGAGGTCCAAATTGATGGCAGCAGGGACTGAATTAACCACACCCAAGGGTCTGCCCTCCAGCCTTGCAGTCCCCCTTATTTTATTTGCGTATCAAATAGAGAAGTTATCAGGGTAAGGACTATCTACCAAATAAAGTCACATTGTTAATTTATAATATGAACTATTAACTGTCACATGAGCTAAAATACTTCTGGCCGGCATGACTACTCCATTTTCTGTCCATCAGCAGAACTACAAGGGATTCCAAATGTCAATCAAAAGTTTGTTGGGGGGGCGCCTGGGTGGCGCAGTCGGTTAAGCGTCCGACTTCAACCAGGTCACGATCTCACGGTCCGTGAGTTCGAGCCCCGCGTCGGGCTCTGGGCTGATGGCTCAGAGCCTGGAGCCTGTTTCCGATTCTGTGTCTCCCTCTCTCTCTGCCCCTCGCCCGTTCATGCTCTGTCTCTCTCTGTCCCAAAAATAAATAAACGTTGAAAAAAAAAAAAAAGTTTGTTGGGGGACCTGGGTAGC
This sequence comes from Puma concolor, assembly GCF_028749965.1. Classification (NCBI taxonomy): domain Eukaryota; kingdom Metazoa; phylum Chordata; class Mammalia; order Carnivora; family Felidae; genus Puma; species Puma concolor. The sequence goes on along the minus strand of NC_141674.1, from coordinate 76,585,582 downwards.
TCAGTAGGTTAGGCATCTAGCTCTTGATTTCATGGGATCAAGCCCCGAGTTGGGCTCTGTGCTTACCGTGTGGAGACTGCTTAGGATTCTCTCCCACTCTTTCTGCCCCTTCCCCACTTGTGCGCTCACCCATGCTCTCTCAAAATAAATGTTTCTTTTGAAAAGTTTGTCAATGGGGTGCCTGGGTGGCTCAGTCGGTTAAGTGTCTGACTTCGACTCAGGTCATGATCTCCTGGTCTGTGAGTTCGAGTCCCGCCTGGAGCTCTGTGGTGACAGCTCAGAGCCTGGAGCCTGCTTCCAATTCTGTCTCCTTCTCTGCCTCTCCCCCACTAACAGTCTCTCTCTCAAAAATAATTAAACATTAACAAATATTTTTTTTAAAAATAGTTTGTCATTAAAGCCTCTGAAATGTACACTCAAAAATGGTTGAAAGTGGTAAGTTTTAAGTTTTGTGCATTTTAAACACATATAAAGTTTGTATTCACAGTAAGGACAATTTGGTAGGCAAAGTAAATGTCAAATAATATAAGCCTGATAATCAGATAACCTGATACTATGTTATCTCTAAATAAGAACAACCTTGCCAATAAAAAGTGAATTCTCAGATACTTTTTAACATGCATAACCAACATTTGCCTTTGTAGTTCTTTTTTCTGTATGTCCATGATTTTTGGTACACAAATTTCTGCAGATATTTTATTTTCACCTCATTCTTCGGATTAATGCTTTTTTTTAAGATATATTACATAATATACTATTATAAAATATAATACATATATTTGAAAATATAAGTATATTTTATAATAAGCTATAGTATTACAAAATATAAATATAACATCTAGATGTTATAACACAGATTGTAGTTAAATCTTGGCAATTCTAGGATCCACTGCCTCCTGATGCAGGATCATAAATTCAAAAGTTTACAGGCACAGACAGTTAATATAAATAAGTTAAGACTGACATACAAGGTTGGAGAAGCAGGCAAGGTACAAAACATACAGAACCACAGATGTCACACTAAAAGGATCTCTGGATGTTACACTGACATGTATAAAAAGCCACTGAAGGATTTCAAGTAGGGGAATGATGCAACAGAGAGCTGCTTGTTATATGGAAAAACTGTTAGTCCTACTATTAGAATTTTTTTTTTCCTACTATTAGAATTTCATGGGGGCACCTGGGTGGCTCAATTGGTTAAGCATCTGACTTTGGCTTCGTTGGTTCGTGAGTTTGAGCCCCGCATCGGGCTGTCTGCTGTCAGCACAAAGCCCGCTTAGGATCCTGTGTCTCCCTCTGCCTTTCCCTTGCTCACTCATTTTCTCTCTCTCTCTCAAAAATAAACATTAAAAAAAAAAAACAAAAAAACCTTCACATACTTGTAAGAATTACATAATCCAATGGGAGAAAAAAACAAAAACAAGAACAAGACCCAGTTTTCTCACTCCTAGAGATTTGAAACAGGCCATTCTAATGCTTTTGTAAAATATTATAGAGAGAGGTGCCTGCGTGGCTCAGTCCATTAAGTGCTGGACTCTTGGTTTTGGTTCAGGTCATGATCTCACACGGTTCGTGGGGTCAAGCCCCACATTCAGCTCCACCTGACAGCACTGAGCCTGCTTGGGATTCTCTCTCTCCCCCTCCCTGTGCCCCTCCCCCACTTATGCTCTCTCGTTCAAAATAAATTTTTAAAAATGAATTTTTTTAAACAGAAGACAACCGTGGCTGGAGAGAAGAATAGCATGATATAAAGCAGGAATGCTAGGCCAGGCCTGATTGCTGTAAGGAGTTTAAATTGTACAGATACAAAAAGAAGCAGGAGACTAGTATTACCTGAATTCTATTTTTAGAAAATTACACTTGTGTGTGGAAAACTGAATCTAGCAGGGCAAGAGTAGAAACGAGATTAGTTAATCAACTATTTTAATAATCCAGGTAAGAGATGATGGGGACTTGAACTGGGAATGGTAGTAGCAGATGTCGAAGCAGACAGATAAAATTTGGAAGTAGAAAACTCAGACTTTCCAGTAGCCCGGAGGTAGGAGGTGATAAAAAGGGAAGAATATAGGACGATCCCTAGGCATCTGGCTTAACCAACTGTGTAAATCATATATAAATTTCTTTGGCTATTGTAATTACATGCTTTCTTTTTCTTTAATGTTTATTTATTTTCAGAGAGAGCATGTGCATTCACATGAGTGGGGGAGGGCATCTCACATACTATGAGATCATGACCTGAGCTAAAATCAAGAGTCCAACACTTAAACAACTGAGCCACCCAGGCGCCCCACGTTTTGTTTTTTAATAAACACACAAGTAATACTTGGATAACAGAAGTTGAAAGTTAAAGATATCATACAAATCCTTATCAGAAAAGTATTGAAAATATAAACTTTAAGGATCACAAAAATTAATCTGCCAGCAAATTAAATTGCCTAACTACAGGGGTGCCTGAGTGGCTCAGTCGGTTAAGGTCCCACTTCAGCTCAGGTCATGATCTTGCGATCCAGGAGTTCAAGCCCCACATTGGGCTCTGTGCTAACAGCTCAGAGCCTGGAGCCTGCTTCAGATTCTGTGTCCCCCCCTCTCTCTGCCCTTCTCCCACTCACATTCTGTCTCTGTCTCAAAAATAAACATTAAAAACATTTAAAAAATGAAATAAATTGCCTAACTACAAATTATCTAACAGGATATACATAAATTTGAATTTCTAAATTAAGTACAATTAACAAAATATACTTTATTAATAATACTTTGCAAATAAGCTAGTCTGAATGAAGGTTTTTGTATGTTTCCCACAAGTATTGCTACCCACATGTTCTTTCTCTCTTACTCTACAACATTTATAGGTGACCTGGCTGGCTCAGTAGGTGGAGCAGGCTACTCTTGACCTCAGGGATCGAGCCCTACACTGGGTGTAGAGATTACTTTAAAATCTTTAAAAAACAAATAAAACTGGGGCACCTGGGTAGCTCAGTTGGTTAAGTGTCTAACTGTTGATTTTGGCACAGGTCCTGATGTCGTGGTTTGTGGGATTGAGCCCCGAGTCGGATTCTTCACTGACAGTATGGTATATGCTTGAGATTCTCTCTCCCTTTATGCCCTTCCTGCACACACATGCACACTCTCTAAATAAATAAACATTTTTAAAAATTAATAAAATTAAATTTAAATTAAAATAAAACAAAACATTTACTTAGAAGTTGTTATACAGATTCTTGTTATTCAGGATTCTTTCCAAATGTTTAAAACCTCAAATTGCTAGGGACATTCTTTTTTTAAAAAAACACCCACTTCGTGCCAAGAGAACCCACTAATTATACCTCAAAGGGATCTGTTCTCTTTTTACCTTACCCTTCCACAAGTATTTTTAAATAAAGTAGAAACTAAATAAATGAGAAACAGAAGGTCGATCAAGTCCTATTATCCTTAAAATTTTAACTCCTGAGCGCAAAAGCTTTCTTAAGCCTATTTAGGTAAATACAGACTCTTAGATAGGATCCCAATTTTCTCCAGTCGTATTTGGCTCTAAATCCCTGTAAATGGATACAAATGACTTAAAGCTTAAAGATAAGCAAATCTACCCCACAACACAGCCTCCAAAAATGTAATTTTAAAAGTTTTGTTGTATGCAAAAAAGTGAAATTCTACAAATGCCTATATATTCACACACTCAATGCCTTAAGATTACTTAATATTCCTATATATTCATCCATTCAATGCCTCAGTATTTTGAGAAGCTATTTTATTTCATTTGAGTTCCCCTCCAGAGTAAAGATTCAAAGAAATAAGAGCACTATTTTTCAGTGACATAGATGGTCATTTGAAAATAGGCCATCTGGGGGCAGCTGGGTGGCTCCAACCGGGGGCAGTCGGTTGAGCTTCCAACTTCGGCTCAGGTTATGAGTTCGAGCCCCACGTGGGCTCTGTGCTGACAGCTCAGAGCCTGGAACCTGATTCAGATTCTGTGTCTCCCTCTCTCTCTGCTCCTCCCCTGCCCTCACTCTGTCTCTTAAAATAAATAAACATTAAAAAAAAAAAAAGTTAAAGAAAATAGACCATCTGTCAGTCTCATCTCTTTTTCAGTATGTAAGCTGAAAGAAGTTTTTTTAAACTATAAAAAGTTTTTTTTAAAAAGGAGAGAAATATTCAGGAAAGAAATACTTGTTTTTTAGAAAAGTGATTATTTTGCTTCTTGGTTCTTCAGCTACAAACAGACATGACAAAAGAACTAACACAACTATAAAAAATTATTTGTATTCAAATGTATTTTCAAGATTTCAAGATCTGACATAGGCACAAAGAAAAGAAAGGAATTAAAACAAGTATAAACAAGTCAGTTATGGACTGACCTCAACTTGAAATATGTTAAAAAATATTTTAGTAGTACTTTTAAAATGATGGAAGTAAATTTCTTCAACTCTTCTCAATCATCTCGAAATATCCGTGAGCTAAACTCCCACATTAAGGCAAAATCTCATTTTAAATACTAATTTAATTGATGAATCATTTCATTTAAAATTGCTAATCCAGGGAAAGAGTTTTTGTAAAAAACGTTTTATTGCTACAAAGGGAAACATGGTCACAAAAAGCCTTTAAGCGTATCTTAACGCAAATTACTATTCAATGTCCAATGCAGTAAAAAAATACACAGTCAGAGCACAAAATACTTGCCCAATTTATCTCTTCTAGGGTAAGTATTGAAAACATTAATGCACACTTGAATATATACTCCCAACAGCAGCATTTAAGTTCAAATGATTAGAATAGATATACTAACAATACACATCTGTTATCCTTAACACCAATTAAAGTAATAAAAATTAAGCTTAAAAATTATACAAACAATTTATCTAATCTAAGTTGGTAACTATAAAAACTAAACTAAAATAGTCTTACCCTCATTTTATTAAACAAATGCCAAACATTTAGAAATTATATAAAACAAATCTGAATGTGTGGAATGCATGCAACATGGGTGTTAACTCTCATATTTTAAACTATTAAAATTCTTACCCTTTTCCACATTACGAGAGAAATTTAAAGCTTCTTTTAAATCTGACTAATACCCTCTATTTAATTTTCTTCAGGTTGGTCAACAGGGAAGTCAACAGGCTTTTCCTTTGCTGCTTCTTCCTCTACTTCCTCTCCTTCCCCCACTCCTCCCTCCCCCACTGCTTCTCCCTCCCCGGCTGCCTCTCCTTCCCCCACTGCCTCCTGGTCCCCTGCTTCCTCTGTGTCTCCCACTCCCTCCACTCCTCCTCCTTCTCCCACTTCCTCTGCTTCCTCCACTTCTTCTACTTCCTCTACTTCCCCCACTTCCTCCACTTCCTCCTCCTCCTCCTCCTCTTCTTCAATAGGTTCATCAATCTTTTCTTCCTCCTCCTCATCTCCTTCTATTTGTTGATCTTGAGAATGATCTTGAATTTCAAAAGGATTCTCACCCTAAAAACATGAGGAAAAACAGCTTTTAAAATCAGCATATTCATTTTTGTTACCAGTGCAATTTTTATTTGCTGTAACATCAAAAATAAATACAATCTGAAGCTTTTTAATTTACGACAAATCATGACATATTTGTTCAGTACCTATTTCATACCAAAGTGGATAAATAAATTACTGAAGTCATTTCTTTATATTCCATAAACTGGAACGCTTAAAGGCCCATTTTCGTAACCTAATTTCTAAAATCATATGCATATGACAAAAGCAAATATGTGGGTTCTGGTAGAAACAGATAAGAGATTTATGTCCTACTTAATTACACCAGGATTCAATGTACTTCTGTGGTAGGATCTCTGAAAACAGGTTAAGAGTGGAAAAGCTTTGGGGCATCTGGGTGGCTCAGTCGCTTAAGCGTCTGACTTCGGCTCAGGTCATGATCTCACAGTTCATGGGTTCAAGCCCCCACGTCAGGCTCTGTGCTGACAGCTCAGAGCCTGGAGCCTGCTTCGGATTCTGTGTCTCCCTCTCTCTCTGCCCCTCCCCTGCTCATGCTCTCTCTCTCTATCAAAAATAAGTAAACATTCAAAAAAATTTTTAAAGAAAAAAAGTGGAAAAGCTCTGAAACAGTCACTGTAGGAAGCACATTACATCGGTTGGTAATGCGCAAAATTACTGTGAACTGCAGCGAAAATCTGGCAAACACAGCAATGGTACAATTCCATGATACTTGCAGTGAGACAGTCTAACCACAGAGGGCATAGTGCTGGGAATTGGTAAGTGGTGGAAGAATGAGTGAGGACTTTTGGAATGGCAGCACTGCATTGTTGGAAGGACTGTCCATGAGTATCCAGGCAAGGGGGTGAAGGTAGAAACAGTTGAAGAAACGGGATAAATTGATGAACTGATTATATCTTCATAGGACAAAGATTTAAAAAGATATTCTGTCAGACTGAGAGCACTTAAAAGCAGTTTTTAAGACATGACCAGAGCTGACCATGGGCAGAGGATGTTCTGGGGAATAACATCAGGGAACACAGCAGACAGGAAAGCTGAACAAAGGGATACCATTGAGTAACGCGACACCAGTGCTTCTTGAATTTTAATATGTTTCTGAATCAATTGGGATCTTGCTCAAATGCAACTCTCCATTTCTAATGAACTCCCAGGAAATACCAATATTGCTGGTCCATGGATCACATTCATAGTAAAAAATTCTAGAAGAGTTCTCCTTAGTTTAGGTACTTTCTACATAATATGCACATGTGGTAAGCTAAGGAAGCCTACTGCTGTCTAGCTGAACCAGTTAACAGAAGCTGGGGAGATAAAAGTTTATCTAATTTGGAAGTGAAATACAGGGAGCACCTGGGTGACTGAGTCAGTTAAGCGACTGATTCTTGGTTTCGGCTCAGGTCATGATCTCAGTTAGTGGATTTGAGCCCCATTATCAGGCTCCACAGCTGGCAACTCGGAGCCTGCTTGGGATGCTCTCTCCCTCTCCGCCCCTCCCCCACTCACACCAGCTCTCTCTCTCTCTCAAAATAAAATAAACTTAAGGTCCACAGTAACTACACATGTTAAGACATATCCCTCAAGTCCTCCTTTGTTTAAAAATCAAGAATAAAGCTAACATTATGATCTACTATCAGACTCCTGAATTTCTCTCAAATGATCCACGGTGAGAAAGAAATGAGATAGGAATGACTTATTGTTGCCTCTCCCAACAAATCCCAACAATTAGGAAAAACAATGTTTTTACCTATATGCAAGATATTAAGTAAAAGTCTTCCTAATGTTGCACTATATTTAAATATCAGTTACTATGTCACCATTTGATTATAAAGATACAATGTAACCTAAAAAGGTTTTGCCCTAAAGTCTTACCTTAACGAAACGTTCATACCGCGCCTTCACTATTGGATTATTTAAAATGCTTGTAGCAGTCAAGACACTCTCTCTTTTTATTTGTTCTTTATAAGCCTATGAAAAATAGAACACAGTGAGGTACCCGAAAACCATGCCATGAAAATATTTCTATAATTAAAACAACATTGTATGCTCAAATTGCTACATTTAAATTATTTCTCTCCTGGCAAATTAAGCTATAAAGCAACAACTACTGTGACCACAATCTAAACCATCCATGATTAACATAATGAAGATTCAATAAGCCAATCAGACTCATTCACTCAGTTACTACATATGACACATCTAGGTCTACTAAACAGTTACTCTCCTTTCTACTATACATGCACTTTCCCCCACCCTAACTATTCTAACTACTAATTTTCATGCTATCAAAAGAGAAAGAACAATTTTTCATACTGCTAGAATAGTCTTCCTCTGGGCTGTAGTTAGTCTAAGACTGTATTATACAAAGGAGGACAGGTTAATATGAAATGTCTAGTTGCCAGGGCGCCTGGGTGGCTCAGTCAGTTAAGCATCCGACTTCAGCTCAGGTCATGATCTTGTGTTCCATGAGTTCAAGCCCCGCATCGGGCTCTGTGCTGACACTTCAGAGCCTGGAGCCTGCTTCAGATTCTGTGTCTTCCTCTCTCTCTGCCCCTCCCCCAATCACGCTCTGTCTCTGTCTCTCAAAAATGAATAAATGTTAAAAAAAAAAAAAATGTCTGGGGGCGCCTGGGTGGCTCAGTTGGTTAAGTGGCCGACTTCGGCTCAGGTCTTGATCTCGTGGTTCGTGAGTTCAAGCCCCACGTCAGGCTCTGTGCTGACAGCTCAGAGCCTGGAGCCTGTTTTAGATTCTGTGTCTCCCTCTCTCTGACCCTCCCCTGTTCATGCTCTGTCTCTCCCTGTCTCAAAAATAAATAAAACGTTAAAAAAAAAAAATGTCTAGTTGCCAAAAAAGTGTCAAAGGAATGCCAAAAGAGAAGAGAAAGGACGAAGATTTTTAAAAGATTATATGTGCTCAAAGTGACTAACCAAGTCTAAGTTAAATGAAAATCACATCAATACAAAATATGAATTTAAGACTCAGGTGTGCTCTATTTAAAACTTAAGCCTTTAATATTTGAATTTTTAAGTTTGCTTCTCAAACAAGCTAGTTTCTCACAATATAAACATTTATTTGAAATAAACTGGACTAAATAAAACCAACCAATTTAGAAGCAGAAATATGCCAATCAAAAAGAAAACAGTACATTTTTCCTAGAATATTTTAGTAAATTCTACTCAAAAATGTAACAATAGATAGTAACTGGTAATGCTAGTTTTTTTTTATTTTTCCCAGCCATCAGAAAAATGTAGGTTATGATTAAATCTTTCCGTTTTGTTCTAAAACACAAACTCTCTCATAAAACTGTTTTGAACCAACTTAAAAAAGTGTTAATGAAAAAAACAGTTCAATAGCTATGATTTCCTGAATGCTTACACTATGTGTCAGGCACTATTTTAAGTGTCTTTTCTATTGTAACTAACTTAATCTTTAAACAGTCATGCAAGAGCAGAATGATTATCTATCCCCATTTTACAAGTAAGGAAACTTGGACAAAGAAAAGCTAATTTACTTGCTTAACACATCATGTACTGGACCAGGATTCAACCCAGGACTTCTTGCTCCAGAGCCCAATCTTAACCACCATGCTTAACTACTAGGCTACACTGCCTCTCTAGTTATCTTTACAGTTTTTCACACATAAGATTAATAGGACTGTATGTAAGCAGGTAGGTGTGAAACAACAGCCTTAAAGGACAATAAAGGATTAATGAACACTTCAATGACTTCATCAAGACAGGTCAAAACTTACCTGCTTCCCTTTGATATGATCAGGAGATTTTAAGTGCTGCTGCACTGAACTATGCAAAGCAGGGATATACACACTGCATGCACTGCAGTGAACAGTCTCCACTTTCATCATGTGATCATCTGCAGTAACACCTACAAAAGAAAGCCAATTATTAATAAGTAATGATTCATATATTATTTTTGACAAAATGAGTTTTTATTATTTCGTTTCTATGGTTATTCATACCCCCTTCTTCCAAAAAGAAGATCAAGATATGTAGGTTATGTTGAGTTTTTCTACTAGGTTTCATAAATCTGCATATATAGATTAAAACTATGGATAACAGATTAAAATTATAAAGTAGAATTACATTATATTTCCTTGCGTATTCTACAATCCTGCTCTGAGTCCCAGGGGTCTGTCCCCCAAATATATAATATAAAAGAAGACAAATGTTGATTTTTGTACTAAAAAAAAGAATTTCCATAATAATGAATATGGGTAGGCAAGGATAGGGAAAAAGAGGTCAAAATTGGGATTCACAAAAAACAAAATATATGTTGGACCTTGAAAACTGTGATCAAGATTTATTACAAGTGAAGTTATAATGTATGCAAGGGAAAGGTGAGAGAAAATGGCACTTTGTGGGAGTTCCAAGTAATTCAATATAGCTGGGGCACTGAGAATAAAGAAGGGACAAAAGAGACAAAAAGAGCAGGGCCTATATCATGGAGAACTCTGCATGCCAGGCATAGGAATTTGAAGTTTATCCTATAGAGGATGGAGACCCAGTTAAACTTCTTGAAGTACTATAATCATGTAGTAGACTTAAGAGATAAGACTGAAAGTAAGGGTACTAGTTAGGAAAATAATATAACTGCCAAGAGAACGATAAAGACTTGAACAGATGCAATATTTAAAGAGGTAAAGAAGCAGACTTGGAAGATATTTAAAAGACAGAACCAGTAAGATACAATGTTATAGATATAATAAAGTAAAATTACTTAGGACTAACTTTATACTTATGGCTTAGATGGTGGGGCTACCTTCCAAGGAAAATGAAAGACCAGTCTTCTGAGTTTTTGTTTTCTTAATGGGGTGGAATAAGCCCAAAAAGCACACAAAATTTTTTTGATACATTCTTTTTGTAAGACTGCTGAAGAGAAAGGCCAATAAGCATCTCGATGTTCAAGAGAAGAGTTCAGAAGATAGATCTGTGTTAGAGACAGAAGTATGTAAGTAATCAACACAGAGGAGATAGTTTAAGCTCTGAGATTAGATGAATCATAAGGAAGGAATATAAAAAGAGAAGATCATGGAACTGAAAACAGAATACTGGGAAATATCAACTTCTAAAAGCTTCACAGAGAGGGGCACCTGGGTGCCTCAGTTGGTTGAGCATCTGATTTTTGATTTCAGCTCAGTTCATGATCTCAGTTCAAGCCAAGTCAGACTCGCTGTGGAAAGCACAGAGCCTGCTGGGGATTCCCTCTTCGCCCCTCCCCTGCTTGCTCTCTCTCTCTCTCAAAAATAAATAAATTCTTAAAAAAATAATAAAAATAAAATAAAATAAAATAAAATAAAATAAAATAATAAAATAAATAAAATAAAATAAATTTTTTTAAAAGATGTAGTTTTTTTTTCTTTTTTAAAGATGAAAGCATAGGCTTCAGGGACAGAATCAAGAGGAATAAAAAGACAGAAAAACAGAAGAGTTCACTATTTGAGCAAAAGTCCTTAAAGAGATGAGAAGTGAGAAGACAGAATGTAAGAATTCACTTCCACCTAGAGGAAAAGCTGATCTTTCTTGTAAAACTGAAGTGAGAAACATAATGGTAGGTAGTGATAAATTTGTAAACATGAGAAGAGGAAAAGGAGGTCACCTCTGATGACCTACTCACGGCTACCACATATGACTCGATCACACTAGTGGGCAGCATCTACACTGAAATAGATTATGGTAAGTAAAATATATGTGTTAATTTCTAATACACTTTGTTTAAATACTTACCTTCCATAACATCTTTTTCAATTATTTTAACTACTTCTGTTTGATTATTTGTCTGCTGTTTACGAATAGATGTTTTCTTGAATTTATTCACCATACATTCCTATAAAACAAAATAGGAAGAAACACAAAAAGTTTTCACTGAGCTTAGCATCAAACTCAGCCTATGGAAGATAACATCTGTTATATAAGAACTAATATCTGCCCTCAAGGAGTTTATAGTTCAGTTGAAAAAGACTATCATTAAATACAAATACAAATAAATTACTGGGATACTTACAAAAAATATTCACTTTCAAAGTGTATTTTAGGCATAAAGAACAAGAGAAATCAAACAGAGCTGGAAGAGTTAAGAGAGGTCTTCTCAGGGCAGGTACATTAAAGTCCTAAATGACAGGAACCAGTTAAGGAATGAAATGAACAGAAAGAAATTTCTGTAAAGGTACACAATTCTGCATGGATGGGGAAGAATGAATGATCACTGTATTTCTAACCTCCTAACAATTCCATGTCTTTTGCCCAAAGTAACTATATGGACAATCAGCAGTCCAGCTCTAGCCTCTTCCATAAACATCCCTGGCCCCAACTATCCTCACCTTTTCCAAACCCCCCTGCCTACACCCTCACTCCTGGCCCTCCGATTTAACTGTGTCATCTGTGTATAAATGAGTGTGTTCTTTCCAATTACTGTGAGTTCACTAAGGGTGGTATCTGTGTCTTCAGTCCTTGCATAACACCTTTTGTTAAATAGTCAAGAAAAACTGTTGAACTAGTGACCACACACTGATAATAGAAAGGACACTAAACAGACATCAGCTCTCTAGCTCTGAATTCAGACTGCCACTTAACTGGAAGAGTCACTACACTGCTCTGAGCATGATCTTTCATGATAAAAAAGAACTGTGATGACGCTCAAATGAAATAATGAATGAAAGTACCCAGCACAACACTAGGTACACAGCAGACTCTCAACTTAGGATAGCTGATTCTGCATCAATAATCAGGTGTTAGAGGAATTCTTTTTCCTGACACCTCTGCCATAAACTACTGTAAAAACATAACATATTCTCTCAAATTACAAATCTAAAATCTTTACAGAGGAATTCACATCTAGTTTAAAAAAAAAAAAAAACTCTCTAAGTGACTCTTAAAAACTGAGAACTGAGGGTTGATGGGGGTGGGAAGGAGGATAGGGTAGGTGATGGGCATTGAAGAGGGCATCTTTTGGGATGAGCACTGGGTGTTGTTTGGAAACCAATTTGACAATAAATTTCATATATTAAAAAAAACTCTCTAAGTAAGTAGTCAATTAAATTTTTAGAAACTTGGAAGAGAGATGGGAAACTGAAAAACTAAGAAATTAAAATACAAATAAAGTGCCTCTTGATTTAAAAACAGCTACTTACATGCAAAAACTCCATAACTACTTTATCAAATTTGGTTTGTTTCTGAATATGATCCAATGTTTCCTGGTGTGAAGAACTTTCCAGATGTAGCTCAATATCTTTTTCTTCAAACGTTCGGAATTTACAAAATGAACATGTGAATGCCATTCTATAAAGAAAAAAAAGTTTTCCTTAAATATTGCCTTATTTACTGAGAGTTCATAAGACCATGCCAATAAAACTAATTTTACCAAAATAAATGATTTCCTTTATACCATCTTATGGTTGATCTAAATTTAGCTGAAGTCAGAAAAAACAGTATTTCTTTAAATATTTGGCCAACACTGCTATTATATACCACTTTGCAAATAATGGAATCAGTGGATCTATTTAATCTAGTCCTAAGCTATCCACTTCAAGTTTAGAATTATAAAGCCAAAGCAAACTTCCAAAAATACCAAGTTCTGAAGTTCCACTACTTATTTTTATACTCTGTTCCACTCTCAAGCTTGCAGTCCACCAAGGCAATAACCAACAAAGCCAGGTGAACATCAGACAACCATAATTCACTCCTTTGGAGCTGTTGGGTGACCAAAAACCCTACCTTCTAAGGACCACTTCAGGATGACTGACAAGCCTAGATAAATTTAGAAGCTCAGAAGCCACTCCAATATGAATTTCCCTCTTTTCTCCTATAAAGTGTTCCTATCTTATGTATTCTTTTTATTTCCTTTTCATTGAATTATAACAATAGTTTCTTCATTGGTTTGTCTCTACTCTCCATTTTCCAATTAATTCTTTTTTTTCTTAATGTTTGGTTTTTTTTTTTTTTTAATTTTTTTTTTTCAACGTTTATTTATTTTTGGGACAGAGAGAGACAGAGCATGAACCGGGGAGGGGCAGAGAGAGAGGGAGACACAGAATCGGAAACAGGCTCCAGGTTCCGAGCCATCAGCCCAGAGCCCGACGCGGGGCTCGAACTCCCGGACCGCGAGATCGTGACCTGGCTGAAGTCGGACGCTTAACCGACTGCGCCACCCAGGCGCCCCAATGTTTGTTTATTTTTGAGAGAGAGAGAGCGAGTGCACACAAAAGCCAGGGAGGGGCAGACAGACGGAGACACAGAATCTGAAGCAAGCTCCAGGCTCTGAACTGTCAGCACAGAGCCCAATGCGGGGCTCAAACTCACCAACCGCGAGATCATGACCTGAGCTGAAGTCAGATGCTTAACCAACTGAGCCACCCAGGTGCCCCTCTAATTAATTCCTTATATCAATATTATATTAATTTTCCTAGTTAAAACTTCGGGATCTGGAGCCTACTGCTGGGTTTATATCAGAGCCCCCTTGTGAGACACTGGGCAAATTACTTGACTTCTCTGGATCACAGTTTTCTTATCTTAATGCAATGAGAACCCTTATAGAAGTATCATTGAGGATGGAAAAAAAAAAAGTATATAAAGCCCTTAGAACAGTTCCCACCACACAGTAATAATTCAATTAATTAGTTACTTCCTAAAAGAGACAACAGCACTTTACTGGCTTCACTGACTTAAGCATCATAAAACAAAGTCAAAACACTTTTAGCTGCCCTTAAAAAAAGTTTTTAATCTCTCGTATATCTTGTTGGCTTTACCCACTAAATACTTTTATTTTTTTTTTAGGTTATTTATTTTGAGAGAGAGAGAACACAAGTGAGCACAAGAAAGGAAGGGCAGAGAGAGAGGGAAGGAAAATCCCAAGCAGGCTCCACACTGTCAACACAGAGCCTAAAGTGGGACTTGATCTCACAAACCGTGAGATCATGACCTGAGCCAAAATCAGGAGTCAGACATTTAACCAACTGAGCCACCCAGGTGCCCCCCTACTAAATATTTATAAAGAAAAATTTTTTAAGGTTTATTTACCTTTGAGAGAGATGGAGAGACAGAGGGGCAGAGAAAGAGGGACACACAGAATCCGAAGCAGGCTCCAGGCTCTGAGCTGCCAGCACAGAGACCGATGCGGGGCTCCAACTCACAAACCAAGAGATCACAACCTAAGCCGAGGGTGGACACTCAACCAACTGGGCCACCCAGGCACCCCATCCCCCTACTGAATGCTTTTAACAGTATCTGGCACACAGTATGTCTTCATTAAATGTTCAAATTAAATCACACTTGCCAACCCCCACTAGAGCCCTGTTCAATCTACACAGCTTTCCATATCCAGAATATGAATGAAAGGTCCCTGTTTCCTTGCTGTAACCTCGAGCCATGCCCTCTACCAGGGCTGCCTAACAGCTCCTACCATTTATTTTATTTATCCTACCATTCCCAAGTCAGTTCAAATACTGCCTCCATCCATTTCCCTGATTTTCCTGCACTCCTACTGAGAAGTCACCTCCTGTAAGATCACTTTGTACTTCTCTTCTGGCACTCTTCCCTTTATACTATTGTTTGTTTATAGCTCTCACACCCCTGTCCCCTCCCCCCGGCTCCCTCTACTCTATTATACTGAAAGCATTCAAATATCCAAAAAGAATGTATCGCAAGAATAGTTATTTATTGTCAGTCTCTTATCTTCCTAACTCAAAGCAAAACTGCTCTGATAAATTATAATAATTTTAGACTATTGTAAAGGATTCTTATTCTAAAATGACAACTTAATTGAACTGACATACTTTAGCTATATGAGATTTATATTTATAGCTAAATGAAAGTTCAGTTCTTTCATTTTCTCCAATTCACACATGTATATTAACACAGATATATCATATCCAAAGCTTTAGTTTTTTTAAACTTTTTTTTAATGTTTATTTTTGACAGAGAGAGGGAGCACATGCGCGTGTGCACGTGTGCAGCGGAGGGTCAGAAAGAAGGGAAACAGAGGATCTGAGGCGGGCTGTGCACTGACAGCACAGAAGCCTAATTAATGTGGGGCTCAAACCCACAGCGAGATCAAGACCTGAGCCAAGGTCAGACATTTAACCGAGGCACCCAGGCGCCCCCAAAGCTATAATTTTTAAAGGGGAAAGTATTCAGGGGTAAATAGCAAAATTAATCTCATAATGTAAAATCAGCTTCAGATTCCTATACACCTGAAACAAAGAGTTCATTTCACTGTTTTCACTAATCCCGTCACCCATCAAAAGAAGGAATTCTATCCACAGTGGCAGGGATACCGTCAAGAAACAAAACTACCTGCCTCTTAACACTAGAACTTCTTTTCATGGGTTAATTCTTAAGAAGCTTAATCCTATTGTTTCTCAGGTGGCAACAAATTAGGAGTAACATATCAGAAAGAGCACAGGAAAAGGTTATTAAAGCTGGACAGAGATTACAGAAGTACAGCTTAAACAAAAGGGGTTTGAACTGCACAGGTGCCTTATACACAGATTTTTTATAGTATAGTTCTGTAAATGTATTTTCTCTTCGTTAGGAAAACCAAGTGGCTCGGTTGGTTAGGCGTCTTGACTCTTGATTCTGGCTCAGGTCATGATCTCACAGTTCTTGAGCTCCAGCCCCAGGTCTGGCTCTACAATGACAGCACAGAGACTGCTTGGGATTCTCTCTCTCTCTCTCTCTCTCTCTCTCTCTCTCTGCCCCTTCCCCTTCCCCGCTCACGTGTGCTCTCTCTCTCTCAAAATAAATAAACTTTAAAAAATATATATTTTTTCTTTTCCCTAGCTTACTTTATTATAAGAATACAGTATATAATACAAATAACATACAGAATATGTTTATCAACTGTTTAAGTTCTCAGTAAGGCTTCCAGTCATCAGGTGGCTATAAGAAGTGTTGGAGGAATCCAAAGTTACAGATTTGTAACTCTGGAGAATTAGCACCCAGAACCCCCATGTGGTTTATGGGCCAAATGCAATACCTATCTCACTAAAATCAAAGACAGTCTAAGCAAACAAAAAAATCTGGGAATTCAGATGCAACTGAATTTTCTTTTACCACATTTTACATAAATAAAATCAATGTATATGTTACAACCAAATAGTAACAAAGAATATCCTGTTTAATATGAAAGAAAACGGACAACGTAAACATATCTCCATGGAAAGGTCTGCAGATGCTGCTCTTAAAATATTATTTTCTGAACTAAGATAAAGTTTTAGACATATAGAAAATTCACTTACATGTAATATTTCATTCCCCTCATGCTACACAAATTAACTTTTCAAGATTTTATTTTCCTAGCATAAGCAGCAATTTCAGAGAAAGATGACGAAAGAAGGATCAAATACTGTCCTTTTGAGAAATTTTCTTAGACGTTTTCATGCACAACTTTACACGTTATATATATATTTTTTTTCTATTTTGCCTGCATTTTCTCCATGTTACTACAGGCTTTATAGCCTTCATTTTCAACAATGGCCTAAGACCCCATAGAGGGATGTGTCAAAATTTACACATACTTGACTACTCTCTGTCGCTGATATTTGTTTCATGTCTGGAGCTATTATAAATAATGCTGTAAAGGGCAGCTTTTTAGATTAAACTTTTCTACTTTTACATTATCTTCCTGGAGAGATCATGGACTATAAAAAAATTCAAGACATTTTTAAGGACTGTTAAACTGCTTCCCAGTAGTTAAAACCATATTATTTGGTTACCAGCAATTATAAGTATGTGCTTTGATTGTATCCATGTTAGTAAATCAATGTTTCTTTTCTCCTAATAAAATGCCATGCTATTATTTAAATTCCCAGTTTATCTTACAATGAGTTTCAGCGTTTCCCCTAAAACTATGAACTAGCTATTGTTCCTTCACCCAATCATATATTAGGCATCTTGTTTTTACTTTTTAAAAAATACTGGTTGGGTGATGTTTACCTTAGATATTAATCATTCTTGTGTTTATAATATTTTCCAAGTCTGTCTGTTTTCAAGGTGTAAAGTTTTATTGAAACTAATGTGGTCATTATTTCCTTTGTAATTTAATCTACCACTTTTAAGCCTAGAAAAAACACTTCTGCAGCAATTAAAATATTCTATTTTATTTTCCTGTTATTTTCCATTTTGTAGGTTCTTTAATCCAATGGATTCATCTTCACTGGTGTAAGAAGAGGATCTAAACTATTTTTCTTATTGTTCAGTTGTTCAAGCAACCCCCCCCTTTTAAGCAATTCTCCTTTTGTTTGCAACATTTGTATTATATATTACATTCTTACATATAACACATGTATTTAGAGGTTAATAATCCTATTATACTAATAGCCTTTTTTTAGTGCCACATATTTTTAACTATTACAGCTTTCAAATGTTTCGATTATCTAGAAAAGCTAGTACCTACTCATCTACTCTTCTTTTACAGAATCTTCTTTGGAATCAAGATTGACGACACTTGTTACATTTCTACTATTTAGTTTTTCTATCCAAGAATATCACTATGTCTCCATGTAGTCAAATCTCAAGACTCTGTGGTTTTCTTCATGTCATGACACATATTTCTTTTTTAAGAATACTGTATTTCTAGGTATTTTTTATTTTTAAATTACCATTAGGGATGGAACTCTTGTTTCTTATTTTTCTCAGTGTGACTGCACATAAATACCAAGAATCAAAAATATTCCTATATATCTTTGATCAAGCCTTTTCATTTGACCCCATGAATTTTCTCACATTCCAACTGATGTATTTGCATTTCCTAGGAAACTGTTTTTTAATAAGACCAATTTTCAGACTCTACTAAGCACAAACCTGTATCCATCTCCATATTTCTCACTGTTTTTTTCTCTTCTGCGCCTTTGTTTTTCTCGCCGAGCCTCAATACGTCGCTTTTCTTCTTCTTCATTTTTAGGATCAGTTTTTGCTAGGATATCAACAAGAGTCAAAATTAAATATCATTTTTCCATCCTCCCTTTTCAGTTCCCACTTCATAAAGCATTAAACATGCAAGGTATATTTGGTGATCACAATCTAAATTGAACTCACCAGAAAAATCAGTTTGAGATTAACCAGCATTTCTTAAACTTCATTCATTTGAATATCATTACCATGGCTTCAGTGTTTTGTTTTTTTTTTTTTTTAATTTTTTAAATGTTTGTTTATTTTTGAGAGAGAGAGAGAGAGAGAAACAGAGACAGAGCCCAAGATGGGGAAGGGCAGAGAGAGAAAGATGAAGACACAGAATCTGAAGCAGGTTCCAGGCTCCGAGCTGTCAGCACAGAGCCCGACATGGGGCTTGAACCCAAGAGCCATTAGACCATGACCTGAGCCGAAGTCGGACGCTTAACCGACTGAGCCACCCAGGCACCCCTATGGCTTCAGTGCTTTTAAGTAAGTTTCTCATGTTCATGACAAACTGCAGAGTAATTACAACTGTAGAAATTAGATCCTTTGAATCACCTAGTGTAGTCACTAATCACTCATAAACATCAAAATTACCCAGAGACACTTTTTAAAAATGCACATGCCCTGGTCTACCCCTCTTCCCTAAATCCTTATTTAGGATGGAGTCAAATCATCTGTATGTTTTAAAAGGCTTCTCACATGATTTTGATTCAAAGTTTTGCTTTGGATATTACATTTATTTTTAGAAGGTACTGTTGAGGATGTAGTATTATCATATTACACAGAATCCCCTTTATGAGGACAAAGGGAAGAAATTTTTCATGGTTTTTGGTACCAGGAAAAGGTGTATTTCTTCTGGAAATTTAATTTGCTTTTAATCTGGTGGACTGACAATTAGAGACAGTCACATTTTCCATCTGTACATTGTTAAAAAACTGAGAGGCAAACTGAAAATGAAATTAAGAAAACCATTTCATTCATATTAGCATCAACAAAACTAAATAGGAATAAATTTAACAAAGGAAATGTAAAACTTACACAGTACTTAAAAACTACAAAACAGGGGTCCCCGGCTGACTCAGTTGGAAGAACATGAGACTCTTGATCTCAGAGTTGTGAGTTTGAGCCCCATGTTGTGTGTAGAGATTATATAAATAAGAAGATAGGTAGGTAGACATATAGGATGAACTTACAAAAAAAAAAAAAAAAAAACCACCACAAAACATTGTTGAAAAGAGGTTAAAGAAGATGGAAATAAATGGTTCAGAGATTAGAAGACTTAACGTTGTTAAGATGGTTGTACTCCCCAAACTGATCTACAGATTTAATGCAATCCCTATCAGAATTCTAACTGATTTCATTACAAACATTGACAAGTTGATTCTAAAGCTCATAAGGAAGGGATCTAAAGTAGTGACAACAATCCTAAAAAGAAATACAAAATAGAAAGACTCACCCTTCATGATTTCCAAACTTACTACAAAGCTACGATAATCAAGATACTGTGTTACTGGCACAAGGACAGACCTATAGATTAGCAGAACAGAATTGGGAGTCCAGAAATAAACTCATAAAACTTTGGTCAACTGGTTTTTAGCAAGGATGCCGAAATTATTCTGTTGGGAGAGAACAGTCTTTGCAACAAATGGTGCTGGGCAACTGGACAGCCACATGCAAATGCTAAAATACAAGACCTAAATGCAAGAACTATAGCTAGAAAACTCTTCCAAGAAAACATAGGAGTATATCTTTATGACTTTGGAATTTGGCAAGGAATTCTTAGATATACACCCAAAAGAACTGGGCAGCCAAAGAAAAATAGATAAATTAGACTTTATCAAAATTAAAAGCTTTTGTGCTTCCACACCCCTCCTCCCCCAACCTTTCTTTTAATGGAGGAAAGACGAAGAATATGGCAGATCTTACTCTAGACTCTCAATGTCTTCTATAACTTACCTGGACCTAATATTCAGCAAAATAGTGACTGTTGAGAATGAATTTGGGAAAATACAAAGACACAATTAGATGGTCAGAGTTTAGATTGTCTAAGCAGAATTAGGGACTTAGAAACTATTTCTGGTCTTCCAGAGAACACACATTCCTAGTTATTCAGTATTTTTATCTTAAGGACATGTCTATGTCTAGTTCTTTTTCTCTTAAGTAAGTAATGCACTGCACCATCAGCGCAGAGCCTGACGCAGGGCTTGAACTCACAAACCATGAGATCATGACCTGAACCGAAATTAAGAGATGCTTAACCAACTGAGCCACACAGGTGCCCCACATAATATTTATTATTTGAATTTGCTTTTGTTGTCACATGTACAATAAAACAAGGTGTTATTTTGTCATTGAAACTTTTTGAAATTAAATTGTATACTATTTTACCTTGTAAATTTTTACTTTTGATGTGTCATGTCTGTGATTTATATTGTTTATATCTGTCACTGAAGTTGGCATTTCCTGATTTTAAACTTTTATAGAAATATTTTGAAGTAGCTTTGGCAGTTTGACCTCTTGTTTCTAAAGTGCTTTCAGGGGCGACTGGGTGGCTCAGTCGGTTAAGCGTCTGACTTCAGCTCAGGTCACGATCTCACGGTCTGTGAGTTCGAGCCCCACGTCGGGCTCTGGGCTGATGGCTCAGAGCCTGGAGCCTGTTTCCGTTTCTGTGTCTCCCTCTCTCTCTGCCCCTCCCCCATTCATGCTCTGTCTCTGTCTCAAAAATAAATAAACGTTAAAAAAAAAAATTAAAGGGGCGCCTGGGTGGCGCAGTCGGTTAAGCGTCCGACATTCAGCCAGGTCACGATCTCGCGGTCCGTGAGTTCGAGCCCCGCGTCAGGCTCTGGGCTGATGGCTCGGAGCCTAGAGCCTGTTTCCGATTCTGTGTCTCCCTCTCTCTCTGCCCCTCCCCGGTTCATGCTCTGTCTCTCTCTGTCCCAAAAATAAATAAACGTTGAAAAAAAAAATTAAAAAAAAAAATTAAAAAAAATAATAAAGTGCTTTCAAAGAGATCATTTTTAATAAATACTAGTTAAGGGGCATCTGGGTGGCTCAGTCAAATGAGCATCTGACCCTTGGTTTTGGCCCAGGGCATGGTCCCAGGGTCGTGGGATCAAGCCGCACATCAGGCTCTGAGCTGAGCATGGAGCCTGCTTGGGGTATTCATTCTTTCTTTCCTTTCTTTTTCCTTCCTTCTTCCTATCTATCGATATTTTTTCCCTCTCTCTCTCTGCCTCGCCCTCCCTCTCCCACTGCCCCTCTCCCCCACACACATGCTCTCTCTCACAAGAAAACAACAAAAACTAGGTGAGTAAATAAGCTAAATCCTTTTTTCAACATTGCATATATTATAATTTTCTTAAAGCAAAAGTTTATTAAAATTCATCATCAATGATCAAAACAAACAGAATTAAATCAGAGTACCTGACAATAGCCTGACAGTATTTAATTTTATCCTTTTTGTTCTTATTGTCTAAGTTTTAAATTTTTGTTTCATGTAAAGGTTGACTGGGTTTTTTTTGTTTTGTTTTATTTTTGAAATATGAAATTTATTGTCAAATTGGTTTGCAAACAACACCCAGTGATCATCCCAACAGGTGCCCTCCTCAATGCCCATCACCCACTTTCCCCTCCCTCCCACTCCCCCATCAATAAAGGTTGAATGTTTAAGTCTGTGTTTTTATCTCTATAAGTTAGAGATGGCTAGAATATATAAAGAATATTTTCAACTCAATAAAAAGACAAATAGCCCAACTAATAAGTGAGCAGAACATCTAAACGTGCATTTTTCCAAGAAAGGTATATGAAGAGCCAATAAGCACGAGAAAAAATGCCCACCCATTAGTTATTAGGGAAATGTAAATCAAGACCACAATGAGATACCATTGCATACTACCTGGATGGTTTGAATCAAATAGATAACAAGCCATAGCAAGGATATAGAAAAATCAGAACTCTCATCTACTGCTAGTGGGAATGTAAAATGGTGCAGATGCTTTGGAAAACAGGTGGTTCCTCAAATGATTACACTATATGATCCAGCACTTCTCCTAGATATATATCTAAGAGAAATGAAAACACATGCTCACACAAAAACTTATACACAGGTGTTTACAGCACTATTCATAGTCCCCAAAAGGTAGATACAACCCAAATACCCATCAGTGAATGAATAAAGAAAATTTGATTTGTTCATATAGTGGAATATTTCCAGCCATAAAATGGAATGAAGTACTAATACCTGCTGTAACTTGAATGAACCCTGAAAAGACTATGCTAAGTGAAAGAAGCCCATTACAGAAGTCCACATTTTATACAATTTTTTTTTTCATATGTAAGTTTAGAATACAGGTATCTATAAAGATAGAAAGTAAGTTAGTAGTTGCTCTGGTCTGTGGGGTTTGTTGGGGGTAATGCCTAAAGGGTACCAGGTCTCTGAGAGGAGATGAAAATGTTCTCAAATAGATTAGTGATATTTGCACATATCTGTGAATACACTAAAAACCAATGATTGGAACACTTTAAATGGATGAATTATAAGGTGTGTGAATTATATCTCAATAAAGCTTTTTTTATTAAAAAAAAGTTCAGAGCCAAATTACTGTTACTTATCTATGCTGTTTTATTTTATTTTTTAACTTTGTAACATATCTCTACACGAAATCAAGTATACTTGACTAAACTACATGACAGTCAAGGATGTACCTAAATAAAAGCTAACAAAAGGTCTTCTTCAGACTTCTTTGTGAAAACACATAACAGCAAAATAATATACACCAAATATTTTGTCTATTTTTACATGTACACTGAATTACTTTTTGTTTTTTTATATTTATTTTTGCCTTGATGACTGAGAAGTGTTGAGTCTTTCCAAGTAAGGTGAAGTATAAGTCTTTCTATTTTGTTTCACTTTTTTAGGACTGTTTTCACTATTTTAGATCCCTTGCAACTCCTTATGAGCTTTAGAATCAACTTGTCAATTTTTGCAAAGAAGTCAGGTGGAATTCTAACAGGGATTGTGCTAATAAATCTGTAGATCAGTTTGGGGAATATAACCATCTTAACATTAAATCTTATGATCTTTGAACCATTTATTTAGTTTTTCCATTTATTTAGATCTTCTTAAACTTCTTTCAACAATGTTTTGTAGGTTTTGAATACTGTTTTAAGTTTTATACTACTTTTGCTAAATTTACCTATTTAGTCTTCTTGATGCTAATATGAATGAAATGGTTTTCTTCATTTCATTTTCAGATTGGCTCTCAATTTTTTAACAATGTACAGATGGAAAATGTGACTGTCTCTAAGAGTCGTCAGTCCACAAAATTAAAAGCAAATTAAATTTCCAGAAGAAACACACCTTTTCCATGAACCAAGAACCATGAAAAATGTCTTCCCTTTGTCCTCATAAAGGGGATTCTGTATAATGTAAGAATACTACATCCTCAGCAGTACCTTCCAACAACAAATATAACACCCAAGACAAAACTTTGAATCAAAATCATGTGAGAAGCCTTTTAACACATATAGATGATCTGACTCCATCCTAAATAAGGACTCAGGGAAGAGGGGTGGACCAGGGCATGTGCATTTTTAAAAAGTGTCTCTGGGTAATTTTGATGTTTATGAGTGATTAGTGACTACACTATGTGATTCAATGGATCTAATTTCTACAGTTGAAACTACTATGCAGTTTGTCATATGAACATGAAAAAATTATCTAAAGCATTAAATTTTTTAAAAACTAGAAGTACCATAAGCCATAGCAATTATGTTTTCTCACTTACTGGGTGATTTGCTGAGGCTCATCTTCTCCACAGGCTTTGCTAGCTTGGGTTTCTTGATAAAGGTTCCACCAGGCTTATTAAATGGTTGCATCATTTTTCTCTTTATTCCTCTTGCAGCAGCAACTGTCACATTGGTGGGTTTGTTTTGATAGTCAACAACAATTCCAGGTCTATGAATGCTTCCAAAATCACTCATATGCTGCAAATTTGTGAAATCAAGAAATATTAGCATAATATCTAAAGATAAAGTATGAATTCACACAAATTTTACCTGTTATCTATCTAATAATTTTCACCTGAAAATTACCCAGAACTGAACTAAATTTTACATGTCCGCTCTGAATAAACACATGGAAAACCTTTGTAAATTATTACATGAACTCAAATCCAGTGAATTAGTATTTTTATTTCCAGTAAAACAAATATGGATATTTCCTACCTATTTTTTTAATGTTTACAATTCAAAATTGAGATCATAAACAGCAAATGTGCCTGTCAGATTATTACCACTTGTACAACTCTCTGACAACTCCTCTTCAGAGTTCCTAATTGATGTTTTCCCATGAAAAGACCTAAAAAGACATCTTTATTTCACTAAAACCTGGCTTAAAACTAAGATGCATAAAGAAGACCATATATGAAGTTTGAAGTAAAAAAGATCCAGAAATCATTTAGGATTTCTCCCTGTTGAAAAAGGGAATGAGAAGGCGAGATGGAACATTAGTATGAAATAGGAGAGTTAAAGCATAACCATGCATCAACTTCCAGGACACACTTCAGATAAAGAATTACATCTGACGTTCCATTCACATTCTTACCTAGAGAAACATATTCTGACCCAGAAGCCCAAGAAGCAAAAGTTTACAGACGAAGAGTCATGCAACCAAACGACTCTTGTGTCCCTTTCTCTTCTCTTATCGTTAACAAAATCCACTACACCAAGAGGCTACATGTCCATAGAAATTTATTCTGCTAACCTTACTTTTAGAAGATAAAGACTGAGGAGTAATCTGAAGAGAAGGATCCAATGGGAATTGTACAAGTGAAGATTAAAAAAGAAAAGTCCTGTTGGTTCATCTACTTCATTAACAGGAGGAAAGAAAGAAAAGTCCATTCAGACTAGAATGGTGAACACAAAGTACAGGAATACCTGTTTTTCTATTGTGAAAACAAAATTGATATTTGAAGTCTCATTAAGAAAAAAATCATTTGCCTAAAGTAATATACAGCATGAAAAATGTTAAGTGTTTTCCAAATTTTCAAACTGGAATCGATTTTCAATTTCAAAACCCAAAGCCTACTAACCCCAACAATTTTCAATTAACCTATAGTCATTAATTATGGTGGAAGAGCAACGTATCAGTTGCTTACATTTATATATATGCTTAGGAATCCCTATCTAACCTAGTAAACTTGAATAGTTTAGTGTTTCCAGGTAACTTATAGAGTCACATTAGAAATATCTTCATTAATTATCCATTAAAGGTGCAATGCATTTTACATCAGTAAAGGGTAACTGTTATCAATGCAAAATTTCTACACAAAAAGGACAAACTACACTGATGTACCAAAAGCCAATGAAGAGACAAAAACATGTGCCCTACTACATTTTTTATCAGAAGTACTTTCCTCTGCAAAGAGACTATTAAGAGTAACTGACTTAATTAAACCATTTCTTACATTAAGGCAAAAATACAATATCTTTCATATGACCAAACTATATAACTCCACAATCTACATACACTTACTAGTAAAATTTCATGTCAGTCAAGTTACCTAAGAACATAAGTCATTCTCTTTATACTATGTCCTGAAATAAAACACTTGAAGACTGGTATATTTATTCATGTAAGCAATAATTTACAAAAGATTACTTCCTAGGAAGGAGCCAGAGACATGTCTGTACAAGTAGGAGCTTATTTCTCAATAGTAAAAACTAGTGACACAAGGGAAAACGAAACACCCAGCAACAGGACATATTGCAAGAGAGTAAGTTAGTAATTATATTGACCACAAATCATTCTACAACCTATTAGACATATCAACTTCTTCACCATGTAAACATAGCTAAGCTACCCTCATCTATTATTACCGACTTTTAGTCCCTTGTGTTATATGTGAAATATGGAGCTCTGAAGAAATTCTATGTGCTAGAGTTAGCAGCAAAGTATAAACATTTTATCATACATTGCACCTTTAACCTACTCAAAAACTCCAAAGGGTTGGTTACCTTTTACAATAATCCAAGAACTGTCCCACCAGCAAAACTGCTAGTGTTTTACAAGGAAAAATGCAACTCCTTTTAACCCCTTTTAGACCAAAACCTAATATCCTCACCTTTTTAATAAAGGGAGATTTGGCAAAACTATGAACAATCATCTCACACTGCCACTTGTTTTCTGAAGTGCTGGAAAAACTTTTACAGGCAACCTAAAAATTATGCTTATGATTCAGCTTTGCTTCAAAATACACTGGGATGAACAGTGTTTATTCTAGTTGAAAACCGTGGTCTTGAAAGGGTTTAAAAGAGTGACTAGTGAAAAGAATCTGAAAAGATTCTGTTGTACTTACTCCTCGGCCTCGGCCTCTGCCTGTTGATGGTCCTCCAAAAGCATCATAGTTTCTGCTTCCAAACGTACTTTCAGGATAAGCAGGCGTTCCTCTCCCCCGAGAGCCTACAGGTGCAGGCTTCATATGGGGTGAAGAAAAACTGCTGTAGGAAGAGTAATTCTCTCTTCCTCTGTCCTCCATAAACCCAGGCCTCAATTTTGAACGGGAGTAAGGTGCTTCCCAGCTAGACCCGCCCTGGTTTCTACCTCCGAAAGAGTCAAGGCTATTCCGGTAGGAGCTCTCAAATCGACCACCATAACTACCTCCGAAGCGGCTTTGTTCGGGTTCATTAAAACCATAGCCAGATCTGTACAGATCTCGCCCACCCAGAGAAGACCTGGAGTCGTAAGACTCATAAGGTCCAAACCTGGAAAAGTTGCACAGTGAGGGAAAAAACAAAAGTAAGCTTACTAATGTTAGACAATTCAAAAGACAAATTATCAGATGACATTTATCAACTAAAATTCATTTATACCATACTGGTTTGCACAGTTCTACTTTTATTCACACCCTGATTAGGGCTGGGCAGTTCAACATGAGACCAGATAGAAAGCTATCTGAGTCAGTTTTTAAATATGAATTGAGTTAAGTAAACCTTAGCTTAAAAATCTGCTTTGTGGCAGCTTTTCTATTTTATTAAAAAGATTTGTCTGTCAGTATTTAAGCCCAGCCCTAGTCTTGGAAAAAGTCATTTGCTAAAGTTCACAAACTACTCAAACTTTCTTTGAATCCATCCCTAGTACTGGAAAATACCAAATATTTACAATATTTTGGCTTTCAATAGGGACATAAATTGAAGACTATACCAATATAGGCTATTTGTGACACAGAAGAGATCCTTTTTGCACCCCTAATAATCTATGTAACAAAACTGCTTGTGTCTGTAGCAGTCAAAATTTGGAGAATTATCTCTGCTTACAAAATTTGATATCCTGCCCAACTTTGGGTAAGGTCAATAATCAATCCTCAGTCACTTTCTACTTGTAGACTAGCAAATCTAACAAATCTAGAAGAATAAGCACATAAAATAGAACATAAAAGTAAAAGACCACGAACATATATCCTCTGCATATGAATTTTCAAGGCAGATGAGAAAGAGTACATTTTATATCTTCAATTATTTAAAAAATTATTTCCTGGTAGGAAATTATCACATAAAACTACTCTAAAAAAGGGAGCACACCGTCTCCTCAAGGTTTTAATAGAATCAACAGAAGAAACAAATCATCTTACTTCTCACAAATCCAAAGCATGGATTACAAAAGTTGCTTCATAGCTTACAACATAGTTTTATAAAGGCCCACAATTACACATGAGATAAACGATAACATCTACATAGTTTATCCACATCACATTTACAATGCAATAGGGCAGTAACGGATATATTAAAACAGTTAAATGTGTTACATTACTTCAATTATTTACAGATCACTAAATAGAATGTACTATTTATTTCTGAATCCTGGTAACCGTATAAAAATTATTCCTCTTTCCAGCTCTTTTTAAAACATCTATCACATAAGCAAAATTGTTGTATCTGTTCATTTTCTTGATTTTCCTCTACTATTAAACCATAGTGGCACACTTGAAGCAGAAAGAAGGAAAGTAAAGCATCATTCAGTCCATCCTTAAGGAATCCGGATCCTTCATTTTATGAAGAAGGAGGATAGTTTCAAATGTTACCTAACTAGTTATACTTAGTAGAAATATCTGTGCCTTAAAAGGTATACACTCTTTGCCTGAAATGTGGTCAACCCTACGGCCTGAGTAGTTCAACTAGTGTTAAGCTTTACACAGTATCAACAGTAAAATATAAAAACAATCTAAACTCTAGTGCATTAAAATAAGCAAAGGTATAGTATTCATGGCTTTAATACAATGCTCCTAGCTTAGAGCACAAGTGTTTTTGGTCTAAGTAGTATCTGCCAATAAATAACCTAGATATGGACTTAAAGAACATTTTATTATTACAATTTGCTCCTACAACTTACTCTAAAATTAAAATTAAAAGAATAACTACCTTAAATGTTTCTCAGAAAACTGAATGTTGCTAGACTGGTTCAGTTAAACCCATTCCAGTCAAAGACTGCTTTGCTGCTTTATAGAACACCCCACATCAGAAAAGACACTTTTAAAAATCATAAAGAAAAAGGTTCACAGATAATATTTCCAATAACATTTTTATATCATTTGTTCAGAACATTCTGACTGATGAGGAGTTAAAAGTAAAGGAAGTAAAAAAAAAAAAAAGAGTTCACTACTAAAAGACAGAAAAGCTTACTCTATTATAGTGAAATGAAAATAGCTACTTGAAGTTTTCCTAAAATAATGTCTGCCAGTAATCCTGAGGTAATTTTTATAAACATTAATTAACACCTCTAAACATTTAAAGTGATTATTCAATACCAAATAGTGAAATTCAAGCATCATAACATGCCTAAGGAATACTTAAATTAAAATATCCAGAATCTTATAGTCATCTAATCATTTGGCCAAGTGATTAAGCAATTTACCTGCTACCCCCACCACCACCACTGTGATTGTCCATGCCATATGACTGGTTTAGGTAGGAGTCCATGGATCTTTGACCCCCATAGGATCCATGGCCATAGTCACGGTCCATCCCTATAAAGAGTTTAAAAAGAAAAAAATTAAATGATGCTCACCTTTACTGGCACTCAAAAGAAGAATTTTTAGATAAATATCCTTGAATGTCAGACCTCCATAAGATCCGGGGCCATAATCACGATCCATTCCTAAAACAGAGTCAGTAACAAAAGGTCAGTAAGATATACCATCCTCTTCAGGAATCTTTGCATAAAACACAAGATATTCCTATCAATGATCTGAGATAATAATTCATCATTAACATTTAAGCTAAACTCACAGTAGACGTGGAAGGAAAAAACCTCACAAATGATAATCTACTGAATAATCAGATTTGCTAATAAAACCTATTTTTCAAAAAAACATTATCAACTAAGAAAGTTCTATATTAGAATTATTTTTAATTTAATCAACATCTATTTGACTAGGGTGCTACTTTAAGGTTCTGTATTAGCTTATTCCATAGTACATAATTAATAATAATTCCTACTCTCAAAAAAAAATCATTTATTAATGTCAAGAAGAAAAACTTTGTTCTAAGTATACTTTTTTGCATCTAGCTGCTCTCAAAAGATCTAAAAACTCAGAAGCAGCCACATTTTCAATTAGCCTAATTTAAATTTGTTCATATACTAACCGAAATAGACATTTTTAAAAAGTAAAAATCATGGAGTAGGGGACCAACCTGTGGTATTACACCTATAAATAACAACTCAACAAATATTTAAATCCTCAAATACTCTGAATAGGGAATGAATGTGAACTCTAGCAATACAAAACACACACAAAACAAATTCTAATACATTAAGGGTACTAAGTATGTCTTATTACACTGCCAATTCCATCTATATCCCAACCTAAGATGTAAAAAATACAACGAAAGAGGTAATAAAATAAATTTACTATGATTATAAAAATGGTATTTTTAAATCATTTAGAATGTGTCTTATAAAGTCCTTTAAAATCCTTTATTGTCACCCTCCTCAAATTTTATACACTAATAAATACAACAATATACAAAGAGCAAATACCTTAATTTACATTTTTTAAAACACTAAATTTTAATTACAACCACTTAAATATTTCTGGTCCTAATAATAATGACAACAGCAACAACTTCACAAAAATATCACTCAGAATCTTGAGACTTTAAAGCTGGAAGCAACCTAAATGATAAAATTCAATCTTCTTGCTTTATAGATTAGGGAACTACAGTCCAAAGAGATGACATTATTTTCTCAAAGTTCAATATGTATCCACCCTTCTAGCTTTATGCTGTTGCTTCTATGTGAAACACTCCCAGCTAACACCCCAAATATCTGCTTCTTAAAATATTCTCACTTTTAAGGGTGCCTGGGTGGCTCAGTCAGTTAAGTGACCGACTTCGGCTCAGGTTATGATCTCACGGTTTGTGGGTTCGAGCCCAGTGTCGAGCTCTGTGCTAAACACTTGCTCTGAGCCTGGGACCTGCTTCAGATTCTGTGTCTCCTTCGCTCTCTGCCCCTCCCCCGCTTGTGCTCTGTCTCACTCTGTCTCTCAAATATAAATAAATATAATAAAAAACAATTTTTTTAAAATCTTCTCATCTTTTAAAAGTCCATTTCAAATACTAACCCTTTTAAGATCAAATTTAATGATACCATCTCAGTTGATTATCATCTCTTTCTTCTAAATACCTAAAAGTCTATAGCTCTTATACGGTGCTTAGGATACTCTCTCTGCCTTATGTTCTGCTATTTGTGGCCTCATCCTAAATGTACACTCATCTTGTGGGCAGGGTCTGATTTCTACTAATTTTGTACATGCCCCAGAACCACTGTTCTCAAAGAATAGTCTCTTCACCACTGCGAGTTGCTAGGACCTTTTCAGGGATCCACAAGATCAAACTATTTTCATAAATAACACTACAACATTATTTGCCTTTTTCACAGTGCTGACATTTGCACTGAAGATGCAAAAGCACTGGTGGGTAAAACTGCAGGTCCCTCACCACAAATCAAGGTAATGGCACCAAAGGATATTAGCAGTCATTGTAGTCCTTAATACTGCACACTTGCAGTAAAAAAATAATAAAAAGAGCCATCTGTACTTAAAAATGTCCTTGATGAAACAGTTAAGAATTATCAATTTTATTAAACCATGACTTTTCAGTACAATTTCTTTCTGGTAGTGTCTGTAGCACAAAAAGCAATTTTGCTGCATACCAAAGTATCAAGGTTTTTGCCAGGAAAAGCCATTGTGCAAGTGCTTGGTTGTGAAATGAAATTAGCCACTTTTACAAAGAATACTATTTTTACTAGACAGACAGAGCATTTGGCATTTTCTCAAAAACGAACAAAGTAAAACTGTCACTTAAAGGAAAACAACTAACAGCATTTGCTGCCAATGATAAAACTTGAGCTTTTCAGTGAAATTTAGAATTATATAAAACTTGTAAGTACCAATAAGCATAACAGAACACAGTAAGTTTATTAATACATTTTTCATACTAAGACTTCAAATGGGGCGCATTATTTACATTTATAGCTCATCTAAATTCCAACTGTCCACATTCAAGTGTGCAGTCACATGCAGCTCATGGCTACCATATTAGACAACACAATTCTAGATTAATAAAATAGTCATTTATCTTTTTTTTTTTTTTTTGAGAGAGAGAGAGAGCACAAGTGGGGGAGAAGGGTATTGGGGTGGGGGGAGAATTTTAAGTGGGCTCCATGCTCAGCAGAGAGCCCAATGTCAATTATCTGTCTTTAGAGTTGGTAATTTATTCTTATATTATCTCAGATAGAGGGCAATTTTCAAATTAAAATAAAAATTTCAAAATAAAAAGCCTTCCTCTAAACCTCATATTAAAAAATACTCTTAGAGCTAAGTTCAGTTAGATAAACAAAGCAAAAAGTTTCATATTGTTATTTCTGTGAGTTTCAATTTTGAGCTCGCAGAGGCTGCCTTCAAATATTAAATCTTTTAGTTTTTTATTCTGTGTTTTTATTTCACTATGCAGTCATAAATTACTACTATTTATTGAACACCCACCTTATGCCAGGCACTGTAGAGTACACAAAAATTAAGAAAACTACATAGCAATGATTTTGGCTTATTATTCATAGTATGGTTACTATTCAGTTAATTAAAAAGGAAAAAAGGAAAAGTCTTTATACTGTATGTAATCAGTATGATTATAGGGATATAGATTCTATAAGATGACTGCTTCTGTATAAACAACATTCTTCCAGGTTACCAAATGAACTTTTCAGAAATCACTTTAAAAATAAAACTGGAACAGGGAGCCTGGGTGGTTCAGTCGGTTGAGCCTCCGACTTCAGCTAAGGTCATGATCTCGCGGTCCATGAATTCGAGCCCCATGTCAGGCTCTGTGCTGACAGCTCAAAGCCTGGAGTCTGCTTCAGATTCTACGTCTCCCTCTGTCTCTGCACCTCCCCCGCTCGCACTCTGTCTCTCTCTCTCTCTCAAAAATAAACATCAAAATATTTTTTAAATAAATAAATAAAACTAGAAGAATATAACATGTCTTTATTATTATTACCGACCTCATGTTTTAAATCAAATCTATTCTATTGCTTTGATCACTCTATAAGTTCAACAAATGTTAAAACTCAGTTACAATTAAATCATAAGGAAGGAGCTGAGGAGTAACAGGAAAAAACAACTGACTTATCAAAATAATTAACAAGCTGTGTCACACCAACTCTTGAAATAGGACCTCTGTTCACCACCTCCACACTACTAGCATTTTGATACAGGCCACCAGCATCTCAAATCTACGTTACTACAACAGCCTCCTAACTAGTTTTCCTGCTTTCACTTTTGCTTCCTTTCTGTTTATTCTGAAGAAAACAGCCAGAATAAATCTGTTAAAATGTGAATTTAAATCATGTTCAGGGTACTTGGCTGGCTCAGCTGGAAAAGCATGCCAACTTTTGATCTCGGGGTCGTGAGTTCAAGCCCCACACTGGCTGTGGAGATTACTTAAATAAATAAACTTAAATAAATAAAGTTCAATGCTCAGTAACTTCCAATGGCTTCCCATTTTGCCTGAAGTAAAAGCCAAACCCTTAAATAATCCGTAAGGCCCTATACCAGTGGCTTTGAACCAAGGACAATTTTGCCTTCCAGAGGACATCTGACAATCTCTGAAAGCACTTTTGGTTTTCACAACCAAAGGGCAGGTGCTGTTCACATCCAGTGCACAGAGGCCAAAGATGTCGCTGAACAGTCTACAATGCACAAGACATCCCCCCACAAAGAATTATCTAGTCCAAAATGTCAATACTTGTAGGGCACCTGGGTGGCTCACTTGGTTCAGTGTCCGACTCTTGATTTTGGCTCAGGTCATGATCTCACGGTTTGTGGGATTGAGCCCCACATCAGGCTCTGTGCTGACAGCGTGGAGCCTGCTTGGGATTCTCTCCCTCTTTCTCTGCCCCTTTCCCAGCTCATGCTCGCTCACTCGCTTGCTCTCAAAATAAATAAATAAACATTAAAAAAGAAGGCAACTGCTATATCTGACAAATTCTGCCCTGTATGATTTACCTATCACTTCTTAACTTCATCATCTACCATTCCTCCCATTATCGCTCCACTCTAGGTATACTAGACCCTCAGCTGTTCCTAGAACACAGTATGCACACACCCATTTTTGCACCTGCTGCTCCCTCTGCCGGGAACGCTCTTTCTCTGTATCTGCACTGCTCAATCCCTCCACTCTTTCAGGTCTTTATTTTCTATTGTCTCTTAGATATAAACAAGTTATCTTTGATTTTCAATGCCTCTGGCTACACCTCACCACTCTAACTCTGTCTTAAGACTGCTCAGCAAAAATCATCAGCTCTAGTCAAAACATTCTTAAGTCTCTCTGAAGCACAAGGTACTCAGCTGTACCTTTATTCCTGCTTTCCTCTATCTCGAATGCTCTCCTTTTTTTCTCTGCTGTTTATATAAAGTTATTGTGAGGCAGGAAGGAAACATGGAATCATTGAAAATACAACTTCCTTCCAAGAAATGGTGTGGAGGAAATTTGGTACTTGACATATTTTCCAGTACCTTCTACTTCATTTCAATCGCTGGAAAAGACAATGCTAACAATGAATTGTATTGTTGGCTTCATTTGGCTTCATATTTGCTAAAGCCTACAGCATTCTCCCTTTAGATAGCCATGGCTTGCATCCGCACCTTCTCAAATCTGTGCTCAAAGATCACCTTAGCAAGTCCTTCCCCAACAGAGACACAGAGACACACACACACACACACCACCACCACCACCACCGCCAACATCCTCTGTGGCCTTTTTCTTCTAAGCAATTGTTACCATCTAATATACAATATGTGTTACTTCTTTATCTTGCTTATTCTCCAATTCATCCCACTAGATTGTACTCCCTACAAGGGCAAGAATATTTTCCATTTTGCTCATTGCTATATTGCCAGTTCCGAGAATAGTATCTAATACACAGCAGTCACTCAAGAAATATTTGTTAAATGAATAAAGTCAAATTACATCTCTGAAATTAAGTTCCTCATTATGAAGTGTAGATAACCTAGACCTCAAAGTGTTGTCAAATAATGATCTTTAACCAGCAATGCATTCCAAAGTCATTCACAGCACTTTTTCATCACATGCACAACCAGGGATCCCTTATTTAAAACTAAGATTCAAGAGGACTAGAGTATGACCTAAACAGATAAACTTTGGAAAAGCTCCCCAGGGGGATCTAACAATCACCCTCAGATGAAAACCACTGTTGGAACTAAAATTAAGAGAAAAAATAAAGTTCACAACATTGGTAAAACATTAATCCAAAAGGATATATGCACCCCATGTTCGTTGCAGCTTTATTTATATAATAGGAGAGGTATGGAAACAACTTAAGTGTCCACTAAAGGATGAACGGATAAAAAAGATGGGGTACACATATACAAGGAACAGGACTCAGCCATAAAAAGGAATGAAATCTTGCCATTTGCAACAACATGGATAGACCCTGAGGGCATTATGCTAAGTGAAATAAGTTACAAAGCAAGACAAATACTGTTACGTGGAATCTAAACAAAACAAAACAAAACAAAAAAGCCAAGCTCATCGATACAGAGAACAGGTTAGTGGTTTCTAGAGGGGAGAGAGTGCAGGTGGGCAAAGGGAATCAAAAGGTACAAAAGTCCAGTTATAAAAAAATAAGTCATGAGGGGAAAAAATAAGTCACAGGATATAATGTATAACATGATGACTTAACTGTTAAGAGATTAAATCTTAAAAGTTCTCATTATAAGAAAAAAATTTAATTATATATGGTGATGGATGGTAACTAGAATTATTGCAGTAATCATTTTCCCAATGTCTACAGTGAATCATCATGCTGTACCCCTGAAATTAATGTAATGTTGTATGTCAATTATACTTCAATAAAAAATAAAGTGCATCTCTTAAACAAAAAGTCATCACTGTGATAGAAATTGCTAAAGTTCTTTTTGCATCACTGTACACTAAGAAAATAAACTTCTGGCCTGGTATGACTCTACATGTCAAAGTCCTACATTTAGACATTAAATCCAAATCTCTGGTAAACACTACTAGAAATTGAAGCCTTTTATCATTCCAAATGTCTCTCTTTGGTGAACATATTAGTCCTACTCACTCCAGTTTAAAATCTTGGACTCCTTTTTATTCATCCTTCTCAATTTTCTACTCATTACTAGTCAGTCAGCCTGCAAGTTCTGTTAATTTTCTCTAGAAACATCTTACTATTTTCAAAATTACTACTGTCTTCTCCCAAGTTCAGGATCTTTAAATCCTAACACCTAAATTTATTAAATGGCTTTTTAGCTTATTTTCCAGTTTTTTCTTTTCTTTTCCTTTTTTAAGATTTTATTTTTAAGAAATCTCTACATCCAGCATGGGGCTTGAACTTACAACCCCAAGAGCAAGAGTCACACACTCTTCCAACTGAGCCAGCCAGGCACTCCTAAGTTTCCAGTTTTCAATCTACCTAAATGTGGATACAAATTAAAGTTCCTCTGGTAGTTTTATTATGACATTCTCCTGTTCAAAACTGTGTTCTTCAAGGGCAACTAGCTGGATCAGTTAGTACAGCATGCAACTCTTGATCTTGGGGTTGTAAGTGTGAGCCCCAGGTTGGGTATAGTGATTACTCAAAAATACATTAAGAAAACAACAACAACAATCACAACAACAGCCAGAGGCACGTGGATAGCTCAGTCAGTGAAGCATCCAACTCTTGATTTCAGCTCAGGTCACAATCTCAGTTTGTGAGATCAAGCCCTGCATCCAGCTCTGGGCTGACAATTCAGAACCTGCTTGGGATTCTCTCTCTCCCTCTCTCTCTGCCCTTCTCCTGCTCATGCTCTCTCTCTCAAAATAAATAAACTTTAAAAAAAGGTATTCTTCAGCACTCAATATATACTACTTCCTACACATTGAGCTTTTTTAGCCCACATCAAATACAAAGTTTCTCTAAATTCTTAAAGATGATACACAGAAATTAATTGGACAGCAATTATTCTCATAAAATGGCACATAGTTTTATTTAGTACACCTGCTTCAGTTTTATTTTGTGAATATATTATATTCTGTACACAGCTGAATTTTCCTTTTCTCTGGCAATCAATATGTGTACTTCCACTCTATGGGGGTCCTTTTTTACCTCACTGAATTCTTCCACATTCTTTTTTGTGTTATCATCCTGTCTGGCAGAACTTTAATAACTATCAAAATAACATCCAACTGTACTCTGCCTACCTCTTATGATTTTATCTAGCTCTATAGTCACAACTCTAACGTCATGCTTAAGTCAATGAACAATCAGGCTTAGGGACTCCTGGGTGGCTCAGTCGGTTGGGTGTCCAACTTCAGCTCAGGTCAAGATATCACAGTTCATGGGTTTGAGTCCCACAATGGGCTCTGTGCTGACAGCTCGGAGCCTGGAGCCTGCTTCATATTCCGTGTCTCCCTCTCTCTCTGCCCCTCCCCTGCTCATACTCTATCTCCCTCTCTCAAAAAGTAAACATTAAAAAAAATATTTAAAAAAATAAAGTAAACAATCAGGCTTCTTCATGTGCTCCTCTAGACAGCTCTTTATATACAAACACATTTAGACACTAAAACAAATGACCTCAAAAACAAGGTCAAAATGTATTACAATAAAAGCGATATAAAACCAAGACAATAATCCACTTAATCTACATTATTCAATACCAAAGCTTCTCAGTCAGCAAAAAGAACTCGACTAGTTTCTTGTAACTCATCACTCAGAATGTAGTCAAGGCCTTTTGGAATAAATTAAAGGAATCATAATTCAAACACAACAAAAGAGTCAAACTATACTGAATAGCCCTGACTTTTTCTGATTCCCAAATTCCTTAATTAAAAAACTATACATAGTGTGACAACATTAACACTGAGCAGTGATACATGAAGAGACAAAACAATGACTGAAACAAGGTAGAACTGGCTTTTTACATTGTTACTTTATGTGCATGTAGAGAAAAACTGAAATGCATTCCTTTAACGTTATTTAAGAGAAAACAAAAGAGGATACTCACCATTAAAGCCCTGATAAGTATTTCTGCAAGCAGAGTGTGTATAATCTATGAAGACACATTTAACAGAAAGAAATTAGTGCAATATTAGCAAAAATCTGAAATTACATACTTATCTATTCAAATCAAACAGAATTTCTTAAAATGCCATTAACTCTATTATCTACAAAAATGGAGTGTAAATAATTACAAACATTTAATATGGGAAAACATGTATCTCTCTTCATTATCTCCCCAAGAGGCAAATCATCCAAATTACTAAAATGTAAAAATTCGCTTTAACACCTGATATACAATAATTGCCAAAAAAGGGAATCCACTACTGATTTATACAGGGAAACAAAAGGAAGGCAGATAGATTAAATTATGTATCAAAAATTGCAAAAAGGGCCATGTGAGAATTGACTGCATGTAATATGTAACTGTTTCAAAGTTAATATATTTATTTTACCTACTCGCTCTCTAAAGTTTTCAAGATCTTATTTGAGAATGCATATACACAAACATATATGTTTGCCTTCACTGTATCTATCCAGGATGTGACATCACCAAAAACCATATTGGCAATTTCCGTTAAAACGGATTTGGCAATTGTTAAGTCCTTTAATTAATTTTACTAATAAATACTAAAAGAAAGAAAGCTGATACAGTGATCCCTTGAATGCAACAGAATCCAGCTACACTGCATAGGATTAGATTCAGATGTATTGTTAGTCAAATTCCACTCCCAAATATAGCAGTAAAGGAGAAAAGGAAGCAAGAGAGAGGAGGAGTGTTTACT
This sequence comes from Puma concolor, assembly GCF_028749965.1. NCBI lineage: Eukaryota > Metazoa > Chordata > Mammalia > Carnivora > Felidae > Puma > Puma concolor. The sequence continues at coordinate 76,546,864 of NC_141674.1, read as the reverse complement.
CACTGACACTGTTTATAATTTTATTACTAACGCTGGAATTGTAGGCACATGGTGACAATAAAAAGTAAGCAAACTAAGTTTTATTGTTTTTCAACTCTCTACAGAAAATGGATTCCCTTGGGGGGGGGGGTGGAACCACTCCCATTGTTCCCTCCCCCCACCTGGGTAGCTTCTGCTGTACCCTGAGTGTTGGTACTATCATCAAACTTTGGTATGAAAACATAGCAATATATTTTTAACTTTCATTCCCAGCTTCGCTACTTCAAATAAACACAGTTTTAAGGTATCTGTATCAAAATGAGTCAAAGTCCAACCAAAACAAACAAAAACACCAGAGTGTGCTACTCTTAACAGCTGGACTTCCTATTTCAAACTAATTGAAAAGGCTCCACCAAAGCGTTATCCCAGGGGCGCCTGGGTGGCTTAGCTGCTTAAGAGCCCTACTCTTGATTTCCGCTCAGGTCACGATGTCAGGCTTCGTGAGATCAAGCCCCACATCTGGCGCTGCACCGACAGCTTGGGATTTTCTCTCTCTCTCTCAAAATAAATAAATAAACTTTTTAAAACATGGGTTCTTTCAGCCCCCTTTCATATACTTAGATTTGGCAGCTTTAATTCTTTTTGGCATGAAATCAAATCAAAGATCAAAAGATCGTTTAGTCAGACTCACGCTGAGATCACAGTACGTTCAATGTTTAATATAATTGTTTCGGTTGGGTGAGGGGCTTACAACTGGTTAGCGAGCCGGTTTTAATTAGACACGTCTGGTTACTCAGGATTAAGACCACTTTAATCACTGAAACCCTTTTCCACGTCTCCCTAACCGACTCATTTTATCTTGACACCAATTCCTATAAAAGTTGGGCAAGATTTGAAGACAAGGTGAAAACCAAATTAATTTCACTCTGGGAGCCTGTGAAAATGGTTTCAAGAACTAGCGTGAGAGACAGCTGAAAGGTATTGCTGGAATACGGTTTACTTAAACGTTAAGTCCAACGCAGGCGGCTGGGCACGGAGCTGAATTTGAAGGGCATGTGATGCCGTGCCAGAATTCTAACTTAAGTCCCATCCATACACAATCCAGAGGAAAAAAATGCTTAGGTTCACGCAGCTATTTGAAATTAGGGATTAACGACCAGGTAATTTTGGTGGATAAACAGCCCAGTTTGCTAACCAGTAATAGCTTAGGTTTCCATTCGGCACAGAGATCTACCTATACTTGTCACTTACGGACGCCCTTTAAACTCGTCTTCAAACTAAGACGAGAAACATCACCGTGAACAAGCCTCTGGAAATTGTATCTGTTAAGAAGCAACCTGGTTGGGGATCTACTACACGGACGAGCTGGGTCGCCGCCCTGTGAGGCTAACGCGACGCGAGGCCGGGGAGGCCCCACCCGCCCCTCTGCCCGAGACCGGGGAGTTGGGAGGCGTCGGGGCAATTTCCATGCACCGGGGCCGGGGCGAGTCCGGAGCGCGAGTCCGGGGCCCGAGACCGGAGGCCGTGGCGCTCTGGGCGCGCCCTTCCCCTCACCGAGGCCGGCACGGAACTCCCAGGTCCCCGGCGGCAGCGGGCGCCGGGCGGGCGCGACAAGGCGCGCGGGTTCCCACATAGGCCGATTCCGGGCACTGGGCCCGCGGCGGGCGGGCGGCCTCCGGGCCCGCAGAACAAAGCCCACACGGCCATCTTGAGACCGTAAACAGACCCCCGGGGCGGCCACCCCGCCTCCCGCCCGCCGTGGCGACCAGCCAGAGGCGCCGCTTACCGTCTTCGAAGTCCATGGCGGAGGCTCGGGGCTCACAGCCTCGGCGACGCTGGGCTGAGCTGTGGCAGGCGGCGAGCGCCCGCGACCCGCGGTTCCACACCACCCGTCCTCGCTACCAACAGCGGCGCTACCGGCCCGGGAGCCGCAGGCCACAGCGAGGCTGAGGGGCGGGGCCGGCCGGCGCTGCCAGCCGCCGCAGCGCGGCCTGCGATTGGCTGGCGCGGGCTGGTGGGCGGGCCCTCGAGTGGGGGCGGGAAGGAGGCCCGCTGTCGCGCTGCCGAGTGCTGACCCTCTGGGAGCGGCTGAGGAGGAAGGAAGGTAGAAAGAGGAGCGTCGAAGACTGACTAGGGTCACGGGAAAGCGAACTGGGTGTTCGGGAAATTCTGGCTGCGGCCCGCCATGTTTGATCCTGGCAAGAGCGAAAGGATCTAGTTGGAATACCTCCCTCCTGCCCAAACTAATAAACCACGTGCCGACCTTTTGCTTTTTATTGGCTGGGGATGACTGTACCGAAAATGTTAACGTGTTTTTGGACTTTTTGCTGTGGAGACGCTGAAGTCCCAGACGATTTTTACTCTGTGAGTAGAGAACAGATTGCAAAATAGGAAATAATTGTGGAAATGATCCAAAACAAGCTATTACCAGTTTCTGAATTTTAAGGTCCAAAATGAAAGTGCTGTAAAAGTTCAAAACCAGGGATGATTTGTGGCAGAAGTCCTCCAGAACCTGACGAATGACCATGCACAAATATCCACACACCTTGGCGTTGTATTATCACTACTTTGTAAGTAGTGTTGGGGAAGTGGGCAAAATTATTCATCCCACAGGTCAATATGGAAAAAGACAACTATTCATTCTGACCCTGGAGGAGCTTGAACTCCAGGTTTGATTTTTTTTTTTTTTTTTTTTTTTTTTTCTGTTAGTAGAGGAAATAGTGTCAACAACGAGTTGATCGCAGGATAGGAAACCATGAATCAAAACCATTTGCTCTTCTTTGAGGTCCAACCAGTTTCTGGAACCAGTTCCAAGAAGGCAGCTTGTGGAAATAGGGCTGGGGGAAAAACTCACAGATATACTATGTGTATTACCATAGCCCCAAACCTGGACAGGGCATTGTTTCTTCTTCATCACTTTCCTTCTCCACCCTTATTGATTCACCCATTCTCCACCCTTGTTTTCTTTTTTTCCCCCATCCTATACATGTTTCCTAGTCACCTGAGCTGAACATGTTGAAAACTGAACTCATAATTTCCCTCCTCAAACCTGCTCATCCTCCTTTATTCTTTCATCTCTGTTAGTGGTGTCGTGAGCAACCACCCACTAATCCTAGCCGGAAGCCTGCCCGATTCATCTAGTCAAGGCACAGCCCTCTCCCACTCTCTCACGCCAGTTCATACTGGTCTTTCATCTGCTTATTACCTCTTAAAGTTTCTTAAACTTGTTCCCTTCTCTCCATTCCCACCGCACTACCTGCAGTACCTAACTACTCTCATTCTCTCTCTCCCAAACTGTTGCTGTATCTTCCTAAATAATTTCTCTGCCCTTTGGCCTTGATTTCTCAGGCTTCTCAGGGCTGCGGTGTTCTAAACACTAATCCAAACATCTCATCATGCGTCTCTATCATGGATTAGATCAAGGCAAAGCTACGTAACCTAGAGCACGTGCGTCCGGATCTGGCCACTGCCTGACCTGCCATCTTCCTACATTTCTCCCTCCTCCTCTCTCCTACACTCTCTCCCTTTTGTGGATCAATTTTAAGCCGCTTCCCAAATCATCCCTATGCTTCTTCATGCCACTAAACTTTTACTTATGCTTTTGTCTCTGCTTGTGATACCACCCAGTTAACCCTACCCATTCTCAAAACATAGCTCAGGATTTACTTCCTCTAAGAAACACACCCACATCCCATCCCGGTACCCTAGGCCAGTACTTCTCAAATATTAACGTGTATATGATTCGCCTAGCAATCTCATTAAAACTCACATGCACACTCAGTCAGACTGGGTTGGAGCCAGAGTCTGCATTCCTCACAGGTTTCCAGAAGATGCTGCTGCTGCTGCTGCTGCTGCTGCTGCTGCTGTTGCTGCTGCTGAAACCATACTTGGAGTAGCAAGGCCCTGAGCTAACCTGTTACCACACTATCTCCCCTGCAGTAAATACTCTGTTTGGCTTTATGTCTACCCACATTCGAAGCCCTTTGAGATTAGAATCAAGACTTCTTTGTATCCTAAGTGCTGAGCACATATATTTGCTAAGTAAAACTGAACTCTCTTGACTTTTTTTTTTTAAGGGTAGACTTAATATTTTATTGCCACTTATATAATCAGATGGCAATTGGGTATACAGTCTTCATACTTGATCTTTCCTTTTGGTAAATAAAAAAATTTACAAGTTTTCAACAGCCAATGGCTGGTTATGTTTTCAGAAAACATAATTAGATTAATTCATTAATGGTAGCTTCAAGTTTTTCCTTACTAGCTCCAGAAAGTTCACCCACCTTTTGTCCTTTTTTAAAAAACTGGAAGGTTGGCATGCATTTGACCTCACGCTCTGAAGCAACATCCCAACAGTCATCCACATCTGCTTCAAGGAACGCCATGTTGGAATACTTGTCAGAGAAGGAATGAAAGAAAGGCTTAATCGTTTTGCAAGGCCCACACCACATGGCTGAAAAGTCAACTACTACAAGTTTTTCCCCTGCACTGTTCAAGGCTTCCTGAAAAGCATACTTGCTCTCAATCTGCTTCACCATTTTGGCGGTTAGGGTCTGACAAGCGGCTGTGAGGACCATGTAAGTGGATCCTAAGTACTGGACAGAGCTCTCTCTTAACATTTTTAACTTTTTATTTTTCTTGGTATCATGGCAAAGGAATGGTTTGTAACCCGTGGTACTCAGGCATGAGTGTAAGGAAATACGTATTGGGTCACACACACACACACACACACACACACACACACGCCCTTCTTTCTCTCCTAAAAGAGAAAATTACCAATCATGGAACTCCTAACTCAAGAAGAAAACTGGCCTCAGCACAAATGCCTGGAGAGCCAGAATACATAGATATCTTCTCCCTTTCCTTCCTCTTTCCCAAGGCAGAAGCAGGTGGCCATACCTAGATACCCCACAATACCTGAGAGGCCTTGCAATACCTGAGAGTCCCTCAAGCCATCCCTTAATTCCTTTACCAAACAAATATTGATTGAGCACCAACTATGTGCCAAACATGGTTTTCTTCCTTCACTGTCATCTCTTTCCAGTCCCCCAGAAACTGGCCAGGCAACCGGGCCTGTTCCCACTCGTTTAGGCTTAGATTTTTACCCTGAGGGGCCAAGGTTTTGTACAAAGTCTTAGACTATTTCATTCTCCATTTATTTTGCAGTAGGTGGCAGGTTAGTAAATGCCAGAACAGCTAAGCCTGTTGGAAAACAGAAGAGAATATGTTTTATTAAGTGCAGAGGTTAAAAGGATGATGTGCTGATGCCAAGAGAAGTCTGCAGGGAGAAGGAGGAAATGGGGAGCTACATCTAAGACCTGATCCTGAGGGAGCCGTCAAAGAAGCCCTACCATTGCCCTCCCCAGAACCTGAGAAGAGCGAGGTGCATGGGCTCCCTGAGGACCCAGGGACCTCTGTTCCTCATCTCCTGACCCTCCGCATACATACCTTCTGCTCCAACAACACAGGACCATCTGCTGTTCCCCAAACAAGCTGTGTATTTTCACAAGCTTTTGCTCACCCTGTTCTCTCTGCTTCTATTGTGTTTCCTTTCCTCCTCTGCCATTCTTCAAGGTTCAATATTCATGTCGCCTCTTTTTAAACCTCTCCCTAAGCTCTTAGTCAGAATCCCCTTCCCTCTGTGTCACCTTAATAGTGGTTAGCACAGTTGGATTCTTGTTGTAGTAAATTATTTACTTGTATTCCTTGTCTAGCTCTTTGTTCATACTCTTTGGGAATGGAGACCCTTCTCTGTACCCCTTTTATATGGCCTATAGGTAGCACAGTGGCGCTGTATGTTAAGGGGGAAAAGCAAAATCACCACTGAAGAAAAGACTGCATCTGACTGAAAGTGAGTGCCCAGAGCTTCCTCTGCACAAAACCACAGCATCCGACAATTATTTTGGAGAATAAGTGACAGTAGGGTTACAAAGGGGAGTTCTGATTTCACAATGCCTTCCCAATTGGCTCCAAATAATTCTTCTTCTCCATGTTCTTTAGGGAATTCATAAATACTTAGAGAGGGAGGTCAAGTACTAAAAATGACTGTCTTAAGGCAGAGCAGCCAAACTTAACATAAGCAAAGTAATTCCTACTGAGGGTTCTGAGGACTTATCAAAGGAGAGCTGGTTACAGAACCACAGCAATAGAAATCGGCTGAAAACAGCTGGTGTTAACAGCACTGAATGGATGTATTTTATACATATGAGAAGATGTCTCTCCAATTTTAATTTACAACTTGAAAAAGACACAGGTGTCTCTAAAAGCTAAAAGAAATAGCAATTAAAATAATAATTAGCTTTTATTAAGCCCTATATATTAATAAATGTTCCAAAGAACTTTACATGTATTAACTCCTTTTATCTGCTTAAGAGTCCTATGATATAAGGGCACCTGGGTGGCTCAGTTGGTTAAGCATCTGACTTTGGCTCAGGTCATGATCTTGAGGCTCATGGATTTGAGCCCTACATCAGACTCTACGCTGACACCTTGGAGCCTGGAGCCTGCTTCAGATTCTGTGTCTCCCTCTCTCTCTGCTCCTTCCCACTTACGTGCACGCACATGTTCTCTCTCTCTCCCTGTCTCTCTCTCTCTCTCTCTCTCTCTCTCGAAAATAAATAAACATTTTTTAAATTAAAAAAAAAAAAAAAAAGAATCCTATGATGTAGGTAGTGCTATTGCCCCTACTTTACTGCTAAGGAAACTGAGACCCATAAAGGTAAAGTTACTTGCCCAAGGGCACACTGTTAAAAAAAAAAAAAAAAAAAAGAATAGAGCCAAGATTCAAACCCAAGCAGCCTGGCTCCAGAGCCCATATGTGCATCTCTTTCATTCTGAAGTGCCTACTGTGCTCTACCGAGCAGCTCTTGCCTGCCAAGGATTTTGATGGACTCTTTATATGCTTTACTTGTATCCTCACAATAAGATAGGTTATATCCTTTCTGCATGAGGTAAATTAAAGAGAAAGTTAGGTTACTTGTCCAAGACTGCACAATGAGAAATTACTGGTTCCATACACATGACAAATATTATATAATCATGGTCTATTGCTGTTTGGAGCCAACCTTGGAGACTCAATATCATCACCAAAGTTCTCAGGTTAAAAAAAAAAAAAAAAAAAAGAGAGGGGCGCCTGGGTAGCTCAGTCGGTTGAGCATCCAACTTCAGCTCAGGTCATGATCTCGAGGTCTGTGAGCTCAAGCCCCGTGTCAGGCTCTGTGCTGACAGCTCAAAGCCTCGAGCCTGCTTTGAATTCTGTGTCTCCCTGTCTCTCTGCCCCTCCCCCACTCATGCTCTGTCTGTCTCTCTCTCTCTGTCCAAAATAAACATTAAAAAAAAAGGAGAGAGATTTTGCCAATCTCCCAATCTTGCATAATTGTACTAATGCAGTCAAAGAGAGTTATGTAGGAAAAGAAGTGATCATGAATGCTTTGGAGATTCCCCACCTCATCCTGTGCTTTTAGGCCTTCCTCAGATTAGAAAAACTCAATTAGTTTCATGTGCATTCCCTTCCCCAAAAAGCAAGGTGAAATTCCAAACACAGAAGTGCTTTCCTTAGGTATAAATTATATAAAGTATACATTTCTAGAAAATGAGGTTTATTCTCTATTAGGGTCTCGGTTAAACCTCTGAATTATCGCCTCTCATTTCATCTTCTTAATGTGTTTAGTCCATCATAAATTTTAATCTTCTAAGTAAATTGAGAGCAAGCTGTCTGTGACATCTGTCAACCCCACTGATTGCCAGAATTGATTTGGTAGATCTGCCCTGCTGGAAAGGTGTACCCTTTCTTCCTGGCTCTGCCACATGTGTCTCTCCCAAAGCTGCACGCTTCATTGAAGAGGATGGTTTTCCTAGAGAGGGGAGGACAAGGATCCACAAGGAGTCAAGTTCTCCTGTGGGACTATCCAGGCCTTGGATAGTAGGGTCTCTGCCACTAGACAATGAGACACTTGAAGGTGGAGATCTCATCTTTGTGTCTCCAGCCTGCTAGAACCATGCCTGGCACATGGTAGACTCTAAAGTGTCTGTTGAATGAATAAGAAGGAAACAGACCCATAGTCAGCTTCTGTATCTAAATAGCTTCAATTCTACGTTAGGGAAACAAATGTAAATAAAAATACAAACATACAAAATTCAAACATGCACGCATACAATCTAACCCCCATCTTGAGAGTCAACCCAACACATAAGAGTTTACAAACAGAAAAAGGGCACAGTCCTAGGAGACCCAGTAGAGGGCACCACACACCAAATATAGTCAAGGTTTGGCTACAGAAATAGAGCACGTGTCTATCTAGTTCCTGCTGGTCTAAGGTGTTGTGAAAGGACACGGAGCAGAAAATATTCCTATGGGCCTGTGCTCTAAAAGTACCTGAATTTCTATTTTGGTTCAATTGTGGATATAAATTTCCCTGTTTGCCTCATTTCAGTAGATTTTGTTTTTAGAGATGATCTTTTAAAGCACGGAACAATGGAAAACACTGTAGTGGTAAATTTGAAAAACAAGATACAAAATTGTATGTAAAATCTGATAATAGCAATACCAATAATTTTTTTTTATTTTTTATTAAATTTTTTTTTCAACGTTTTTATTTATTTATGGGACAGACAGAGACAGAGCATGAACAGGGGAGGGGCAGAGAGAGAGGGAGACACAGAATCGGAAACAGGCTCCAGGCTCCGAGCCATCAGCCCAGAGCCCGACGCGGGGCTCGAACTCACGGACCGCGAGATCGTGACCTGGCTGAAGTCGGACGCTTAACCGACTGCGCCACCCAGGCGCCCCAACCAATAATTTTTTTAAAAGACAAAGCATAAAGATAAGATGGAAAGAAAAATTGTAAAACATGAACTGTGATTCTTTTTCGTGATGACTTTTTATGTACTCACAGGCATCCATACTTAGTCTTCTATATTCTCCAAATTTCTTTCGCACTTTTATAATGTAATACATATATAATATGTGTATATATATATATATATATATACACACACAATATATATATATGTAATATATATTATTTGATATGTAATATATATATATATATATATTTGATACAAAACAAAATGTAACATGTATTAACAATTAGTTCTCCTTAGCCAAATGTTGTATTTCATTCTCTTTGTAGATATTGTTGGGAACAGAGGAAGGAGCCTCTCTCTATTGGTCATTTAAGTCAGTGGTTCTCAAGTCTGGCTCTACTCTAGAATCATTCAGGCACTTTTAATAAATGCCAGTATTAGGCTTCACTTTGGAGATTCTTATTTAATGATAAACCTAAAACTGTTACCAGTGCTGATTTTCGAGACACTTGCAAGACAAGGTATTGGAATAAGTTCTCTTCTGTTTCAGTAACTTGTACTTATTGAGAAAATGTCAAGTCTAAAAAAGGAACTTTAGAGATTGAATAACCACACATTAACCAATTGATCCATGTGTGGGAAATGGTGTAACAACTACACTCTGAATTGGGGCTAGTATAGACACTTGTACATCTTACAGCTCTAAAAGCTGGCTTGGTTCCAGTATTCCCCGTAACTACCTTGCAGCCCTTGGGAGGTAATTAACTAATGACAGTAAAGGGCTTTTAAACTGAAACATGCTGTATAAATGCTAAACACAGGAAACACACAGAGGATTTCCACTGACTGCCAATACTTTTGAACCAGAGAGTTGATGCATCTTTCAGCCAATTTCCCCTTTGCAACTAAAATCTTCCTAATCCTAAATAAATAAATAAATAAATAAAAATAAAATCTCCCTAATCCTTATTTCAAGGGAAACAAAAGGAGTTTTTTCTTAAATGTCTTTCCCACCAATCAAAGACCCAAGATTACCCCTTTACTTTCTCAGAAGTAAGTTTCTGCCTCAACAAAACGTTGCATGGTAGTGTGGTTTGTGTGAATGGCTGGTTGGATTGGATCACTGAAGGTAGGCTCTACACAAAAGGAGTCATATTAAGTGGTCTAATATGAGTCCTGGCACCACCCTTCACATCATCTTTGTTTTTAAAGCAAAAGATTTGTGCAAATGGTAATAAATGAAATACTATAAAAGGACTTCCGGTGAAAAGCAACAGTATTTCCTCTTCTCCTTGTTTAACTCTGTTCCCCTGTAGAGATGAAAACTCTGGTTTCATCTTGTGGTAGGTTCCCCTCCCTAAGGAGAGAGAAAAAAAAGGGAGAGAAAACTTCAAGGTAACCTGGCTATGCACCTACATGATACCATCCCTCATGACCTTGTAAACTGAGACTGCTTAATCAAACTACATGTTTGTGTGTGTTACCATATATGGGAGACAAAGAAATAGAAAATAGATTTAAAAAACTATGCCATGTGACGTTCAGTGCTCAATTCTTCAAGTACAAACCCAACTGAGCAGTACCGGCAGGAATAAAGTTGCTTCCTGGAAATTAAAAAGCCTCAGTGTCATGACTGTGTAAGAATCCTGCTACAATCTGAGGTGAGATCATTTGGTGTTTCCTTTCACTGCACTCTGTATCTCTCTTCTTAGATTACCAACGTCAGTCAATATCAATTGATTGCACAGTATGAAAATGAGCATGTATCTCATAGTACCCTTCTCTTCCTAATATTTAATGGCAATGACGGTTTTTTATTTCCTCTATTAGAACTAATCACTTATGTTTCTAAATAAAGACTCAAATTGCTATTTCTTTTTAATAGAGTATCTGTGCATTTCTTCCTCTATAAAATGAAGGCATTGGCCCCTTCCCATTGCTCTACTTCTCCTCTCCCTTTCATTTTCATCAGCAGCCCTGTACCACCAACAGAATTCTTACTGTTTACATTCTTCGCTGCAACCATAAAAAAGTCTTTTCTACTTTGCCTATAGGTTGACTTTAGAAGTTAAAAAGACTATATACTTTTTTCCAAAGAGTACAGTGTGAGTGAGAGAGCAGGTAACTTTACATTAGAGAAAACCTGGCCAACACAACCTCAGCCAGGTTATCAAGTTCAACAAGAGTGTTAATTCGATATGTCATGTTGATAGCATGTGCCCTTGGTTTGATGTGACAAAATGGCACTTGACCTTTGTGGTCTTCCCTGAAAAACCCATAACCCCAATCTAATCATAAGAAAAACATTAGACAAATCTCAAATGATGGACATTCTAGACCTGTGCTCCTCAAACCTATCAAGGTCTTCAAAAACAAGGAAAGTATGAGAAACTATTACAGCCAAGAGGAGCCAAACGAGACAGGATGACTAAATGTAATGGAAATAGAAGACATTAGGGAAAAACTAAAGAAATCTGATAAAGTATGAACTTTAGTTAATGACAATGTATCAATATTCATTCATTCATTATAGCAAATGGCTAATACTTGCATAAGATGTTAATAATAGTTGATCTGTCTACTGTATTTACATTTTTCTATAAATCAAAAACTTGTTAAAAATAAATTTTATTAAAATACAAAATGATGGAAACAAGTCAATATGCCACATATACTTTATTATTTATATAGACATTATTCAATATCAATATGCTAGGATGACATTTTCCATGAACCCAGTGTTATAACCCCTGGGTCTCTCAAATGAGGCTATTTCTAGTATCAAGGTCAAATTGATTGCCTTTTCTCTGCACTCTTTTCACTGCTTATATTCATGCCCGAATGTAGTTTGCTTCATGTGTGGTCTGTGACTCTGTTGTTCAGAATTTGCTTTTTCTCAAATTTCTAATTGTCATTTTATCTTGTATATTCTAGCCTGTGGCACTTTCTCTTTAATTCAACCATTAATCCTTCCCTTTCACTTTTTATCTTTCAGACATTTTTTGAAATCTCCACTCCATTGGCTTCCACCCTTTCCCCTCACACACTTTTTTCCCCATGTTTGTTTACTCTTATTCCAGTGGAGTCTTAGCAAGGAGGTTAAGTGCACATAGGCTCATGCTCCTGTCTTGAAAAAGAAGCTTACTTTGCCTTTCATAAGGCAAAGTAGGGTTTCATACTCAGTCCTGACGCAGAGTGAGCCAGCTAAGATCTGGCTCAAAGAAAGGAAAGTAGTTTCTTCTCTGAGAAAACACCCAATGGCAGATGTTGCCCGTGCTGTGGAAGGGTCCAGGAGGGCCCTGGGGCCCTGGCTGCAGTGGCTTCCACAGAGGCTTGGGCAGCTGCAGCTGTCACCTTGGTCAAGGCCAGGCCGAAGACAGAGAGTAGAATCTGGTCACCAAGATGGGGTCACCTGAACAAGGACATGAAGATCAAATCCCTGGAAGAGTTCTGTCCCTCTCCTTGCCCATCAAGGAAACTGAGATCATTGACTTTTTCCTCGGGGCATCCCTCAAGGATAAGGTTTTGAAGATTATGCCTGTGCAAAAGCAGATCCATGCTGGCCAGGGGATCAGGTTCAAGGCATTTGTTGCCAACAGAGTTTACAATAGAGATGTTGGTCTGGGTGTTAAGTGCTCCAAGGAGGTAGCGTCTACCATCCATGGAGTCATCATCCTGGCCAAGCTTTCCATCATTTCCATGTAGCAAGGCTACTGGGGGAAACACTCAGCAAGCCCCCACAGTGTCCCATGCAAGCTGGCCGGACGCTGTGGCTCTGTGCCGATGTGCCTTATCCCTGCCCCCAGAGGCACTAGCATTGTCTCAGCCAAGAAACTACTGATGACGGCCAGTACTGACGACTGCTGCACTTTGGCTGCACTGGGCAACTTCGCCAAGGCCCCTTTTGATGCCATTTCCAAGACCTACAGCTAACTCACCACTGACCTCCAGAAAGAGACCGTGTTCACCAAGTCTCCCTATCAGGATTCACTGACTATCTATAAAGGCCCACACCAGAGTTTCATGGAGAGGACCCAGGCTCCAGCTCTGACCACCACATGGTTTTATACAAGAAAAATGAAGTGAATTAAAGGCTGCGAAAGAAAGAAAGAAAGAAAGAAAGAAAGAAAGAAAGAAAGAAAGAAAGAAAAAAAAATGAAAGAAAGGGAAAGAGAGGAAGGAAGGAAGGAAGGAAGGAAGGAAGGAAGGAAGGGAAAGAGAAAGAAAGAAAGAAAGAAAGAAAGAAAGAAAGAAAGAAAGAGAAAGAGAGGAAGGAAGGAAGGAAGGAAGGAAGGAAGGAAGGAAGGAAGGGAAAGAAAGAAAGAAAGAAAGAAAGAAAGAAAGAAAGAAAGAAAGAAAGAAAGAGAAAGAGAGGAAGGAAGGAAGGAAGAGAAAGAAAAAGAAGAAAAGAAAGAAAGAAAGAAAGAAAGAAAGAAAGAAAGAAAAAGAAAGAAAGAAAGAAAAAGTATATGGAGTAGTACTCTGACCAATATGTAGTCCTTAAGGGAAAACAAGCAGTGCATTTGATCAATCAGTGGCCTTCCTATTACCAGATACTTCTGGAAGCACATTCTAACCAATCAGTCCTCATACTTGTTTTCAAAGAAACACATGAGTATAGGAAAATGAGTTGTTTATTTTTTTATTTTTTTAATGTTTATTTATTTTTGAGAGAGAGAGAGAGAGAGAGTACAAGGAGGGAAGGGGCAGAGAGAGAGAGGGGGACAGAGGAAGCAGTGTCCGCGCAGACAGCACAGAGCCCAATATGGGGCTCGAATATGCAAACCGCATGATTGTGATCTGAGCCGAAGTCCATCATTTAACCAACTGACTTACCCAAGTGTCCCAGAAAATGAGACGTTTTAAAAAAGAAGGTGACTGGGCACACCTGGGAGGTACAGACAGCTGAATGTCCACCTCCAGCTCAGGTCATGATCTCACAGTTTGTGGGTTCAAGCCCCGCATTGGGCTCTCTGCTGTCAGCGTGGAGCCCACTTCAGATTCTCTGTCTCCCTCTCTCTCTGCCCCTCCCCTGTGAGCTCTCTCTCCCTCAAAAATAAACTTTTTTTTTTCTAAAGGCAGGTGCCTGGATCTTTTTACACAGACTCCTACAAAAAGCACATGCTGTTTTGCCTTGTCTTGGATGAAGCAAGTGTAAACAGTACCAAAGAATTACAGAAGAGAGTCCTAGCGGTCAAGTCTTAAAAGGCATTTGAAGATCATCTAGCTCTAATCCAAATGTTTGACTTTTCAGATGAGGTCAAGGGGGTACTTCTCCAAGGTCACTTAACTAACAGGTGGAACCAATAAGACTAGAAAATGAGTAAGGTTAACCCAAGGAGCTTTCTGACACACACCTCATGCTGAGTCTTGAAGAGCTGTTTTCCACTTGCTTCTCTACAATTTCCTCCCCTCCAACCACATCCTTTCAGGAACTCTAAAAAGAGGTCTGGAGAGAAGGGCAGGATGGAGTAGGAGGATAAGAGGGCTATAGCTGAGAAGGGGGTCTGTCTCATTTTTTTTTCCAGGGATCTACTTGCCCTGGCTGGGATCGGTGGACAAAATTAGTAACTCTGGGGATTCACCCTTCTTCCTTCTCTCATTCTCTTACTCCAAACCTGCCTGGGAGAGGTAGAACGCAGATGGCATGGTTTGGCTCTACCTGTTTGACAAAATAAGTGTTCTGGCCCTAGAAATTGATGATGCTCTTACAGAAGGTAGCAATGTCCTATGTACATAGGACACCATTCTCCCAAAAGTTGTTTTACGACCTAAATATTCCCACTGACACAAATCATTAAAGGAAGAAAGGTCATAATTTTATGACGTTGAGTTCAGTAATTAATACAAGCAAGACAAAGGCATTTTTCCCCCATACCGTTTAATTTCTTTATTGTTTTTTGCTTCAGGAAACTGAAGAAGAGAAAAAAAAATGTTCACAGTACACTTTACTTAATTTCTAAAGCTCAGAGTAACAAGGAAGAGGTCCTACTACATGTCCTACAATTGTCCTCTGTAACCCTACTCAGACATTTCCCCCCAAGACAACCATTAGAATACCTGTGGAGGATATAACTACAGAATCTAATAACAAAGCCACATTCAATCACCAAAAATCATGGTGCTAATGTGCCAATGTGCAATACCATGTTGAAAACGTAGCACCCCTTCCTAGATGTCAGCTCTGTGATGCACGGAGATCTCACCTCTGCATGCCTCCACTAATTCTCATTAATTTTTCTGGAAATGAAGAAGGATAGTTGTGACTCAGCAACTTTTCTTATTTATGAGGGACAACCTTCGTCTCCCTTAGCAACTTCTCTCTAGCCTTCCAGATTCATGTCTTTTGAGCTGTACCTTGCCAGAGAGTGAGAAGGTTCGATACTAGAATTTTCTAATTTTTTACTTAAGAATATTGGCAAGTGTGGGTTCAGTTTTGTTAATGTTTATCTACTTTTGAGAGAAAGAGAGACAGAGCGTGAGTAGGGGAGGGGCAGAGAGACAGGGAGACACAGAATCTGAAGCAGGCTCCAGGCTCTGAGCTGTCAGCACAGAGCCCAACACGGGGCTTGAACCCACGAACCGCGAGATCATGACCTGAGCTGAAAGAAGTTGGACGCTCAACGATCTGAGCCACCCAGGCACCCCTGCAAGTGTGCGTTTTAAAAATGAAGTGTCTACATTGAAAAAATGTATTGTGAGGCTGAAATTAAATATTCAAAAATCTCAAAAAGATCCACCCTCAAACCCAACAAATGCCTATTTAAGGATGATAAGACAGCCATATAAAAGCTATTTGAAAACAAAAATATATGGTTGAGATATAATAGCTGGTTATTATAGGTCTATTAATGGTATAAAACATGCTATTTAATATGGGTTAAATATTGGTGTTGAGAAATATGGGGAGGTATGTTGGGAAATCAGAGTACAGATTGGATGGTAAATAATCTTAGGGTGCAACAATTTAGTTACATTGCTAAGTTAACTGTATGATTGACATATAATACATATCTTTTAATGCACCAAAGAAAACTCACAGAATGAGTAAAGTGTGGCTGGCAGTTGAAGCATATAGGCACTTTTATAGCTGGGGTTTGATCCTAGCTCTGCTTTCAGTTCAGTGAACTTGAAAAGTTTCTTTATCTATAAAGCAGAAATAACAATGGCAACCAATTCATAGAGTCATTATTGTAAGGATTAAGTGAAAGAATCCATTTAGCACAGTGCCTGACACATAGTAAGCACTCGATATTTGCTTTTATTATTACTCTTGGCAGACTTTTACAGATTACTCATTTAGGGAAAAAGTATTCTGGTATAAATGATCAGCAGAGATCTGATGTATTCCTTTTTCTCTACATTGCCCAATTAAGTTACTTTAAAAGGGAAAAGAAGCTTAAGATGACATATAAATTTCAGAGTCACTGCATGAGGGTACATATAGATAGCAAATTCTGTTATCCAAGGCAATAAGAAAAAGGGGTGTTTTGATTAATCCAATATTCTAATTAACACACAGTTGACAATTTCCAAGGAATTGAAATATTGTATGCACTCAGAGCAAAAACTACTCTAACCACTATTTAATCTCTCTCTCTCTCTCTCTCTCTCAATCTTTGATGTTGCAAAAGAATAAATCATGGACTTTATTAAAATTTAAATATTTTGCTCTTTGGAAAACACCATTAGAAAAGAAAAAGGCAAGCCACCGATTGGGAAAAAAATACCTGCAATGCCCACATCTGACAAAGGAGTTGTATCTAGAATAAATAAGAAGTAATAAGCAATAAGAAAATAACCTAATTTTTGCAAATGGGCAACATATTTCAACAGGTGCCTCATAAAGATATACAAATGGCCAAAAGCTTATGAAAAGATGCTCAACACTATTTGTCACCAGGAAAATACAAATTAAAGTGATGAAGATGATGTGCTATTGTGCATCGAATACAATGGCTCTAATTAGAAAGACTAAGTCAAATATTGAAAAAATACAGAGTAGCTGGAACTTTGCCACACTGCTGGTAGGAATGTAAACAACTCCTCTGGAAAACAGTTTGGCAGTTTCTTATAAAGTTCATACTCAATAGAAACAAAAACATATGTCTACATAATGACTTCTGCACAGATTTTCATAGCAACTTTATTCATAATAGCTGCAAATTGGAAACAGTCCACGTTTTCGTCAGCAATTGAATGGATACAGTGTGGCATACCCATACGATGGAATAGTACTTGGCAATACAAAGAAAGGACCTACTGACGTAGTCGATTATGTGGATGAATTTCAAAAACATTATGTCAAGTAGAAGAAGCCAGACTCAAAAAAGCACATACTATATAATTCCAGTTATGTGAAATTATAGAAAATGTAAACTAATCTATAGTGATAGAAAAGAAAACAACAGTTACTTGGGGCCAGGAGGGGGTGACTGTTAAGGAGCACGAGGAAATTGTCGAGGTGAGGGAACTGTAGACCTTAAGTGTGGTATCGGTTACATGGGTGTGTACTTTTGTCAGAACTCATGGAACTATATACACTTTTAATGGGTTCAGTTTATTTGTTTAAACAATATTTCAATTAAGTTAATTTTTTAAAAGGAATAATACAGTTAATCTTTTTTAATAATACAGTCTAGCTTTAAAAAAATAGTCAGAGAACTGCTAAAATGTCATTGCAGAAGTAGTTTCAATAGCAAAGAAAAGGAACCAATCTAAGTATTCACTAATAGATACACAGTAATCAGTTATGATGAGTCTATATTACTAAATACGGTGCAACCATTAAAAAGACTGAAGTAGTTCTATATGTTTGATATAGATGTTTATGACCTATAGTGGAAAGCTAGGCTACACAACACTATGTATAGTATGATAAATACTCATTTGCAAAAATATATTCTATGTACGTGTGTATATTTATATACATGAAAACTTCCAAAGGATCTATACTAGTTTTACAGACTTTATTTACCTTGAGGGCTAATCATGGGATGAGACATTTACAAAAGGATTTTTCACTTTCCCCTTTTTCAACATTGAATCTTTACAGGAAGCCAATTTTACATGTATAATCGGCAGAAACAGTAGTGATATTTCCAAACGGGTAAAACGAAAGGCAGTTGGAACCTTCCAGGAACCTTCCAGGTATCATTATGAACACCAATCTTTTTGTCCTCTCCAAGTGGGGAAATGTTGAATAACAGAGACTTCTAATTAACTAGATACCAATAAGGATGGATTTACTGTATGTTGCGAAGGAAAACATTCTGCTCCATTCTTCCACCAATAGGCTGAAGAGTCATTGAATTCGTGGAAGGGAAAATATGAGATCAAACCTGGCAAGGTGGGAGTTTTCCATCCTAATCACTTGACCTATCTCTCCAAGAGAATCAGTCAATGTCTTCTAGTCTGGGCAACAAACTGAGAGCACCTGCCTATACCACACCTTATGATGACACTCTCTGAGGGTAAAACTGATAAAGGTCAGAGTACTACAGCACAGCTTTTTCTGCAGATCCTTGGAATCTTCCTGAGAAAATGAAAATTTTGATACCCCTAAATGCTCAGACAGAACATTCAAGAGTCCCCTTTTAAAAAAAAAAATTCTTTTTAATCTTTATTTATTTTTGAGAGAGAGGGAGAGACAGAGCTCAAGCAGGGGAGGGGCAGAGAAAGAGGGAGACACAGAATCTGAAGCAGGCTCCAGGCTCTGAGCTGTCAGCACAGAAGTCAACGCAAGGCTCGAACTCATGAACCGCAAGATCATGACCTGAGCTGAAGTTGGACATTTAACCCACTGAGCCACCCAGGCGCCCCCGAGAGTCCCCTTATGTAACCGGCAATGTCAGGGCAATCCCAAGAAATACAGATCAGAGTAGCATTGTTCTCAGAAGAGACTTTCAAAATACTGTCGTCTACATGTGTCTTCTCAACTCTGCAATTAAATATTCACTTACTGCTTCCCATAGTTCCCCAAGTCTAGACACTATAATTATCATGACAATTTCTCCAATGTCCTAATTAACAGAGAACGAAAAGCCTGGGAGAAGAAAACAAGGACCCCAGGACTTCGATTCAGCAGTCAGATCTGCCAATGCCAATGAGGGAATTAGCCAAATATAGAGGAGAATGATTCATCTCTTTCTTCACTTCCCTATCTCCCCTTGTTTGCCCTTCCTGTATGCTTCTCAAAGGAACATATCAAAACTTTGCTTCTACTTTTCCTGGTCCCCTAGTTAATCTTCCTGGCCCATGAGGCCCTGCGCAGGCCCATCTCAGTCAGCAGAATTCAGTAGGTAGTCTGCTGGACCAAGACATTAGAGCTTGCAGTGTGTTTGGAGAGCTTTGTTTCTATGAATACATTTTGAATGTTGCCTATACGCTTCAGTATATTTTTGCATGACAATTCGAATGTGAGCAACCTGAGCCTCCTCAAGCAGGGCCCAGGGTTCCCATCCAGGAGACCTGCTGAGAAGGACCTCAGTAGGCTGTTCTCCCTACCTTTTCTCCTGTGCTTTAAGGAGGGTCCCAGTGAGTTCAGCCACAAGGCCACTGCACTTATCAGTACCACACCCTCATTCAGCTACCTCAGCAGTGAGTCAAGGAGTTCCAGGGGTGCCCAGATGCTGCTCTGCCCAAGGTCAGGGCCACTTTTCATACAACGGGCCTGATACTTACGGCATCTACAGGATGTTTACTTATGAGCCAGAATTCCCCCACAGTTTAGTTCTGTGGGCTGAACCTCCCAGCCCTTCTGGGGAACTCACACTCGGTATCATGTGACTTCTGCCTATTCACTGTCACCTCTCTCTTTTCAACTCTGAAATTTTAATTTCCTGTTTGCTTTTCTGCTGGTCTTTAAAGAAATTTGGAGAGGTTAATGGCAAAAAGGGAAGCATTGAGGGGGGCCTGGCTAGCTCAGTTGGTGGAGCGTGTGACTCTTGATTTTGGAATTGGGAGCTTGAGCCCCACATTGGGTGTAGAGATTACTTAAAAATAAAATATCTTGGGGCACCTGGGTGGCTCAGTCGGTTGAGTGTCCGACTTCTGCTCAGGTTGCCATCTCTTGGTTAGTGAGTTTGAGCCACACATCAGCTCGCTGCTGTCAGCATGGAGCCTGCTTCGGATCCTCTGTCCCCCTCCCTCTCTACCCCTCCCCTGCTCATGCTCTCTGTCTCAAAATTAAATTAAATTAAAATATTTTTTAAAAGAGAGGGGGAACTTCAGTAAAGGGGAGGAGAGGCTCTGAAGATATAGAAGAAGGTTCTCTGTTCTCTGCCACTCGTTTTACAGATACACACACACACACACACACACACACACACACACACCTGCTCACAAGCACACGTATACCAAGCACCCAGAGCCTTGTGAGACCCTGAGGACCAGGACTGTGGCTAGCTAACACTGGACACCCCTTAACTCACAGTGGTAGAGGATTTCTGCCCACCTGCCCCCAGCACTCCCCACTCCTTATTTCCTGTCAACTGTTCTCTTTCTACAAGAACCATTAACCTTTCTGAGAAGCCAAAATGGCTCACAATGTCTTCAGGTTATCTCTTTCTGGTAACAATGCCATGAGTATAATATTTAACAATTTACAAAGCCCTTTCACCTATATACACTATCCTGTTTAAGTTTCACCACAATCTTGTGAAATAGGTTAAATTATTACCCCCTATTTACAGAAAAGGAAATCTGAGTGTCAATCTGGTTGAGCAAAGCAGGCATATGACGGCACTGGGTCTTGGTCTAAATGTAAGTCCCAGAAACTGTGTTATCTGACACCTGCTTCTAGCGTAAACTGCCCCGTCCACAGCCCCCTGGATCAGGAAAGTCAGATCAGGCTGATGTCTGTGCATCAGTGATCACTGAGTGGACTAGAGGTGGACACCTAGCCTGAGGCAGCCTGTCCATCAGCTGGCTAATGGCTCATGAGGATGCCTGGGGCAAAGAGCTCTACCCCAAAGGAACAATGTGATTAAGCCCAGTCATTTGGACTAGCTCTTTTTGGCATTTAGATTGAAGAATTGGCCCATTAATAAGTAGAGGAAAATAGGGCATACATATCTTAGAAGAAAGGCAGAGAGATCACAAGAGGGAGAAGGCACATACCATGGGAGAGACAAAGGGGGAAGCCAGTCCCTCATGCTGCCTTGACCCCTGATCAGCTTTCTGGTTCCAGTTTTATTACTGTGATAAATCTTCTTTCCTAGGCGGGCTCAATGTTTCTCTGCTCCTTGAAACCAACGGAGACTTTCCACTTTCCACCTTGCAGCGTTCTTTGCTGACTTAGCCCAAAGCACTAGCCCCTGTCAGGTACCTGAAAGGAAAAGTGGGGCAAATGGGTCTCTCAAACCTCGGTAGGAGAGGTGGATGGTCTTATTTCCAGATTTTCTGCTCCTCTCCTTTCCCTCTGCCCACAAGGCAACCAGCTAGTCAGGTCAATAAACACAGTTCATTGCAGTCTCCCCAGTTCAACTGGTGAGACTAACAACACACAGAACACACCCCTGAATCCAGGTGGCTAGTCTGGTTCTTTGAAGACCAACTTCACAAAGATCAAAACTTCTGAATCAGAGAAAGTCAACTACGATAAGGTAAACATGTAGTTTTGATTTACAACTCTGAGCTGTGTGCCAAGGGGAAAGATTCTTATAAACAAAAGGGCAGGGGGTTTTTTCATTAAGAAAAATGCTTTTGAAATTATACTGCAGAGCAGTGTGATTGCTTTAGAAAATCTGTTCTGTAAATTCTTCCCTATAACTAAAAGATGTAGCATTTGGAGGAAGGGAGGTGTCCGGAGGAATTTTCTACCCCAAGGAAAGACTTTCTTTGGGAGAATATATTTCCACTCATCTAGATCTCACAAAAGGGAAGATAATCTGATCTACTACCCAACACTATTCTTTATACTCTTGCCTTTTTTTTCCTCTCTCTTCAATTTTTCCTTTTCTATTTTTCCTTCAGCTATAACTTTTTGCAAAGTTAATGTGCATCATTTTTATTGTGTTCAGACTTTGGAGAGGAGCCACTCCCTAAATACTTCTTACCTGTTTTAACACGAAGCACTCGAATACAAGTGCCCAGGTGTTTAAAATCAGTGAATTTCAGAAGGCAGCTGGCTCTGCCATCCAGAATCCAGGTGTCTAAACACCATGTGATCAGCCTGAATTTCTGGCAGTACCTAGAACTTCCCAACCAGGTATATCCTGACATGAAGCAGAATGTAGAAAATATCTACAAGCCTTCAAAGCTAAGGTAGAAATGTCCAAGCCCCTATTTTTTGTTACCAGGGAGAAAGGGCAGTGGGTAAATCAGTTAGGGATGTGTTTATGTAGCAAATAAGAACAACAGGGGGGAAACCACCTAAAACACTAAAGAAGGGAAGAGTCAGTAGCCTCTCAAACAGTGAAGTCAGGGCATAAATAGGGCCTTTCTTTACAATTCAACATCCTTAGCAAGTGTCTTTCCTGCTCTGATCACAAGGTGGCTATTGCACTTCTAGTTCAGGTGAATCTGTCCCTTTAAAAAAGTTCTTTCCTGGGGTGCCTGGGTGGCTCAGTCAGTTAAGCCTCTGACTTGGCTCAGGATCTGATCTCAGGGGGTTCCTGGGCGTTCCTGGGTTTGAGCCCCACATCTGGCTCTGTGCTGGCAGCTCAGAGCCTGGAATCTGCTTCAGATTCTGTGTCTCTGTCTCTCTCGGCCCCTCCCCCACTCTCTCTCTCTCTCTCTCTCTCTCTCTATCTCTCTCTCTCTCTCAAAAATAAATAAACATTAAAAAAAAAAATTTCTTCCCTTAGGGCACCTGACTAGATCATGTGACTCTTGATCTTGGGGTTGTAAATTTGAGCCCATGTTGGGGAGATTACTTAAAAGTAAAGATTACTTAAACATAAAATCTTGAAAGAAAGAAAGAAAGAAAGAAAGAAAGAAAGAAAGAAAGAAAGAAAGAAAGAAAAGAAAAGAAAAGAAAAGAAAAGAAAAGAAAAGAAAAGAAAAGAAAAAGGAATTAAAAAGTTCTTCCTAAAAGCTTACCCAGTAATTTCTGCTTATTGGCTAGAACTGGCCCACATAACCAAACATTCCAGCAAGGGAGTCTGGGTGAATAAATAAATTCATTTTCTGGCTTGTATAGCAGAGGGCAACAGGAAAAAGGCTTTCAGTAAGCCAACCACCAGTGTCTGCCACAGAAGGAATAGTAGAGGAAAGGAAGTGCCCTAAAGTTACCCACTGAGATGGGAAGTTCTTAGAGTTACTCCCACAGATGAATGTCCCTTTCTAGACAAGACTGTGTAAATAGCTCTTGGTTACTGCCCAATGTTCTATCTGAACAACTTGTGTATGATCAGGCAGAGAAAAGATGCCTTCTGAGAAAGTCTATGGGGAGAAAAGTACTATCTGAACTGGAGATGGTCCGACTGGAAAAAGTTTTGCATGCCTCTGCTTGGCTAACTGCTACCTGATTCATCGTTCTAGTAAGTATAGCAATTCCTCCAGAAGCCCACCTTGATTTCTTATACTGAATGATATGCTTTCGCTATGCCCCCAGGTAACCTTGAAGTCATCTCTCATAACATCTCTCTCTCTCTCTCTCTCATTTGTAAGGCTGGTTTAATGTCTTCTTTTCCCACTAGACGTGAAAGTTCTAAGAGGATAGAATCCATATCTGTCATTTTCACTGATACTCCCCAAGCACTTAGCACAACATCTGGCATATGATAGATGCTCAGTAAATTTTTATTAAATGGAATTAAACTGATCTGGCTCTCCTACTGTGTTGTGCTCCTTTGTAAGTTGTCGCATTTATAATGACATAGTTATTTGTGTGATTATCTTTTTAAGTAAACTCTATCTCCAACTCATAACTGAGGGCTCGAACTCATAACCCTGAGATCAATGCTCTACCAACTGAGCCAGCCAGCCCCCCCATGTGATTATTTGTTTAAAATCTGTTTCCCCACTAACCTATTAGCCCTTTGAGAACAAGGAGTAAGTCAATTTGATTCACTGATGTATCTCCAGCCTCTTTCATATTGCCTGGTATATAGGTAGGGGTATATATATGTTCCATGAATACCTGTTGAATGAATGAATGAATGAATGAATGATTACTTTAGTAAAGATGTGCACCCTCTCTGACCCTCAGTTTCCTAATCTGTAATAACGACTTGCAAGTTATCATGATTAAGTACCTGGCATGTGTAGAACTCAAAAATATTAATTCCTTTCCTCCCCATTGTGACCACAGACTGAATCTCCAGGGTTTGCCATAAGGATGAAAGAAAAGAGAACAGGGAATTCAAGGAATTTATCTGGGATTTGGAACAAGGAACTTTAATCTGTGACAGGAGGAAGGGGGTGTGACAGTCTGCTAGGGCTGTCTACCATGGACTGGGTTGGCTTAAAGACAGAAATTTATTCCCTTACAGTTCCAGAGGCTAGAAGTCTAAGATCAAGGTGTCAGCAGCACTGATTTCGTTTGAGGCTTCTCTCCTTGGCTTGTAGATGGCTAAAAGTCTTCTCTCTGTGTCTTCACATGGTCTTCTCTCTGTGCACGTCTGTGTCCTAACCCCCCCTTCTTATAAGGACACCAGTCACATGGGATTAAGGTCCATCCCTGTGACCTCATTTAACCCAAATTACCACTTCAAAGACCCTACCTACACATAACAGTCCCATTCAGAGGTACTAGGGTTGGGGCTTCAACATATGAATTTGGGGAGGACACAATTCAGACCATAACAGGGAGCACTGGAAAATCTGTTGCTACTTCTCTCTCATTTCTAAAAATAGCTCATACACAATCCTCCAGTGGTGGTAAATAAGCTTTAAAATGCAGGCAACCTTCACCTTACTATGAATCGCTTCATTAAGTGGAATGCTCTCCAACTAACCGTGTGCAATCAGTGACACAGGTGGGAGATGAGTTGCAAGAATGAGAAATAAGTAAATTGGCTCACAGGTTGCTACTGGGAAGGGCAGAGGTAGGTAGCCCAAGGGATAATAATAAATAGAACTTATTAGACATTTACTATGTGTCATGCTAAGAATGAATGACATTAGTCCTCCTATTTATTCCTAACATTAACTCGATGCAGCAGATATATTACCATCATCCTCATTTTACAGTGGAGAAAGCTGAAACACAGAGTGATCGGGTCAGAGCAGAGATCTAAATCAAAGTTTGTCTGAGGCCAGAGCCCACGGTGCTGCTGTCTGGGGACAGTTTTCAACATGAGGACATAGGCAGCACAAGAACAGGAGTGTCAAAAAGAGGTACGAGGGCCGGAAAAAACAAACTTCTGCTCTACGATTTTCCAAAAATAAAAGTTATAATTGTGTGCATTAATTTCGACATGCATGCTGGAGGCTGCCGTGCAAGGAATAGAGCTGCCAAATGCCCTGGGATGTACCATCCCACCCCAACACACTAGCCCCGCTGTGTGGGTGCAACTCTTATCTAGGCAGGAAGGGCTGGACTCAGCCCTGGGTGTTCCCCATTCTGGACAGCCTGTGGAAACAGATCCTGTCCTTAAACTCCGCCATGACTCAGGGCTTTCTCTAGGGCATGGTTCTCCACCCCGCCAGACCTAATACTCCTTTCTTACAACAGATATTTTGTAACACTTCCTTTGCCATCATGGAATTAAATCCTTAGACAATAGAACCTACCCACACATAATTTCAGGGAAAAAAATAACACTACCTAGGGTGACCAACAGTCCTGGTTTACCTGGGACTGGAGAACTTACAGGGACAGTGGATTTTCAGCACTAATTCTTTATTATAATACATGGAAGAAATAAAGTAATTTAAAATGACATGTATTAGAAGCCTTTGCTTGGGGCACATTGCATTAGAATACCCACTGAAGTAGTCAGTTGACTTATCATGAATAAGTTAAGAAATAAGAATGCATTTTATGCCTCTCTGCTAACAAAAAAGTTGGATTTTAAGTCTTAGAAAGGTTTAATTTTAACTTAATGGCAAGAAGCATCAGGTCTCCTGTGTTACATATTTGCACATGACAGTGACAAATGCAGGCTGATACAGTTGTGTCATTCTGGTGACTCAAATGCCATGACCAGCACTGCAGCAGGTAGTGTGATTTTCTGCAATGGTGAACATTTCTTGATAAAGTTCCGAATAAAATAAGTATGATCTTCCCTTCATTTAGTTGGTGACTGAATTCCTAAACACTTGTCTGACGCCAATCAGTTCTCCAAATGACACCTGGTTATCCTGCAACTCTGACACTGACTGAAGTTAGCACAGACCTCACAGGTTAAGGGCTCAGTCCCACAACACCCACCCCCCCACCCCCGCCACCCTGAGATGCCAGTCACAAGCTGTAGGTCCCCAGGTTACCTGTACTTCTGTCTGAGTTGACAGCAAATCAGAGGTGCACCAGGAACCCCCTCCTTGGATTAGATCATTTTCCAGAACAGCTCACAGAACTCAGAGAAACACTTACTTATGTTTACTAGTTTATTATATAATGAAGGACATGATAAAGCATATCAATGAATAGCCAGCTGAAGAGATACACAAGGTAATGTATGTGGGAAAGGGTGTGGAGTTTCAGTGTCTTCTCATGGCACACCACTCCACATGGCGCCTCCATGGGTTCACCTGGAAGCTCCCCAAACCTTGTACTTCTGGAATTTTTATGGAGGCATCATCACATAGGCATGATCAATCATTAATTCAGTCTCTAGGCCCTCTTCCTTTACCAGAAGACAAGGAATGTAGCTGAAAGTTCCAAGCTCCTAGTCATGTGTGATCAGCCCCCATCCTAAAGCTATCCAGGAACCCACCAAGAGTCACCTCATTAGAACAAAAGACACTCCTATCACCTAAGAAATCCCACGGAATTTGGGAGTTCTGTGTGAGAAACCAAGGTCAAAGACCAAATATTAGAACAAAAGATGTTCCTAGTGCTTTTCCCAGTTAAGAGATTGCCTTGATTTGTTGGTATATTTGAGAATCAGGTGTAAAGAGGGACAATTCTTTGTTGTGTGAGACGTCTTACTTATTGAAACAGGTGTCTTCCTCCCCGGTCACCGCCTACTAAATGCTAGCTAAATTCAAGAGCCCAGTCTTGAATTTTCAAATAGCCCCAATTGAGATCCACTTCTCTAGGGTGCCATCATGGAGGTGAGGAAACCCCTGGTGCCAACAGAACTAAGGATTCACCTAGACTGGAGATAACAGCTACCTTGTGGGGTATTGTGATGAATTAAAATGAGATACTATGGAAATGCATAGCACAGTGCCTGGGCCATAGTAACCACTCAATGAATGGTAATCATCCCAGCTTTACTCTATTTCTTAAACATCCCAAACTTACTCCAGTCTGAGAGCCTTAGAATTTTTACTCCCTCTACTTGAAGTATTCTTTCCCAGTCCGGCTCCTAATCATTTACATCTTAGCTCAGAAGGTCATTTATCAGAGAACTTTTCATAGCCATCTATCTAAAGTAACAAACTTAAAAAATAAATAAATAAATAAATAAATAAATAAATAAATAAATAAATAAAGTAACAAACTTTATCCCTTCCTATACCCGATCACATTACCTTGTTTATTTCATTCACAGCAATGGTCACAATCTGAAATTACCAGGTTCACTTGTCTACTTGTTTATTGTCTCTTTCTTCCCAGGCACCTTGTCTGTCTCACTCACTGGTCGTCACCAGCCTCTAGAAGAGAACCAGGCACTGAGTAAGGTCCTCAGTAAACACTGACTCAATGAGTGACTAGTGTGATTGTTAAACCAACGCGTATGTGGCTTCAACTTAAAACTGATCTAGTTTATATGGACCTTAGAACTAGAAGGTCAACCATGAGA
This sequence comes from Puma concolor, assembly GCF_028749965.1. NCBI lineage: Eukaryota > Metazoa > Chordata > Mammalia > Carnivora > Felidae > Puma > Puma concolor. Next base: position 76,519,220 of record NC_141674.1, on the reverse strand, counting down.
TATTCCAGCCCAGCCTCTGGCATCTCCCCTTGCTACAGCTAAGGCAGGGAAAGGAGAACCTTTCATAGCATGGACAAGTTAAGACCAGCTGAGTCAGTTAAGCGTCTGACTTCAGCTTAGGTCATGATCTCATGGTTTATGAGTTCAAGCCCTGAATCAGGCTCTGTGCTTGTAGCACAGAGCCCGCTTCAGATCTTCTGTCACCCTCTCTCTTTGCCCCTCCCCTGTGCAAGTACATGCTCTTTCAAAAATAAATAAACATTAAAAAAAAAAAAGATGTGGGAGTAAATAACTCCTCACATACTTAGCCTCGAATACCAGGAACCTATGTCTTTTCATTCCCCAGAGGGACCTGAACAATTAATTTTTGAAGCAGTGAAACAGGAGGAGAGGTGGAGCCAAAGGCCAAGAAGTTGGTTACCTAGTCCGTGGCAGTCCAAAGAAGTGTTATTAAAAAGGTTAAAAAGGAAAATGCAGAGGCCAAAAATGCCCATCTGGAGGACCAGCCAAGTACCCATGCCTTCCTTGAAGCTAGAAGCTATGGAGGCTGTGTTTGTCTACCACGGGCATTGAGAAGCCCCTAGAGAATTCAAGTTTATAAATAAATAGACACTGGGCACTTTCTACATGCAAATCAAAGAATGGAAATTAAATGACCATTTCCAGGGGTGCCTGGTTGGCTTACTCAGATAAGCGTCCGACTTTGGCTCATGTCATGGTCTCTTGGTTCATGAGTTCAAGCCCCACATCGGGCTCTGTGCTGACAGCTCAGAGCCTGGAGCCTGCTTCGGATTCTGTGTCTCCCTCTCTCTCTGCCCCTCCCCCACTTGCACTGTGTGTGCCTCTCTCAAGAATAAATAAACATTAAAAAAATTTTGAGAGGGGCGCCTGGGTGGCGCAGTCGGTTAAGCGTCCGACTTCAGCCAGGTCACGATCTCGCGGTCCGTGAGTTCGAGCCCCGCGTCGGGCTCTGGGCTGATGGCTCAGAGCCTGGAGCCTGTTTCCGATTCTGTGTCTTCCTCTCTCTGCCCCTCCCCTGTTCATGCTCTGTCTCTCTCTGTCCCAAAAATAAATAAACGTTGAAAAAAAAAATTTTTTTTTGAGAAATGCCCATTTCCAGCTGCTCTTGTTCCTGAACTTTTCTCCGAGGAGATCGGAGGGTCCTGTTTTCTCATGATGATTGGATCTCTGGATCTTTGTAGACTCTGGGCGACCAAAGGCCTAATTCTTGAGGGAAAAGCCCAAAGAGGCTGCAGCGTGTCTTAACCCAACTTTGTTTTTATCTTTCCCCCATAAGGATTTAGATGCAGGGAATATCATTGTGGGAACAGACACTGGAAACAGCAAGAGGTTTGGAGTCAGGTGGACACAGGCTTGAAATCCACCCACCAATGATTACTAACTAAGACCTTAGATGATTTACATAACTTGCCTGTGCTTCAGTTTCCTGTTTTGTTTTTTTTTCAACGTTTTTTATTTATTTTTGGGACAGAGAGAGACAGAGCATGAACAGGGGAGGGGCAGAGAGAGAGGGAGACACAGAATCGGAAACAGGCTCCAGGCTCTGAGCCATCAGCCCAGAGCCCGACGCGGGGCTCGAACTCACGGACCGCGAGATCGTGACCTGGCTGAAGTCGCTTAACCGACTGCGCCACCCAGGCGCCCCCAGTTTCCTGTTTTTAAAATAAAGTCAATAATACTTTTGCTACAGGGTTCCTACATGGACAAAGTAAAATTGCAATATGCATAAAATGTTTGGTATACCTTTGGGGGGCTGCATGCCGAGTATTTATTTCCTCACCACTAAGGGGGAGGGGGACAACGACCTGAAACTGGGGGAGCATGATGAGGATTTGTGTAGAAAATAGAAAAGCAGAGACAAGAAGGAGGAGGCAAAAGTGACTAACGCAGGAAGAGGTCACAGCTGAGTTATCATGTAGGCTAAAATTACTTTAGTTCATAATCGGTAATAGGAGGCCCCAGTACACTTCAGTGATTCTGCTTAGGTTTTAGCTTCAGAAAACCTGGCTTCTTGTCCCAGCTCTGCTGCTTGCCAGGGAGCTGGGGCAAGCCATGTCACTTCTCAGGCTCCTTACAGGTAAAATGGGGTTATTAATACCTGGCTTATTGTGAAAATATACTGAGACACAGGATGGAAGGCACCTGACTCCCAGCAAGACTCATACTCTTAGTGGCTCTCCTTAACCAGTGAAGAGCTGCTGAGCCAGCACCTGACAGTACAAGAACAATGAACGTGAGCTTCACTTACTTATTAGCATTTCAGCGGGCATAGTCTAGATTATGCTGTGGTTACAAGTAACCCTAAAATTTCAGTGACTTAACTATGAAGATTTCTTTTTTTTTTTTTTTCCTTTAGTTTTTAAGTAGGCTCCCACCATGGGGCTTGAACTCATGACCCTGAGATCAAGAGTCACATGCTCTACAGACTGAGCCAGCAGGCACCCTGAAGATCTGTTTCTGATTCACCCTGCTTTCTAGCATGGTCAGCCGGGGGCTCTATGCCACACCACTGTCATCCTCACTCCAGGCCCAGGTTGACAGAGCAGCCACTAGCAGGAACAGTGCTGGTTGCCATGACAAGGAAAAGATAAGACGGTGAAGCATCCTGACTTTCAAAGCTTCCACTCACATTTCACTGGCCAAAGCAAGGCACATACCTTCGAGTGGGTGAGAAAGTACAACCCACCTATGTCAGGAAGGAAAGAGAATGAGAATATTTGTGAGCAGCCTTAATGACTACTGTAGTTAGGGAGCAGAGACCTCAGAGCGATTTAATTATCTCTTTTCCCAGAGACAGACTTGCCATGGATTAGCTTGTTGAGAACTGGCACGTTACCAAGGATATGTTTCTCTTCTCTTGATGAAAATAAATTATTAGCAAATAATCTTGCTGAGCTGTTGCGCTTTTTGCAATATTTTTGTGTTGCTATGCCCACCACTGGGTTTCAGTACACTAAATTAATTTCTGTAGGCTTCTTTATTGTAGTCGAGAAGATCTTCCTTTCTCCTGTGTCGTAAATGTGGACCTCCTTTATATGCTGCCTAATCACATTTTGAAACCCCAATTTCTGATGGCATCAGACGCATTGAACATTCTATCAAAAACCATGGATTTGAAATGGCCTGTGTTTGTATGTGTGTTTCCCACTAGAAGTTGGTTCTCTCGACCCAGAAATGCGGGAAAATAATGCTTCCTTCTCACTTCGTAAAATGCACGTGTTTTCCAGATCCTTCTTTTGTAGGAAGCCTTCCTAAAACTCAGGAGGTGTATTGGTTATCTACTGCTGCATAACAAATTAGCCCAATACTTAGTGGGGTAAAAGAACAATAAACATTAGTATTTCCCACAATTTCTGTGGGTCATAAATTCCAGCAGAGCTGGAAGTTTTGAGTCAAAGCCTGCTGTGAAGTTGCAGTTAAGATACCAGCCAGGGCTGCAGTCACCTGAAGACTTCTCAGAGGCTAAAGGTCTGCTTCCGAGACACAGCCAAAGAGCCACTTCCAAGTGACCTTCCAACAATCACTCACATGGCTGAAAAGTAAGTGTTCGCTGTTGACAGGAGGTCTCATTCCTCCCTACACGCGGCCTCTCCACAGAACTGTTTGGGGTCCTTTCCCCTGTGCAAGTGAGCCGAGAGAGGCAAAGACAGAGGCTGCAATGTTTTTCATGACTGAAACTCAGAGTCACACACTGTCACTTCCACAGCGTTCTAGCACACATTCAGCATAGGATACCACAGGAGGGCATTATACATGGTGTGAATACCAGGAGGCAAGGATTATTGGAGGCTGGCTTTCACAGGAAGTAATGCAAGAATTCTTTCAACTGACTCGAAGTCCACTCCAAATATAAAAAATAAAAACTACAAGATAAATTCTGTGAAGGCAAAGACTTTTTTCTTCTGTTTGTTGTGCTTACCTTTGGACATGACCTAACATAATCAATTCTCAATAAATATTGGTGTAATGAATAGATAAGATGAAAAATCAGGAAAGCTTTTTTTGAAAAGCTCTCAATAAAACATTATAAGTACTATATATTTTTAAGTTCCAAGTAAATACCAAATAAACATTGAGAATATAAGACAAAGTCCACTCCAAGTTGGTCCAAACTCATCAACTTTTAGTAGTAGCAGGATTTCATCAGGAAGGCAATGTAGCACAGTTTGTAGATTCTGGGTTAAAATCAGGAGAACTCAGCGATGCCTGGGTGGCTCTGTCGGTCAAGCCTCCAACTTCAGCTCAGGTCATGATCTCATGATTCGTGGGTTTGAGCCCCACGTTGGGCTCTGTGTTGACAGCTCAGAGCCTGGAGCCTACTTCAGATTCTGTGTCTCCCTCTCTCTCTGCCCCTCCCCTGCTCATGCTCTGTCTCTCTCTGTCTCTCAAAAATAAATAAATGTTAAAAATAAAAATTTAAAGAAATCAGGAGAACTCAGATGAGAACAAGCCATTTAACATCTGTGGGCCTCAATCCCCCTACCTACAACAGTAGAGGTTTGGACTACATGATATCAAAGGTACTTCCAGCAAGAACATTCTAACATTATTTGAATGTCACCATACATTTGAAACTAAGCTTATGAGAAAATATTTCTGATCAACTTTATTGATGAGACAGTTCTTCCATATGTGCTAGGTTTGAGGCTAATATGTGTACATAGGTCTGGGTTTGTTTAAGGTTTGCAGGGTGAATTATTAAGTCTATTTGTATAAAAATTCTAGAATTTCTTTCTGGGAAAGAATTTACTTTAATGGAAGTGAGAGTTTCGTTCAAAAACAATTTCTTAAAAATTAGATGTATGGGGCATGTGGGTGGCTCAGTCGGTGAAGTGTCCAACTCTTGCTTTCAGCTCAGGTCATGATCTCACAGCTTGTGGGTTTGAGCCCAGCATCGGGCTCTGTGCTGATAGAGCAGAGCCTGCTGGGGATTCTTTATGTCTCCCTCTCTCTCTGTTCCTCCCCCACTTGTGCTCTCTCTCTCTCTCAAAATAAAAAAAAAATAGCCTTAAAAAAAATTGGGACAGGTGATTGTAGAAACAGCCCCATGTCTACCTATCGAATTATCTAATTTCATAGCACCCATTTGCTCATGTCTGCTACCCAAGAGATGGGCTGAAAATAAAATGGGTGCATTAAAATTTGGGGCACCTGGGTGGCTCAGTCAGTTAGGTGCCCGACTCTTGATTTCAGCTCTGGTTAAGATCTCGTAGTTCGTGAGTCCACACTGACAGTGCAGAGTCTGATTGGGATTCTCTCTCTCTCTCCCTCTCTCTCTCTCTCAAAGTAAATAAATAAACTTGAAACAATTTAAAAAACAACAACAACAACAAAAAACAATGGATGCTTTAAACGCTGCAGCAGTTTCTTCACACGTCACCTAGAGCTGAACACAGTACTTCCAAGCGTGCTCTGACCAGAAAGGAAGAGAATGCAAACATTCCCTTATCTGGGGCTTCAGAATGTTAGAATTTTATTCAGGGGGTGTGCATTTCTGAACTCTTGATTCACAGTGAGTTGGCAATAATGAAAACTTCACCTGGACTTTTATTAAACCACATCTTCCCCTGGACTTTGTATTAAACATTCTCTTGTTGGAACCACCCCGTTGTTCTTAGTCTAGGTGTCCTCGGATCCTGCTTTATGCCATATATGCATCAGTGGTGTTTTGGTTAACATCCCCAAATTCCTCCTTCCCCTCCCTTCCATTCCATCTCCTGCTGGATCAACCATGAGCCACAGGAGCCCACTGGTCTAGTTCACACAAATCAGCCTCCACGGAGAGCCGGGTGGACGGTGGAGACTGGATCTGGAGGAACAAGGGCAAGATATTCAGCACAGGTGGTCTTTTCTGGGTCATTAATGAAAATGTGGGACATTCAGGACCATGAATGGAAGTCTTCTGCATAGCCGCTAGAAATTTTTCATTTGATAGTCATCTATTACACACAGACTCTCTGGTATAATAGAACAAGGAATATTCTTTTTTGTATATGTTAAAATTTTCATTTTAAGTAGACTCCACACCCAACGTGGGGCTTGAACTCACGACCCAGAGATCAAGAGTCACATGCTCCACCCACTGTGCCAGCCAGGCGCCCCTGACAAGGAACATTCTTAACATACTAATACCTCCTTCTAGTACTGTTCTTTTTTTTTCTTTAGTTTTATTAAGATATAATTCACATCATACAATTCACCCATTTAGTGTATAAATTGATGGATTTTGGTATATTCACAGAGTTACGCAACCATCACAACAATCGATTTTAGAACATTTTCATCTCCTCAAAAGAAACTCCATATCCATTCTCGTTCACCCTTCATTCCTCCTCAAACACCCCGAGCCCCTGGCAACCACTAATCTACTTTCTGTCTCTACAGATTTTGCCTATTCTGGAGATTTCACATAAATAGAATTATACAAAATATGGTCTTTTTGTGTTTGGCTTCCTTCACTAAGCATAATGTTCTCAAGGCTCATGCACATTACAGTGTATACCAGTGCTTCATTTATTTTTATTTTAATATTTATTTATTTTTGAGAGAGAGAGAGTGCAAGTGAGCAGGGGCAGAGAGAGAGAGGGGAGAAGGGGACGGAGGATCCAAAGCGGGCTCTGCTCTGACAGCAGAGAGCCCGCTTCAGGGCTCAAACTCACGAACTATGAGATCATGACCTGAGCTGAAGTTGGACACTTAACCGACTGAGCCACCCAGGCGCCCCCATTTCATTTTATTGCCAAGTGATACTTCACTGTATAGACAGACCACATTTTCTTTACCCACTCACCAGTTGATGGACATTTGGGTTGTTTGGGGCTTTTTGGCTGTGCTGTATAATACAGCTATGAATGTCCGTGTGCAAGTTTTTGTGTGCACACAATTTTCATTTTTCTCGGGTATATGCTCAGAAGAAGAATTGCTCTACTCACACAGGCCATATGGTAACTCTATGTTTAACCTTGTCAGGAACTGCCAGACTGTTTTCCAAGGGGGGCATACCATTTTACATTTCTACAAGCAGTGGGCGGCTTTTCCATTTCTCCACTCCCTTGCCAACACTTGGTACTTGTCATTTTCGTGACAGCCATAGGGTAAGTGAAGTAGTGTCTCCTTGTACTTGTGGTTTGCATTTCTCTGATTGGTGAAGATGCCAAGCATTTCCATGTGCTCATGTGCCACGGGCATGTCCTCTTTAAAGAAATGTCCATTCAGGTCTGCTGCCCGTTTTGGAAAATTAAGTTGTGTGATTTTTATTATTGAATTGTAGGGGTTCTTTATATATTTTAGATATGTCTCTTATTATATATACAGTTTGCAAAACTTATCTCCCATGGTGTGTGTGGGGTGTCATTTTACTTTGTTGACGATGTCCTTTGAAGCACTAAGCTTTTGGGGCGCCTGGGTGGCTCAGTCGGTTAGGCGTCCAACTTCAGCCCAGGTCACAATCTCGCGGTCCGTGAGTTCGAGCCCCGCGTCGGGCTCTGGGCTGATGGCTCAGAGCCTGGAGCCTACTTCCGATTCTGTGTCTCCCTCTCTCTCTGCCCCTCCCCCGTTCATACTCTGTCTCAAAAATAAATAAACGTTAAAAAAAAAAAAAAAGATTTATGAAGCACAAAGCTTTTAATTTTGGTGACGTCCAATTTATCTATTTTTTCTTTTGTTGCGTGTGCTTTTGGAGTGCTGTTTTGAGAGCTACTTTTTCTTAGCTTCCTGTTCAGGTTTAGAAAAATAGTTCTGATTTCCCTTTCCTGCTCCAAATGACTTAGAATAGTAGAAGCTAATATTTACTAAGCACTTACTATGTGCCAGGTTTTTAGCTAAGAGTTGAGACAGCTTGGGTAAACCAGCCCAGGGCCCCAGAGTTAGGGGGATTAATCCAATCCGATTCTGGAGCCCATACTTCACTGTCCTACTGAACGTGTATCTTCCTCATCTTGGCATTTGTTTCATTTTTGCAGGAGGAAAACAGTGTATCTGCTGTTAGTGTTGGACAAGTTACTCTGTCCACGTTCTTTGTTTCCTTCCCTTCCCTGAGGTGAGTCCTCCGCCCCACCCTTTCTAGAACTGTCAGAATCTACACAGTCTCCAACACACACACACACTTGTCCAAAAGGGCAAAACAACAGCCTCGTTCATGACACAGAATAAATACCAAGTCCCTGATGCCACAACTGAAGCTGCCCTATCCCAGAGGTGCTGAGTCTTTGGTCATGACAGTCTACGGACTGACAGGCAGGAGCAGCTCTGACACCCCTCGAAAGGGAATTCCGAGCTGGGGTTGCCCTGGAACTCACACCGAAAGCCCCAAATTTAAAACACTTTGCCTGTCAATTCAGTCAAGTCAAATCATGTGGGGCGATAAATGACAGAAGCTTGTCAGAGGAGTTTCTCAGTTCTTCCTTTGACTTGGACAATATTGACGTTTAAATTTCAACTTTAGTTTCTCTAAGTACATGAGGTCAGAATTATGTAACAGGAGCCCACAAGCTTCTTCCCCTCACCCTCTGCCCCCTTTCCCACTGTGTCCAGCTGCCTAACGCAGCCATTTGGAATTCCTTCAGAATGTCTCTCAGACTCAGCTTCCCTCTCTAGTTCATCCTTCTTGCCGCTGCACCTGCTCAGGTCCTTCTGATCTCTTGGGTGAACTAACTGGACTTATTTCATAGTCTCCTCTTCAATCCAATTGAGTTGAAACAAATGATCCCATCATGGTTATCTTCCTCAATCCATTATGATATCTTTAAGGTCAGAGACCAAAAAGAATTAATTTCCCTAGAACTAAGCTTGGATTCTGCCATCTCTAGGCATTTAATTAGCATTTGTGGAAGGATTGCTCAGTGCCAGAATGTGCCTACCACCTGCAATAACAATTAAATGTCACGTGAACCGGGTGTTCCAGGAACCCCTCTCCTGTCCTGCTGTCGTGTGCATGGACTTGGCTAGCATTCAAAGGGGGAGGTCAAGGCAAAGTAGGTATCTTGTCTCACACAACTCGGGAGGGGGGAGGTCATCTGCTGGCCTGTAAATTCCTCTCTATCTTAGTGATGGGAAAGAGTCTGGCCTGTGTCCCTCCTAGACCCATGTCTACCCAGGCCCACCAAGTGACCAGGAAGTTTGTTGTGTTTCCTAGATACAACCACACCTAATTTCCTGAGCCTAAACACCCTTGAACACCGACGAAGGAGTAACCCCAAAAGTTAGGTAAGCATTGAAAATCATTCCTAGTAGCACAGATAGTGATATCCCGTCTTAGTAACCTGCTCCCTGTGACCTTGTGGGGAAAGGTGGAGGTGAGCAGACAGGACAAGGGATCAATCACATCGAGCTTTCAGGAGCTACACCGAATGGATGTTCCAGTTGCTCTCTACTTCTCTCTCCCCAGGCCTCTGTCACCCTCCTCACATCCTGTCTCTAAGTTTCCTAGGTAGCATCCCCATCCCTTAGCCACGGAAAGCTGCCCCATTCCTCACAAGAGGAAGCCGTCCTAAGTTGTCGCTGTCTCTTCTTAAGTGCAAAAATTAATGCCTGGGACTTCAGCTGGATGTTAATGGAAGATTTCCTCTGCCCAGCCTGCTGCTTGCTCTCAAGTAGGAGGAACGTGGGCTGGTCCTGTAGTGGAACACAGTGTGCACGTTCAGTGCCTTTCCCTCTCAGGCCGTGAGGGCGGCCAGCAGAGGCCAGTTTCCTCCTGAATTACCTAAGGACAGATGTCCACCCCCCACCCCCCCACCCCGCGGTCAGTATTACTCATCTGCCAAAGAGAATGCAGGCCAGTAACACAGAGGCAAAGTACTTTTCAGCCATTAGCATGTTTTTCACCTAGCCCTATGATGAAAACTTTGGCATTATTGTGGTAAAGTCGTTTTTGTTTCCTTCCTGGATCCATGTCATTACAAAGGTCCCTGTAAGTTGAGAATGTTTGTTTACTTCCTATGATAGAATTTGTTGATCCCCACATCTCTCCCCAGATGGAGCGGGGGTGGGGAGGATCTTTGCTTATCCTACCACAGCAGTAAAGAAAAAACTTAGAAGTTTGCCTGTAGAAAGAATTAGCAAGATAATTGCAAAGGGGATGTTTATGGATTCAGAGCCTTGATCTATAAAGTGTCCTTAAGAAACTGGCATCTTCAATTTCAAAGGAAATGGTGAGATTCCTAACTCACATGTGTCCTTTTGCCCAGGGGCCAGACTCTCAACTTGTCCTCCTTGGCTTCCTGCTCACTATCTGTAAGATGAAAGGAACTGATCTAAGATTTCTAGCAGATTCTTAGAATTCAATGTAATTCAATTAACATCTACTGAGTATCTGCTATGTGCGGTTTTGGGTGGTGAAAATGCAACTTTGTATCATTCAGGTAGAAATTCCCAGGAATCCTATAACCTGCTTTGAGAAATTGTTCTAGAACAAAGGTGGACACAAACAGTATTATTTCTTTTGCCTCGTCAACCTAACAGCAAAGGAAGAAAACATTTTCCCAAAATGATTTACCCTAAAAACCCTGAGATCTACTGGGGATTCTTGAGATAGGTCACTGGGGTTTATGGTTTTCCAAATTCCTTCTGCTTTTTCCTTCAGGAGTGACTTCACTTAACCTTGACAGTGACAAAGAAACTTCTTCAAGGAAAAATAACTTTGAAAGGAAAAAAAAAAAAGGATTTGAATAATCATTCAGATCTTAACCATTCTTCCAACAGGAAATATGAGCATATTAATGGTACCAGAAAAATGTGTCAAAAGAGGCTCAACTGGAAAAAGGTAACTTTTTCTTAAACTCTTTCCAGTGATGGAAATTATTCATGGGAATCCAACAGGGAGAAATCTCTGAGGGTAAAACACTGCTATTTTACTGGTGGGTCTTTAGAAATACCCTAACTTTCCATCCATCCCCATTCTAAGAAATCAACTTCCATTGGAAAATTCCAGGCTCAGGCAAAAAAAGTCTACTTAATTTACATTATAATGTAAAACACTGTTTGCCAGACAACTTCCATCACTCATCAGCGTAGCACTGTTTCTCTCTCTTTTTTGTAATGATACGTTACCGAATGATTCTAAACTCGCAGACGCGAGACTATACTTTCACGCATCATTTTTATAGTTTGTTTACTAGAGAAGTTTCTATGAACATGTAGAGCACTGGAAACCATGAGGGAGAGAGGCAGTGTTGTCTCCTGGAGTGAAACTGGCCCTAAGTTTGCTTCTGCAAAGGCCATTTGTCACTGATGATCTATCTTTCTTCTCTTTCTTTGTGACCGGGAGAGGGAGGGTGGATTTGTGAGAAAGAGCCCCCTGAATGGCTTTCTAATCAATTAATTAATCAAGGAATTCTCAGATGCATTTGCCTTCCTACCTTGATTCTAATGTCAGATTCTAAATGAAATTTGCACCAGCACACATACAAACAGAGGCTTTAGATGTAAGAGTCACTCTGGAAGATATTCCCTTCCCACTTACCAAAAAAGGTAAGTTTTTTGTTTTTGGTTTTTGTTTTATTTATTTATTTACTTACTTATTTACTTTTGGTTTTTGCTTTGGTTTTACATCTCAGGACACGGTGTCACCTGCTATTTGCTGATCAAAACGTAAATCCAGTTGACATCCTTAATGTCTCTTTCCTACCTCCTCTATATCTCATCCATGCACTTGTCCTGCTGGTTCTGCTCCCGGCTCACCATCCAAGCCTTCCGCTGCTCTCGCTCTCCCCTGCTGCCATCTGGGTCTGAGCCGCCGACATCTCACATAAGGAGTGCCACTCTGGTTTCCTAAACTCTCTTCTCCTCCTGCTCTTGCTCCCCTAAAATTCATTTTATCCCTTGGTTTTCAGGTTGATCTTCAAGAGCTTCAATCTGACCCTGTTCCTCTTTGTCCCCTTGACATCTTCCAATGTCTTCCACTACCCTGAAATAAAACGAAACCTTCTGGCCTTGAAGGCTCTGTGTGATTTGGCCCACTTTGAACTTGCTGCGTAGTCCTCATCTCCTACTCACCACTCCTAGCCTCTCTCTACAAAACGGTATTTCTCGAACCCAAACATCAACCTCCTTCTCACCTCAGCATCTATGCAATTGCTGTTTTCTCTCTCTGGAGTTCTCTTTAGATTCTTCTCACTGGCCTTTCTTCCCCACAAGTGCTCCACGAACAAGCACCATAGGGATCACATGGGACCTTGTAAGAAATGCAGAAACTGGCACACAACCCCTCACCTACTAAATCATAACAGGCCTTATACAAGATCACCACGTGATTCCTATGCAAATTGTAGGTTGAGAAGATCTAGCTTAGGTCTCAGTGCAATTGTCACCTCCTCTGAAAGGCTTAACTGACCCTCAATCCAAATTAGCTTCCCAAATCAAAAAACCATGCATTTGATTTTTTTCCGATGGCCGTTAACTTTAGATGAAAGTACCTTATTTGTTAACTAATATATTTATTTTTTTCCCCACTAGAGTGTAAGCTCTATGAAAGCAGGAGGCATGTTTACATTGCCCACTACTGTTTTACCACCTAGCCTATGTCATCAATACATATTTGACAGATAAATGAATAATCACATATGACTTTAATCTTAATGATCAGAGAGACGGTGAAATAGAATAAGTTTTTGACCTGTATTTATCTGGCTTTATCTGACCTAATAACCAACCGGAAAAAAATATGAATCGAATCAATTGTTTTGGCATAAATCACCTGCTGTACTCCAGTGGAATTTAAGGAAGGAAGGAAGGAAGGAAGGGAGGAAAGAAGGAAGGAAGGAAGAAGGAAGGAAGGTAGGAAGGAAGGAAGGAAGTGGGGAGGGAGTGGGGAGAGAAAGATGGTTGGCCTTGGAAGATGTCAGGGTAATAAATGAAGTGACATTGCAAAGGATTCACAGGATAGGACTACAGAGATAAGTAAGAGATTATGGCAGGCTCCCCAACATGGTGTAAATTATGCTATTATTGGTATTTCTCACCTAGAGCTTGTAAAACATTGAAGATTGAAGCTTTATATTTTGTATTGTATTCCCAGGAATATGTCACTAACTAGTAGCCCTTAAGAAGGAGAAAGTATGTTAGCAATATGTGTGGGGTGAAAACCCTCAGTACTGTGTTTCTCCTTTATTCTCACAGAACTACCACACTCATAACACGTCTGACACCAGATGTGCAAAAATTTTTTTCCCCACATCAAGCAATTCTGTGACACCAGCTTGGCATCCTGCAAATGAACTCAATTCTGACATCTACCTGGAGATGGGATCAGATCAGGTTAAGGGCTCAGTCCCAAGAGACTGTCTCCCATTTCAGATGCCAATTTTAAGTAGTAGGTCTCCAGGTAACCCACAACTTCTGTTCAACTTGGCTAAAATCAGAGGTTCTCGGGGCACCTGGCTGGCTTAGTCAGTGAAGCATGTGACTCTTGATCTCAGGTTGTGAGTTCAAGCCCCACACTGGATGTAGAGATTACTTAAAAAAAAAAAAAAAAAAAAAAAAAAAAAGTCTTTTTTAAAAAAAATCAGAGGTTCCCATGACCTCCTCTCCTGTGGATTTGATTATTTGCTAGAACAGCTTATAGAACTCAAGGAAATACAGAGAGTTACCAGTTTATGAAAACATGATAAAGGATACCCATGAACAGCCAGATGAAGGTCTACATAGGATAAGGTTGGGAGGGTTCCAAAGGCTTCATCCTCCCAATATGCAGAGGTGTTCACCAACATGGAAACTTTCCAAACCCCATACTGTTGAGATTTTATGGACACTTCCTCATGATCAATTGTTAACTCCATTTCTATTGAGATCAAATTGGATAATTAAACATCAGGAGTTTGTGCTTTGCAAACAGGAGGGAATCAATACCTATGTGCTGAATGACTTAAGAAAAGAATGGTTCCCTTTCCTGATCTTTCGGGATGGGTAACTCCACAAACAAATATTAACCCTCTCCTCACCAAAGGTGGAGACTGTATGGTGAGAACAACAGCACAGTCCGAAGGGTGTGTGTTACAGCTCCTCGAGCAGACCGTCCTTCCCCATGGTGTACACAGAGCAAGGAGCAAGGCCTGCTTTAAGAGCGTAAGAGATGAGGGGCCTGGCTGGGTCATTCGGCAGAGCGTATGCCTCTTGGTCTTAGGGTTGTAAGTCTGAGCCCCATGTTGAGTGTAGGGATCGCTTAAAAATAAAGTCTTTAAAAAACAAAAAGAATGCAAGAGCCGTATACTCACACCACACCTGTTTGAATGCTCTATTGCCGAGATTTTTAATAATTTTATCTTTGTATTGGATTTTTACACTACATTGATGGGAGCATGTGTGCAAGTAAAGACAGGTATAATATGAGTATCTACTCTTCCTTGTTGTTCCATTTGCATGTGACATTCTTGATGTCCCATGAGTGCAGAATTACTATGGATCCCCATGATGTCGGGGAGTTCAGTGTTACTCAAGGCAGACACAAGGTAAGTGAGTTCCATCTATAATAGAGGGCGGCAGGCACAAAGAGCCCTGAGAGGACTTGCTTTCTGCTTGACCCAGAACTTGATTTGAATGCAGAAAGAAAGTAATGGTGCTCTAAATATAAATAACGTTGGGGTGCCTGGGTGGCTCAGTTGGTGAAGCATCTGACTTCAGTTCAGGTCACACGATCTCACAGTTCGTGAGTTCCAGCCCCGCGTGGGGCTCTGTGCTGACAGCTCGGAGCCTGGAGCCTGCTTTGGATTCTGTGTCTCCCTCTCTCTGTCCCTCCCCAGCTTGCGCTCTATTTCTGTCTCTCTCAAAAATAAATAAACATTAAAAAAAATTTTTAATGTAAATAATGTTAGTTATTTAACAAATGACGAAAGAATCCCATCATATCCTTATGCATGTACTTCCCTGAATTAGCCAACCATGTTTGCAAAATATGATAACATACAAAGAAAGGGAAAGATGGAAACTCAAAGTTCCTCCTCTTTTCAAGTTTTTACTTATTCCTCAGTAAACCAGAGGTAGAGTGTTGGTAGAATGTCATCATGTGGTGAAATAAAAACAGTTGAATTGGTTTTGTCTGGCACTTCCACTGTCCTGGTAGGAACCAAATCCACAAGCATGTGTGAGAAACAAAATATAGATTGTGTAACTTTACTATTCTGCACATAAGTTTAATAGTACTCTTATACTGGCATTTAAAACACATGTTGAGGGGTGCCTGGGTGGCTCAGTCGGTTGAGCGTCCAACTTCGGCTCAGGTCATGATCTCACGGTCCGTGAGTTCGAGCCCTGCGTCGGGCTCTGTGCTGACAGCTCAGAGCCTGGAGCCTGCTTCCGATTCTGTGTCTCCCTCTCTTTCTGGCCCTCCCCCGTTCATGCTCTGTCTCTCTCCATCTCAAAAATAAATAAACGTTAAAAAAAAAAAACAAAAACAAAAACACACGTTGAAGGGGTGGGGGGTAGGCAAAATGGGTGAAGGGGAGTGGGAGATAAAAAACAGCACAGGGAAGAGAGTCGGTGGTAGTGTAACAGCATTGCAAGGTGACAGATGGTAGCTACACCCGTGGTGAGCACAGCATAATGTATGGAGGAGCTGAATCACTGTGTTTTACACCTGAAACTAAGGTAACATGTGTCGACTACACTTCAATTTTAAAAAGTGGAAAAAAGGACATTACATAATATAAAGATGAATGCTAAATGTTATACCAATCTAAAATTTTAATTTTTACTTAGAATGACATTAAGTCACAAATGAAAAATACCATCACAAATCAACAGAATGAGGCAGAAAAGAGCAAACTTTCTACTTTATTTATTTTTTTATTAAATATTTATTTTTGAGAGAGAGAGAGCACAAGAGCAGGGTAGGGGCAGATTGAGAAGGACACAGAGGATCCAAAGTGGGCTCTGTGGGGCTTGAACTCACAAACTGTGAGATCATAATCTGAGCTGAAGTCTACGGCTTAACTGACTGAGACACCCAGGTGCCCCTAGCTAGCTAGCTAGCTATGTTTTAAGTAGGCTTTACTCCTAGCACAGAGCCCAACCCAGGGCTTGAAGTCACAACCTTGAAGTCAAGACATTGAGATCAAGACATCAAGAGTTGACATCAAGCTGACATTGAGCTGACATCAAGAGTTAGATGCTTAACCAACTGAGCCAGGTGCCCCGAAAACTTTCTTTCTTTCTTTTTTTAAAAATTTAATATTTATTTTTGTTTTTTAAAAATTTTTTTTTAACGTTTATTTATTTTTGAGACAGAGAGAGACAGAGCATGAACAGGGAAGGGTCAGAGAGAGGGAGACACAGGATCCGAAACAGGCTCCAGGCTCTGAGCTGTCAGCACAGAGCCCGACGCGGGGCTCGAACTCACGGACCTCGAGATCATGACCTGAGCCGAAGTCGGCCGCTTAACCAACTGAGCCACCCAGGCGCCCCTAACATTTATTTTTGAGAGATAGAGACAGAGTGTGAGCAGGGGAGGGGTAGAGAGAGGGGAAGACACAGAATCCAAAGCAGGCTCCAGGCTCTGAGCTGTCAGCACAGAGCCCCATGTGGGGCTTGAATTCACTAATGGTGAGATCATGACCTGAGCTGAAGTCAGACGCTTAATCGACTGAGCCACCCAGACACCCCGTCAAAAACTTTCTATTTTAAAAATGACTGCTTTTAGAGTGCCTGGGTGGTTCGGTTGGTTGAGCAAGTGGCTCTTGATTTTGGCCCAGGCCACAAGCTCGCAGTGGTGAGACTGGCCTCACGTCCGGCTCCACACTGAGCTGAGTGCAGAGCCTGTTTGAGATCCTCTCTCTATTTTTGCCCCTCTCCCCTGCTCACTCACCATCTCTCTCTCTAAAATAAAATAAGCATGAAAATGACTGCTTTTACAATAACCTCAAACTTGCTTCTAGCTAACAATCTGCAAGCTATCTCTCAAGAGGCTTTTCTTAAAGGAGACAAACCTTCCTCTCCACCCCCTAAAAGCACCACAAAACATTTCAAATGTACCGACTTGAGTACTTTCTCCATCTGGTGCCATTTCCCTTTGATATGAACATATACTCATTCACTAGACCTTCTCTGAGTGGAATAGCAGCTCAAAGCTTGAGAGGAGCGTGTGTTCTGTTCCCTCTGGGCTAAAGCAAGGCTCATCCAGACCAGAATGACCTGGCAACCACCGGTTAGACACGCGGATTTAAAGTTTAACTTTACACCGACAGTGCAGTGCAGTCCAGGGCAAGGTCCACAGAGATAGATCCTGACACCCTTACCTTTTAGTGTCTTCATGTCTCTGGGTCATTGAGAACTTTAGGTTTTGGCCTCCACAGGAAGACTTCAAAGAGATAATGCTGCTTCTGGCCTGTAGACCCCATGGCCTGTAGCCAGTTGGAAAACTGAAACTATTTACCCAACAGAGCTTCTCAAGCCCAAAGCCCTGGGAAGGGAAATACAAGAGGCAGAGGGTGCATTTCTGAATGCCCCTAGGAAGGTTGCACCATAGCTGGTAGAAAGCCTGGCCTGCCAAGTCAGAAGCTCTCTTCTTATCAGCCATGTGACCTCAGGCAAGCAACTCTCCATTGTCTAGGCCTCTCTCTCCTCATCTATAAAGTGGGAGCAATGAGGGGCACCTGGGTGGCTCAGTTGGTTGAGCGTCCGACTTCGGCTCAGGTCATGATCTCACGGTTTGTGGTTTGAGCCCCATGTTGGGCTCGGTGCTGACAGCTCAGAGCCTGGAACCTGCTTCGGATTCTCTGTCTCTCTCTCTCTGCCCCTCCCCAACTCATACTCTCTCTCTCTCTCAAAAATAAATAAACACTAAAAAAAAATTATAAAGTGGGAGCAATGATACTTTCACTGTCTGCTTCAGGAGGTTGTTGTGAAAAGTCAAATGGGATACGTTTATGGGAAAGTTCATTTTCAAATTAATGTTTTCAAATTAATATTTATTAAGCATTCACCATTGGTCAGGTTCTATTCTGGGTGTTAGAGATATATCCGGGAACAAAACCAGGCAAATACCGTGTAAAGTTTGTCATTTGTTCACCAGGGATAACAACTATAAAAAAAGTACAAGTAGGTGCATCTGGGTGGCTCAGTCGGTTAAGGGTCCGACTTTGGCTCAGGTCATGATCTCAAGGCTAGTGACTTCAAGCCCTGAGTCGGGCTCTGTGCCGACAGCTTGGAGCCTGGAGCCTGCTTCGGATTCTGTGTCTCCCTCTCTCTGCTCCTCCCTTGCTTGCACTCTGTCTCTCTCTCAAAAAAAAGAAAAAGAAAAAAGAAAAGAAAAAAGTATGAGTGGAGTAGCAACTTAAAGTAGGATCACGTGGCAGATCGTTACAGGCATGGCACCTGACAAGTCATACTGTTGAGTGTCCACATCCCCTTGTGATGGACTCTGCTATTCCTGACTTGTTCATCAGGAACCCAGGCCATTAGGAGCCCTGAAGCCTCCATTCTTGACTTTTTGAAGCATTCATGCTGGACTAGACTGTAAAAGAATGAGATTTCTCTGAAGAGATAGACTCTCTAACAGCAGCACTGAGGTCCAGGCAGGTGGGTAAGGCAACCCCACACCCTTTGGTCTCAGTCAGATGACTGCAGCTCTTGGATGACCCCAGTGACCCCAGCTGCCCCATGGAATTGTGAGAAATAATCAATCTGTGTGTTTTCTTTCTTTCTTTCTTTCTTTCTTTCTTTCTTTCTTTCTTTCTTTCTTTCTTTCTTTCTTTCTCTATTTATTTATCTATTTAGAGATAGAGAACATATGAGTGAGGGAAGAGTGGAGAGAAAGAATCCCAAGCAGGCTCTGCACTGCCAGCACAGAGCCTGTTGTGGGGCTCCATCCCACGAACCGTGAGATCGGGACCCCAGCTGAAATCAAGAGTTGGACACTTAACCAACTGAGCCACCCAGGTGCCCCTAAATCTGTTTTTTTAAGAGCAGGCCACAGAAGGCCTCTCTGATAAGGTGATGTGTAAACAGGAATGGAAGAAGGAAGTTGTTATGGATTGAATGTTTGTGTCTTCCCAAAATTCATGTGGGGAAGCCTTCTCCCCCACTGTGGCTATGTTTGAAGATGGGACTTCTAAGGAAGTAGCTAAAGTTAAATGAGGTTGTGAGCATGTGCCAAGGAAAGGCCAGGTAAAGACATAGCAAGCCAGGAAGACAATTCTCACTAGAAACCATATTGGCTGCAACCTTGATCTTGCACTTAAATCCTCCAGAACTGTGAGAAAATCCATTTCTGTTGTTGAAGCCACCCAGTCTGTGGTATTTTGTTATGGCAGCCCAAGCTGATAAGACAGGGCCATGTAGGTATGTTGGGGAGAGCACTGCAGCAAAAGGAGGGGCTGGTGCAAAGGTCCTGGAGTGCAGGCAAGCTGAATGCGGTAATGCTGGAGCACAGTAAAGAGGGCCAGATGAAGGATAAAGGGTCAGAGAGGGGAAGACGCATGCAAATCAGAGGGCTATTGAAAGACTTTGACTATTACTTGAAGTTTAAAGGAAAGTCTGCAGTTTGGAGGGACGGAGTGATATGTTTTCAGAGGACATGCATTTCTGTCATATTTGACTTTTATGTAACAATGAACATGTGCTAACTTTTGTAATCAGAAAAAAAGACTTCAGGACATTTAGAAGACTACATAAGAAAGAGCTAACAAGTACAAGCTGTGTCCTTTAATGCCAACATGTGGGTACAGGGGAAAGCAGGGAGGGGCAGCAAGAAATGAAAGGGTGGGGGAGACTGCAGCTGATGAGAAGGCCTTGACTTCTTTGAGGACTTGTCCTGTTCTTTGGGAGCTGCACCTCTGTGGGACGGTGCAGGGCAAACATGGGGGCAGACGGTGGGGCAAGAACAGAGAATAAAGTGTGGGCTGAATTCTTTTTTTAAATTTATTAGTTTTTTAAATGCTTATTTATTTTTGAGAGAGATCGAGCGTGAGAGGGAGAGGGGCACAGAGGGAGACAGAGGATCTGAAGTGGCCTCTGTGCCAACATCAGAGAGCCTAACGTGACACTTGGACTCAAACTGTGAGCCCGTGGCCTGAGAGAAAGTCAGACACTAAACTGACTGAGCCACCCAGGCGGCCTTTTTTTTTTTTTTTTTTTTATGTTTATTTTTGAAAGAGAGAGAGGAGGGGCAGAGAGAAGCAGGGGACAAAGGATCCAAAGTGGTCTCTGTGCTGACAGTATTGGTCCTGAGCCCACTTCAGGGCTTGAACAGGGCTTGAACGGGGCTCAAACTCAGGAACCGTAAGATCATGACCTGAGCTGAAGTCAGGTGCTCAACCAACTGAGCCACTCAGGTGCCCCTGAATTCTTTCTTGATAGAGATCAACTACATCTGATTTGCCCCAGAACTTAACACATTGCCCCGCTTCTATAGGGCAAGAGCTGGATTATTTCTTACAGAAACAGATGACCTGGCCTAAGCAGTTATTGTGTACCCCGCCCCCCATTCTCACCCCTATTCTTTGTTAGTATAGCCGAAGTTTAAAGGGGATCTTTAAATCCCTTTAGTGTAGTAGAGGGCGGATCTTTGGCATAATGAAAGGGTTAAAAGTCCACTGGATTAAGCCCTGCATACCTTGTGATTGGTTCCTAGTCTTTCAAATGTAAGAAATTGGGGCACCTGGGTGGCTCAGTGGTTGAGCTTCTGACTCTTGGTTTTGGCTCAGGCCATGATCTCTTGGTTCATGAGTTCAAGCCTGTGATGGGCTCTGCACTGACAGCCTGGAGCCTTCTCTCTCTCTGCCCCTCTCCCACGCTCTCTCTCAAAAATAAATAAATGTAACAAATTGAGCTGAATCTTCAAGTAAGGCTGAGATCTCACAGGTTCTCAGATAACACTTTACACCTCATCATCATGGGCTGGGACTAGCAGAGTTAAAAAAGCAACGGAAACACTGCCTTTTGTGTTTTCTTGTAAAACCTCCATTCACTTCGTTTTATTCTTTAGTTGGCAGAGGAGTAGATGAATAGACAAAGATGCTCAATGCAAGCCTGGACAGAGAGTACTTTTTAAATGAGCATTCTGTTTAAAGTGCAAATGTGCTTTGCTATCAGCAACAGATGCATTTTCTAAACATTACGTATAACCCGTTTCTTTTTCTGAGTTCCAGAGGCGCTAACTCTGATGAACAGAAGGAAAGATTCTTTGTGTTTTGTGAATGATCACCCCCTTAGTCATCTGTTCTGTAAATCTGGCATTTCATGGATCAGGTATTTTAAAAATCCTTTGAAGGAAGCATCGGCCAACTATTTCTGATGATAATTTTTTTAAATGTTTATTTATTTTTGAGAGAGACAGAGAGAGAGTGTGTGTGAATGGGGGAGGAGCAGACAGAGAGGGAGACAGAGAACTCAAAGTGGGCTCCAGGCTCTACGCTCTCAGCACAGAGCCTGACATAGGGCTTGAACACACAAACTATGAGATATTGACCTGAGCCAAAGTTGGACACATAACCAACTGAGCCACCCAGGAACCCTGTGATCATAATTTTTTATCTTCTTGAATAGATTATAAAAATTTGAACATGTTTAGCCCCAATGACCAGTCTTAATGAAAGTTTCAAGTTAATGAAAAAGAAATACAGAATGATGATCAGCACAGTGAAGGGTACTAGAATATGCCATCCTCAAATATGCCACTTTGGCATAAGGATAATTTTGAGCTGAAGGCAACTGAGAAGAAAAAGATACAAAAAAAGCTCTCTGCCCACCCCTATTTGCCTAAAAGTAGGATGTAAATTTGCAAAGGTGTCCCGTCTCTATTCTCTACCAGGAGGACAGAAGTTCACCACTGGAGATGACCCTAGACCTTATCAGCTCAGAGACAGCACCAGAGAAATCTACAAAACAATTTTTGCTAAAACTAGCCTTTATCTACCATTAATTTCCCCATATATTTGCTTTCCTACAATTTGTCACTCCTAGAAACTCGAAGCCCTTTTTTTTCTTAAGATTTCACTAACCATGTATTGTTCTTTTGCTAAAATGCTATGCAACCAACAAAACAAAGACAACCTACTGAATGGGAGATGATATTTGCAAATGACAGACATATCCAATAAGGGGTTAATATTCCAAAATATATAAAGAGCTCATACAACACACACCAAAGAAACCCAAATAATATAATTTAAAAATGAGCAGAAGACATGAGCATACATTTCTCTAAAGAAGACACACAGATGGCCAATAGACACATGAAAAGATGCTCTATATCACTCATTATCAGGGAAATGCAAATCAAAACCACAGTGAGATATCACCTCATACCTGTCAGAATGGCTAAAATAAAAAACTCAAGAAATGATAAGTATTGGAGAGGATGTGGAAAAAAAGGAACACTTGTACACTCTTGGTGGGAGCCAACTGTGGAAAACAATATGGAAGTTTCTCAAAAAATTAAAGATTACTGTATGATCCAGTAATTCCACTACTGGGTATTTACCCAAAGAATACGAAAACACTAATTTGAAAAGATATATGCACTCCTATGTTTATTGCAGCATTATTTACAACAGCCAAACTATGGAAGCAACCCACGTGTACATCAATAGATGAATGGATAAAGAAGTTGTGGCATGTATGTATGTGTGTGTGTGTGTGTGTGTGTGTATATATATATATATGGAATATTACTCAGCCATAAAAAAAGAATGAAACTTGCCATTTACAACAATGTGGATAGACCTAGAGGATATAATGCTAAGTGAAATAAGTCAGAGAGAAATAAGTACCATGTGATTTCAGTCATATGTGGAATTTAAGAAACAAAACAAATGAACAAAAGAGATACAGTGGGGCAGTTGATTGAGTGTCGAACTCTTGATCTCAACTAGGGTCTTGATCTTAGGGTTGTGGGTTCAAGCCCTGAGTTGGGTGCCATGCTGGGCATGGAGCCTACTTAAAAAAATAATAAAAAAACAAGGCTTTATATATAAAAGAAAAAAGAGAGAAAAAGGGGCAGCTGGCTGGCTCAGGTGGTAGAACATGCAACTCTTGATCTCTGGGTCATGAGTTCAAACACCACATTGGGTGTATAGCTTACGTTAAAACAACAACAACAACAACAACAACAACAACAACAAACCCACAAAAGATTCTAAAGTATAGAGAACTGATGGTTACCAGATGGGAGGGGAGTGGGGGGATGGGTGAAATAGGTGATGGGGATTAAGAGTATGCATATCATGATAAGTACTGAGCAACATATGGAATTGCTGAATTACTATACTGTACACCTGAAACTAACCTAACACTGTAGGTAGAATTGTAAAAAATGCTATACCACGCTTTGAATGACTCCTCTCTGGGTGCTCCCTTGTATATGCATCACGCACTTGTTAATAAACTTCTATTTGATTTCCTCTTGCTAATGTCTTTTGTCAGTCTAATTTACAGGGCTGGGTCTGTGAACCTAAGATGGGTAGAGGGAAAACAATTTTTTTTCCTCCCTTATATCAGCAACCAATTCCTTATCCTTATGTAACTAAAATAGTCAGCATTCCTTATTGAGGACCCAAAAAACTAGCTCAAGACACAGTCCTTTATTGCCGTTCTTCAGAAATTTGTTTTCCGGCCTTTGGCCAGATGGGTCACAGGGTCTGACCCAAGTTTAGAGAACTACTTAGAAACATTCATAACCAACCAAAGAGGGTTCCTAATGATACAGAGTCTGGTTACTCTGATTTGCTGAGCAAAATAAACAAGTGAGTAAATGTATGAAAAGCTGCTTGTAAGACATTAAGTACCCTGTGACTTGTCTTTGCTGGCTTTTGAAAGGAGAGAAAGACACAATTCGTTCATAATTGGTCAGTGTCCATTTTCCTAGCTCTACTATAATATTACATTATAGCATTATTTTCCAGATTTTTTTTTTTTTGCTTATGGATATATCCTCCAAATGTTTTAGAAACTTTATTAATGAAAACCATTAAAATGTATGAAGCCCTCAACATGCTTAATCCTGTTCTAGGTGCTTCATACGTGTTAACTTACTGAATCCACACAACGCCACGAAGGAAATACTATCATTAACACCATTTCACAGATGAGAAAGCAAAAGCACACCCATGTTAAGTGACTTGTCTGTTAGGTTGCAGGCTGGAACCCTGGCCACCACACTGCATTCCCTCAGTTCCAGTGACAAAGAGCAAGTGGCTGAACTATTGGCAGAAGACTCTATTTACAAACAGGGACTTACGTCTGAGGCCACGAATTAATTTAATTTCATACAACCAGGAAATCAACTAAGTTCTAGCAACTAAGAACTCAGTACGAGTAGTTAACTTACTACCTCTTGCAATCTTCCCCAAAGTGACTACACGGGGCCTGATTCATGGCAACCGAGCACACGTGTTATTTACCCCGTCTTCAGCTCCGGCTGGTGGAAGAACTGAGGCCATACTTAGAATGTGTCATTGGGCTAATTTTATTCTGTAAATAATAGAATAACTGTTGACAATATTTTAAAACATCTCCACCTATTTCCGCCTCCTCTGACCTCCTTCTTATTGCTCCATCTGCATACTTTCTTGGTCACTCCCGACCAAGAAAATTTTAGTCTAATCGAGATTAATTTTAGTCGTGGTGAACGACAAGATTTTTCTGCTTATATTGTCTGTGTATTACTTGTGTTATATTGTAAAAGTTCTACTCACTTTTACAAGGAGTCAGAGATACACGACACACATAAGTTTTTTTTCAAATGACAATTCACGTTTTGGTTAAAATTAACTCCGGGGGCGCCTGGGTGGCTCAGTCGGTTAAGCGTCCCACTTAGGCTCAGGTTACGATCTCATGGTTGGTGAGTTCGAGCCTGCATGGGGCTCTGTGTTGACAGCACAGAGCCTGCTTGGGATTCTCTCTCTCTCTCTCTCTCTCTCTCTCTCTCTCTCTGCCCCTACCCTGCTTATTTGGTCTCTCTCTCAAAATACCTAAGTCAACTTAAAAAAAAATTTACTCCCAGGAAACTGAGCTCACTTTAGGTAAGATATTAGAACAAATTACAATGGATAAGGAACAATCACAAAGGATAAGAAATGCCAAAAACAAACAACAACAACAACAACAACAACAACAAAACAATAAAAAAACCCAAATCAAAACATTCTGGAGGCTTTGAAATGTAAATCTGAAGCGGGATAGGTTACAAAGGTACCAGCAGGGGTGGGAATGTTAGTTTCCTCAACTTTATACATTCTTTCTTTCTTCTAAGCAGTTTCTTCCAGTAAAACTGGTTCTTTCTCCCCAGGGACCACAAATATCTGATTCTTGTCCTAGCCCAGATGGTGGAGTGCAGGGACCGTCAACAGAAGAAGAAAGAGATCCAGTAAAAATAAAGGTCAGGACAACGCAGGCGCCGGTGCCGCCCGGGTTGGTAACAGCTTGAGAATCTGTCTCAAATGCCATGCTGGAAAGAAAAGTCACATCTGCCTGGAGGGCCCAGCAAATGTTACAGTGTTTTCCTGCACCCACCTTTCTGGACCTGTTGAATGTCACTCTTCACCACATTCACTCTGCATCAAATAGTCCAGACAGAGCTTTCTCATTTCGGAGTAAACGACCATGAGTAAAGACGGTCATGCCTTGAACATTTAGTGAGGGGAAAATAATTACATTACCTTGGGTGGATTGCCTTTTCATGACTGTCAGACAGCCTACCAGAGGAAACAAGTCATAACGCTAAGGACAGATGCTGAGACACATCTAAAACTCCTATTACTAAAGAATGAAGAAAAGCCTTGGCTTGGGGCGGATTTATACAACCAGATGTCAACACAGCTTTCACAACCTCTTTCTGAATTGCTGACAGAGCACCAGACATCTGCCATGTCGTTTGGTGGGAGAGCGTGACTCTGGTTGTAGACACACTTGAGTCTGCGGCTAGTGTCTGCTACCTACAATGTGGAACCAGAGACAGGTTAGCTTGCCTGAATCTGTTTTCTCATCACTGGGGACAATGCTTTTCTCTTCCTGGTCTGGTGAGGATTGAACGAGATAAGCTAGGCGCATCCTCTGATTTAACAGTGCCCTGGTCTCCTGTTGGCTAGGTGGCCTCAGGCAGATTGTCTAACTCACAGTTCCCTCATCTGTCAAATGGGGATAATTCACACCACCCAGGTTTGCTGGAACAAGTCAGTCAGTCAGGTGCCCATCTAGTATACAGTCTGAGCTGCTATCGCTACTTATATTGCTCAATCCACGTTCAAAGGTGTTCTTTCACCTTCAGAAATGGAAACCTGAAACACATAATCCCCTAGATAATAGCAGTTACATAGAACTGATAAGTGGAAGGCATCATCTTGAATATGCATCAGCTACTTCTTGGGCAGGAATGAAAAAATGGACTTGGGCTAAATTGTTTGCCTAGTGTGATGATAAATTAATAGCAGGCTGTGTTTGCTCACCGTTTATCTCCAGGGAGCTCTGAGCACCATGCTGACATAATCTCCAAAACATCCTGGCGAAAAGGAGCTGATGAGTGATTGAATCACCATCTTCAAGACGATGAAGGATTGTCGTCTGGATGGTGACCAGCTGTTCCCACCACAACCAAAGCAGATAAAGAGCCGGCAGGCCTAAGTCATAGGAAAGATTGGGGTTAAACCCTGGGAGATACATCTTGAAGAGGTTTCCATCCAGGCAGTATTTCATTTCAAAGTACTGAATTATGTGGCTACTATTGAATTATAGCTTCCCACTGGCAAATTGAAAACACAGATTTCTCTACAGTATACACACAACTTGGCTTAACACCTGGGTGATTCCTTTGGGCGGGTCTTCACCTGAAATGACTCCAGCCAATTTCCATGCCAGGCTATTTGGCAGTTCCCCAGGGACATTCTGGAAAGGCTCAAATGAGCAGGTTATCCCACGGTTGAGTGAGCTTTAAGCAGCTAACCCAGACGCAGTCTGAAGGTGAAACAATGGAATGGGGTTGTTTAGCCACCTGGGCTTGTGAAGAGTGTCCATGGCCTGAACATGGACACATAGGTCATTAGAGCAGTTATAGGAACTTCAAAACTTCAGACTCCTCCACCATCTCTTCAAGCAGTCAACAACAGTAGGACTACACACTGCCTTCCTATGGTTGCCATAGTGATAGGAATGGTATGGTTGCCAGCAGGAGCAAAGGGGAAGCATGGAAGTTGGCATAAGCCACAAGCAGCAGCCCAACTCTGGTTTCCTCCCCAGTGAGAGCCCAGCAACGGGCTGAAGGGAGAGGCAGAGCCCAATGGTGGAAAAAACACTAGTCACCGGCACCAACCTCTTCCCAGCTCCTGATGATGGCCAGCCAACTTGTTTTTGATAGGTGTGCTACTTCGGACAATGCTTCTCAAGTTTTGACATGCCTATAAATCACCTGGATATTACTTTGTTAAAATATAGATTTTGATTCCATTGGTCTGGGTAAGGATCTGAGATTCAGCATTTCTGAGAAGCACCCTGCACAGCAACTTGAGCAGCAAAGTCTCTGGGACTTGCATGTATGAGAGCCCCCTAATGCACAGAGGCCTCCACAAGACAGAATTTACTCCTCCTTTATGTAATCCTGTTCTCTGAATTTGTCAGGCTCACCCAGTCTTCTGTTGCAGGCCCATGCTTGCTTTGTTTCCCTGGGTCTGCAGTCTACACGGGACTCCCTTCTAAAATCTGCAGTTTAACCAGACGCAATGGGGAAAGGGATGGCAGGCCCTTCCCTTAAAGGGCTCAATCCAGAAAGTGCACATTCCCTTTCCACTCCCACTCTTTTGGCTAGAATTTAGTCACATGGCCACAGCCAGCCCCAAGTAAGGTTGGGAAATATTTTATTTTGTACATATTTTATGCTGTGTTCCCGGTGTCCACTGAAAATTCCATACCAAGGAAGTGAAGGAGAGAATGCGTATTAGGGGACACTAACAGTCTTTTGTGACAGTTGGGGATAAAAATAATGGTAATGATGCAGTTTTGGGGGTGACGGCGGGGTTCGTAGCTGATGGCCAAGAAAGAATTCTTGAAGACGTCTTTGGTGCAAAAGGTGATTTTATTAAAGCACAGGGACAGGACCCGAGGGCAGGAAGAGCTGTAAGGCAAGGGTGGGGGTGGGGTGGGGGCTGGTGACCGGTTTAAGGAGTTGGGAGAGATAAAGTCTAGAGGGAGTTTCCAAAGAGGCTTTCACATGCTAAAGACTTACTGGAGGCCTATCTGTTGTCAAGCTAAGGTTGTTTTTCCCTCTAGCAAAGAATTAAGACAGTAGGGAGTTCCTGGACTTTAGGCCATTGACGGGATTGTCTTGTTCTTGTAAACTGGTAGAGACTCCTATTTATTTTTTTGTTCTTTCCTGTTTTTGGGTAGTGGCGAGTGTATGTATGGAATATCATACAAGGTGGGGGGGTGCTGTTAGCCTGTACTTTGCCCTCAGCTTGCCCCATGCTCCTCCATCAGTAACAGTAATCGTTATTGAGTACTTACTATCTGGCAGGCACAGCACCTTAAACGAATCACCTCATTTAGTCTTTACAAAAAGCACCGTTGGGAGGCAGTATTATTATTCCCATTTACAGATAAAGAAATTGAGGCTTAGAGAGGTTAAGTAGCCTGCTTCGGTCATACAGCTGAGGCAGAGTCAGGATTCAAATCCAGCCACTGTCAATCCAGAGCCTGGAACCTTAGTAGTAGGGAAAGGACTGATTATAGTAACAGCAGGTGGGGCTAGGCCATTTCAACCCTCAGAGGTGCGGGTGTGGGTCCTGAGTCTGAGACGAAA
Organism: Puma concolor; assembly: GCF_028749965.1. Lineage (NCBI taxonomy): Eukaryota > Metazoa > Chordata > Mammalia > Carnivora > Felidae > Puma > Puma concolor. The sequence continues at coordinate 76,490,488 of NC_141674.1, read as the reverse complement.
CCCTGCAAAAAATTGACTGCAAAAAATCTTGTGCATTCCACGAGAAAGACTATGCTTACCTGCGACAATGTATACGTTGCTATTCTTTGGAGTTTGAAGATTTGTGAACCAAGGAGCTTATTATTCCCCTGATAGCTGCGACATGGTGGTCACCTCAGGCTATACCAGACTTGAAAGGCGATGGTCTGTGGCCCTGCTGTTGTCTCCCTGCCCACCAAGCCCCCCAAGCAGACACTATTCCGAATACCTGGTAGGGTTGTCCTGGGAGAGCCACAGCTGGCCAGGACCAGATGGGACCACTTCTTGTGTCAGTCACAAGTTAGAGGACATTTGAAAACTGTTTTCCAAAGTTCACCCCCTCCTTCTTCTTTCCATGAAAAGGGCTTTTTGTTAGTTCAGGCTTTGTTTGGGGATTCAGTCGATAAAGAGACCATTTTATTGTAATGAATTACTGGCCAAGTGGTGCCAGAAATCCTAGTGAGAGGCCAGCACTCTGGCTTTTATTCAGCAAGGTGAATGGAAACAGCTACTGGGCGTGGGTATCAAGGGCACTTTGGAGTTCACTGCCATCAGCAACTTCGGGTTTAGTTGCTGGTTGCCTCTGAGTTCAGAGGGGGCAGTCAGAGAAAGTGCTAGCAATAAAATGTAAGACTTTTCCCTTTATCTATGAAAAATGTCAAATGGGCAGGAACTGTGGGCCAGGACTTTTACAGAATGAACTCTTTCTACCTATTATTAAATTGCTAAATCTCCACTACAAAGACTGAGGTCCCTGTAACAATTTCAGCTCATTCTGAATCTCCAAAAAAGCCAGTTTTCTCCGTTGAGCCAACTGAAAGTGGGGGGAGGGGGGTCAAACAGGCACTAGTAAACCTCAAGACTTTGTGGGACTCACACAGACATGGAATATTTAAAGTTTCTTTAAATGAATTCTCTCCAAATGGTGCTCAAGGGGCTTAGGAAAAAGAAATGAAAATACTGGTAAGCCAAAAGTCGTACATTCTAACTTGTTTTTCTCCCATGTCTGGTACATGTGGTGGCAACGTAAATTTGTGAAGACACATGGACTGACAGTATATTTCATCATCTCATTTGTTGTTTTGTTGAGACTCCAAGACCCTGTATATTTAAAGTTTGCAAGATGAATCAGCATTTCTTGTGAAACCTCTCTTAAAATATTGCTACGTGCAAACAGTGGCAAAGAATGAGGCACTTAAATCAATGGACCATGAACTCTTCAGAGTTCAAGGAAATCATTAAGGGCTGATAAAGTCAATAGAAGTTTGGGTATGTTTGAAGGCATGTAACACCAATCAGTTCTAAGCGACTGAACCTCAAGTATTGATTAGGAAATGGGTACCCACAGGCCAGGGCCAGCTGTCAAGCTTGGGAGTGTCACACAGACTGGTTCCTACAGAAGACCTCTCTGCAGAGCACGGTGACCAGGGGGTGTCTTGCCATTTATGCCCTTCAAAATAACATACACTTGTTTTAAGAAAGGAAAGCAAGTTTCCTAGTTCATAAAGCAAGGATCGTTGAGATCTGGCCTGTTCACCTCACAAGCAAGATTATGAGGCATCCTTCTAAAAATGCTGTGCCCATAGTCTGCGGGTGGTATTACTATGCAGGGAGAATAGTGCCCTATGTGGCCGGTGGGAAGGAAACGTCTGTTTACAGGCAGAGTTGATGGGTACAAAACCTCCCTGAAGCTCCTCTTTAAGTGTTACCTCTCCCAGCCGTAATTCATTCACGTAGATTCTGCACACCTTCTAGATTACAATTATAGTTAATCATTTGTATAACTGGCATTATTAGTATTCTCTTCCTTTGCTAAAAAGCTGCAGTAGCCAGGGACTTTGACTCGTTCCAGCAGTGAATTCCCAGTTCCCTGGACTGGCTAGGCGCATAGTAGAGAAATCAAAGGTGCGTATATGGAAGACAAATGGCTTATATATCCCAAATTTGCCCTTGTCCTTTGATTTTCTGAACCTGGGATTTTATACACTTGTCTTTTAGGAAGAGAGAGAGTGGCTGGGATGCTGGAGATAGGGTCAGTTCCTAAGGCAGCCAGAGAGGACAAGACTTTCTCTATTAGTGGTAACACTTCCCAGAGTATTTATAAGTCTACAGCGAACAAAGATTCATCACCACTTGCAACGGGCCAGTTCTCTGAGACCAGTTTGGGGAGGAAAAGCAAGGATGTGAGTCCATATTTTCACATTCTCTGCAAAATCCTTCAATTCACGCTAAAGTGTGACAAGAGAATGTCCAGTTTCTTTTTAAGTTCATTTATTTTTAGTTATCTCTATATCCAAAGTGGGGCTTGAACTCACGACCTCGAGATCAAGAGTCACATGCTCTTCTGTCTGAGCCAGCCAGGCCCCTCCAGTATCTTACTAGATGAGTCCAGTCTTGTCTAGAGAGGACATTATTTTGTCATCAGGAATGTCAAACAGTCCTCTTCTCTTGAAAAAACACCCCTGTAGAAAGGCTAAGAAACACCTGCTGACCAATACTTAAACAGATGGCAGCGAATTTCTATACACTTTGTAGGTTAAAGAAGGAAAACCATCATCCAAAAAGTACATTCTGCCAGCATTTCCTTGGCATGACCCCTCCTAGGTGCAGACAAACACAGGAAATACAGCTTGTCACTGAAATCAATAGCGAAAGTCAGTTTTCCAATTTAATGAACTTTAAGTCCCGTTTTCCCCCACAACAGTGAAAAGGGCAAGAAATTAATGATCCTTGATTTTGTGTTATCGTCCAAATATTCATACATTGCAAAGTTTTTTTTTTTTTTCAAGATTAAAAATAATGTTTATTTATTTTGAGATTCAGGGGAGAGGGACATAGAGAGAGAGAGGGAGAGAGAATCCTAAGCAGCCTCTGTGCTGTCAGTGTGGAGCCCAATGTGGGCTTGACTCTAAGAACTGTGAGATCATGACCTGAGCTAAAATCAAGAGTCTGACGTTCAACCAACTGTGCCACCCAGGTGCTCCTGATATACTGAAAAGTATTAATCATTAAGCCATTATAATTTTTGTCCTGGTTGTAATTAATTTTTACAAAAATCATTTGCTATTCATTGGCAACCTTATAGTATTGGTAGAAAAATGTATCTCATAATCCAAACTCCAGACTATAGAAAAATAGCCATTAGTAAGAGGGATGTTATTTACTTTTCCTTGTTTTTTTTTTTTTTTAAATAATCCCCCCCCGCCCCACAAACTGAAAGTCTACACACCTTTATCGTGTTCCAGGCCTCCAAGAGTATAAAATCTATAAAATGGGATTCTCAGAAGCAGTAGCCCTAGCCCAGTATTATAAGAAGTGCTTATCTGAGGCACTTTAAATTAAAACAGGAAGGAAATCAATATTTCAGCAAATCTACATTTACAAGTTGGGACCCGATGTGTCTTTAAGTGGTCTGAGTTAAAGCAATATTGCACCGGTCAAGCAAAGTAAATCAAGACACCTCCCAAAAGGTGGTAGAGTAAGAAAAATGCCAATTTAATCATTTACTTTAGCAGGCAAGCAATTTGTAAACATTCAGTAGCGGCAGCATCCAAGTTACAAACAATTTAAAAAGAAACCAAGATTAGTGATTATAATCGTTCCTTCCCTTTCCCCAAAAGAAAAAAAGAAAAGAGAAAAGATCTGGAAAAGAATGCCTGAAAACACTACAAACATGGAACATTCAGTTATGTCTTCTATCAGCCTTCTATGCGTCCTCTCTGTGTTTTATTTTTAAAGATGTATCTACTCCTAAAATGCATTATCTTGCAATAACTTGTACGTGAGTGTTTGCAATCTAGGAAGTGGTTCCTGCACACGGATGTGCACGTATCACCTCAGTTCAGATCCCATTCGCGAAGGGAATATTTATGTCTTGATTCAATGCTTCTTTGACTTCGAGTGGCAGGGTGTCAAAAAGATGGTCTTCCACAACAAGCCCGCTTTTCTTGAGCAGGCGACACTGGCCCAGCTGGGCTGGCAGGCGGTCCAAGCAGTTGCCCTTCAGCTCCAGCTGAGTGAGCTGGGAGAGCTGACCAATCTTCTCGGGGAGGAAGGTGATGCAGTTTTGCCCCAGATTCAAAGTCCTCAACTTCACGCATTTGAACAACTGTTTTGGCAGAATGTCCACTTTGTTCCCGGTGATATGCAAATGCTGCAGGTTCTGAAGCAATCCTATTTCTATGGGAATCGCCGAAATGTTGTTGTAGCTCACGTCTAAGCATCTGAGTTTCTGTAAACTGAACACTGCCACCGGTAAGGATTCGAGCTTGTTGTTAGAGAAATAAAGTGACTCCAAGTTTTTGACGTGGGTGATGGAGGGAGGAATGGTGGCAATCTTATTATGCCATAATTTTAAACACGTCAGTCGTTTTAAATGCTGGAAACTGATGATCTCCTCAATTGTGCGTATGTTATTCGATTTTAAATCCAGTTCCTGCAAATTTGAGAGGCTGAAAATAGCATGGGGAATTCTCTCCAGCTCACAGTTCTGAAGTTCGAGCTCGGCGACATTCATCATTTTCTTAAGGCTGTTCAGTACCAAGAGTTTAGTGCCGTCATTGTGAATGACTAACTTTGTAAGATGCGGAGCCACATCTGTAATGTTGGAGGGAACTTTGGTCAAGTTACTCTTCACGTGGAGAATCTTAAGGTGCCGCAACTCTCGGAGAGATTCAAGTCCGATCATCTTATTGTTTTCAGAGTTCAAATTGCCTATCAAGTACAACTCTCGAAGGTTTTTGAGCAAATATACCCAGGCAGGAATTTCTGCCACATCGGTGAACTTCACGTGAAGGCATCTCAAGTGATCTCGGAGAAAGCTAAAAGCAGTCTGTTCCACTTTTGCAGGGCAGTGGCAGAGGTGAAGCTCTTGGAGGTTAGTCATCTGAGAAATCTTAGCGGGAATTTTAGCTTCCGGAATCAGTTCAAGTTTGAGCACATCCAGGTCTGTGAGGTCAAAGACAGCATCGGGCACGCCTGACAGCATAAACAGATGCAGCTCCTGCTTGTCCTGGGCGTTGCGGGACACGTGCTGCCTGAGTTTTTCAAACGTCCACTCGTGGTTCAAACTGATTTCCCTAAGTTTATTTTCACTGACTTCCGACAAGAACACACCAAAGCGCTTCGAATAGAGCTGGTCATATTGGTCTACCATGTGTAGAAGGAACGCAAAATCATTCTTGACATCTGGAATGTCACTGAAGCTGCTCTCTTCTCTGACTTTTTCAAAAGAATATTCCTTTAAAGGTATCCTGAATAACCAGAAGAGAGTGTAGAGGCAGATAAAACCATAAACACAAATAATGGAAATGTAACTGATGAGAAGCTTTTTCAGCATGTAAGCCATATTGTGGGTGCACTCAAATACCTCGTAACCAGTCAGGTGCTCCACTTTGGGCTTGCAGACGTGTTCAAAGCTGATTGCGTTGACAAAGTTTGCGGTATAGCAGAGGATAAAAATGAATTTGGCTGTTTTGATAAATGTTTGGACCACGTAGAGCTTATAGATCAAGTCACTGTCTTCCACATGAGCACGGAACTTCCTTACTTTCTCAAACAGGGCTTTGGCCTGCTCCCCATCTTTTTTATCAAGGATGGTCATGCTGGGGACTTCGATCACAGGCTTCTCGGCTGAAAATTTGAAGCCTGTTTTGTTGATCATCGGGGTACTGGCACTGGGGCTCCCTTCATCACTGCTGGTAGACACATGCTTTGGTAGAGTCTGGGCACCTGTTATTCTCTGCTTGTTTTCCTCTGAGTCTTCGCACGCTGTCTCAGACAACGCTTTAGTAGTCCACGGAGACTCAAAGCACTTTCCTAATATTGAAACAAAATGTTCTACTTTTGAGCATGTTTTTGGATATTTGAACCAAAAGTTGCTACTGACCATGAGAATAATAGTATGTATAAGAGCAAGGTATGGAAAGTACTTAGAATACCACGGAAGGGCCAGATGGTAACACATCTGATTAATAAATACGTATTGCTGAAAATCCAAGTTTGTTTTTCGGCCTGTTGGATCCTTCTTCTCTTTCTTTGTCTCCTGATTTGAAACTGTCGAATCTGTGTGAGGGTATGTGGCTCTGAGAGGTATGTCAGGTGTCACAGCAGATGTGCCAAAGGAAATGTCACTTGTCGTCCGCCCATCTTGGTCTTGGTCAGTGGCTGCTTCCATCTTGGGGATATTGGTGGTAACGTCGGCATTTCCCGGTGGGGTGTGTGCCTTTGAATTTACAGGAGATGGCAATACCGGCAAGCAGACCACCTGATCTTTGGTAAGTTGCATGGTTCCCGCAAAGATGGCTACCATCAACATAACGACAGCCAGGTAATCCATAAACACGTCCCACCATGGTTTCAGGATTCGGTAAGTTGGTTGAATGTCATTAAGTGAAGCAACTTCCGCAAGGGTAAACATTCCTAGAAAACAAGGAAACAAAAGACTTTATTACAAAGATACAAGTGAAAACATTAAGTAGAAAACAAAACAAGACAAAACCCAACACTTTACTTGCACCAAAGTAAAGTTTTCTCATCCACATCCTAGCTTTTTATCCAAGATAGGTATAGTAGTAAATAAACTAAAAGGAATGAACACATATGAGAAAAATCGCGGTCTGTTGTAGCTTTTCTCTCCTAGCCCAAGAGAAGAGAAAAAAATGGGAGAGGAATAATAAGAATGCCTACTAGGTAAGAAATTACAACACTTTGCTGAAGGTCTACAAGGGTTAGAGTAGAAATGGAGGCAGGGGCGGGGGCAGTTTGAGAACTATTTTAGGGACAGAACTGAAACGTCTTGTAACTTCCTGGACCATGAAGAAGGATATGAGAACAAGATGGTATTTGCTGTGGACTGGACTGATTTAAGGTTAAGACTGGAGTTTTAGGGAGAGGAGTGAGATGACTTCTATTTTGTTCAAGCCAAAATGGAATGGTCCATGTACACTATTAAATTCTAGATAGCCTGTGTACCAGACTCAGGCTTACTGTTTATGAATGGTGAATGGTGTGCTTCTCCAAGCCTGGGGATGTTTACTTCTAAGGGTTATTCAGAAAGCTTAGATTAAGTAAGGACTATAAAGCTCTTATCACTCTGGTGGAAATGTGCCACAGACAGTTGAAATTAAGGGTCCAGAGTTTAAGAGGAGTCTTACTATACATACTTGGGATTTATCAATATATGTAAACTGAAACTATGGCCCTGGATACAGCACCTGTGGAAAGCATGTGGAAGGAGAAGAGGGTCAAAGACACAGGTGGGATGATCAGTGACATGACACCAAATAGGTCAGGCCCTGTAAGACCTTTGATCTCTACCAATGTGGGTGAGCCCAGAAGCAATGAAGGGAATTCCAGCACCAGGACACCTGAAAATGTGGTCACCATTCACTGACAGCTGGCAGCTTTACAGTCTTGAAACTATACAAAGAGTCAAAGTACCAAGGACAATCATCCTAGAAATAACCAAGAAAAACACAATGTTTATAGGGCAAGTAGTGGGAATGGGTTTCTGTAATCATATATGTGAAACAGGTGTTTATCTTCTTGAATTTGAAGTTTCAACTTCTTTATTTTATTTCTTATTATTTTAGAGAGAGGGAGGGAGGGGCAAAGACAGAGGGAGAGAGAGAATCTTAAAAGCAGGCTCCACGCTCAGTTCAGAGCTCAACTTGGAGCTTGAGCTCATGACCCTGAGCTGATGACCTGAGCCGAAATCAAGAGTCAGACGCTTAATCGACTGAGCCACCCAGGCACCGCTGGAAGTTGAAACTTCTTGAAAAGGAACTTTACTATATTCTACTTTCTCGAGATATTCTCAGGTTCCAACGTTCATATATAAAATGACTTATTTCTTTGAAAAGCTAGTAAAAAACAAAAAGATAAAAGGCCAGGTGAATATCTAAAGTTCTGGGAATACATTATACATTATTTTTTTAAATAAAGGAAGAAAAATTTTTATCTTACAAAAGTTGCCTGGTATGCTGTGTTGAAAAGGATTCTGAGGCTGACTCTGACTGTGGCAGGAAATACTGTTATATGACAGGTTACTAGTGTCTCCCTTGGATGATATCAGTACTTTGATTCTGCTTGTTCTCTCTGTTGTAGAGTAAATCTCTGAGAGTTGGGATGGACCATACCTTATTTTTTCTCTCCACATATCTGGTACTGTACAGAGGAGTCACATAATTTTTCTCAATAAAATACAATGAATATCTATTCAATTGTAACAGCAATTCTCATATTTGGAGTTGTTGTGGTTTTTTGGTTTGTTTTTAAATTATTTTTTAACATTTATTTTTGAGAGACAGAGCATGAGTGGGACAGGAGCAGAGAGTGAGGGAGACACCGAATTGGAAGCAGGTTCCAGGCTCTGAGCTGTCAGCACAAAGCCTGATGTGGGGCTTGATCCCACGAACTGCGAGATCGTGACCTGAGCCGAAGTCAGATGCTTAACCAACTGAGCCACTCAGGTGCCCCTTGTTTGTTTAAAAGTACGTGCACACAAGCATGAATGGGGCAGGGGGAAGGGGGGGAGAGAGAGAGAGAGAGAGAGAGACAGACAGAGAGACAGAGAGAGAGACAAAGAGAGAGAGAGAGAGAGAGAGAGAGAGAGAGAGAGAAAATCTCTTAATAAGGCTCCAAGCTCAGTGCAGAACCTGATTCGGAGCTCGATTCCACGACACTGGGACCACAACCTGAACAGTAATTGACAGTTGGATGCTCAACTCACTGAGCCACCCAGACACCCCTGCAGTTTTGTTTTGTTTTTTTAAAGTGAAGTGTCTTTTATTTAATCAGGTAAACATAAGCCCAAGAACTCCAAATACAACCAGACTATTTACTTTTATTTTGTGAAAATTGGTAGAAATCACATTTCTAGATTTCAAGGGCTTAAGTATGAAATGTCTGGCACCCAGTCTTTATTAAAAAAATGATCAAGTAAGTGGGAGACAACATCCCCACTGGAATCCTTTTATTCTGAGCTCTTGTATCTTGTGTATGTCTACGGTTTTGTGAGTGGCTGGGAATTTAAGCAAAAAGCAAGATTATTGCAATGCACAGTGGGCCACGCTAAATGAGAAACTGTTCACCCACGTGTCACATTGAGCTCTCTGGTCCCTGTAGAGGATGCACAAAACACAGCACCGAGCCACAGGCTACGGAGCAGCTCTTACTTCACATACAGAGGCTGCAGAACACAGCTCACAAAATTTCTTCCTGGCAAAGAACATCATATGGTCACACCCAGGGACGATGGTTTTAAAGGGCCATCAGTATAACTAATAGAAAAAAATATATATAATTTTTGCACAAAACACTTCTTTCTAGTAAGATTTTTCTTTACTCTTCAAATAGCTGTATTGGGCTCTAAAAGAGTCAGGATGTTTGGGTTGGAGAACGGAGGGGAGAAGGGAATTTTGAAAGTCACCCTGCTGAGACTACTGGTTACTTCTCTGCCTCCAGTCTTTTTATTTATTTATTTATTTATTTATTTATTTATTTATTTATTTTTAATTTTTTTTTTTCAACGTTTTTTATTTATTTTTGGGACAGAGCGAGACAGAGCATGAACGGGGGAGGGGCAGAGAGAGAGGGAGACACAGAATTGGAAACAGGCTCCAGGCTCTGGGCCATCAGCCCAGAGCCCGACGCGGGGCTCGAACCCACAGACCGTGAGATCGTGACCTGGCTGAAGTCCGACGCTTAACCGACTGCGCCACCCAGGCGCCCCTCTGCCTCCAGTCTTTTATCTACTTATTATTTAATTATTGTTACAGAAGTAGAGTTGACACTAAATGCTCTATTAGTTTCAGGCGTATAAGATAGGGAGTCAACAATTACATACATTACGAAATGTTCACCATGGTTAAGTGTAGTTACTATCTGTCACCAGACAATGCTATTACAATATTATTGTGGGTTTTTTTTTAATGTTTATTTATTTTGAGAAAGAGAGAGAGAGCGTGAGCAGGGGAGGGGCGGAGAGAGATGGAGAGGAAGAGCATCCCAAACAGACTCTGTGCCATCAGCATGGAGCCCAACGTGGGGCTCGATCCCATGAAACATGAGATCATGACCTGAGCCCAAATCAAGAGTTGGACACTTAACCGACTGAGCCACCCAGGTGCCCCAGCTATTACAATATTATTGACTATATTTCCTACATTGTATTTTTCATCCCTGTGACTTATTTTATAAGTTGAAGTTATACTCCCTAATCTCCTTCACCTATTTCAGTCATCCCTGCCCAGCCACTCCCCTCTGGCAATCATCTATTTGTTCTTGCATTTCTGAGTCTATTTTTCTGTTTTTCATTTTGTTTTTTAGTTTCCACATATAAATGAAATCATACGATGTTTGTCTTTTTCTATCTGTCTCCATTATTTTTTTTTTTAATTTGAGAGAGACAGAGAGACAGAGAGAGAGAGGGAGAGAGCAGGGGACAGGGCCAAAGGGAGAGGGAGACAGGGAATCCAAAGCAGGACCCATGTTCAGAGTAGAGTCTGACATGGCATAATCCTACGACCCCAGGATCATGATCTGGGCTGAGTGAGCCACCCAGGTGCCCCTGTGTGCCTCCATTCTTGACTTCCTTCAATCCACCTCCCACCTGCTGCTCGCCCTTCAGTTAAAACTCCTCTTCTCCCAACATTCTCTATGCCCTAGGTTGGTAACGTCTTCCAGTTTCTCCAAACAGCCGTTCTTCCCTGTATGTAGGTCCTCCCACGCATTATTTCCTCTACTTCCTTCCCACTTCCCTTCATGAGGCTATCAGGTTTCTGTTACCTTTTCTAGGAAGCCCTCCCTGACCTCTAGTCTTCTCTGATGTGTCCCACAGGACTCTGTACCTCTACCCATAATAGCCCTTATCACACTGTGGTGGGCTGACCGATTACTTGTTTGATCTCATACTAGATTTAAAATTCAGCGGGGCCAGTGACCATGTCCAGCCTCCTTATTCCCATACAGCCAATTCCTGCCACCTAGAAGGTGCTTAATCAAGGAAAGACTGTATGGCTCTTGATGGTCATCTTCAGCATCCTCCTCCTCCTCCTCCTCAAAATTCCTCAAGGACATTTATTAACTATCTACACATGGTATTGGCAGAAGAGCATTTTATTAAACTTAACTGCCACATTGCAACTTAGGCCTACAAGAATAAAAACTACAAGTCAGGCTTCCACATAAAAATAAATAGCTAAAAACACAAAGTAAAGAAACTATGGGATCCTTGTAACCAGTGATATTCTGTAGCTGTTAAAGCTTCATCCGTGGTTTTAAAGCACCTGGGGCTCAGACTCAGGACAGGAGTCCCGAGAGAGAAGAGGAAGAAAAAGCTAAAAGGAGAAGACAGAGCATTAGAGTACTATAACTTCACAATGACCCTAAATGGTCACTAGCTCAGCCCCCACATCACCCCAGGGTGATGACATCGGAACAACTGAGATCGGGCATGCAAGGGTGGGCTCTCCTCCTTCAGCATGCTGTCTTCTCTGCCATTACCCACCAAGGGTTCTGGGGCTCTGCCATTTCCTCCAGCCCACCTCCCTTTTTCCTGTCTGTTGAACTCCTATTCTTCAAGTTCCAACTCAAATTTTCCCCAAACTCCTGTCACATGGTCTAATAATAATGTTTCTAATGTTTGTCTCTTCATCCAGATGTTGAGCTCCTTATGGGTACAGACTGTGCCTTATTATTCACCCTTGATCCACTGTGACCTGTTCTCTCCCCTCTAAAGAACAGAGAAAGCATTTGGTGATGACAATGATGAGGATGAGAGTAATAATGGCAGCTGTCATGTTGCCATCTTCCTTCCACACACCAAACACTGTACTGGGGGCTGTGTATCTGGTATAATTCCCTGCTTTTGTGCAGGATGCATTCCTGAAAATGAATGTATGAAAGTTTAGAGTTTCAAGTTCTGGAGGATGAGGGAACAGTTCTACTTCCAAAATGCTACCCAGTATCATAAAATCCACCAGAATTTCTAAAATTAAACAGACAGATAATACCAAATGCTGGTGAGGATGTGGAACACTCAGAACCCTTCAACACTGCTGTCAGGGGTGTAAATGGGCATAACCACACCGGGAAACTTTTGAGTGAATATCTACAAAAATGGGATATATGCATACTCTACGACCCAGCAATTCCACTGTGAATTACATACCTATGAGAAACACAGATCTTCATCATAAGGCATGTACAAGGCCATTCCCAGCGGCACTCTCTGCAATAGCCCTAAAGTGGACGCCAGCTAAACGTCCACCACCGGTAGAACGAAAAAGTGAAATGTGGTAGAGTCACAAAGTGAAGTATCAGGCATCAATGCGAATGAATGGTCTGGTTACATGGGTCTGGCCAGTTTATATAAAATGCGATCTGTACACTTAGGCCATATGCCTTTTCAGGTATATATGTTTTAACGTCAATAAAAAGTTTCAAGAAGAAATAGGAAAAGAAGCTGCAGCACAAACCCCTGCCCCACGGATGTGCAGTGACAGCGGACGGAGGCTTCGCCTTATTCCCACCCCAAGGCACACACCTGCTGGCTGGCGTCACAGGCCAGGGAAGCCTGTAACCTTCTGGCAGCCTCCCCTCACTGACTATCCTGCCTGGCCTGGGAGAAGTACTCCTCTCCCTGGAGTACAAAAGACCGAATCTGCTACGGAAAAGAGGGTGCGCAAAATGCGCGAAATGTGCGAAAGCTGGGGTTGGGAACAGTCGAACGTGCACAGATGGAACACGAGTGGAACACTGCCTGAATTCCATCTAACCTTCACAACGTTACTCTCATCTGCTCAAGTGTTGTTATTTTCCCCGACAGACAGAGGAATAGGCTTGCAGGAGTGACGCTGTGGAAGTCAAATAATTAGCGGTGGAGTCTGGATTGAAAAATCTCATCTAGGGCCAAACCGCATGTTCCTTCTAGCAGACTATCCTGCCTCTCTTCCTTACTTCACGTGTTTGCAGTTTGCAAACTACTTCTCTATAAAGTTCCTTGGCTGATTTTCACAGTAACTCCCAGTGAATTAGGCAATGCTATTGCCCAACAGTATGTGGAAACCTGAGGCACAAAAAGCTTAAATGACCTCCCTGGGCTGATTAAGTGACAGAGCTAACAGAATCTTTCATCTCCAAATCTCATTCTCCATCACCCAGTCCTCCAATGGCTGTGCTATTGGCTAACGGCTGGCTGCTGAAGGAGGGAGCCAACCACTGTCTTTGGCTTTGAGGAGACAGAGGAATGAAATTATGTAATCATAACCTTCCTTAAGGTAACCTTTCATGACATTCACTCAGAATTCAAGAAAACCATGAGCCAGGCACAGCGAAGGGGAATACAGAGATAACGTATGTAACTCAGTCTGTGCCCCCAAGGAGTTCCCAGTCAAATGGGGATGAGAAGCATTAAGTGTGCTATTACAACACTGTAAGAAAACTGCTCTGACTGGGTTAATACAAAATACAGGAGGAACAGCACAGGACAAACCCATGTCTGCATCTGATAACTGGGATAACTGGGAGGGCTCCACAGAGAGGTGGTTTCTAACTTGAGATCAGAAGGAGGGAGACCATCATGTGGTGGTGGGGAGGGGAGGAAATATAATTTTGACAGAAGAAACAGTGCAAAGGTGTGGAGATATTGGGAATTATCTGTTACAGAAACTACAAAGTAACTACAAATAATTCTAATGTTATCCCATTATTAGTCTAGTATGCTCCTGTACAGATATCACATTTTACGGGTAAGTCACGAGACAGAAACAAACCAAGGCATGGATGGTTTAAATGCAGTCTTAAGGAAGTGCCTGGACCATAGGGCAGGAAACCAGTACTTTCCTGCAATGTCAGCCTCTTGATAGCTCTTATCTCAAGCACAGGGCTTCAATAAATGCATCTGTTATCCTATTTTACCCATCAAAAACTTAGTAAAAACTTCCTACCTCCCAGGGAGTGTTTCAACCATTAACTGCCCCAGAATGCAGTTAGCACTTTGAAAACAGAAGTTGCTTTTCATATACACGAGTGCACACAAAGTATATGAAATACATACTCATATAATACAGCGTATTAAGTACATGATGATCTTCAAGGACTTTCTCATGTGAAAGTCAAGTCAATGAGAGAGAAGATCGGTACATAACTTCTGTATCTTTGATCTCTTTAGTGAATCAAGACTCAAAATGGATATACAAAGGGGTGTCTGGGTGGCCCAGTCACTTAAGCATCTGACTCTTGATTTTGGCTCAGGTCATGGTCTCAAGGTTCACGAGACTGAGCCCCGCATTGCGCTCTGTGCTGACAGAGCCCACCTGGGATTCTCTCTCATCCTCTCTGCCCCTCCTCACCTCGTGTGCACTCTCTATCTCTCAAAATAAATAAATAAATTTTAAAATAAAGAATGGGTATACATGGTTATCAGCAGATATTTTTTTAACCCAAGGAAGGCACATTTAGTAAGTAAGTACATTCTTTGGGCTCTCCTTTATAATATGTCTTGTAAAGGACTTAAAGAATTACATTACGAGGATGAGGATTGCACATTCCAAGGCTTCTCTGTTTATGGTACATGTGAAAATCAGCTTAACATTCCTGTAAGCACACATTTCTCATGGAAATTGAGAAAGCTCTTGTACTAGAAGTGAAAGAGGGAAGTTAATGGACTTTGGCTGAACAAAGACGAATCAGAAAAGATTCAGTCTAAATTCTTTTCCGATACACGATTCTATTTTCTTACCTGAAAGTATGACCAATAATAATGGAATAAACCAATGACCAATAGCCAGGTTCAAAAATTAGAAGCTATGATGATTGGACAACCCTGTGAATATACTAACACTGAACTGTATACTTAACTGGGTGAATGGTATGGTGTATGAATTATATCTCAGTAGAGCTGTTAAAACTGAGAAGCCAGACCTCAATCTTTGTTTATTTTACTGCCTCAACTGCCTTTCAACAGAGACAGGATAGTGAAAGTAGACAGGGTTGTAGCCTCACTGTAGGTATTCAAGCTAGGCTGCATTCTAGGTTCAAATATGTTCTAAAATGATTGCTATTCCATTTGATTACATTGAACTGGTTCTGGAGAAAAATCTTTAGGACTTTCCTTATCCTCACTGAGCATCCACACCTCATCTATTAAATATTGGCAACAATACCTATCTCTTAGGGGCATGTATTGGAAACAACTCAGTTTTTAGGGTCTGACACAAAGGAAACCCCAAAGATGTCTGCTGAATCTGAGTGCAGAAAAAGGATCACACAGGGGAAAAGCAAGTCCATTTTACTTAGTCTTTAAGTGAAGATGATCAGGTAAATTTCTTGAATTTTGAATAAGCATATAGCACTATGTACAAAGAAATAATCCTGAAATAAATGACAATACAACTTTGTACTCAATTTCACTTCTTTCAAAAACATTTCAATTAAAATTACTTATTTTTTCTTAAGATTTTATTTCTAAGTAATCCCTACACCCAATGTGGGGCTCAAACTTACAGCCCTGAGATCAAGAGTCACATGCTTCACCGACCGTGCCAGTCAGGTGCCCTACAATGGAAATTACTTGTATTAGGCAGTGGCAAATTATACCAGAAAGAGCGTAACTTTGATGCCAAAGACAGCGGGATTCAAATGTTGCTTTTTGTTCATGTTTATTACCAGTATAAACATGGGTAACTTAGGGTCTATTGGAAAACTTACATTAATGGGATTATTATTAACATACAGCAAAATCCCAGCATCAAAACAGAAAAAAAAAGGTCACCTAATTTAAAACTTTAAAAATTAATCCCATTTGCACCAGGAGGAGGCCTTCAACACCCCTATTTAAAAGGAATACAAATGGTTCTCAAATGTTATTTAATGTAGAGTGTAGAATAGGAAGAAGCATAAAAGCTTAATTAATTAACCTAATATATATATTTTTCACAGAGGAAGGAGTTTCCTGTCCAATCAGGTACTAATTTTCATTTTCTTTCTACTGTGTTCTATGAAAACCCAGTCAGTTTTCTTGGCCAAACTGGGCAAATGGGAGAACACTCAGACTGTTGAGGATCAAATTCTCAAATCCTTCAGTGAAATAACTCAAAGCAGAACAAATTAAAGTTCATAAAGAGGTAATAAACTATCATCACTACAAGTAACCCTTCCTCAATATCCAGTGTGCATGTAAACACAGAAGTGTATGTATACACGCATGCACATGCATGCCACACCCAATTCAGACATCAAAATTCATATGATCAAAGAAAATAAATGGTTCAGATGCACAACAAGAGAGTAAGAATGATTTAGTTTTTTCAGAGGTCTGTACCCCTGGTATTATGTAAGTATTAACTGTTACAGATGTTACATGGTATTAACAAATATTAAGGGTTTGGTATTATAATTATGCAAGACACTCTATAGCTGATGTAATTCCATATACAAATATGACTTACTTAATGTTACTTCCTCTTAAAAGATTATGATAAGAAGTTTTCTTTTAAAAATAGTTTTCTTTTGGGGTGCCTGGCTGGTTCAGTTGGTAGAGCATGGGATCCTTGATTTTGGGGGTTGTGAATTCGAGCCCCATGTCGGCTGTAGCAATTACTTAAAAATAAAATCTTTAGGGGCACCTGGGTGGCTTAGTGGGTTGAGCGCGCCTGACTCTTGATTTTGGCTCAGGATCAAGCCCCATGTTGGGCTGAGCATGGAGCCTGTTTAAGGTTCTTTCTCTCTCCTTCTGCCCCTTCCCAGCTTGTGCACGCTCTCAAAAAAGAGAGACAGAGAGAGAGAAATTTAAAAAAAAAAATTTTTTTTTTTTTAAACATTTATTTATTTTTGAGAGGCAGAGTGAGACAGAGCACAAGTGCGGGAGGGGCAGAAAGAGAGGGGGGCGGGACACAGAATTGTAAGCAGGCTCCAGGCTCTGATCTGTCAGCACAGAGCCCAACACGGGGCTCGAACTCACGTACCTTGAGATCCTGACCTGAGCTGAAGTCGGATGCTTAACTGACTAAGCCACCCAGGCGCCCCGGGAGAGAGAAATTTTTAAGAAAAGAATTAAAAAAAGAGTTTTCTCCTAACACGACTTTGGTCTAGATACCTCAAAAATAATTGAAAGAAAAAAAATGTTTAGGGACCCCATCCCTTGATTTTACAAACCTCTTGCCATATAAAACTTACTAAAATCAAATTTCACATGGGGCAAAATTCACCCATTTTGCTAATCTCCAAAGACTTTTAATAAATCCATTTAACACCTGAAAGAAGAGGCCTTTAGAAAATTCAGAACTTCTGAGCTACAAATACAAACTTATACAAAAGTATATTTTAGTACTTATTTGGAGTTTCTCTCTACAGTACTGCTATTCACAGAGAAAATCTACTTCAAAGGTAAGGAATATAACTCTAAATACATTTTAGTAGACCCAAGGCAAAATATCTTAGGAATTAACAAAAAATGTGCCAATACACTGTTGTGTATTTTCTTGCTTTTTCTTCTAGCTCTTAATAATAAAAGTCACGGCCCATGTTTTAAAGCTAGAAAATGAGATCTTATTTGTGGAACAAAAGAATCTTGAAATCAAAGGTTCCCACACTTCATTTTAGGCAACATCAGAGTTTCTTTCACAATTTATCACTAGCATTGCTTGACCAGGAACTCAGGCCACCAGAATTTCACAAATCCTTTAGTACCTACGTACCTCGCTTAGTGTACCCTCTACTAGAAACGTCATTTCATTCAACAAATATTTACAAGGTATCTATATGCTAGGTACAGGTGCTGGGGATAAAAAGGGAAATAAAAGTAAGGAAAAATTAGTAGCTGTCCTTACTGAAAAAGCAGCTGAGAGGAAACACCAACAGAGAAAGAGGTATGGTAATGGCTTGATTAGCCCCTAAAAAGAGAGCCGACAGCTAATGGACCTCAATAAAGGCTCCACAGAAAGCCATCCCACTCAACGACAAGTGTTTGGTCACTTTTAATACTAACTTCATCCGGTTTGTGAGGCAGCCAGTGGGATTTCTGAGGGGAGTTCTGTTTGCATTTCTAAATTCTTCCCACCTGTAAGATAGTCATCTTAGCCCAAACTGACCATTTTCTTTTTTCTTTTTTTTAATTTTCATTTTTTAATGTTTATTTATTTTGAGAGAGAGGGAGACAGAGTGCAAGCAGCAGAGGGGCAGAGACAGAGGGAGACAGAGTCTGAGGCAGGCTCCAGGCTCTGAGCTGTGTCAGCACAGAGCCCGATGCGAGTCTTGAGCCCAATGTGGGTCTTGAACCCATGAACCGTGAGTGCATGATCTGAGCCGAAATCAGATGCTTAACTGACTGAGCCACCTAGGTGCCCCTGACCATTTTCTTTTTAAGTTTACTCACCTTTAATATTGCCTCTCCAGAGTTATGACTGGCACATGCCTGGGACTGACTGAAGGAGAGTGAACTATCAAGGAGTTCCCCTTAGTACCTTTCCATGGTCCTGGGAAGTCTTGCCACATTCTGTTCCAGTTACCTTTAGGACAGAAAGCCCTTCTCACCACAAACCCACGGACATCTGCTCTGGATATAGACAGCTGGGAGCCTACCAGTCATTTAGTCACGACTGCTAGAAAGCACCTGAATACCTTGCCTAGTGCTCATCTTACTAACCCTGAGAGAACTTCTCAAAGTTAGTAACAGATACTCAGGTATAGCTACACTATTAAAAGGCTACTTGGCAGTTTATTAGGAGACCCCAGCCATCAGGACTAAAAATGAACACAGAGTTAGACAATTGTTGCTCATGATCGCGGCTGAACTGTAAGTTTCATCTGTCTCTCTCCTTTTCTTCCTCCACTTGCATCTGAAGTCCTAACCTAAAGAGGAGAATTTCTTTTACCTGCATGTCCCCAGGCATGACACGGGAAAAAATTTAATAAAAGACGGAATCCTGGTGACCTATAACAACATTCTAGGAGTGGGCACAGAAGGCACCGAACCTATGAGCCAAATACTGTTAATGACAGTGACATATAATCATGCCGAAGTCAACATAATCAGCTTTGACAGGAGTTCTTCAAAGTCCAAATGGACAACACTATACAACTCTTTTCAACGGGTTATTCTGAAGGTAACTCGTTTTGATAGACCATGCAGTTTGGCTCATGAGTAAACATTCTGCAGAAAAACAAGAAGACAAAGGTAGGTTTGGGCACGCCCTCACCAGGAGATAAGAGCAAGGTCTGATTCTTGACGGAGGGCAGGTGATAAGCCAGTGTGAACTTTGGGACAGAGGCAAAGAGGCACCATTTTAGCACATAGCTAGGTGATATAAAGGCCACGCGGGAATGGGCCTGAGAGAGGCAGACTCCCTGAGACAATGAAGCTGCCAAAACCTGACTGTCCTTCTCCCTGTCCTCCTGAGGTTTTCTGCCCTTCCGACCATGTACTGGATGCAGATGTTCTGCCCATATCTAACTGTGTGCGCAGTTTGCCAGAGTCAAGAAACACTTCAGTCAGAATACACGTCAAAGTGCTGAATAAGTACCTAGCACATGGTAAGTGCTCAGTGAGAGCTGCTGCTGTTACTCACCGTGTTGAATAAGGCATTTTGGATAAAGGACCCTATAAACATTCTTTACTACTAGGTAATAAGAGAAGTTTGTCTTTCATGATGTGCCCATGTAAAAGCAATGGAATCCAGATGTTCTCCACTTAGCTGTGGCTTCCAAGAAATTCAGCTAAATTTTATATAGGCGTTATAACCATTAACCCTTGGCCTGAATCTTTGTTTACGTATTCACTCCCTCATTCCTCCATCCATGAAGGAGGTCTGTGTACTCGAGCGTTAACATGATGTAAGTTCCTGGAGAAACTCTGGTGAGCACATCTGGACAGATTTCCTTTCTCATAGAGCGCACAGTGTAGGAGAGACAACTATTCATGGAATTGAAGATACAAAATGGTCAACTGAGAGAAGCTACCCAGCAGAGGACCAGACAGCTGCCCTGCAGGGAGAGAAGAATAAGCTTTGTGACCCCTTGCTTTAACAGGCCCCTTTCAAGGTCCTGCACCTACTTTTCCATCTCTAACTCTGTGTTCTTTTCCTTAAAGACAGCTCCCCAGTGTCAGATAACAGAAGATCCTGACCTTCCCCTGCTTGCATGGCATCATGAAGGTGGATAATAGGGGCTTTTCCTCCAGCTGGCAAGGTCAAGGAAGAAGTCCTGAGTGGAGCCAGGTGTGGACACAGTGCGGGGGTGCTAGGCCAGATGAGGAAAGAGCCTCTGAGGAACTGAGGTGTCGGCAGCCAGCAGGCAGCCTGCAGTAAGCCATAGGGAAGTTTCTGATGTTATCAAACTAAGGGCAGCAGGGAGCCACTGATGTGTTCTGAGCTGGAGATGGGAGGTGGGTGAAAATCGGGATTGTGTCTTTTCAAAGATTGCTGTGGGCCTCAGGGAAAGGCTAGTGATGGAAGACGTGAGATTAGGAATGCAGCTACTGGTTACTCTGGGCAACAGATGACGGTGAAGACTGGACTGTGGGTGGACAAGGGGCGGAGACGGTAGCCTGGATGACTTATAAGCCAACAAGCTGAAGAAGTAACAATCGGACTTAATGGACTGGGTGAGGAAGGCAAAGGAGAGAAAGATGTCAGGGATGACCCCCAGATTTCTTTCAATTCTCTACTTCATTGTTTCATATGCTTGTTCTTTTAGATCCATTTACAGGATTTCATGTTTTCCTAAACCCTTCAAATCTTCTTTTTCCCCTTCACGCATCTTCCAGAATCCTTTATTTCTTTTTTTTTTCCAAATCCTTTTTAAAAGTAAGCAGATTATATATAAGTGAAAAGAAATATAAGCCCTCACATGCTAGGGAATGAAATCTATAAGCAATGTTTGAAAAACACTGCTTTAGTGCTATCAACATACAGATGATTGGGAACTATGTTTTTACTGTACTTCTGGGTTGAAGCACAATTTCAAAACCAAAAATAGTTCTGCCTTCATCTATATTTAGAGAACACATACATATAATGCACTGCACTCTACAACACTATATGCAATATAATCAAGAGACAGCCAGTATATAATACTGTAAGAATCCTATAGTCAAAGCTTGTGATTTTTTGTGCTAATAAAACCTGTTTTCTGTAATAAACTAAAATAGGAACTAGTAAAAAAAACAAACAGGGGCACCTGGGTGGCTCAGTCAGTTGAGCGTCCAACTCTTTTTTTTTTTTTTTTTAATTTTTAAAAATTTTAATGTTTATTTACTTTTGAGAGAGACAGAGACAGAATGCGAATGGGTTAGGGGCAGAGAGAGAGTGAGACACAGATCCGAAGCAGGCTCCAATCTCCGAGCTGTCAGCACAGAGCCTGACGCAGGGCTCAAACTCATAAACTGTGAGATCATGACCTGAGCTGAAGTCGGCTGCTCAACCAACTGAGCCACCCAGGCACCCCGAGTGTCCAACTCTTAAAAAAATTTTTTTAAATGTTTTTATTTATTTTTGAAGGAGAGAGAGAGAGAGAGCGCGAGCGAGCATGAGCGGGGGTGGAGTAGATCATGAGATCATGACTTGAGCTGAAGTCGGATGCTCAATCAGCTGAGCCACCCAGATGCCCTATCCCAAGCGTCCAACTCTTGATGTCAGCTCTGGTCATGATCTCAGAGGTGTGGGATCAAGCCCCATGTTGGGCTCTGCGCAGAGTGTGGAGTCTGCTTAGGATTCTCTCTCTCCCTCTGCCCCTCCCCAACTCACACACATGTGTGCGCTCTCCTTCCATCTCTAAAAAACAAACAACCCCCCCCACCCCCGCCAAATACCTTCATTAGACCTTTCACAGGGGATACAGAAAGGCAGCAGAGTTTCATTCTGTACTGTTTTCTTTAGGTTAATATTAAAATGAGTTTATGTCTCATAAGTAAACAATAGCCAGGGAGTGCAATGGCTGTGAAGATGGGGCAAAGATATAAGGGGGAACAGTATGAGAACACAACCAAATACTTTAAACCTATACAAAAATATTCAAATGGCATAATTTATGCACAAATAATCTAGAGTCTCTTTTTACTGAATAATTAAAAAAAAAAATTCAATTCCTGTAAGGTGGTAAGCATAATGGAGAAGAATGTGGCTTCAGGAGGTAGCCTGCCTGAGTTTTCATCCCAACTCTACCTCTCACCGCTTCATCTGTAAAAGAGACACACAATTAATGTCTCACCCATCATTAGTGGTGTAAACCTGGGCCTTCATTTTCTTTTTCAATGAAGTGGGGATAAAATACCACTGTGGCAAGAGAGACAAAACATCCAGTATAATCTTGAACACACAGTAGGCATGCTAACTGAATGTTCCCACACACACCACTCTCCAAACCTGGCTCTAGATGTCCAGAAAAAAATTAAGGAAGGTTGGAGCCCCTGAAGAAAGCCCTGAGAGAAAAAAGGACCATGAAGGATTTGAGGGAGAAGAAAAAAACAAATGAAGAAAAAAGAATAGGGGAAAAAAAATCAACAACAACCCAAGATAAGAAGGAGGGGACTTCAAGATAATAATAAAGGTGTAAATCAAATACCGTAAAGGTTAAAAACTATCAAAATTCCTGGGGCGCCTAAGTAGTTCAGTTGGTTGAGTGTCTGACTTCGGCTCAGGACATGATCTCATGGTTCGTGAGTTTGAGCCCTGCATCTGACTCTCTGCTGTCAGAGCAGAGCCCGCTTTGGATCCTCTGTCACCCTCTCTCTGCCCCTGCTTTGTTCATGAGCTCTCTCTCTCTCTCTCAAAAATAATAAACATTTAAAAAAAAACTATCAAAACTCTTAAGAATCATTAATGACCTTTGACAATCTCTATTACAGTGGAATTCATTACTGACATTCAAAACCATCTTATTAGGTTTAACAAAAAAAAATTCTCCCAAAGGTCAGCCTTCTAAAGTAATAAATATAAAACTTTATTTCCGAATTAGTGATAAACTGGTAAACTTGGCTGAATATAACTTTTGTCCTATTTCAAAGGGTTTGATAAAACAATGTTTTATTCAGATTCAATTTACTTAATCTTATTTTTAAGTGCTTAACATCTATTTGTGTAGCTCTTGTAAAAATTACAAATCATCTCTAGAAAAGCAGATCTGATAGGATATTTAACTGGTAGCCCTTCACTTGCTATGGTGTGTATGGAATTAATGGTATTTTCCTTTTCCCAAATTATGATGAATTAGTGGAGTTTTCATAGAAAGCCACAATCATGATGATATAATTTATAACATTCCTCCTAGTTATAAAGAATTAGTGAAGCTGTAAAGCCAAATCACAATTGAATAGTCCATAGTTTGTAAAAAGTCCTGAAACTTTTCGTATTGGGAAGGTACAATGACCTTACCTATACGTACAGTTACCTTAAGTATAAACAAGCATAATTTTTAATTTAGTACACTGCTACTTATCTTAGATGAGTTGCTTCTTTAAAGATTACATGAAATTACGGACCTTAAAAAATTTGGGGTATTTACTTTCTGAAAAAGCATGACATCTATTCAACTCTGAAAAAATGGCTCAAGATAACATTTTTGGAAAAAAGTGTTACATACTCAAGTACCAACGTATTTATTGAAGCATCTGCTGTTTTAATTGTAGAGATCATAAACAGTGTTCCTCAATCGATTTCATGCCATGGCCCACAGAGAAAAGGACATTTTTGCACGCCCTTGGGTAAACTGAAGAGGGTAAACACAATCAAGGCCGTGGGCTTCGGGCTCCACCCAAATGAGCGGATATTTCAACCATCTGGTACCCATTCCTGGCACAGATTGGGAACTGCAGACTAAAGTATATATAAGATATTTGATGTAAATTAAGGTCTAAAATCTTCCAAGTGATAGAATTTACCCATCTGAGGTGTGATAATTTTTGGAATGATTAAATGTTATTTTCCGTTCTTCCTCATAAGAGCCAAACCCCAGTAAAAACAGATCATTATAACCAAGAAACAATTTGCTCATTTATCTAATTTTACATGCGACATTTTAGAACTACAATAATGTGTAGTGTCTTGATGGACCAATGTCATTAGGTAGAGGCCTGCTAATGCTAAAATGGAGGATGGCTGTTCAATCGCTCATTGACTCAGCATCAAGCACTGTATGTTGTGTGAAAGTATTAAGGATTTGTAGTTGAAGTTAACTTACCTGGCCTATCACAGACTTCAGGAAACCTTTGTTGTCATTAAGCCCTCAAGCTCCCATCACTACATGTTATCAACAAATACTTGGCTTAAGTAATGTGATAGGTGCTGAGAATATGTATATACTAGAGCAAGACACATACAGTCCTTGACCTCCCAGAGCTTAAAGATCTGCCCATGCTTACTTTAAGTATGTATACTGGAAAACAGGAAGCATGAACCACTACCACCATTCTGTCCAGAATTATTTAGGGTCAATGGTCCTAACACATCCTGATCTAAAACGGCAACAAAGTAAGTGTATGGCTGTTAAGAAACCTGTCAGAGCTGAGACCAGTACTATGCAATGAAAGTGAAAATATAGTTTGCTTTCTGAAATGGAAAATGTTTGAGTGACAGATGCTAAACACAAGAGGAGGCCAGGAGAAGGTATAACTGGGACTACCTCAGGAAAACTGTGAGTTGTCACGTTTACAGGCCACCTGAGCTAGAAATATCTGAGGCTGTTATGTGAGGCTGATGTATAAACACGAGTCCAGATTTTCGTTAGGCAAATAATCTGTAGACACATCGTATCTTAAATATTTCATCCTATAGCAGTTGATTGAAAGTAGTTGGTATGTCAAGACAGTCTTTACAACTTTATGAATGGGGACTGATCTTTTATCATGGTAGTATGTTGCGTATTATAATTATTTTCCAGCAAGAAATCTAAAATGTTTACAAAGATGAAATAGATATAAACCATCTAAACAGTATCTCCTATCCATTAGGAAATGTGCAGAGAATGTACAGAATATTTGTCCTATACGAAGCAGAAGGCCGCTGAAGCTGCTCGTAGCTTGGAGTGCCCTGCAAGGTGGGCTGAGAGCATCCGTATTTTGGCAAATACGTATGTAATTGTGCTATTAGTGTGCCACACCACACCAGCCGAGAAACTGGCCCAAATTATGCAACACATTGATGGATGATGTTTGTTTAGTCATTTGACAGTGAAGAATACAGGAGGGCAGGATGAATGATAATTTCTCTTAGGAAGAGAATATATCAATATTATCTTTCAGAAAACGCTCTGTAGACGGTGATGAAAGGCTACCGGGAGTTGTACTGAGTGTGAAAATGTAAGTGCCGAGACAAAAAGCCTGGAGGGAAGTTCCATGCTGTGTATGCTTATGTGTCTGGTGTCACCACTTTTTACCACAAATCCATTAGTTGAGGATAAGAGCTATAAACTGCCCTTTCCATGTTTATGCTCTTAACCGTGGATGGCACACCTTCTGGAAAGGGAAGGAAAAAAGTAAGAGGTGTTGAATCCCATTATTACCTACATATGGCAACTGCTACATCTTCCAGAGGAGGTCCAGACTGGGGGGGAGAAAAAAACCCCAAACACTCATTTTCTCCCAGTTTGACTCCCCTCCCCCACAGTTTGACTTTTAATCGACATAGTTCTTTGTTCCTGTGGTAGAGACAACTGACTATCCTCCAGAAACCACTCTCCCTTCCTACTTTTTGGTAACAGACACCTGCTACCGTCACCACTCAGTTGAGCCACGTGTACTGTCCAGGTAGAGATCATATTTTCTAGTCTTATTTGCAACCGGGTATGGCCATGTAACTGAGCTGGGGAAACAGAATGTGAGAGGTGCCCGTTCACTTCCTGGTAAGCTCCATAAAGACAAGGCTACTTGATTCAGCCTTCCTTTTTCCTTTTTCCTGCTGGCTGGAAAAGGAAGCAGGCACAACCTTAGAAGCCATGGGTAAGGCACAGCAGAGCTGTGCGCCAGCCGCAGGCTGCTCGCATCTGGACGGAGCCATTCTATTTAAGATGCAGCTGTTACAGCAGTTTAACTGGTACCATAATTAATAAAATTTCAAACTACTCCAAAATGCCTCTTAAATACGAGGGTCCAGAAACAGAAAGATTTGGATGGACTCATTTGTGAGTACTTCTTTGTGGTTTCCCAGAACACGGAAGAGTGGAGGCTTTCCCAAAAGTAGCGTTCAGGGAAAGCATGACACTGTCAGATCCAAATTATTAAAAGGGCAATAAGGAACCCCTGAAGGGCCTGAACGAGGAGGAGGGCGATGAGATCACTGCCCTGATTTAGAAAGAATTCTGCCCAGAGTATGGAAGTAGGACTTGAGGTAGGAAACACTGGAAGGGGGGAAGTGAGTGTGAAAGTCATACTAAGTTGAGGTGACTTCCAGGTAAATTTAGCTTTTCAGCTTGAATAGCTAGGACTGGTGTAATACACTAAGTAGAGATTACTAGAAGTCACTTGACTTAAATCTCAGGGGAAGGATCCAGGATGGAATTATTCATTTGTGACTAATCAGTATATGAAAGATGAGAGGACACAAGGGGAGTACAACTGTAGAAAAAGATCAAAGAATCCTGGGGATCACTACCATTTAGGGAACAGGTAGGAGAAAAGGATTCCGTGATGGAGGAGAAGGGGGTCAGAGAAAGAGAAAGAGAACTGTGTTCTGGAAGCCCAAGGGGGCAAGTCAAGGATGTTAAGGAGTAAAGAGTGACTGGTGGGTCGGCAGTCAAGGTCACTTGAGACCTGAGCCCAAGCACTGTTGGCAAAGAAGTCCAGCTCACTGAGTGTAAGGATATTAGTGGGAATGGGAATGTTTGCTTCTGGAACATGGGCTGGGAAGAAAAACAAAAGGCTGGGACAATAGCAAGAAAGGGAAGCAGGTTTGATGGAAGGGTGTACTTTTTAGGATGGGAAAGGAGTGGGGAGTTGGAAGTTAAAAATAACAGGGTTCGAAAGAACAGAGATGTTTTTATATGGCTGTTTGTTACCTGGAACATAAAGTTAAAAGATAGTGCAGTAAACCCATTTCTACAAGAAGCTTCAGCTCAAGGATGCAACATGCTGTTCTGACTAAGTTAAGGTAAAGAGATTACAGAATGCATAGTTCTACAGAAATTCTTTAACCGAGTTTGGATATATATTGTTTGCTTTTTCTCTTCAGTAAGTCGGTAAACATTAATCTCGCTATCCACTATATTACTTACCCAGTTGTAAAACTTTAAAGGGTCCTTTGTGGGGAACGTTGAAAGAAAAAAAGAGTTCCACAACTCCTCTCACTTTGAAAAGAAAACACCACACACAGACCTGTGAGTGAACAGCTCTGTGTACGTTCAAGTAATCTAAACAGCATCAGGAGCTCTCACCCCCTGAAAAAACTGTTAAGGTCGAGCATTAAAAGAACTCAAGTCAGATTACACCGAAAGGAAGAAGGTGGTCAAAGAACTATCTAACATTGCTAAGGAGAGTGTTAGTGACCTAAAGCAGCTTAATTTACTTCTCGTTTCCTCGGCCACAGCATGGAGGGGAAGACGGGGTGAGGAGGAGGTAGTGTATGATGCTGGCATCTGTCAGTGACAATCTTTCTGTTTTTACTTGAGAGAGAGAGGGAGGGTGAGACAGAGAGAGACTCCACTGATGTGTAACCTTAACTGACTGAGCCACCCAGATGTCCCTGTGAGTGACTATCTTGGCTGTGAGATACCATCACATAACAAGGAGACCGCTGAACATTCACAGGAGACAGGAGGAAAACTGCCCCCACCGAGGAATCAACACACACCCAAGCTCATGAAACTGTCACATCCCCCTGAGCAGTTTTAATGCCTGTTCTAGTTTTATTGAGAAAAAAAAAAAATGAGGTTTAGAAAGCGTGAATTACCAAGATCACACAGCTAACAAACAAACAAACAAACAAACAAACAAACAAACAAACAAACCAGGATTCAAAGCCCCATCTGACTCTACCAAGCCCATTCCTATCCCCTTGAGCTTGTTTTAAATTGGAAATCTGGGGTGTCTGGGTGGCTCAGTGGGTTAAGTGTTCGACTTTGCCTCAGGTCATGATCTCACAGTTGGTGGGTTCGAGCTCTGCGTTGGGCTCTGTGCTGACAGCTCGGAGCCTGGAGCCTGTTTCAGAGTCTGTGTTTCTCTCTCTGCCCCTCCCCCAGATTGTGCTCTCTCTCTCTCTCAAAAATAAAATAAACATTAAAAAAAGTGTTTTTTTTAAATTGGAGATTGGCTCCAATTAAATTAAAAAATGTCCCCCTACTTATGAATTATTAGAAGGAATGCTTAAGTAAAGGAGACATAACCCTGGTGTTCAAAGGCTGCCTCAGGACACAAGGAGCAAAGTCTAAAAAGTGAAATGACCATTTACAATCCCACTGCCATTTCATAACAGGATTACCTAACACCTTTATCATCATCTCAGCTTTTAAAAGCACTTACGTGGATTCCAACTAATCTGATCCTTACAAACCCCTGGGAGACAAAGAAATAGTGTCAACGTCATTTTTTTAGCCAAGAAATTGTTGCAACAAGGCAGTGGCCCAGCTGATACTGGAAGCCGAGAGCTCTGTAATGTCAAACAGTGTACTTACTAGAATAGATGGTCTCACAATTTTACCTAATCTTCAGGAGTAGTTAGTGAAGTCAGACCAAATACTCACTAGAAACTCTTCTTGCACTGCAGTTTATGAAGCTTTCCTTTTTATTCTGAATTCATTTACTATAAACTGTAACTGTACTTCTTAAAGAGTAAATAACTCACTTGGGCCTGCCAGCTCTTGGTGCAAAATATGTACTGACTGCCCAGGGTGAACAGAGTACTGCTGTAGCTATGACTGTAGGAATCCTACAGGAAGGTTAAGAGACTTCAATCAGTGCTAAGAATGTTAGTCAGTGGTGGGACTGCCTGCATTTACTACATTCTTATAATTCTACCTTGACAAATCAATTTCCTTCAGTGCTTCTGAAAAGATGCACCTTTGGCATGCCTATAACATTCTCAGTCTCTGAGAATGAAAAATACTGGTATTAGGGAAAATATTTCTACCTATTATTTTTAATTCAATGGTTACACAATCAAGCCCATCAAGTTACATCCTAATAATCTATACCTAATGGCTACTTTCCATAAAGTATAGTATGTGAGCAGGTAGTGTGTTTCTCAAGTAACTTGGGTCTTTATTCACTAATAACATAATCACAAGGAGAAGAAAACCAGACCTGAATTGCAAAAGCGTCGCTGAAAGATGGTAATACCACCAATACAAATTACAGTCCTCCTATAAATCAGAGACCGTCCTCAATCTCACAGAGAGCTTCCTGCCCAGTAAAGTCTGCCTTGATTGGTTTTCTTTCTGTTGTTGCTGTTGAAAAACCGACAGACAGGTGCCTGGGTGGCTCAGTTGGTTAAGCGTCAGGACTTCAGCCTAGGTCATGATGTCGCCATTCCTGAGTTTGAGCCCCGCGTCAGGCTTTGTGCTGACAGCTCAGAGCCTGGAGCCTGTTTCAGATTCTGTGTCTCCGTCTGTCTCTCTCTGTCTCTCTCTCTGCCCTACCCCCACTTAGGCTCTGTCTCTCAAAAATAAACACTTAAAAAAGAAAAAAAAAAGAAAGAGTGAGCCAGCCCAGGCAGCATCATGAGAATTTCTCACACACACACACACACACACACACACACACACACACACACCCCAAGCAGCAACATGGGAATTTCAGGCACACACACACACACACATACCATTTAAAGCCCAAGTGAGTGCATCTAGTTTTTAAGGAAATACTAACAACAAGAAACAGGTTGAGGGTATTTTCCACTGGTTTAAAAATAAAGCGTTCTACCCTTTAAAAAAAAAAAAAAAGAATCTTAGAATTATAGCAACAGGAAGCAGCAGCTGGATTTATCATCCTTCATTTCCTCTGAGAGTTGTAGTAAGGAACTCCCCATTGAGACAAAAGCAATGGAGGGGTAGCCTACTCCTGCTTGGACCCAGAGCCACATGCTGCTGTGCACTGGCTGGCCACTTCAAAATCAGCCCGCTCACTTTGTCTTCCAAAGCTTTCCGTGGCCAGGTCCTAGGCTTTGACAGAATGAGAAATCTGACCAGAAGTTAAACACACATAATGTAATAGCCCAGGGTCTAGGAAAGCCCAGGAACAACCCCCCTGCCCCAGGTCTCTCTCCGGGGCTCCAGCAGGAGAGCTGGGCTTGGCTTCCTTCAGCCACTTGTGCGTAGCACAAGTTCTTTATTTCTCTTGGCCTCGGTTCCCTCATCTGTGAAGTGGCAACGGGACCGCCTATTTCACAAGGTTGTACATGGGCAACGAGACAATGAATGTCAAAATACCCTGCAAGTCCCCCGTCAATAAGAACACCCCAGAGTAACAGCAATACATACCCTTGTAGAAGGGGTTTTACCAGTTCCAAAGCTTGCACAAATATTATCTTTCCCTTTGACCCTCAAAATGATTCAGTAGCTTAGGTGGTGGCGGCTGCATCATCATCACCACCAACACTGTTATTAGTAGTGTTTTATAAATGAGCTGGTCTAGAAGAACATCATAGGAAAACTGCGTCTTCACTCCCTAGCAAGCATCCAAATCATTGGAATATACTTCTGGCAGCACATGAGAGGTAAGTACGAGGCTGGGAGTCATAAAAGCTGTGCACAATTCAGGTCTGCTACTCTGGGCAAGTCCCTTTAACCTCTGCAGGCGATATGATTCATCCATCTGTCATCAGGCTGGTGGGAGACAAAAATAAAATTAGACCTGGTTCCAGCTCTTGAAGAGCTCACTTGCAGGCGAGAGTGGGGGATGGAAAGAAGTGACATATAAACAGGATTAATTACAAAATGGTATTTGCTTAAAAGATGGAGTTGAACAAAATGCCTTGGGATCACAAAGCAGGAAATGACTAACTTTGGGGAACTCATGGAAGAATTCCTTTCATTTGTCAACTGGGAAAAGAAGGAAATCAGACCACACATTTATCAATGTCTCTCCGAGCTAAAGCTCTGAGAAAACTAGGCTTAGAGAGGCTGTCAGCAATATTGATACACAGTACAAGTCTTCCTGGACACCTGTGCACAGCTGATACTGCATTTAAAACGATGCAGGTGGGGCACCTGGATGGTTCAGTCGGTTAAGCGTCTGACTTTGGCTCAGGTCATGATCTCACTGTCTGTGAGTTCGAGCCCCACGTCGGGCTCTGTGCTGACTGCTCAGAGCCTGGAGCCTGTTTCAGATTCTGTGTCTCCCTCTCTCTCTGCTCCTCCCCCGTTCATGCTCTCTCTCTGTCTCAAAAATAAATAAACGTTTAAAAAAAAAATTTTAAAAAATAAATAAATAAATAAATAAAATGATGCAGGTATCTTAAGCAGTAGAAAAGTGTACTTTAGAAACCTCTGAGGGGCATCTGGGTGGCTCAGTGGGTTGAGCATCCGACTTCGGCTCAGGTCATGAACTCGCAGTCCGTGAGTTCGAGCCCCGCGTCGGGCTCTGTGCTGACAGCTCAGAGCCTGGAGCCTGTTTCAGATTCTGTGTCTCCCTCTCTCTGACCCTCCCCCATTCATGCTCTGTCTCTCTCTGTCTCAAAAATAAATAAACGTTAAAAAAATTAAAAAAAAATAAATCTCTGAGCAACAAGATTTTTCAGAATATTACTCAAATACAAATCATACTTGCAAGTCTGTAGAAGTTTGTGGGAGCTGGGTCTATAGTTAGCCCTATTTGTAGTAGTTATAAGACTTAGATCCTAGAGCCAGACTGTCTGGGTTAAACTCTGGACTCTACCTGTTCTCTAGCTGTGTAACTAGCTAAGCTACTTGACCTCTCTGTGCTTCAGATGAAATGCTGGTGGTGGTGGCAGGAGCAGGGGAGGAGGAAGAGGAGTAGTAACACCACCACCTACACCTACCTCACAAGTTTGTTGTGAGGACTGAAAGAACTACTATAGGGCTGCCTGGGTGGCTCAGTTGGTTAAGTGTCTGGCTCTTGATTTCGGCTCAGGTCACGATTTCAAGGTTCATGGCATTGAGCCCTGTGTGGGCTTTGTGATGGCAGTGTGGAGCCCGCTTGGGATTCTCTCTCTCCCCATCTCTCTGCTCCTCCCCCTGTCGTGTGTGTGTGTGTGTGTGTGTGTGTGTGTGTGTGTGTGTGTGCGCGCGCGCGCGGGCACATGCACGCACTCTCTCTCTCAAAATAAATAAACATAAAAAAAAGAACTACTATATACACATACTTAGAGCAATTCTTGGCACACGATAAAGGCTGAGTTAGCCACTATCATGATTTTCAGAAGTATAAGAATTGGCATTTTTTGGATTGCACTTCTACAGATACTCTCTTAAGCCTGAAAGTTTCCAATTTGGTCTCAATCCACAATTTTCATTTTTCAGAAACTTATCAAAAGTTCAATTAATCAAGAATGAAATAAGGGTGCCTGGATGGCTCAGTTGGCTAAGCGTCTGACTGCCTTAGGTCATGATCTCACAGTTTGTGAGTTCAAGCCCCACATTGGGCTCTGTGCTGACAGCTCAGAGCCTGGAGCCTGCTTCAGATTCTGTGTCTCCCTCTCTCTCTGCCCCTTCCCTGCTTGCACTCTGTCTCTGTCTCTTTCTCTCTCTCTCAAAAATAAACAAAGATTTAAAAAAATTAAAAAAAAAAGAATGAAATATAGGTTATCTGCTTCAGAAATACATACCCCCAAATTCTGCTTAAGTGAAACACACTAAGTATGATTTAAAAAACTGATTTCCAGGGACTGATCTGAAACTAACATAGGCAATACAGGTTTATGGTGATAGAAATGCTTGCACTTTAGAAAACCAGATGCCTTTAAAGGGACTATACCAGAGTTTTGAATGATACTTTGGAATTATAAAAAAGCTGAAAATGAAAGAGGGAGAACGCCCATATTCTCACAAAAATTTTTTTTAATTTAGTTTTATGTTTAAAACATTTTAATACTTTAAAATAAATATTCAAGGAATATTAAATATGCAAATGTAGCTACCCGCTGAAAAATATAAGCGTTTAAACAACAAAGCTCTTTTCACTTTTCTCACTGAATTCACGCAGAATTTCAGGAAATTACTTGGGCTGCTAACAGTATTCATCATTTTTATGTAGTAGCCATCACGTGAAATGGATTGTATCCAGATAAAATTAAACTTCTGTAAATCAAACTGCCATATTTTAATTGGTAGCATTAGCAACACTCACCAAACCAGAAGATTCTGCATTTAATATTTAATATATTAAACATCATCATCCCATTGGCTCTCAACCAACATCAATACTTGCAGACTCTTGGGGCCTGTGGTTTTCATCTTAGTCAATAATGCTTAGCTTCAGGCCTCAAAATTAATCATTAAAATCTGCTGCTGCAAAAAATGTTCACTAGAACCCCACAAAAATAAAGAGAGGCAGGATATTTATCAGTCTTATGTTCTAGAAAGAATGGGATATTTTTGCTCAATACAAAACAGGTTTGTTTTGTGATTCTACTTAATGCTTTATAATGTATCCATAGGATATGAAGCAAAATAATTCAAGCTATAATTTACTTAGATTCAAGTACATGCTAGGCACATTTGAGGAGGGGTTTTACAAAAGTCCGTTTAATTGGCACAACACTTTGAGACAAATTATTTCCCTAATTTTACAGGTGAAAAAAAAAAAGCTTACAAATGTTAGGTAATATCCTCATAAAGTCACAGAGCTAAAAACTGAAAGACTGGGAAACAAAACTAACCCTAAACACACACACACACACACACACATTTGCTTGTAGGTTATCCAGGTAATCATTTCAGAGACAGATAAAGAAGACTAAAAATGTTTCTTAATGAGGGAATTAGATGAGTCTACTTCATTTTGCTAATTAAGAATTACAAATGATATAAAACGAACCTAAAAGTGCTCTGTGAACATACAGTCAAAAATTTAGGAATAAACCTTATGAGAACAGAAATTTTAGGTGCCCCTGTAAGGTCAAAAGGCCATTTTCTCAACTAACCAATCCTTATAATCAAAGTTAATTAAAACCAAAAAGTATAGTGATATTTTAATAATTTTATAGAAAAGGTTTACTTAAAATAGGGCTCAACATTCAAACAATTCAGTGCCATTAAGTTTCATTGATGTACATTGAGTATGTTCATTGAGTTCATTGAGTCATTGATGTTCATTGAGTATGCTCAGAAAATAGAGGAGTAAGATTCTTTCACGCTTTTATCTGCTTAATTATATTGTGTGACGTTCTGCTATATTTGGTGCAATGATTTATAACTCCTAGAGTACCTGAGGGCCATAAACTCTTCTTATTAGCAGGTTTCCAGACTGCCCTGCCTTTTACTGTTTTATAATAAAATACTAAAATAATGTAACTAGTTTATGCATCAGGACAGCTGTTACTTTAGGCTCATACAAAAGAGAATTTAATAGTTAATCAACCCATCTAGGACAGCTTTATGATAAACGTGACTCTAAAAACACTAGGTTGTTCTAGGAGAAACTATGCAAAGTTGATCGCATATTCCCAGAATAATGCATTCTTTGGGTACCCCAAGTTCTACTTCTAGAAGCAACAGCAAAGTGCTAGTAGAACTCTAGTTCTCACCCTGACTAGCTATTGGATCCTAGCAATCTCTAGGTCTTAGGTTCTCTATCTGTAAAACAGATAAGACTGTATTAGATTATCTCTTCTTTCCTGACATTAAATTTTAAGATTCAGTTCACACTTAAAATCCAAACTCTAATATATCCTTCAAAGAGAGCCATCTGCCTCCCTTCCTCACCCGGAGGCACAGTCAGCTGCTCAGAGTAGCTGAGTCCCCACACTGCTTTATTCACAGTTCATTAGGGTAATCATTAGGATATAATTATTTGTTTACCCAACAGAGTATAAGTGTTTCCAGAGGAGAAACTGTGCCTTACTGATCTTCGTGTATGTCATATAAGACTGAGATTCTAATTGCTTGGTATATAAAAAATATGCAACAGATGTTTTAAAAATAAATTCTTTGAACTACCCTATGAAGCAGGCATTCATTTGGTACCTCCTTTGTATGGGCTCTAGACCACATTCTGGAGATGAACCAAAGTTCCTGCCCATAAAGCACTTGCAATTTAGAAACAGGGCAATCATGTGTGATGATGAATAATAATACAAGTTTAGTACGTTTTAAGTCATAAGTTTTAAGTGAGTTTTATAGAAAAAAACATGCTCTTGGAGTTTAATATATCTAAGACCTTTTGATGCTTTAACATTGTGTGAGTGACCTTGCAAAGGCTTACCATTTCCCCTCTTCCAACCATTCTCCATATTATGGGTATGACTCTGTAGCATGCTCTTTTTTAAAAAAAAAAAATTTGTTAATGTTTATTTATTTTTGAGAAAGAGACAGAGCGCAAGTGGGGTAGGGTCAGAGAGAAAGGGAGACACAGAATCCAAAGCAGGCTCCAGGCTCTGAGCTGTCAGCAGAAAGCCCCAAGTGGGCCTCGAACTCACAAACCATGAGATCATGACCTGAGCTGAAGTCAAACGCTTAACTGCCTGAGCCACCCAGGCGCCCCTGTATCATGCTCATTTTTATTATTTTTTAATTAAAAAAAAAATGTTTAATGTTTATTTTTGAGAGAGAGAGAGAGAGAGAGAGAGAGAGAAAGAAAGAGTGTGAGCAGGGAAGGGGCAGATAGAGAGGGAGACGCAGAATCTGAAGCAGGCTCCAGGCTCAGAGCTGTCAGCACAGAGCTCAACGCAGGGCTCAAACTCACGGACTACAAGATCATGACCTGAGCCAAAGTCAGACACTCTACCCACTGAGCCACCCAGGCACCCTTCATACTCATTTTTTAATGATTCAATTGTTCAGAAGACAAAGTGATCTTGATCTCAAAAGAGCAGAGACTGATTCAGAGTGGACAAAGACTTAGATACTTGAAGATAAACAAAAGAAAAAACATTTAGGGAAGACTAATACAAATTTGTAATGGGAGGTGTAAGTTAAATGTGAAGTTACCTCACGCTGGAGCACGGAAAAGAAAAGGAGTAAAAAGGTATGTTTTTTAGTCTGGAAGTGTTTAGCTTTCAAGTTCCAAAACATCATTTTGTGTAGTACTCGTCTGTTTTCTGGTATTTATTTCTCTTGTTCGAACAATGCACATCCCCGGCGGTTAGCAACAAAAGGGAGTAAAGGCTGCTAGCACTGGTACATAAAGGCACCGTGGAAGACAGGAAGCCCAGCACCTGAAGGATGGCCAAGAAGCCCTTCAGACCCTTTGCTGACAACTCATAATAGGCTCTCTGCATGAATACATGCTGACACATTTGCATGGAGGAGACTGAGGGGAACCGCTCTTTGCATTTCTTAAGTAGCACCTGAATTGAGATGAGCCGGGGTGCACATCGCAAACCCAGATTTCTGGGCTCTGCTCAGACGTCTCCCTTTCTACATGAGCCGCACCACGCAGTAAAGCAAACTAAACGTAGCTTGGGAACTCTGGCCAGCAAGGCTGAGGTGAGATGACTCAGCTGGTTAGAGCTGTGACCCTTTACTTCTGGACTCATTATTCTGGTTCTTATCCCATGGCTACTACTAATGCACAAGCACGGACTGGTCTTACTCCAGAGCCCATCTGAGAACATGGAGTGGCTAACACAGCTTGGCACGACACATGGGCAGGTTTTCCCGAAGAAAGCCCCAGTTCCTGGTTGACAACCAGCTCCCAAGAGTTTGGCCGAGAACACTAACAAAAAGGTCACTGTCCTCCTTAAACTGTACAATTCTATTATTTCGAAAAGGCACAGAAGTTAGGGAAAGTAGAAAAGTTGGGTGGGAGGTGGGATTGTGGGATTCTGTCAGCTAAGTACTATAAATCAATTTCCAAAGCTATGAAATTTATCATGGTAATAATAATAACATTTCTTTCAATGAGACTCTACTTTTTTCTATTCTTCAGAAACTGCAATGCATTTGCTTCTGTCTGAGCTGAGTGTTGCCACACAGGGTTCTCTGTATGTTGCTTATTCACCTGGGCTAAGTTATATATGCCACCAGATCACCAGGAAAAAAATGTGGCAGCCACATAAATCATGTGTTTCTACTCTACATCTGAACCTTTAGCTAAAGGGCAGAGAAGGGCAAAGAAGGGCAATCTCAGGTTCAATCACACTGACAGATGCCGTATCTCCCTTCCATATCTCCCTTCCTCGCTAAATGTCCCTGGTGAGCAGGGCCAGGGTTGGCCTACTTTTGAATACAAGAACAGGTGTTGCAAGAGGACTTTCATTTACCCTCCCCATGTTATCACCCAGACAAAATTCCCCATAATAATAGACCTGGTCTCTCTCTCCACCTTCCCCTTCCTCTTTCTTCTCTTTGGGACCTGCCTGCCTGCAGAGATGGTGCATTCCGGACTCCTCTCTTGTTGGGTGTTAGAAGGCTTTACCTGCTGGCTGCCAGCTTCTGCTGTCCTGCTATGTTGGGGAAAAAGCGGGTAGTCTATCTAATTCAAGGATGAAATTTCAGAAGACCCACTTGGCTGCAGACCCAAAGCCACGTTCTCCAAAAAGTACGTTCAGTAATAAAGATGGCATTTTGCTGCCCATCAGCCTGACTCCTTTATCTTTCTCAGTGGCTTTTTAATTTGGGCAATGGAGGAGTTATTTCTGGCCCCCCTCAAACCTCAAGAGTGGGTAGGCCACTTGGCCTTACAGTTCGTGGCAATTATTTACTGAAGATATATGTACACTACACAATGTGGCGAGAAAGAAATGAAAATAATCTGTCTGGTCTAATCTGTTCATGGGTGGCTGTGACCATATCCCATCCCACCAGCTTCTCGGGAAGGTAGTCCAAGACATGGTATCCAATTTGTGTGAAATTTAGAGGGAAACAATTCATCTAAAATATATTCGAAAGAGAAACAACTCTATCAAAAATATTATCGATGACTTAGCCCACGGATATAGGTTTTTGGCCTATGAGAAGCATGAACCACCTGGAAACTTTCTTCCAAATACTTTAAAAGCCAAATGATACAAGTAAAAAGTTTATTACCCTTAGTATGATTTGTATGTTCTGAAGGGCACCACGAAATGTCTTCAAGTTCTTCCTTGTTTCTAACAGGTGAATATTTTACACTCTCAATCCTTTATAAAAGCGTTATTTTTTTTTTAATTTTTTTTCAACGTTTATTTATTTTTGGGACAGAGAGAGACAGAGCATGAACGGCGGAGGGGCAGAGAGAGAGGGAGACACAGAATCGGAAACAGGCTCCAGGCTCTGAGCCATCAGCCCAGAGCCTGACGCGGGGCTCGAACTCCCGGACTGCGAGATCGTGACCTGGCTGAAGTCGGACGCTTAACCGACTGCGCCACCCAGGGGCCCCTATAAAAGCATTATTAAAAGCCTTCAAAATGAAGTGTTTCTGTGTAAAAGTTCTACAGCTAGCCATTTGCTTGCAACTGAAAAAGCCAGTCATGGGTAGAATTGTAACAAGCAGAGACACTAGACAGCTAACAAAGTGACTTCAATATGTGTCATTATTATAATTCATCTCCACAAGTACTCTGTGAACTAAGTACTACTATCAACCTCAAGTGAGGGGAGAAAATGGTGTTCAAGTGGTTTACCACTCCGCCCAAGATTACTCAGGTAATTAACATTGGCAGCAGGGAGACTCAAACCCAGGTCTTCTGATGGTAAAACGTAAGTGCTTTCTATGAAGTCATGATGCTGGAATTAGGATGCTAAGGTGCCTACACCCTCCCTCCAGTTTTCCAGAGACCTGGGCAGCAACAACCAAAAGAAGTAATCTGAAGCAGACAGAAGAGCAAGCTAGCTCACTGAGTTCAGATTCCCCTGACCTTCTGTATTCTTTCTCAGCCCTTTTAAGGAAGAAAAGTGAGTGAACTCATTTCATTTAATTTCCTTCCTTCCCTTCCCCATGCCTGACCCACAAAGACACAGCCCGGGAACCAGACCAGTGGGGAGCTGAGATCTCTAAAAACAGTTTCACATCTGTTAAACTATAGGATGCTCTGCTAACTCCAAAGGGAAGCTGAGGGTCCAGCTTTCTTGAATTCCCCAGTGGTCAGATGGTCAGTACAGCTGTGATGAAAACCGCAGCTGAGCCTGGGGGCTCTTGAAGGAGCCAAGCTAAGGGTGAAAAGCCTTTGGCTTTGAAGGGAGGGGGTGGGGGGAGGCTAAGAGAGCTCCTCCAGAATGCTCCCAATGACATCTCTATTGTAAAGTTTTCATCCTATCCCCTCACTTATTTTCTAGACCCCACCTTCTCTGGTTTGTCCTTGGAAAAACAGCAACAGGCTTGAGTCCTGAGAAGGGGGAAGTTGGGTGGTCTCAGGCTAATTCCATGGGAATTCCATGATCACAGTTCTTCCTGGGGGCAAAAACAATGATGGACTGGAGCCACTCAAGCCACTAAATAAATAAATGACTAGTGAATGTTAAAATACCAGAGTTATTAAGATAATCTTAAAAGTATACTTACACAAGGCACCTGGGTAGCTCAGTCGGTTAAGCATCCGACTTCAGCTCTGGTCATGATCATGTACTTTGTGGGTTCGAGCCCAGCGTCGGGCTCTGTGCTAACAACTCAGAGCCCGGAGCCTGCTTCAGATTCTGTCTCCCTCTCGCTCTGCCCCTCCCCTGCTTGCACTCTCTGTCTCCCCAAAATAAATAAACGTTAAAAAAAATTAAAAAAAAGTATACTTGTATTTTGGAAGAAATCAATTCAAAGCCAACTATAAAATTTCTGGGCTCAATTTGAGGCATCAAATTAGTCTTAAGAACTCCATTCAAGGGAAGTAGCAGACTGAAATATTCATAAAATAAGAGACTCCTTTTTATGAGTCATGGTTATCACCACTATTACGAATGCCAGCAAATAACCTCAAAAGTCAATGGTGGTAAAGCACCAGAGAAAACAGTGAACTTTTAGAAGGTAACCCTCCTTTTTATTTCTTTCTTTTCTTTTCCTCTTTTTTAAATAGGCTTCACGCCCAGTGCAAAGCCCGATGCAGGGCTTGAACTCACAACCCTGAGATCGAGACCTGAGCTGAGATCAAGAGTCCGATGCTTAACTAACTGAGCCCCCCAGGTGGCCCGGAAACCCTCCTATTTAGAACAAATCAATCAACAACACCAGAATGCTAAAAAAGCACATTTCAATGTGTGTAAATGTGCTCACTTGAAGAGTGAGAGGTAAGATACCTAAAACCAGCCTTTCTGGCTAATCCTGCCATTTCTCTCAGCGGTGAGAACAGTGTCACCTGAGTGGAAATTACACTTGGCAACGTGATACTGTGTACCTCACTGAAAAGGCATCCCCATCAGACAACTTTTATTTTGATCAAATACAGGGTAGAAAAACAGGAGGAGGAGAATGAAAAAAAGATGGCACTGCAGAGAAAAGACATTACCTAATATATTTAAGAGGAAGCACTTCCTGGAACTTCTTGTCAACAATTCACACCACCTTCATCTCGATGAGAATAAATCCAAAATCAGTTCTTCCTCTCCTCAAACAGAAAGCACTGCCACTTTCCCTGTGCTGTTCCCAGCCCACCAAACCTCCCAACTCTTCTTTCTTTGAACACATAGTAAGCGGAATGGTTAAGAGCAGGGTTCAGAAATCCCATCACTAGAGTAAAAATACTGGCTCTGCCATGTATTAGCTGTTTGACCTTCAGGTTGGTTACTTAACATCTCCGTCCCTCCCTTTCCTTATCAGTAAGATGGAAAAAAATAGCACGCATCTGAGGCTGTGGTGAGGACTGAATGAATCCGTACATGTACTGCGCTTACACAGTGCCTGGCACACGATAAGCACTCTATACATTTAACTTTGATGATGGTGGTGATGATGGCAATGACAAGGACAGGGGCTTAACCAGACTGTGGTGCAAACAAGGACCTGGAGATCACATAGTTCCCCCAAGCAAGCACACAACCCACTAGAAAAAAGCCTTCTTATTCTGTGGACCCAGGAGACTCAAAGTGATTCTTCTCAGTGGCTACAGCAGCTTATCAGAAGGGTCAGGCTCAAAGGACCAAAGCCAGGGCAGGAAAGATACGGAGGAACAGAGACAGAGTGCTTGAGTCTGGGAGAAACTCGTTTGGGGCAGTTCCGAGAAGTGGTAGCAGCCAACAGTTCACAATCATGGGATTTAGAACTTAGAAAGAAAGTAACAGGCCAGTCAGATATGCACGTTTTGTTAATATGACCAAACTCTCCACCACCCTTCCCTCAAGGTCCATCTTCCAGAAACTGCTCGAAGTTCCTAGAGCACTTTTTCACATTTTCATGGTTACCTTTGGCATGTAATCATTCTGGGGAATAAGTGATGTCTCAATTCAATTATAAATTCTGAAAGGAGGTATGTGTGTGCCTTATACTCTCATATCTCTCTTCCTGGCCTATCCCAGCACCTAACTCCCACGATGGACATATTCAAATGGGAAGTACACAATGTAAAGGCTCTGAGTGAGCCAGTGCTATAGAGATACATGGTATTATATTAAAAGAAGCACACACATAGCTAGTGCAGAGAAAAAGACACAGAGAAGCACGCCTGCCCCTTCCTTTTTGAGGCTTCAGTGAAAACGCTGAGTCCCTAAAGTTTAGAGGTAGAACATTAAGCTGTCAGTAAAACTACTGAAAAGATTCAGTTCCAAGGAGAATTTGAATTAAATAACAAACCATAAAGTAATAAGGAAGTCCAGCAAAACTCTGCTCTCCACCACCCCCCCCCACCCCCGCCGCCATGATGGCCACTTTGATTTTTTTTTAAACAGTGAACATCAAATTCTTTTAAAAATTTTCTAGTGGTACCTTTGCTTTGCAGGTGCCCTAAATACACATTTAACCTATCTGGTAATCTAGTCCTACTTGGGCACCAAAGGATTCCCTGCGGACACTGAGAGGCAGGCGTGGAAGAATGGAGTCGGGCAAGAGTCAGCAGGTGGAGAGGGAGGAGTGAAGACAGCAGGACCCAAAGCAGAGGGGCAGAGATGGCAGCTAGAAATTGGACAACGATGCAGTCAGAGTGAGGTTCGTGAGTTCAATTCCTGCCAGCTTCAATCTAGAGAGAACTGCAATCTTCTCCTTTTACTGGCCAGAAGTGACAGCCCACTGATGATGACTTAACGCCAAAGCTGCCAGTGTGGGGTGGAGCAGGAACTGGAATCTGGGTCTCCCAATGCCTCCTTGGAGCCCTACCTCCTGGGCACGTGCCCCTTCTGGACACTCACAGGGCACGAGGGATCAGGGCTCAGAACTCAAGCAGCCACGAAAAAGCTCCCCAGTCTCCCCTGCCTCAGTGCCACATGTTGAAAGAGCCAAGAGAAGAGGCGAGAGAGATTAGGCTCCTGGTTATTCACTGTTTTGATGAAGCCATCTGCCCTTCTGATCAGATTTGCTGGACTAGAGATGCATGGGCACAATGTTTCCCAGCCAGGAGGACGTCTGACTGGATCAGGCCCAGGCTTGACAACTGATGGCGTGAAAGCACACGGCACAAGAATTATGCACCATTTCCAATCCCAGTGCCCCTACTGCCTCCACTGGCAGAAGAAATGAAATCACCACTGGATGCATGGCTTTGTGGTTTCTTGATTCCTAAGAGTACAGCTGTGAAGAACACAGGGTGAGTATAGGACATGTAAACCAACAGAGGAAGCTGCTTTACGAACAGTCTTGAAAGGGATACTGTTGTGGTTTTACTGGCTATAAAATTAGGGCAGACACAGAAAATGACTGTGAGGCTCAACAGATGCTCCTGCTAAGTGCTCTGCGTGGCTTGTGGACCATCTCTCAGTTTAATTACAATCCGGACCTCCTGAGCTATAAAAGCCATCTTCATAAGATCCAGCCTCCTTCCTCTGAGAGCAACTTTCTGCAAGTATCACTATGCTTCAATGCCCACTGCAAGTGTTAAACACATATATGGTACCTGACCTGGACACAGTGTTCTTTTTAATCTTGGGATTTTGACGATGTACATAAATCACTCAGTCGCATTCCTGTTCCCTATTCCAAACACCTACACAAAATCAGGCAAATGAAGAGGAAAATAGATGACTCCATCTCTTGCCTTCTTTCTCCTTTGACAGCTCTCAAAGGCACCCTACTTAATAAAAAGGTCATTTCTCCGGAGGGAAAGCAAGTGAGACTTGAATAAAAAGCTTGTCATCATTAGCATCACAATGTCCCCCTTCTTGGTCCTCACCTACAACCCTCTGCCACTCCTTCCCTCTGCCAAGTATATCCAGAGAACATCCAGCTTTCCTGCCCTCACCTTGACTTCCCCTTTGTCACCCATCAGTGCCTGTGGGAAGCCTTCCCCCAAATCTCTATGCCAGTAACCTACTCCTTCTAATTCCTTCTGTGAGGCTCTCAGAGTATCCTGTGCATTTTGG
Source organism: Puma concolor (assembly GCF_028749965.1). NCBI lineage: Eukaryota > Metazoa > Chordata > Mammalia > Carnivora > Felidae > Puma > Puma concolor. The sequence goes on along the minus strand of NC_141674.1, from coordinate 76,447,021 downwards.
CACCTCCACACCCTTTTACAATTACCTGGCTTTGAGTCTGTCTTCCTCACTGAACTGTAGGCTTCTCCAGGGCAGGGATCACTACTTATTCATGTTTGTTTCCCCGAGGATGAGTAATGGCACCTGGCACACAGCAAGAGCGCAACACTTACATGGTTGCAAGCCAGTGTCACACACATTCTTTTTTTTTTTTTTTTTGTAAGTTTATTCATTTATTTTGTGTGTGTGTGAGACAGACAGAATCCTAAGCAGACTGCACCATCAGCGTAGAGCCTGACGTGGGGCTTGAACTCATAAAATGAGAGATCATAACATGAGCCAAAGCCGGATGCTTAACTGACTGAGCCACCCAGCCCTCCTGCCCCCATTCTTTAACTGGATTCTTCTTCTTTTTTTTAATGTTTATTTTGAGAGAGAGAGGGAGAGAGAGAGGGAGAGAGACAGAGAGCAAGTGGGAGAGGGGCAGAGAGAGAGGGAGACAGAATTCAAAGGCTCCCGACGAGGGGCTCCAACCCACAAACCGTGAGATCATGACCTGAGCTGAAGTTGGACACTTAACCTACTGAGCCACCCAGGCGCGCCTCTTTAACTGGATTCTTAAAGTGACACTTAGGAATTGTTAGTCTCACTTTACAAAGAAATTGAGGTTCAGAAAGGTTTTATAGGCTCCCAAGGCCACCAGTTCTGGCACCTTCTGGCTCCGGGCTTGATTTTCACTGGACCCCATTACCATCAGTTACCTATACAAGTTCTATATAGAGGATGAAAGAGAAAGCTCAGATCCTCTGATGTAAGCATATATGCAGTGACCTGCTTATCTGAAGAAATAACACAGAACCTTCAAATGTGGATAAAATCATTGCTCTGAAGGGAGGAACACTGATCCGATCTGGAGATGGAATTTACACTCATTCTTTTCTCAAGCACCTTTCCATCCTAAAGCTCTGCAGAAATGTCTGGTGGATGTGAGTTAAAGACAAACAAAAGTTCATCTGATTAAAAGGTCACGAGACAAACTGTCTCTGGTTACACTGCCAACACTGCCTCAGACTTCTTGAACGAGCTGGACGTAGGGCCGCAGCAGCTGCCAAGCTAGAAGTCACCTGGGTGTGGCTGATTCACCATTAATGCTCTGAGAAGCAACAACCTGTAGGAACTGTGGCTGCTTGGCAGGACGGGGCTGGTTTGGTCTTTGACCCTTCATGACTCTCTTAAGTGCAGCTGAACTTCTCCTCAGCTGAGGAAAGCAGTTTTCAGCACAGCTGTACCCTAGAATAATGTGAGGGAGCCTCTGAAGTGTGGCCAAGCCAGGCCCCAGCCACAGAGGTGCTGACTTAGCTGCGCCTGGGGTGTGGCTTTCATATCTGCATCGGAAGTGTTTAAAAGCTCCTCTGTGGGGCACCTGGGTGGCTCTGACTCTTGCTTTCGGCTCAGGTCATGATCTTGTGGTTTGTAGATAGAGCCTCATGTTGGGCACCGTGCTGACAGTGCAGAGCCTGCTTGGGATTCCCTCTCTCCCTCTCTCTCTGCCCCACACTCCCACGCCCCCTTCCCACCATATGTACTCGCTCTGTCTCTCTCTCTCAAAATAAAAATAAACATTAAAAACAAATAAAAGCTCCTCTACAATTCTAGCGCACAGCCAAAGTTAAGATGATAAACACAACCGAAACGTCTTCTGGGCCCTTCCTTTCTCATGTGTCCATCAAAGTTTAAAACACTGAAGCGAATGGCTGCCAGCACTCTGGAGGTGTTGAAACCGCTCTTTCATTACTTAAACTTTTCTAGAGATGGAAGCAGAACATTCCTCTACGATATCCTTGACTGGGAGATTTTCCAGCCTCTTCTGGTCAAACATTTCCAATGACAGGGAACTCGCTACCTTTTGAAAAGGCACTTTGGAATTGTATGCTTGTAACAGGTGACCGTCACAGTATGTAAATTACAGGTCTTCCTCAATCCAGGATGGTGTTGAGTTCCGACACACCCACCATTAAGTTGAAAATATCGTCCGTTGGGGCGCCTGGGTGGCTTAGTCGGTTAAGCGTCCGACTTCAGCTCAGGTCACGATCTCGCGGTCTGTGAGTTCGAGCCCCGTGTCAGGCTATGGGCTGATGGCTCATTGCCTGGAGCCTGCTTCCGATTCTGTGTCTTCCTCTCTCTCTGCCCCTCCCCCGTTCATGCTCTCTCTCTGTCCCAAAAATAAATAAACATTAAAAAAAAAGAAAATATCGTCCATCAAAAATGCATTTAATATACCTAACACACCAAACATCGTAGCTTAGCCTAGCCTACCTTACATGTGCTCAGAGCACTTACATTAGCTTGTATCTGAGCAAAATCACCTAATACAAAGCCTACCTTATAACGAAGTGTTGAATGTCACATGTAATTTATTCAATACTGTACTGAAAGTGAATGGCTGTGTGGCACAGCACGGTAGTCAGTGTATTAGTTGTGTGCCCTCGTGATCCTGTGGCTGACCGGGAGCTGCGGCCAGCTGTCTGGCATCATTAGAGACTACTGAACCAAGTACTGCTAGCCCAGTACTAAGATCTAAATTCACAATCTGAAGCACGTTTTCTACTGAATGTGTATCACACTTCATACCACTGTAAAGCCAAAAAATCATTAAGTTGAACCATCATAAATCAGGGGTTGTCTGTATATCTCAGTAAAGCTGTGTGTGTGTGTGTGTGTGTGTGTGTGTGTGTGTAAGTAGTCCACAGTAAGTGATCTCTAAGCATCAATTTCCTGATCCATATGGAGTGACAATATTTCCTTTGTAGGACTTGTGAGGATTGGAAAGCACCTAGTAGCTGGAACATTGTAAGATGCTCAATGAATAAAGCTTCCCTTCCTCTCTCCATAAAGGTGGAATGGAAGTCTTCCCCTAAAGTCCTTTTTCAGGCTAAACACTGCTCATGTTTACAATCCACAGATAGTTAATGACTCATCAGGCTGTGGTTTTTCCATTCCTCATCCTCTCAGTTCTCCTGCTCTGAATCCTTAGATTTGGTTTTGTTTTTTTAAGTGAGCTCTACACCCAACGTGGGGCTTGAATTCATGATCCCAAGATCTGAATTCTCACGATCTACCGTCTGAGCTCAGCCAGACCCCCGTGAAATGCTAAGCTGTGACAACTGTTTGTGGTGGCATCGCTTCCAGAGCATCAGTGGGTTCCAGTACAGTGACGGTGGCATAACATCAACTGCGGACTGGTTCACGCTAAGTATTTTACAAGTTTTAGGAGCTCTAGATTCCCCCCACCTCTCACCCATATACTCGGTATCAGTTGCCAATGGGCACTAAACCATATGTGCAGGTACAGTGACATTTTGGAGGGATGATGAGTCCTCTTTATTTAGCTCCTCAGGAGTAAGTACAGGGATTAGGTGGGAATTCTTCCCATTGTCTGCTGTGCCTTTCTTATCTATAATTCTGGCTTGGCAACATAAAACTGCAGAAACCAAACAGATATGGCTAAGACAGAGGTTCGAATCATGGCACTCTCTCTCAAAGCAAGCCATGTAACTCTGAATATCAGCACACTTCTCTGAAAATGGAAACACAGCACCTTTCTACCAGGGTTACTATGGAAATTAAGTGATATGTTACAATAAAACACACAGCACAGTGCCTAGTACTTAACAGGTATCCAAAAAACTAGAAGAGTAATTATTATCAACACTGTGGTATGGCAATTTCCCATTTTTACACTAGACTGTCCTGAATGTTAATCTATTTGGCTAGGGTCCTGACCTCTCTGCTTAGTTCTTGCCATCTCTGTCCGCTGGGGCAGGTAAAATCTGGTCCTCACACGGGAGCTTCCCCTGCCCTCTGCCCTTCTTCACAGCCTCTCTCCCCACAAGCCCCAGAATGTGGACTTCTTGGCTCCTATCAGCACCTGCTGGTGTATAAATTGAACTGGAGTCGGGAGACCTGGATCCTAGGTCCTGCTCAGCCACTAGCTATGTGACCTTGGGCCAGCCACACAGACTTCTTGGATCTCTGTTTCCCCTTCTGTAAGACGATGGCATCACACAACAAGATCTCCAAGGCCTCTTCCTGATCCAAAGTTTTATGACCCCCATCCTCTCCCCCCGCACCCCCACCTCCGGGCCCCCTCCCAGCCATCCTTGATCATTCCCAATGCACTCCTCTGCCTTCCCGCCCACCAAAGGGAAGTTCATGAGTACTGACCCTCTCCCCACACTCTGACTTCTGCCCAAGCCCTGGAAACACACTATTAGTGGCAAAGAATTTATAATAAGCCACTTAAGACATAGATTTCTGGAGGGTGGTCTGGAAACTAAAACTCATGTATTACATTATGTTTATTAGAGAATGTATTCATAAACCATTTTGAGATTGTATTAAGATGATAATCTCCACTAATGATTCCAACTACTGCCTGTTAGAATAATATAGTATATATACATATATATATATATATATATATATATATATATATATATATATATGTATATACACACACACACACACACACACACACACATACATACTGTGGAAATGTTTCATAAACATTTTCTGGCACACCTTTTTTTCCCTTGTGTTTCTCATGCAAACACTGCCCCTCCCAGGGCTGGAGAGGACACTGAGGAGTTTCAAACTCAGACATTCTATCCTCGTCTCACAGACTGTACACAGAGATGTAAACTGCTTTTAAAAATATGATAAAGACATCACTGAGATCACAGAAACATTTAGAGATGATTATTCTTTTAAAGAGCTCTTGGAGTGCCTAGGGGGCTCAGTGGTTAAGTGTCAAACTCATGATCTTGGCTCAGGTCTTGATCTCACAGTCATGAGTTTGAGCCCCATGTTGGGCTCTGGGCTGGGTGTGAAGCCTACTTTAAAAAAGAAAAAAAAAAAAGAGCTCTTTTAGGATATCTAAAAAGAATTTCCCTTAAAAAATTTTTTAATGTTTATTTTTCAGAGAGAGAGACAGAGAGAGAGGCTGAATGTGAGTAGGGAAGGGGCAGAGAGAAAGGGAGACACAGAATCCAAAGCAGGTCCAAGCTCTGAGCTGTTGGCTCAGAGCCCAACACCGGGCTTGAACTCAGCAACCACAAGATCATGACCTGAGCTGAAGTCGGATGCTTAACCGACTGAGCCACCCAGGCGCCCCAAAAGAATTTCCCTTTTAAGAGTTCAAAGCCTCAACAACTTTTAAGAAGCTCAACTGAATTGCTATATAAAATGAAACAGATCATGTATGAATAGAAACCTGCGGATACCAAGATATTTTACATAATTTAAAAAATTACATAAGTCAAACCTATTCACATAGAAAATTAGAAATGATGATAAATCAGAAAAAGAATCAACAGATACACCTTTATATATGAGTTTTTAAAATTTTTTTTCAACGTTTTTTATTTATTTTTGGGACAGAGAGAGACAGAGCATGAACGGGGGAGGGGCAGAGAGAGAGGGAGACACAGAATCGGAAACAGGCTCCAGGCTCCGAGCCATCAGCCCAGAGCCTGACGCGGGGCTCGAACTCACAGACTGCGAGATTGTGACCTGGCTGAAGTCGGACGCTTAACCGACTGCGCCACCCAGGCGCCCCTATATATGAGTTTTTAAAATCAACATATATGTCACCTAGAAGATACATTTACTACACGGAAAATTTCACTACACACATATTTATATAGTTTTCTGACTCAAGTGGCCTTTGAAATTTCAGCAGATATTTCGGATACAACTATCTCGCTGTGAATTTCTCTAAGCTATTTGCTTATTTACAATGATAGCTGAAAAAAACATACCAAGTCTGCCAAATCTGTAAATACACAGAGATTTAAAACGTTCATCAAATAAGAGAAACAAACACATTTAAATGCCATCTAACAGATGTTTAAAATATATTCCATGAATATGGCAGGCTTATCTTTTTGGGGAAGTAACGTAAAAGCCCTGCATATGTTTCTAGTACACTCAGTTATATATTTAGGAACACGTAACAATTGTGCTTCTCAAAAAATTTTCACTATATTATCATACATGTTGTTACTCATCATCCAGCATACCTATCTGTTCTCAGACAAGCAAATAGAGGAGTTCTCAGACAAGCTCACTGGAGCACCTGCCTGTTTCCTGAGTGATGGAGGGGAGGGTGGAGGACACGCCCCGGTCCTGAGGAGAACAATGAAAGAACATGAGCAGGTTGCAGGGAACACAGCTTTTCCCTTTGGCAACTGCATGGTTCCTTCTGAACTCGACAGAACTTTCCATAACACGTAAGCCAAGAGCTTCCTCACCTATATGGGAGAGCTTGCATCCTGACGAAAGCAAGGAGACAATTCTTTAAGTGGTTATTTATCTCATCTTTATGTGTTTTTGTTTTTGTTTTTAAGTAGACTTTACACCAGTGAGGAGCCGATCTTCAGGCTTGAACTCACAATCCTGATATCAAGACCTGAGCTGAGATTAAGTATCGGACACTCAACCCACTGAACCACCCAGGCGCCCCTATCTTGCCTTTATGAAAATATACTTATGTCACTCACATACAAATAAGGATAAGTACAGATTATTTTCCTACATTTCAGCTTACTTAATATTGTGCTCCTTTTGCACACAAACTCTGTTAGCATTATACATAAAATAAGAATAAGCAGGTCGTAAAAAAGACCCTGAGGTATTCTCCTATGCCAACCCATGAAAAGACCTTGAATGCCAGTGCACAGAGCTCTCTGTCCTGTTCCTGTCTGGTCCCACGTTTTATTTTTTAAAAATGTTTATTTATTGTGTGTGTGAGAGAGAGATAGAGTGCAAGCAGGGGATGGGAGAGAGAGAGAGGGAGACAGAGAATACCAAGCAGGCTCCATGCTATCAGTGCAGAGCCTAATGCTGGGCTCGAACTCATGAACCTTGAGATCATGATCTGAGATGAAATCAAGAGTTGGACACTTAATTGACTGAGCCACCCAGGTGCTTCCAGTCCCACATTTTAAATTGGTGATATTGCTGCAAAAAAAGTTTTGATTGCACAAAGCTTAAGAGGAGAGAGATCGGGGCGCCTGGGTGGCGCAGTCGGTTAAGCGTCCGACTTCAGCCAGGTCACGATCTCGCGGTCCGTGAGTTCGAGCCCTGCATCAGGCTCTGGGCTGATGGCTCAGAGCCTGGAGCCTGTTTCCGATTCTGTGTCTCCCTCTCTCTCTGCTCCTCCCCCGTTCATGCTCTGTCTCTCTCTGTCCCAAAAATAAATAAACGTTGAAAAAAAAAATTTAAAAAAAAAAAAAGAGGAGAGAGATCAAAAGAGGGGCGCCTGGGTGGCTCAGTCAGTAAGGCATCCGACTCTTGAATTTGGTTTGCTCAGGTCATGATCCCAGGGTCGTGGTTTAGAGTCCATGTTGGGTTCTGCACTGGATATGGAGCCTGCTTAAGATTCTATCTCTCAAAAAAAAAAAAAAAAACAAAAAAAGGGAGAGAGCAAAAGAGAATTAGCAATTAAAACACCTCAAAAAGGCTGAAAGATGGGCCAAATCAAAACAGATTATAGTTAGAAGGAATCAAGTTAAATAATTTAATCCAAAAGATTTCAAGAGCACAGATCAGGGTGAAAGAAAGAACTGGCTTACCAGTTAGTATATCTATGAGAAAGATGTTGATGTTTTCACAGATTGGGACCTTAATATGAGCCAAAGAGGAGACCGGCCACCAAACAAACATTACCAGGTAGACAATGGCTGGGACAGGAGAGGAAGTGGTCCCACTAATCTTTCTGCTTCTCAGATCAAGCCTGCCCTTCTGTGTTCAGTTCAGTTCTGGGTATAAGTCCACATGTGACATAGCTAGTAGGTGAACCAGGGTTGTGTAGAGTCTTGAAAAATTAACTCGAAAGCATTTCGGTGCGTACTATGATTTGTGCAAGGTACTATAAAGTGTGCTAGTACCCAGGGATGATAATGAATGAAAATGATAACAATGCAAATAACTAGCATATAACCTAAGCATTGCTCAAAGCACTTTCTATGTATTCATTCATTTAACCCAACAGCTTACTTTGCTTCTTGGTCATCTTCTAGATACCTGAGGTTTCCCCATTTCTGCCCAAGTGAACCATCCCTACATTCAACAGGTTGTATTTAATCACTTATTCTTCCACATTTTGTACCATGTTTCCCCCCACTTTTCTTTTGTTAAAAATAAAACTCTGGGGTGCCTGGGTGGCTCAGTCAGTTGAACGTCCAACTTCAGCTCTGGTCATGATCTCACAGCTCCTGAGTTCGAGCCCTGTGTCAGGCTCTGTGCTGACAGCTCAGAACCTGGAGCCTGCTTCGGATTCTGTGTCTCCCTCTCTCTCTGTCCCTCCCCCTCTCGTGCTGTCTCTCTCTCTCTCTCAAAATAAACATTAAATTTTAAAAATTAAAAATAAAATAAAATTCTAATAAGCACCAAACTGGGGCATCTGAATGGTTCAGCTGGTTGAGCATCCAACTCTTGATTTCAACTCAGGTCATGATCCCAGAGTTGTGGGATCAAGCCCGGAGTCACGTTCTGTGCTGAGTGTGGAGCCTGCTTGGGATTCTCTCTAGACTCTCTCCATCTGCCCCTCTCCCTCACTCATGCTCTAACACACACCAAACTGGTATATATCCATCATCATTTGACTTTTTAAAAGTGACTTTATTATAAAGATGATAAACACTGAAAGAAAAACTGGAGAACACAGACACATGGAGAGAAGTAAGAGAAAAACAAATCAGATGATTTTCTGACCACTGTTATCATTTGTGGAGTTCCCCTCCACTTTTTGCTGTGGATACATTTGTGGCTTCCACTTTACATTGAAGTCATCATACTGCACATGCATATTTGTTATTTGACCTGGTGAAATTAAGTAGCATTTTTCTCTTTTACTAAATAGGCTGTTACCATCAATTTATGGGGCTGTGAATGTACCATATGTTTTGAGATAAAAACCAAGGAAAATGTTTCCTCCTCCGTGCCCCCCACTTTAAATCGCTCATTACTGAGGGCTTTAAGGCCTCTGAAAAGATGTCCTTGTCCTTGCAAATCAATGCTAATAGAAAAAGAGAAGTAGTCTCTTAATTGCTGTTGTGATTTAATGAGCACTTGTTAGATGAGAAATCTTACTGAGTGAGCTAGACTATAAGAGCTGCTAGATCCTTTTTCCACTACTTAAACTTCTAAGAAGAAACTTGGGTTAAAAAAAAAAAAAAAAAAGAAAAGAAAATCCTACATCTGACTGCTATCTCTTAGGCAGTTATAAATCACTACTCCTCCTTGTCCTAAGGCAGTCTCTCCTACTTTTTTTTTTTTTAATTTTTTTTTTTTTTCAACGTTTATTTATTTTTGGGACAGAGAGAGACAGAGCATGAACGGGGGAGGGGCAGAGAGAGAGGGAGACACAGAATCGGAAACAGGCTCCAGGCTCTGAGCCATCAGCCCAGAGCCCGACGCGGGGCTCGAACTCACGGACCGCGAGATCGTGACCTGGCTGAAGTCGGACGCTTAACCAACTGCGCCACCCAGGCGCCCCAGTCTCTCCTACTCTTAAATGAACTGGCAAAAAGAGAAATCTTTGGATATTGAAGTTCCTGCTACCTGCTGCGGATTGAGGTACTATACTTAAGAAAATGGGAGACAGAACTTCAAAGATTGATGAAATTCATCATGGATGAGGTGTGACAGGGAACAGATCCTCTCATTAATATCCCTCTCCCTTCCCTCACCTCTTCTTACGGAGATAAAGGGACAGAAGGAAAAATGCAAGCCAGTCTACATGTCCAAAAAGGTATCTGGTTAACACCTAAAGCCAAGTGATGGGAGGGAACCTGGGGAGTGAACTTAAGTGCCTTTGTGACTATTCTGCCTCCACAGCTTGAGATCTGAGGCCTGGCACTCTTCCCATGCGGGGCTCCGCACACAAGTTCTTCACTAATGCCTAAGTGTGATGTGCTTATTCCATCTAAGTAAAAGGTTAAGCCATGGCAGTAAATCTAGCAGTAGTAAAATAAGGATTCTCTGGAAGGTTGAGGAAACTGTTTCTTAGTGCCATAAACAGCAAACTTATTACTACCTTCTTGTTCTTTCCAAATCCCCTAAATCAAAAACACCTTCCTCTGGGCAGTTTAATACTCTGGTATTGTCCTCACTAGGATGTACTGATGTCAGTATGAAGGTAACATATCCCAACAGTGTCAGAAAATTAATTATCGAGGCAGAAACAAAATGAAAAGCAGAGGGCTATGTGTCAAGATATTAAGCTCCTCATCATTTTTGAGAAGAAGATAGATGTCTGTGTTGACTGGAGCACAGCATTTGTACTGAGTCATAAGAAATGAAGTCAAAGGGTTAAGGTTTAGCTAGATTCCAGAGTATACTGAAATCCGAGAGAGTTTGGTTTTATTTAGTAGGGCAACAGAGAGACTGTGCAAATTCACAGTAACATGAAACAGCTTTGGAAAGCCTAGTCACGTCATGATATATGAGATACAAGGTAGAGGGTAGCAGCCATGCAGGGGGCGTTGAGAGACACTGGAGACCGGCTGGGATTGTTGTCATTATTTAGTTGGAGAGGTCATATATGGTATCAATGGGACTGAGAAAGAAAGAGCAGGTCACAAGAAACACAGGTGAGAACTGTAATCGTGTGGCCATGGGGAACAGAGGGGAGGACAGTTCAGTGACGCAAACATCTGAAAGCATACCGGCAAGCAAGCCACATCCCAGTTAGGGATTATCAGCCACCGCACACTTCTGGTTCAGGTCATGTCCCACAAGATTTATGGACCTCATTTCTTTCCATCGTCACACCAACTCTGAGAGGAATTATCACCCCACTTTACAACGAGGAAGCTTGGACCCAAAGACATTGAGGCCACTGGCTGGAAGAGTTGGGATGTGAACCCATGTCTGTCTAATGCCGTGGCTCTTATTCACTCTGTTGCTTCCCCACTGTCAAGGCTTCAAGAAATAGAAGCAGCCCGCTCTTCACAAGTCCCGACCTAACGCAGCAGCCTCCTATACACCCAAAAGCTACAATTATTTTGCCTTCACCAGTTCACAGTATAATATCAAATACATGATTTCTGATATTTCGTTGTGAATATATATGGCACCCGGGGGTCTCTAAAGTGCCGAACAGATGTTAGGTATTATTTTTATTATTATGTGGACGTTTTCCTACGGTGACTAATGTCAGGAAATAGAAAGGGCTCCATTACAGAGTGTGTCTTACCTACAGCCCAGCCCAAAGATGAACTTATTAAGGCTTACTTTGTGAGGTCATTTTCCTTTATACCAAGATAGACAGAACAAATGAAGCATCTGTGTCCACGTGCTTGGGATTCTTACAGAAAGGCCCATCTGCAATTTTGGGTACAGGCTGTAGCACGACCAGATGCTGTGCAAACAACATGCCCTACTTTCTTTAACAACGACAAAGAGAAAAAAGGTTAAAGTGAAACACTCTCAACTAGCTGGTTTGTTTTCCTATAAACTCTACCTACAAAGTATTAGCAATGAGTAAGCATGAAGTGGATCAAAGTAGCCACGTTCTGCCAGGTTCAGATGCCCTCCCCCACCCCAGCCTTGGCCGGTGCTGGCAGATGGTGTCTGGCTGGGCTTTCAGAAGGCACCCAGCTTTTCTAAAGTCCCTTATGTCTCCAATGACAGACTCATAGGCTGCTGGGGCTGAACAGGATCTGAAGAGTTATTTGACAAAGAAGGTAATTAAGGTCCCAAGAGATGAATGCACAATGTTCTGCATTTTCTGCCCAATGGTCAATCTCCCAATTACACCCACTGAAAACATGCTGGAGGCTACAGAACATGGAAGGGGTGGAGAATTCACCTCTTCCTTCTTCCTTCCTTCCTTGTTCCCCTGCCCAGCTGAAACCCCATGGTCAGACATCTTACGAGGACCTCAGAGGCTCAGAGTCTGCAGCCTGGGCCAGCCCCTCTAAGAGCATCTCTTTCCAGTGGGGCTTTGCCAAGAGGTCTCGCACAGGCCTTCCAAAGGCATGCTGCTCATCTTACCCTCTCTCAGCATGTCAGAGGCATCCTGCACCTTAGAAAACCCGCCTCGGTCTCCCCCGACCCTAAAAAGTAAGACCCTATTTTGATTCTGCAACTCCTCCAATTTACCCATCGAACTGCCACCAATGGTAGTTTCTGGAAGTACTCTCTGGAGCAACCCTTTAAAAACGCTGTAGCCTATTAAAGCCTAAACTCACTTGCTGGGCAGTCGATGTCCCACCATTACCTGCCCCCATCCTTTCTCGTCTCTCCACATTTTCCCATATGCCCTGTGCTCATCACCAAACAGAACCCCTGTTGTTTCCTGGGCGTAATGAGGGGCTCATGCCACTTCTGATGTCCGGAATACGCCTCGGGGCACCTCCTCTCTTCTCATGTGGAGCTGCCCACCTATTTTCCCAGGCCTGGCTCAAATGTCACTCTTCCTAAAAGAATGGCTCTCTATTACAGCAACAAGCTAATTTCTGTCTTGCAAAGAATACTCATTTATTCTTTATACATTAATTCAACCAATGCTTATTAGTAAAGCACTTGGGCACCAGGTACCCTGCTGGGCATACAAAGACACTTGGAATCAGAAATACAAATGATCAACTAGTGGTATGTGCTTCTGGAGGTACTGTGGCTTCCCTTCTTCCAAGCAGACCATACACTCCCTGATGACAGGGAATGAGCCCTCTTCTTCAGTATCTCCCACAGCACTTAATGCCATCTGTGGACCCGTAAAAACTCTCAAGCTCTCTCAGTCACGGAGTGTAAATGTACCGTAACTTATGTGCTTATCCTTGAGCAGACTGACATTACTTTTTTTAATATTCCCAATAGCCATTCTGATGCATGCCATGTAGCAGTCTCTCAGTAATTCTGAGGAATGAATGAAGAGAAGGAGGCAAGAAGCAAGCCACCGTGACAACAGGGATGTCTGTCTTGTTCACATCTCTGTCCCTGGGGTCCAGTACAGGGTTTGGCCCATATGGGAAATAACAAACATTTAGCAAATAACCATAGCCGCTGCCCTGGAAGAACTTGTCTCTTTACCTATGGTCACGTTTCCAGTCTCCTCTCTCAGCACATGGCCAGAGGAAGCTCTTAGGCAAGATTATAAGGAGAAACAGAAGTCCTGGGCCCAATTCCCAGGGGAGCAAGGTCTTAGCTTCATGACTCCTTCCCTGGCAGCTGCTCTGTTGGGCAGGCCTTTAGCACCCGATCTTCCAGAGACATTACCTATGCAGAGGCACGGATGAACTGCTTCCAGACTGAGACCCATGAGCAGCTCACAGAAAGGCAGAAAGTGACCAGCGCCAACTCCATCTCTTAGCTCCTGGCCAGTGGTACCCCCCCCCCCCCCCCACCCATGGCCTTGCCACTCTGGGCCAATGCTTCTGCATTCAGTTATCAATTTGGAAATGAAAAGCAGAAGCTAAAAATAAAGTTCAGTGAAACTGTTCAAGGTTAATGGGATGGAAACCACAAAAGAATTCGTGCCTGAGGGCAAGGCCCATGGTTCTGGGAGATAGCACATAATCAGCACCACACTGGCCAGCGCTTTGTAACCTCTCATGGGCCCCTTCTCAGAACTGCTCTCGCTGTGTGGCCTGGACCACACAGCTCGGCACCCAGTTTGCCTCTACCTCATGTGGCTTCCAATTCTCTCTTTTTTAAAGCTTTTTTTTTTTTTTAAACTACTGATTTATTTATTTACTGAGAGAAAAACAGAGAAGGGAAGAAGGGGAGAGTGCCGGGAGGGGTAGAGAGGGAGGGAAATCCCAAGCAGGCTCTGCACTGTCAGCGCAGAGCCCGATGAAGGGCTCGAACTCACATACTGTGAGATCATGACCGAGCTGACATCAGACGCTCAACCGACTGAGCCACCCAGGCGCCCCGCTTCAAATTCCTTCTTAAGGTGAAGTATAGATGCAGTTTCATGTATATAATAAATCTTTCTTTACTGGACAGACTGTTCTCAAGGGAAAAGGGGTCTGGGATCTAAATATAATTTACCATTGTATAGTTAAGAAAAAAAAAATGTAGTCAGCATTTATAAGTTGAGAGATTGCACATTAAAAATCTGACTCTTGCTTTTAAAACTGGAAGATCTAGCAGTCTGGGATCCACTTACTCCACGGCAACAACCACCCCAGCTGAGTTGTCCCCTCTCAGAAGGACCACGTGTCTGCCAGTTCACAACAGTCCCAGATCACTCCTGTTTTCTGATACTCATATCTGCGTGGCCTGGTGAACACCTGAGTCTGGAAACCATATTTAACGTAGTCAACCCAAGCAAGCGCCTGAATATCATCTCTGACTTCACTCTTTTCCTCACTGTTACAGCTAACTGATAGAAAGCTCTACTCATCTTTTAAACATTTCTGAAACTCTTAATTTTCCAATTCGCTCCCTCTAGTACTCAGTCTAATAATCTGTTAATGCCACTGGGATTAAATTCCACGGATCCTATACTTCCTAGCTGTCACTCAGCCTCCTCTCTTTCCTGCCATTTTCAACCCTTCCTTCCACCTACCCCCCGCACCCCCACCTCTCTCTCCTTCTTCATCCCAGTGATCTGGCAGACCGTAACATAGCCTTGTTCTAAATGCAAGTCTCTGCTTGTTCTGCACATGTTCCAAAGCTGCTGACTGTGGCTGGAGAAAAACACATAATCATGGTAACTGACAAGTTCTGTTTTTTTAAAAAATGTTTATTTGTGTGTGTGTGTGTGTGTGTGTGTGTGTGTGTGTGTGAGAGAGAGAGAGAGAGAGAGAGAGAGAGAGAGACAGACAGAGAGACAGAGAGAGAGACAGAGAGAGCTCAAGGAGAGACAGAGAGAGAGGGAGACAGATAATCCCAAGCAGGCTCTGCACTATCAGTGCAGAGCCCGACTCAGGGCTCGAGCTCACAATCCATGAGATCATGACCTGAGCCACCCAGGCGCCACTCGACAAGTTCTATTTTAAATTCATGACCACTGATCTCTGCAGGGTCCTTAGTTTAGCCTCTGCAACCTGACCACCTTTTCCTCACTCCATGACTCTTCCTCTCTCCTAGGTGACTATTTTGCCATTTCTCCTCTCTTTATAGAAATCTCCTCCCTACCCGTGGCTGCAAAACTGTGCACTCTGTGTTCCACTGAGCAAAGAAACAACAGAAGGAGAATATCTCCACACTCCCGTTTCCACCTTTACCAACTTTCCTGCATTTAGACATACATTCCATAGTCTGCCATATCTAAAGCAAGTCCTGCCCTTGTAGATACCCCAACAACTTCTCTGACTTCATCAATCTTCCAGCAACATTCTCTCTCTTAAGTCACCGGATTTTCCCCTCGCCACTGGGTCGGACCTGTCTGGAAACCTCATGCTGCCATTTTCTCCATCTTTAAAACCTCTCCCCATCACCTCATATCCTCTTCCAGGTTCTCTTTTACTCGTCTGCTCCCCTTTAAAGGGAAACTCCTCAAGAGATGCCCACACTCATTCTCTTTAAAAGACACAGAACAAGGCTGTCTTCCCTCACTCTGCCAGAACACTCTACACCAGCTACCCAGGCTCCTCACTGAGCCTCAGACGGGCCAAGCACTTTTCTGTCTTGGAGCCTCTGCCCAGGATGCCCTTCTGCCTGACACACTCTTCCCGGAGATATCTCCACACGGTTCCTACCATCACCTCCCCCAGGCTTCCCTGCCTGCCACCTTCTCACACACACGCCTTCACAGTGCCTAGTCCCCTTCCTGTGTTTTATTTTTCCCCACTGTCCTTACTGCCACATGGCATATTCTAAATAAATTTGGTTCTTACCCATCTCTCTCCCCTCTCATTGGCTGTCTCATTATTAAAGTTTTAAATACGTTAACGTGTGTGGCTTCTGTTCTGTACGACCTGTGGATGTTTCCAAGATCACAGAATGCTCCCTGGATTATCATTTGAAGCATACAATTTGCACTCTCTAGCAGTTTCCCTTCTGTGGGGAGACCCGTCTGCAACTCTTGGATGAGCGTCTGAGAAGGCTGCTAGGAAGCACTCAAGGGGTGTCATTCGACATGGTCGACACCCGCAGTTGGGTGCAAGTCTTCAGACACCTTGCAGTGACGGATTACACATAAACTTTCCACTTACTAAGTCACATGAATAACAAAACTCTATTCAATCAGATGCTTGCCAACAATGTCTTCAAGGTTATTTCCTTTCAAATATTTTTTAAAATGTTTTTATTCTTGAGAGACAGAGCACAAGTGGGGGAAGGGCAGAGAGAGAGGGAGACACAGAATCTGAAGCAGGCTCCAGGTTTGAGCAGTCAGCATACAGCCCGACATGGGACTCGAACTCATGGACCACGAGATCACGACCTGAGCCAAAGTGGGACACTTAACCGACTGAGACATCCAGGTGCACCAGTCTTCAAAGTTATTTCTTAATCACTCAAATGCTAAAGTCACTTGGCAGACACAGACATAAAATTTCTTTTTACCAAATCACTCAAAGCTGTGGTGAATTGTAATACATTCAAACTACTGTTTGGGTAAAATGGTGCCACCATTTCTTCATCAATTGTCCAGGGAGGGGATAAGTAAAACAAGTCCTGTGTTTTGGGGGGAAAAAATGATTCTATCAAATGGTTCTGCTGTTATTTTTAACATTAGAAAGAGAAGAATAGTCATTTTGTAAACCTCACCTAAGGAAATATGCCCAAATCTAGGAAAAACTACAAGCACAAGATACCCAGCATCACAGGTTAGAGCATTTTGCATGACAGTGAAGCACATGATCTTCCCACCACAGTAAAATGATGTGTGCCACTAAATGGAATATTGTATAACAATGATGGTTAAATATTGATATGGGGGGGTACCGGGGTGGCTCAGTCAGTTAAGCATCCAACTTCAGCTCAGGTCATGATCTCATAGTTCGTGAGTTTGAGG